>NC_135888.1:126111735-126752735 GCF_964194155.1 Cetorhinus maximus
CTGTAAGTGTGCTTACAAGATACTGGACATAGAATGGTTACAGCACTGAAGGAGGTCATGTAGTCCATGCTGGTTCTCTAAGAGCATGAAGCCATTCAGTACCACTCACTGGCCAGACTGGTTAAAAGACCGAGTTGAATGGCCACCCTGGTCACAACCACCACTGACATAACCTCCTGTAATTCACTTCTATTCCTCAGTCCTTCGGTGACATTCAACATAGACCCAGTAGACCATTCACCTCAACCTCTGGGGTATCATTACTTGGTGTACTCCTACCTCTTTACAAAACCCAAACCATTTCTAACCATCCATTGGCAAAACTGAAGCCAATTATTTGGCTGTCACCAAAATCCCCTGTACCCTTGCTCCAACCTTTATGGTATGTAACCTTGGTGTTCTGTTTGACCCAAGATGAGCTTCCAGAACCCCTTAATTCTACAATTGCATTGCTCCACCCATATCTCACCTACATTCTTACTGAAATGCTTATCTAAACTCTTTTTAAGCTATAAATTCAATTTCTCCAAAGCCCACAAGCTAGCCTGCTGAGCCACCCTACCTAAAATCTAAATGGTTGGGGGGCGGGGGGTGATAGCAGCATAGTGGTAATATCACTGGACTAGTAATCCAGAGGCCCAGGATAATGCTGTGGGAGACATGGGTACAAATCCCACCACGGCAGCTGGTGGAATTTAAATTCAATTAACAAATCTTGAATATAAAGCTAGTCTCAGTAATGGTAACAATGAAACTTACCGATTGTTGTAAAAACATATGGTTAGGGAAGGAAATCTGCCATCCTCTCCTGGTCTGGCCTACATGTGACTCTAGACCCACAGTAATGTGGTTGATTCTTAACTACCCTCAGTTCAAGGGCAATTAGCGATGGGCAACAGATGCTGACCTTGCCAGCAGTGCCCACATCCCATGAAAGAATAAAGAAAAAAACTCTTCCAAAACTTAGTTGCAAGCATCCTTTTATGTAGCAAGTCTTACTTGCTTATGACCCTTATCCTCATTTGCCTCCATTGGCTGCTTGACTCCTGACTAATTGAATACAAAATCCTCATCCTCATGTACAAATTCCATATACTGCTTTGTACCACCTTGCTTTCCAACCTCTTCTGGTCTTGTGTTCTTTAGTCCAATGGCTCTGGCTTTGCCCTCTAGGTCAAAATTGGGACTCGATCATACTATTTGGAAGAACTTCTTTTAACCTTTCCACCTTGCTACTTCACTTCTTTTAAAAACATTCTCAAAACTACCTTTAACTATGCTTTTAGTCGTCTCTTCTAAACCCCTTAATATTTGTTCAACATCATTTCTCATTTTTCATATATTAAAGAATTCTCTATAAGTGCAAGTTGTTGAAGTGGTGAACCTATATAAAGTTGCTGTTCATCACTAAATATCTCTAATATCTCTTAATAGACATAACAGTTCACCATCCTTTTGTATGATGTGCTTTCATAAATGCTATAAGAAATAAATTATTTCTGTACATACTGTTGTGTACTATAATGTAATTGATCTACATTTAGAAGTGATTTAGAGAAGTACTTGTACGGTATTGCTGAAGCCTGGTGTAAAACTAAGAAATTGGATACTAGAATGTATAGGACAGGAGTGCCTTACTCATTAACTAGATCTGGAAAATGACTTGATTCCCAATATTGGTGCATTCATTACCCGGTCTGGTCTAACCCTAGAAATGTTGCATGGTAAGTAAGTAGCAATACGTTCGTTGAAAATCATTAGGGTAGTTTTTTCTGTATTCCCCATGTGTTGTCTTAAAGGTTACTGAATTGGAAATGGCAGTGACTGGGCTGTGCTCTAATATGGCTACTGTTTCCACAGAATGGAGTTCCCTCCAGAGGAATGCTCCAGAAGCACTATCATAATAAATTAATTTTACTGAGTGCCTGTCACTATCGTTTTATGAAATACTTGATTACATTTTCAACTTGAAAGGGGTCCTACTCCTTTGATCCAAGTACTTCAGTGTATCTGGCTTGTTAGACTGCCACAAATGTAAAGTAGTACTACTTAGCTTGTTTCATTTAATGTGAATTAAAAATGTATATATCTACTATATCGCCTTCATATTTTCTCTCCCCATTCCCAATACATTTCTAAAAATTATAATTCTGTCAGATAAATGAAACCCTTATACCTTACTGGCTCGTCTCTTACATTGTTTTCCTATTCCTCCACATCGTTGTGCCCTGAAAATTGGTTTATGCATGAACCCACAATACTTAATGGTTGTTTATTCAATGTGGTTTTCAACAATTCGTTCTGCAAATAAGTTTTATTCAACTTCCAAACTGGCTGTAAGTTAGAACAAGTCATCTTGTGTTAATCTTTATCCCAGTACTAAAATAGTATTTTCCAGGTTATTTAATTATTTTAAAAACCTGTATCATATTTCCCCCTTAACCTTTATTTGCTCCACAGCAAGTAAACTAAGCTCTGTCAGCTGGTCCCTAAAGCACTTGGATGTGAGCCCAGGCGTTGACTATTTGCTCCACTGTACTCTTGGTAAAGCAATTGTAGCCTTCACTGATTTTCTTTTTAAGTTTGTTATTTCATGGGCTAAGCCAGCATTTATCACAGAGTTACAGAATTGTTATGGTGCAAAAGGAGGCCAATTAGCCCATTGTGTCTGCACCAGCACTCCAAATGAGCAACTCACCTAGTGCCATTCCCCTGTCTTTTGCCCGTAACCCTGCATATATCTCCTTTTTAAATAAGTCTAATTCCCCTTTGCTTCAATTGAACCTGTCTCCACCACACACTCAGGCCATTTATTGCCCATCTTGAATTGCCCTTGAGTAAATGGTGGTGAGCTGTCTCCTTGAACTGCTGCAGTCCATATAATGTAGGTATAGCCACAGTGCTGTTAGGAAGGAGTACTATAGTTCATGTAGTGTACGGTACACTCATAGTGCAGTTAGGAAGGAATTTCCATGCTTTTGACCCAGTGACAGTGAAGGAATGGCTATAGAGTTGCAAGCGGTGGCGTTCTCGTGCATTTGCTGCCCCTGTCCTAGTGGTAGAGGTTATGGGTTTGGAAGGTGCTGTCGAAGGAACCTTGATGAGTTGCTGCAGTGCATCTTGCAGATGGTACACACTGCTGCCACTATGCATTTGTGGTAGAGGGATTGAATGTTTAAGGTGGTGGATGGGGTGCCGGTCAAGCTGGGCTGCTTTGTCCGGGATGGCGTTAAACTTCTTGACTGTTGTTGGAGCTGCACTCATCCAGGCAAGTGGAGAGTATTCCATCATGCTCCTGACTTGTGCCTTGTAGATGGTGGACAGGCTTTGGGGAGTGAGGAGGTGAGTTACCCACTACAGAATTCCCAGACTCTGACCTGCTCTTGTAGCCACAGAATTTATATGGCTGGCCTAGTTCAATTTCTGGTAAATGGTAACCCCCTAGGATGTTGATAGTGGGGGAGTACTGGGGAAAGGGGGGGCTGTACCTTTGGGAAGGTCTACACTTAAACTATGCTGAGTCCAATGTCCTTGAAAACCACATAACTAGGGAAGTATCGGGAATTTTAAACTAAATAGTGGGGGCAAGAGATCAAATGTGTGGTATATCCAAGAGTAGAGACAAGGGAAGAGAGGAAAGTATTAATATGGGAAATGATAAACAGACCATGACAGGAAGGGATGGAGAATCAATATCTAAGAGTAAATCGATAGATAAAGATAGAGGTTACAAAAATAAGAAAAGGACAAAACCTGAGGCTCTGTATCTGAATGCACGTACCTTTCAAAACAAAACAGACGAACAGATAGTGAAAATAGAAATTAATAAGTACGATCCAATAGCCATAACAGAGATATGGCTGCAGGATGGCATAGATTGCAACCTGAATATTGAAGGGTATGTGACCTTTAGGAAGTGAAGAAAAGATGGAGCTCATTAGAGATTAGAGATGTGCTCATTAGCACAATAGAGAGGGGTGATCTATGTTCATGAAACCAGGATACAGAAGTGGTTTGGGAAGAGATGAGGAATGATAAAAACAAGAAGTCACTTGTGTGAGTGGCGTACAGGCCCCCTAACAATAATCACACGGTAGAACGGGGTATCAAAGAAGAAATAATAGCTTGTCAGAAAGGTGTGGTGATTATCCTGGGGATTTTAATCTACATATGGACTGGAATAATCAGATGGGCAACGGTAGTGTAGATTCATAGAGCGATTTTGGAATAATTTCTTAGGTGAGCACGTTCTGGAGCCAACCAGGGAGCAGGCTATACTAGACCTGGTATTATGCAGTGAGATAGGATTAATTAGTGACCTCATAGTGATCATAATATGATTCAATTTTTTACATTCCGTTTGAGGGAGAGAAGAGTGGGCCTAAGACTAGTATTTTAAATTAGGGCAATTATGAGGGCATGTTAGCAGAGCTAGTGAAAGTGAACTGGCAATTTAGGTTAAGGGATAGGTCAATAGAGATGCTGTGGCAGATATTTAAGGGGATATTTCAGAATACACAGAATAGGTACATTCCAATGAGAGAGAAATTCTAAGGGGAGAACCCACCATCTGTGGTTAACTAAAGGTAAAGATAGTATCAAACTTAATGAAAAGGCATGTAATTGCTCAAAGATGGATGGCACACTAGAAGATTGAACATAATATTAAAATAAACAAAGAATGACTAAAAGATTAATGAGGAGGGAAGAATTAAATTACGAGAGAAGGCTATCTAGAAATATAAAGACATTAAGAGTTTCTGTTGATATTTTAAAAAGAAGAGGCTAACAAAGTGAGCATTGGTCCTATAGAAAGTAAGCCTGGGGAGTTAATTGAAAATAAGGAGATGGCAGATGAATTGAAGAGGTATTTTGCATCGGCCTTCACTATAGTGGATACAAGTAACATCCTAGAAATGGCTGTAAATCAGGAATTGGAAGGGAGGGAGGAACTCAAGAAAATTAAAATCACCAGGAAAGTGGTACTTGTCAACCTGCAGTTCCAGCAATTTGCTAAGTCCCCAGGCCCCGATGGATTTCATCCTAGGGTCTTAAAAGGAGTGGCTAGTGAGATAGTTGATGCGGTGGTTTTAAGTTTCAAAAATTCCCTAGATTCAGGGAAGGGTCCATTAGATTGGAAAATGGCAAATATAACTCCTTTATTCAAAAAGGGAAGGAGACAGAAAGCAGGGAACTATAGGCCAGTTAGCTTAACATCTGTCATAGAGAAAATGTTAGAAGCTGTTCTTAAAGACGTTATAACAGGACACTTCAATAAATTCAAGGTAATCAGGCAGAGTGAACATGGTTTTGTGAAAGGGAAAACATGTTCAACCAATTTATTAGTATTCGTTGAAGAAGTAACAGGTGCTGTGGAGTTAGGGGAACTGATGGATGTACTGAATTTCGATTTCCAGAAAGAATTTGATAAGGTGCCTCATCAAAGGTTATTGCGGAAAATAAAAGCTCATGGTGTCGAGGGTAACATATTGGCATGGATAGAAGATTGGCTAGCTAACAGGAAGCAGAGAGTAGACAGAAATGGATCTTTTTCTGGTTGGAAGGATGTGACGAATAGTGTGCCACAGGGATCAGTGCTGAGGCCTCAACTCTTTACAATTTATACAAATTACTTAGATGAAGGGACTGATGGTATGCTTGTTGAATTTGCTGATGCCACAAAGATAAGAAGGAAAGTAAGTTGTGAAGAATACATGAGGCAACAAAAGGATATCGATAGGTTAGGTGAGTAGGCAAAGACCTGGCAAATGGGATATCATGTGGGAAAATGTGAGATTATCCATTTTGGCAGGGCGAATAAAAAAGCAGAGCTCTGAGATGCAGAGGGACATTGGTGTACTGGTGCATAAATCGCAAAAGATTAGTATGCAGGTGCAGCAAGTAATTAGCAAAGCTAATAGAATGTTATTGTGAATACAAGAGTTGGGAGGTAAGGTAATGCCTCAGTTATACAGGGCATGGGTGAGACCACATCTGGAATACTGTGTACAGTATTGGTATCCTTATTTAAGGCAAGATGTACATGCATTCGAAGCAGTTCACAGAAGGTTTACTAGCTTAATACCTGGAACGGGCAGGTTATCTTATGAGGAAAGGCTGGGCAGATTAGGCTTGTATCCACTGGAGTTTAGAAAAGTAAGAAGCGACTTGATTGAAATGTATAAGATGCTGAAGGGACCTAACAGGGTGGCTATGGAGAGGATGTTTCCTCTTGTGGGAGAATCTAGAACTAGAAGTCACTTTAAAAATAACAGGTCGCCCATTTAAGACAGTTGAAACATTTTTCTCTCAGGGTTGGGAGATTTTGGAATTCTCTTCCTCAAAAGGTGGTTGAGATCAGTCATTGAATATCTTTAAGGCCGAAGTAGATAGATTCTTGATGAGCAAGGTGGTGAAAGGTTATTGGGGGTAGGCATGAAGTGAAGTTAAAATGAGATCGGCCATGATATTGAATGGTGGAGCAGGCTTGAGGGGCCAAGAGGCTTACTCCTCCTCATTCATCTGCTCGTATGTATGTTCACATGAGAGTCATTGCCTGGCACTTGTGTGGCATGTATGTTACTTGCCACTTATCAGCCCAAACCTGAATATTGTCAAGATCTTGCTACATATAGGTAGTGAAAATGAATATTGACGATGAAAAGCAAACCTAACTACCGATTTTCTTATGGCTAAAACCTAATATCCCTAGTTTTTGCTAAATTTAGTGGAAAAAGTAGATGTCAATAAGTAATGGAATTTTACTACTCTGTATTCACATTAGCAAATCTTTTATTCAAATTAGAAAAAACAGCAATTTCAACCTTATTAAATGAGCGTTTATAATGCAGAGTTATTGTCCAATTAAAGCGATTTGCTCTTGGGATCAGTGCATATCCTGTTGTATAAATGCAGTTATAGCTGATCTGATTCCAGAGGAAGTCACATGTGAATCCAGTGTGGTGAGAAACTTAGTTTACAAAGCCAGAGGGTTAAATGGTTAATTTGGACTGTTTTATAAAATTTATCTGATAATTTAAATGTTTAGAGAGGGCAATTTCTCCATGCCTTCCCATGCATTTAAATTTTTTACAATATCTGGGTGTATCAATAGCTCTCTCCTGGACAGGCCTGAAGTTCCATCTATGCAAAAGCCAAGAAATGTAATCATGGTTCTGCCTGCTTGAAATCTGAACAATGGCTGCTAGTAGCTGTAGTGTAAATGACCTTTGGTGTGTCGTAAAAAATTAGCCAATATCATTAAGTTAATGTCAGGTTAGTCTTTGGAATTGTATATCCCTCCGGTTGTGGATGCTCCATTGTTGAGTATGTTTAAGACCAATATAGACAGATTTTTGGTCTCAGGAAATCCAGGCATATGGGGAACAGAAGGGAAAGTGGAGTTGAAGCAGAAGATCAGCCGTGCTCATACTGAATAGCGAAGGAAACTTGAGGGGCTGTATAGCCTGATTCTATTTCTTATCAAAAATAAAAATACCTGGAAAAACTCAGCAGGTCTGACAGCATCTGCGGAGAGGAACGCAGTTAATGTTTCGAGTCCGTATGACTCTTCAACAGAACTAAGGAAAAATAGAAGAGAGGTAAAATATAAGCTGGTTTAAGTGTGGGTGGGGGGGATGGTGGGACAAGTAGAGCTGGATAGAGGGCCAGTGATAGGTGGAGATTACCAAAAGATGTCATAGACAAAAGGACAAAGAGGTGTTGACGGTGGTGATATTAGCTAAGAAATGTGCTAATAGGTGACATTAAGGGTAGAAAGCAGGATGACACCAGCTTTGCTAGCACCTTGATGCCACACTTGGTCAAATGCAGCCTTTATGTCAATGGCAGTCATTCTCACTTCACACCTTGAATTCAGCCCTTTTCTTCCATATTTGGACAAAGCTCCTGACCTCATTACAGCCTGAGTGGCCCTGGTGGAGCCCAAACTGAGCGTCAGTGAGCAGGATTTTTCTGATTAACTGCCGCTTGATAGCACTGTCGATGATCCCTTCTATTACTTTGATGATCGAGAGTAGATTGGTGAGGTGGTAATTAGTTGGGTTGGACTTGACCTGCTTTTTGCGGACAGGACATACCCAGGCAATTTTCCACATTGCCAAGTAGATGCCAGTGTTGTATCTGTACTGGAACAGTTTGACTAAGGGCGCAGCTAGTTCTGGAGCATGAGTCTTCAGTACTATTGCTGGAATGTTGTCAGGGCCCATAGTCTTTGCAGTATCCAGTGCCTTCACCCATTTCTTGATATCATGTGGAGTGAATCAAATTGGCTGAAGGCTGGCATTTGTGATGCTGAAGACCTCAGGAAGAGGCCGAGCTGGTTCATCTACTCAGCACTTCTGGCTGAAGATTGTAGCAAATGCTTCAGCCTTATCTTTTGCACTGATGTGTTGGGCTCCCCCCATCAGTGAGGATGGGGATATCTGTAGAGCCTCCTCTTCCAGTGAGTTGTTTAATTGTCCACAACCATTCACGACTGGATGTGGCAGGACTGCAGAGCTTAGATCTGATCCATTGGTCGTCGGATCTAATCTAAATAAATGCCTCAGTTTAGATTCTCAACAAAAAAAAAAGCACCTCATTTTAGATTGATATAGATTTATCTCTGCTAAGCACAGCCCTCAGGGCATGAGAATACTGTGTCAGTAGTTCAATGTAAACCTAATCCCAAGTGCCTCCGTTGAGGCCTGCCTTTGATCTGCTTCTGTCTCCAGGCAGTAACAAGAATTGTGCCAAAATCCCTTTGGGTATAAGGTTTAATTTATATTTACCACTTCAATATGATGCAGATGTTTTGGGCGTTGAAGAATGTGGAAATCTCTAAAGATAATTTATATTTCAGTGTTTGGCTTTATAGCCAGGTCTGTCCAGATACCAGTGTAGAAAAAGTGCAAGCATATTATACATTTCAGAATTAAGCGTGCAACATCGACTAGAAAGTATCCATAATGAATTGACAATAGACCTTCCATTCAATTGCCTGACCAGAATGCCTTGCATGTAACAATGTATTTTATATGCACTAATCCATATGTAATTAATTTTAACGGAATAACTAAAATTGGCTTCCATACTCCTGGGCTATTGAAGAACTGTTTCATTCATGATAACTGACTTGATATTTACTAGAGACAGTAGAGGAAAGGATAGGATTCAGTTGTGATACCTTCGATAATCAATAATCCACTAATGTTGTTAAATGGTCACTTGGGGTGGACTGCAAGTATCCATGCAACTGTAATGTGCATGAGCCAGTGCCTTCAGAAGAGGAGAGAAAATTTAAGGATGGATAAGAGAAGGTTTTGTTCAAGGTTGTTTCACTTAAAGTTGACTTTAGCAGAAAGGGAAAATGTTGTAACATTTTCCTATGTTATTGGTGATCAGCCATTCTTGTTGCTTTACCCACAGAGTAATAAATTGGAGAAGATTGACCGTGTCGAGGCCAGTGATAATGTGAAGGTTGTGGTACGCTGCCGGCCAATGAATGAAAAGGAAAGAAATATGGGACACCGACAAGTGGTGAATGTGGATGAGATACGAGGAACAATCACTGTCTACAAGACAGATGCTGCCAATGAGCCACCAAAAACATTTACTTTTGATACAGTCTTCGGCCCAGAGAGCAAGCAAGTAGATGTGTACAATCTCACTGCAAGACCCATTGTTGATTCGGTTCTGGAAGGATACAATGGTAACTCGTAGATTTATAACTGCTTTCGGCTACTTATTTTATTTAAATTATTTTAATGTAAAGTTCCTATCATTGTTTTAGAGTCAGGATTTCAAAACCAGGAGGTTATGCAGACTCCTATATCCAGTTTGTGAGAGTCCAGTAACGCATACAAGGAAAATTATTTCACAGATTAATCTAGTTCATTATAAAATATTTATTTTCCTCAATCTGTTATTAAAAGAAAATAATGCAACTATCACTTAACCATAACCTTTATTCATTCTCTTCATTGGAGACCTGCCATCTTGAATCCAGTGAATTCCAAATAAGCATATAATAAATGCATCCCTCTGCTCATTGCTTCCAGTGTGGGGTGCTGTGGTCGGGGTGGATCATAGCTTCTAGTTGGTGTTGGTTGATGATCGTTGTTGGTTGAGCTGAGCTGTTACAAGCATTAGGTTGGTGGAGGAGGGAATTCCCTTAATTGAATCCAAGGAGGGCCGATTGCCTGGAAAAATACACTTTCTGAAGAATAAGGCTTTATTTAGGTGTATCCTTATCCTTATTTTCATAAATAATTTATGTTAATAACTACTTAACTATTGGGTATATTGTACATGGCTACAAATGTGTTTTTTTCAAGTCGAAGCTAATGAATTGACCAGAAATTGTGGGCCTAAACTTCTGGGGAGAGGCATTCAGAGTCAGATTGCCACTCTGCTCCTAGCTTCCTACCTGGAAATCCAGGTGATCCTTCCTCTCCCGACCTTCCGATGCAGGCTGAGGCCTTTTGTTGAGTGTTGCACAGTCGAACATAAGGAGGCCACACCCCTTTTTTATGGCACTAGCTGCCGTAAAGCAAGTACGTTTAAAGGTCCAGCCATTTTCAAGCCAGGGAGAAGGTAGGTTTGTATGGTCAGTGGGTAGGATTGGTTGGAGGGTGCGAGGGGGGCAGTGCTGGTTGGGGAGGGGTTTGGGTAGAAGTCAATGGGGGGGTGGGGTTGGGTGTTTGGAGTTGGAAGGCGTTCGGTTGGTCGCTGGGGGGTTGTAGTTGAGGTTGGGTGTGTTGTCGGCGGGGTGAGTGATCCTTTGCAGGGGGTAGGGACATCCTGTCTTTGGGGCACCCCCCAGATACAATGCCCTGGAGCTCAGATGTTATGGGCCATTGTTTCTGTTCTATGCAAAATAGAAAGTGGGTGAAGGGAAATAAATGATTTGACCTGGATAATTGATCATTACCTTTCTCTTTCAGTACTGTTCTTTTTCAGCACTTTTTGATTTTTAATTTGGATTTTAAGCAGTTTCATTTTTTTTTCCTGAGTGACCTTGATTGAACTACGATCATATTTGCATGTTGCAACTTGAAGGGCATTAGGTGTTATTCATGGTGGTTATTTTCACTGAGAATTGAACCACTTAAGCTTAATTAGTCTTAATTCACAAAATGAGATATTGCATTTTTCTTTTGTTTGTGTCAAATTAGCGACCTGCTTTCGCAGATGATTAAAAGTAGGCATGCTACTTTTGTCAATAATTATTAACAAAATTTGCTTTTCTAATTCAACAGACTTGGTTTTTAAATGGGTTCATCTGTATTAAAAGGTTTAACTGTCATCTTCCCTAAAATTCCTAAACAATAATTTTTTGTCTTTTCAGTAACATACTAAAAATAAGGAGGGAGAAGATTAAATATGAGGGTAAACTAGCCAGTAATGTAAAAGAAGATTGCAAGAGTTTTTTTAGATATATAAAGGGTAAGAGAGAGGCAAAAGTGGAATTTGGGCCGCTGGAGAAGTAGTAGTGGGGAACAAAGAAATGGCGGAGGAACTGAATAGGTACTTTGCGTCAGTCTTCACGGTGGAAGACACGAGTAACATCCCCAAAGTTCAAGAGAGTCGGGGGGCAGAGGTGAGTATGGTGGCCATTACCAAGGAGAAGGTGCTAGGAAAACTGAAAGGTCTGAAGGTGGATAAATCACCTGGGCCAGATGGATTGCACCCCAGAGTTCTGAAGGAGATAGCTGAAGAGATAGTGGAGGCGTTAGTGGTGATCTTTCAGGAATCACTGGAGTCATGGAGGGTCCCAGAGGACTGGAAAATCGTGAATGTAACCCCCTCTGTTTAAGAAGGGAGTGAGGCAAAAGACGGGAAATTACAGGCCGATTAGCCTGACCTCGGTCGTTGGTAAGATTTTAGAGTCCATTATTAAGGATGAGATTTCAGAATACTTGGAAGTGCATGGTAAAATAGGGCAAAGTCAGCATGGTTTCATCAAGGGGAGGTCATGCCTGACAAATCTGTTAGAATTCTTTGAGGAGGTAACGAGTAGGTTAGACAAAGGAGAGCCAATGGATGATATCTACTTGGACTTCCAGAAGGCCTTTGACAAGGTGCCGCACAGGAGGCTGCTCAGTAAGTTAAGAGCCCAAGGTGTTAGAGGCAAGGTACTAGCATGGATAGAAGATTGGCTGTCTGGCAGGAGGTAGAGAGTGGGGCTAAGGGGGTCCTTCTAAGGATGGCGGCCGGTGACTAGTGGAGTTCCGCAGGGGTCAGTGTTGGGACCACTACTTTTCACTTTATACATTAATGATCTAGATGAAGGAACTGAGGGCATCCTGGCTAAGTTTGCAGATGACACAAAGATAAGTGGAGGGACAGGTAGTATTGAGGAGGCGGGGAGGCTGCAGAAGGATTTGGACAGGTTAGGAGAATGGGCAAAGAAGTGGCAGATGGAATACAACGTGGGAAAGTGTGAGGTCATGCACTTTGGTAGGAAGAATAGAGGCATAGACTATTTTCTAACTGGGGAGAGAATTCAGAAATCTGGAGTGCAAAGGGACTTGGGAGTCCTAGTCCAGGATTCTCTTAAGGTTAACTTGCAGGTTGAGTCGGTAGTTAGGAAGGCAAATGCAATATTGGCCTTTATTTCGAGAGGACTAGAATATAAAAGCAGGGATGTGCTGCTGAGGCTTTATAAGGCTCTGGTCAGACCACATGTAGAATATTGTGAGCAATTTTGGGCCCCATATCTCAGGAAGGATGTGCTGGCCCTGAAGAGAGTCCCGAGGAGGTCCACGTGAACGATCCCAGGAATGAAAGGCTTAACATATGAGGAATGTTTGAGGACTCTGGGTCTATACTCGATGGAGTTTAGAAGGATGAGGGGGGGATCTGATTGAAACTTACAGAATACTGAAAGGCCTGGATAGAATGGACGTGGGGAAGATGTTTCCATTAGTAGGAGAGACTAGGACCCGAGGGCACAGCCTCAGAGTAAAGGGAAGACCTTTTAGAACAGAGATGAGGAGAAACTTCTTTAGCCAGAGAGTGGTGAATCTATGGAATTCATTGCCACAGAAGGCTGTGAAGGCCAGGTCATTGAGTGTATTTAAGACCGAGATAGATAGGTTCTTGATTGGTAAGGGGATCAAAGGTTACGGGGAGAAAGCGGGGGAATGGGGTTGAGAAACTTATCAGCCATGATTGAATGGCAGAGCAGACTTGATGGGCCGAATGGCCTAATTTCTGCTCCTATGTCTTGTGGTCTAAACCCAGGTTGAGGTGCTTTTTCAAATCAGTTTTCAGTACTGTTGGTTTCATTTGGTAACAGGACTTCTGATAGTTGCCCTAGTATAGATCTGTGCCAAAGTTTTCAGCACTAGAACTGCTTGATGCTTAAGGATCCAGTTTGATTATTTGGCTAGACCTGGTATTAGCATTACTGATATCAGAATGTAGTATTACAGTGATGTTTATGCCATCTCAAACCTCACACAAATATTTAACAGATTCTAACAATGTCCATTGTGAATACCTTTTGCTTGATCCCTAATTTGTCCTTTTCAAGATACTGGCTTTTGTTAAACATGCCAGGGAGCATCGTACAAACCTTCACTTAATTTGTATTTACAAGAGAAGCTGAATGCTGAATTCATTTCCATGACGTGCTGGGAAATAAATAGAATATTCTTTCTATTTTTGACATTCACAAGCTGGGTAATATATTGCCCCCATCATGGTGATGTAAACCTTCCAATATGCCTATTTCTGTATTGGACTGTTTTCATTTATTCTCCAAACTGGTCACCCTGGTCTTTTAAAGTGAGGTGGTTGAACTAGTGCCAGGGTTACTTACTGACTGTTAGGATGGTTCCCTCCTGGGGATTCTAGTATACCAGAAATTAAAGACTTTCCTCCTCAATAATTAGCAGGGGGAAAGTGGAGACAATTCATCCTGTTATCATGAATTTAAGTGCATAACCCAGGAGTGAAGTAAAAGAAAGACTTACATTCCTGTTGCACATTTCCTGATCTCAGGATGTCCCAAAGCGCTTTACAGCCAATGAAATATTTTTGAAGAGCAGTTACTTGTAAGATAGAAAATTCAGAAGTCAGTTTGCACGCAGCAAGCTCTCTCAAACAGCAATGTGATTATAACCAGATTTTTTTTTTGGCGCTGTTGATTGAGCGATAAGTAATGGCCAGGATATCGGAATGAGTCCTCTGCTGTTCTTTGAAGTAGTGCCATGGGATCTTTTGTGCTCACATGGGAGAGCAGATAGGGCCTCATTTAATGTTTGATTTGAAAGGCAGAATCTGACTGTAGTAGTTCAATACTGAATTGGAATGAAGTCTCCTATAGAACCACATTATAGACTAGGCCTGTGTTGTGGATACATGATATGTGTATGTGGAGTGGACAAGGACCAAAGGGTCAGAAGTGAAAGGCAGCTATTTTGTCCTTGTGCACTAACCAGTCCCAGCCTCCACCCTCAGTAAACTTCAGCTGAAGCTGTGTTGCCGATCAGGTCCGACTCACTCCTGCCCTTGCTGAACTACATTGGCTCCCAGTTCCCCAATGCCTCAATATTAAACAAAAACTGGAAATACACAACAGGTTCAGCAGCATCAGCGGAGAGAGAAATAGAGTTAACATTCTGATGTTCTGATGAAAGGTAATTGACCTGAAATATTAACTCCGTTTCCCTCTCCACAAATGCTGCTGATTCTGATTATTTCTAGTATTTTCTGTTTTTGTTTCAATTCCCAGCATCAGCAGTGTTTTGCTTTTACCTCATAGTTAGTTTTCTCCCTAAATCTCTCCGCCTTTCTATCTCCTTCTCATCCTTTTAAGTGCAACCTTTATGACCGTCTTGACCAAGCTTTCGGTTGGTCCTCTCTGTATCTCCCTCCTCTCCGCATACATTTTTGTTTGATTCCAACCTCTGTGCAATACCTTGAGTGTTTTTTCTACCTTAAAGATGCCATAACAGCGAGTTATTGTTACATAGAATTTACCACACTGAAACCAGCCAAGCTGCTGTCTATAAAAGCAAAAAACTGCGGATGCTGGAAATCCAAAACAAAAACAGAAACAGAAATACCTGGAAAAACTCAGCGGGTCTGGCAGCATCGGCGGAGGAGAGCACAGTTGACGTTTCGAGTCCTCATGACCCTTCGTTCATTCTGTTGAAGGGTCATGAGGACTCGAAACATCAACGGTGCTCTCCTCCGCCAATGCTGCCAGACCTGCTGAGTTTTTCCAGGTCTTTCTGTTTTTGTTGAAGCTGCTGTCTATATTTTGTGTGAGCCTCTCCTCGCTCAGGAGCTTCATCTCGCCCTATCAACTTATTCTTCTATCCTTTATTCTCCATATACTAGTTTCCCCTTAAATGCACCTGTTGTTCATGTCAACCACTTCATGTGATAGTTAGCTCTACACTTCCACCACTCTAAGTAAAAATATTTCTCCCAAATTCCTTATTGGATTAATTAATGGCTTGTCTTTATTTATGTCTTTAGTATTTAAGTTGCCACTAGTAGAAACACCTTCTCTATGCCTCCCTTATCAAACCCCGTCATACTTTTGAAAACCTCTATCAGGTCACATCTCAATCCTCACTTTTTCTTGAGAAAGGAGCCCCAGCTATTTTAATGGATTAGCCATCTAAATCTTAGATTGCTGAAGCAATAGAGAATTTCCAAAAGTGAATTCAGAATATTTATCCCTCACACTGTCATTCACAAAATTTTTCACTTGTAAAATTTTTAACATTATTGTTAAGTCTCATTCTGTTATATTTCAGCTACAAATCACAAAATACCTTTTTCCGTTTCCTCAGGTACTGTTTTTGCTTATGGACAAACAGGCACTGGTAAAACATTTACCATGGAAGGAGTGCGGGCTGTGCCTGAACTTAGGGGCATTATTCCCAATTCATTTGCTCACATATTTGGCCACATCGCAAAGTCTGAGGGTGACACCAGGTAAAGTTCCAACGTTAAATGTGTCTTTGGTCTGCAAAAGCATTATAGTAAAAATAAATGCTTATTTGTTCAAAAACTAATTCTAGATATTTTTGTAATTCACATTACAGACTCATTTAAAAAGTTTCTGCATTTGAAGCGTTAAACAATACTAAATTGTACTCTTGCTCTTGAAGGGGTTGGAGTATGTGTTCAATCCTTGGTTGAGTAATCTCATTTTAGCGATGGAGCCTGGCTTCTTATCAGTTCAGTGATGTTATACAGTCCCAGCCCTGTAAATCCATATTTTTAGTTTTATGGAGCCAAGTAAAACCATTGATTGGCACAGTCAGAATTTTTCACTTCAAACCGTATTCTATATGGTGAGGACCATGAATTAGTGAGGATGAAATTTATTACAAAGACTTCTCATTTGTAATAAGTACCTAATCCCATGTTTACTGATAAAGCATTAGTTCAGACTTTAGATACTGCAAATTTATTCGTAACTAATGGCCAATAACTTGGCATTCAACATGCAACTTTTTGGCCGAGAGTGGTGCAAAGAAAATTAACAAAACCGGGGATCAGATTATATGAATAATTAAATATTGATTAAATTGGGATTTTTTGTTTATTTTTCTTCATTCATGGGATGTGGGCATTGCTGGCTAGGCCAGAATTTATTGCCTATCCCAGCTGCCCTTGAGAAGGTGGTGGTGAGCTGCCTTCTTGAATTGCTGCAGTCTGTGTGATGTAGGTACACCCACAGTGCTGTTAGGAAGGAAGTTCCAGGATTATGACCCAGCGACCGTGAAGTTCCAAGTCAGGATGGTGAGTGGCTTGGAGGAGAACTTCCAGGTGGTGGCGTTCCCATGTGTCTACTGCCCTTGACCTTTAGATGGTAGCGGTTGTGGGTTTGGACGGTGCTATCTATGGAATTTTAGTGAATTTCTGCAGTGCATCTTGTAGATTGTACACACTGCTGCTACTGTACGTCGGCGGTGGAGGGAGTGAATGTTTCTGATGGGGTGCCAATCAAGTGCGCTGCTTTGTTTTGGATGGTTTTGAGCTTCTTGAGTGTTAGATTTGGCAACTCATCCTGGCAAGTGGAGAGTATTCTATCACACTCCTGAGTTGTGCCTTGTAGATGGTGGACAGGCTTTCGGGAGTCAGGAGGTGAGCTACTCACCACAGGATTCTGAGCCTCTGACCTGCTCTTATAGCTACAGTCTTTATATATGGCTAGTCCAGTTCAGTTTCTGGCCAATGGTAATCCCCATTTAGTGGGGGAAATCAGCAATGGTAATTCCATTGAATACCAAGGGTTGGTGGTTAGATTCCCTCTTGTTGGAGATGGCCATTGGCACTTGTGTGGTGCGAAGGTTACTTGCCACTTGTCAGCCCAAGCCTGGATATTGCCTAGCTCTTGCTACATTTGGACAGGGACTGCTTCAGTATTTGAGAAGTTGCAAGTGGTGCTGAATGTTGTGCAATCGTCAGCAAATATCCCACTTCTGACCTTATGGTGGAAGGAAGGTCATTGATGAAGCAGCTGAAGAAGGTTGGCTCAAGGACACTACACTGAGGAACTCCTGCAGTGATGTCCTGGAACTGAGATGATTGACCTCCAATAACCACAATCATCTCCCTTTGTGCTAGATATGACTCCAACCAGTAGAGAGTTTTCCCCCTAATAACCATTGACTCCAGTTTTGTTAGGGCTCCTTGATGCCACACTTGGTCAAATACGACCTTGATGTCAAGGGCAGTCACTCTCACCTCACCTTTGGAGTTCAGCTCTTTTGTCCATGTTTGAACCAAGGTTGTATTGAGGCCAGGAGCTGAGCGACCCTGACAGAACCCAAACTCAGCATCAGTGAGCAGGCTATTGCTAAGCAAGCACCGTTTTATTTCACTGTTGATGACCCCTTCCATCATTTTACTGATGATTGAGAGTAGACTGATGGGGCAGTAATTGACCGAGTTGGAATTGTCCTGCTTTTTGTGTACAGGACATACCTGGGCAACCTTTCACATTGCCAAGTAGATGCCAGAGTTGTAGCTGTACTGGAACAGCTTGGCTAGGGGCACAGCAAGTCCTGGAGCACAAATCTTTAGTACTATTGCCAGAATATTGCCAGGGCCCATAGCCTTTGCACTATCCAGTGCCTTCAGCTGTTTCTTGATATCATGTGGAATGAATCTACTTGGCTGAAAACTGGAATCTCAAATGCTGGTGTTATGATACAGCAGTTGGTAAATGCTGAGCTGTTCAAATCCCAGAGGGAAACTTGAAACAACTAATTTTCAATTTATATGTTTCGAGATGCGGGCTTTGAATTCAGTAATAAGACCGAGTCTAAAGAGGTTTTTGTAAAACTAAATTAAACATTTATTAATAAAAGAAAAGATTGTAAGCACATATGTATGTCTACAAATTACTACTATAATAACTTCTAAATCCCCTAATTAATTTAACTCCCAGTTACACTTTTGTTAAGGCAACAGTAAGACACACAGATTTCAAAAGACCCAGGCAAAGTAAAGGATACCCTGAACAATCGGATTCAATATGAGTTCTCTTAACTTCAGTCCCTGGAGGTAGCAGTTTGGTACATACAGGCTGCAGGCTTTTTCACATTTGTTGGATCTTAAACTGCCTCTCTTACAAACAGCATTTGCTCCTTTATGCATATTTTCCCCTTTGAATGCAAATATCCATTGTTTCACTGTCTATGGACTTTACCCTCCTGATAATAAAAAGCTCTCATAGCACTAAGTTTTACCATAGAACCATAGAAAAGCTACAGCACAAAAAGGAGGCCATTTGGCCCATCTTTTCCATGCCAGCCTGAGGACACCCAGGTGCACTTTCTAATCCCACCTCCCTGCAGCCCATAGCCCTGCAGCTTACAGCACTTAAGGTGCAGATCCAGGCACTTTTTAAAAGAGTTTATAGTTTCTGCCTCTACCATCAACTTGGGCAGCGAATTCCAGACACCCACTACCCTCTGCGTAAAAAAGTTCTTCCTTATGTCCCCCCTACACTTCTGCCACTTATCTTGAATCTATGTCCCCTGGTTCTAGAATTCTCCACCAAGGGAAACAATTTTATCCTGTCCGCTCTCTCTACTCCCCTCATAATTTTGTACCAGTAATCTTTGGGAAAAATAAATAAACACGCTATTTCTTAAGACTTTTATGCTGGCTAGATATACATTAGACCCCCATTTTTGAATTCAAGCCACACTAGTTTGTTTAGAAATACAAATGTTCCCTTGATACCTATGTTTCTAAACTTCCCCATGTTTACCTAATTAACATTTCAAACCTAACTTCTCTTACATCAAAGCACCGAGACCACCTGGCTCTAAGACAATTAAGTTTCACATTCTCTCTCTCACGCTCTTGCTCGCTCTCTCTCTCTCTCTCACACTCACACTCTCTCTCTCACACACACACACACACACACACACATCCCATTATTATGCTTTTTGCAATAAATTCCAATAACATTATGGAAATTATTATATCTTCCTGACACTGGGGACCCCTGGAAGAGACCGAGGTGAGTCATGCACTTGACATTTCTGGCTGAAGATTCTTGCAAATGCTTCAACCTTTCCATTTGCACTGATGTGCTGGGCTCCCTCAAAATTGAGAATGGGGATATTTGTGGAGCCTCCTCTTCCAGTTGTTTAATTGTCCACCACCATTCATGACTGGATGTGGCAGGACTGCAGAGCTTACCAGTGGCTGTAGAATCACTTAGCTCTGTCTATCATTTGCTGCTTATGTTGTTTGACATGCAAGCAGTCCTGTGCATTAGCTTCACCAGGTTGATACCTCATTTTTAGGTAAGCCTGATGCTGCTCCTGGTATGCCCCTCCTGCACTTTGAACCAGGGCTGACCCCCTGGGTTAGTGGTAATGGTAAAGGGATATGCCAAGCCATGAAGTTACAGATTGTGGTTGAATACCATTCTGCTGCTGATGGTCCAAAGCACCTCATGGTTGCGCAGCCTTTAGTTGCTAGGTCTGTTCCAAATCTATCCTATTTAGCTCAGTGGTAGTGCCACACAACACAACGGAAGGTATCCTCATTGTGAAAACAGGACTTCGTCTCTGCAAGGACTATGCGGTGGTCACTCCTACCGATACTGTCGTGGATGCACCTGCGGCAGGCAGGCTGGTGAGGATGAGGTCAAGCATGTTTTTCCCTCTTGTTGGTTCCCTCACCACCTGCCGCAGACCCAGCCTAGAAGCTATGTCCTTTAGAACTCAGCCAGCTCAGTGTGTAGTGGTACTTCCGAGCCACGCTTGGTGATGGACAATGAAGTCCCCCACCCAGAGTATACTCTGCGCCTCTGTTACCCTCAGTGCCTTCTCCAAGTGGTGTTAAACTTGGAGGAGTACTGATTTATCAGCTGCGGATGGTGCGGTATGTGGTAATCAGCAAGAAGTTTCCTTACCCATGTTTGACCTGATGCCATGAGACGTCATGGGGTTGGAATCAATGCTGAAGTCTCCCAGGACAACTCCCTCCCAACTGTATACCACTGTGCTGCCACCTCTGCTGAGTCTGTCTTTCCAGTTAGACAGGACATAACCAGAGATGGTGATAGTGGTGTCTGGGACAGTACCTGTAAGGTACAATTCCGTTAGTATGACTATGTCAGACTGTTGCTTGACTAGTCTGTGAGACAGCTCTCCAAATTTTGGCACAAGCTCCCAGATGTTAGTTAGGAGGACTTTGCAGGGCCGATAGTGCTGAGTTTGCTGTTGATGTACTTTATGTACAGATATATTCTTTTAAAATATTTTAGCACTTTTTAGTGATTGTGCCAATCGTGGTATTTATCTTACAGTCTAACTGTCTTTTGCACAGCATGTAATGAAAGGATAAAAGCAAAAAACTGCGGATGCTGGAAATCCAAAACAAAAACAAAAATACCTGGAAAAACTCAGCAGGTCTGACAGCATCTGCAGAGGGGAACAAGTTAACGTTTCGAGTCCGTATGACTCTTCAAGAGAGCTAAGGAAAAATAGAAAAGAGGTGAAATATAAGGTGGGGGGTGGGACAGGTAGAGCTGGATAGAGGGCCAGTGATAGGTGGAGATAGACAAAAGGACAAAGAGGTGTTGAAGCTGGTGATATTATCTAAGGAATGTGATAATAAAGGTACAGATAGCCCTAGTGGGGGTGGGGTGGGGGGAAGGGATCGAAATAGGCTAAAAGGCAAAGATAAAACAATGGATGGAAATACTTTTAAAAATAATGGAAATAGGTGGGAAAAGAAAAATCTATATAAATTATTGGAAAAAAGGGGGATTGGAAAAGGGAGTGGGGATGGAGGAGAGAGTTCATTATCTAAAATTGTTGAACTCAATATTCAGTCCAGAAGGCTGTAAAGTGCCTAGTCGGAAGATGAGGTGCTGTTCCTCCAGTTTGTGTTGAGCTTCACTGGAACAATGCAGCAGGCCAAGGACGGACATGTGGGCATGAAAGCAGGATGGAGTGTTGAAATGGCAATCGACAGGGAGGTCTGGGTCATGCTTGCGGACAGACCGATGGTGTTCCGCAAAGCGGTCACCCAGTCTGCGTTTGGTCTCTCCAGTGTAGAGGAAGCCGCACTGGCAACAGCGAATGCAGTAGACTAAATTGAGGGAAGTGCCAGTGAAATGCTGCTTCACTTGAAAGGAGTGTTTGGGTCCTTGGACGGTGAGGAGGGGGGAAGTAAGGGGGCAGGTGTTGCACCTTCTGCGGTTGCATGGGAAGGTGCCGCGGGAGGGGGTTGAAGTGTAGGGGGTGATGGAGGAGTGGACCAGGGTGTCCCGGAGGGAACGATCTCTGCTGAATGCTGCCAGGGGTGATGAGGGGAAGATGTGTTTGTTGGTGGCATCATGCTGGAGTTGGCGGAAATGGTGGAGGATGATTCTTTGAATGTGGAGGCTGGTGGGGTGATAAGTGAGGACAAGGGGGTCCCTATCATGGTTCTGGGAGGGAGAGGAAGGTGTGAGGGCGGATGCGCGAGAGATGGGCCAGACATGAAAGGAGTTATTTTCTTCAAGTTCTTGTTAATGTAACTCCGATAGTGACAATAACCATTGCAGCAAAAGCATACCCTGGCAAAATCCAATGTCTGTTTTAGGATGCACCTATGACATTAGTGCTTTGAATAGATAGCCTTCTCCATGTCACCAAAAACCATTTACTTCTACCAAATAACCAAAAGATTTTATTGCAGGTGAGGTTTAATGAATTAAAAACTTAGAATATATTGCAAATTAATCATTTAAATATTCAGTTTGAAATGATGAAGCCTGATAATGGCCTGGTAAGGTTACATCTTTCAACTCTGGCCTGAGAACAGTTTCCAAGCAATGGTGCAGAGAGGGGCCAGAAGATTGATTCTAAATTTTAGAGGACTGAGTCACAATGAATGAACAGAGTTATGAACTATAAAGAGGAAAATGAGAGCTGATTGATAAAATTGTATAACTGGAATGGAGTAGGTTAATCCAAAGCACTACTTCAAGTTCAACCATAGCTGCATGCAATGGGGATAAACATGTAAGCTGATCAAAGGCATGTTCAGGACTGATATCAGTATACAATTCTTCTCTCAGATTAATTTGAATCTGGAGTGTCTTCTGTGTTGGGAAATGGAACCAAAAACTCTGGAATCATTCAGGTAGCAATTAGGTGATAGATGCACTAAGTTTTTATGGAAGAATTAGCTAGTTAGAACAGATAGCCTCTCTTATCTTTTCCTCTGATCATGTTACTCCAGGATGTTGATTCCAAGCTAAAACCACACAATATTCTTTTGTTATGTACACTAATAGGAATGTTTTCTTTTAATTTTAACTCTATTTTCTTGCCTAATTTCTTTTCTCCCATCTCTCTTGAAGAAGTTGACTCCTTTTTATTTGCAGAGAAACTATGGTGAATGGCCATCACAGAGGTGTAAAGGAGCTGAGATAAATTAAGAAGTAGTGATCACAGAATAGTTAAGCACAGAAGGAGACCATTTGACCCATTGTGTCTGCACTGCCTGTCTAAAAGAGCAGTTTACTTAGGGAGAAGGTGAAGGAGTGGCACCATTGCCCTGCACACTCCCCCTTTTCAGATAATAATTCAGTTCCCTCTTAAGTGCCTCGATTGAACCTTCCTCCACCACACTCAGGCAGCACGTACGTACCACTTGCTGCATGAAAATTTTTTTTCTCATATGTCCATTGGCTCTTTAGCCAATTGCTTCTTGCACCAATGGGAGCAGTATTTTCCCAATCTACCCCACCCAGACACTTCATGATTTTGTGTACCTCTGTCAAATCTCTTCTCGACCTTCTCTTCTATCTACATAACTGAAGTTCCTCATCCCAGAACCATTTTCGTGAATCTTTCTGCATTCTCTCTAATTCCGACACATCTTTCCTTAAGTGTCTCACTCAGAACTGGGCACAGTACTCCAGTTGAGGCTGAACCAGTGTTCTATACAAGTTAGCAATAACCTCCTTGCTTTTGGGCATTATGCTCCAGTTAATAAAGCCTAATATGTTGTATGCTTTAACTGCGTTCTCAACCTGTTCTGTTACCTTCACTGACTTATGCACATATACACCGAGGTCCCTCTGACCCTGTACCCGTTTTAGAATTATAAACTTTATTTTACATTGTGTCTCCATGCCCTTCCTACCAAAATGAATCACTTCACACTTCTCGGCATTAAATTTCATCTACTACTTGTCAACCCATTCCACCAACATATATATGTTCTTTTGAAGTTCTAAACTATCCTCCTCACTATTCACAATGCAAATTTCGTGTCATCCCCAAATTTTGAAATTGTGCCCTGTACACCGAGTTGTAGGTGATTAATATGTATCTGGAAGAACGAGGGTTCTTACACCAACCCTTGGGGAACTCCACTACAGACCCTCCGCCATTTTCACCTAGAAATTCAAACGATAACTCAGGACAAAATTAACAGCCACTTGGGGTGGGGGTAAGGAAAGCAAGAATGGACTTGTTAAAGGCAAATCGTGTTTAACTAACTTGGAGTTTTTTGATGAGGTAACAGAGAGGGTTGATAAGGGAAATGCTGTTGAAGAGGTGTACATGGACTTCGAAAAGGTATTTGATGAGGTGCTCCACAACACACTGATGAGCAAATTTATAACTTACAGAACAAAAAGGAATGGTAGCCACATGGATACGAAACTGGCCAAGTTAATGGATGTTTTTCGGACTGAAAAACGGACAAGGTTCTTCGTACCCTTGGATACACCTCTTCCGTTCCTAGTACCTTAGCAACTTTAAGTACTGACAGCCTAACCAATACCACCACCTTATCAATTTTAAACCCTTCAAGTGTCTCACGTACCTCCTCTTTCACCATGACCTGGGCAGCATCTTCTTTGGTGAAGACAGATGCAAAGTATTCATTTAGTGCCTCCCCTTTCTCCATGCGTAAATCTCCTTTTTGCTCCCTAATCAGCCCCACATGTCCTCTTCCCACCCTTTTACAATTTATATGCCTATCGAAGACTTTTGGATTCCATTTTATGTTACCTACTGGTCTCTTTTCTTACTCTCTCTTTGCTTTTCTTTGATTTTTTCACTTCCTCTTTGATTAGGTGACTTAAGTTTAGGTTGTAAGTATCTGCAGATTATGGAAGAAAGGGGAGATTGAGGAAATAGGAAGTTTACAGATTTGAATTTCTAGGGGAAAATGATTTACAGTGGAGTCTAGAATGGAGGAAAACTTAAAAGAATATTATTTTTGGAATTTAGAATAGAATTAAAGTTCAGCGGAGTCCTTATCACAGTCGTGGTGATAGATCGAGAAAGACACATCAGTTTCGTGTGAGCAAGTGCCCATCAATGATTAACCTTTTTGCTTGTATTGGAGTGATATAAACAAACTTGGCAGATCTATGAATAGTATTGAAATAGTTGATAACTTCAGGTTTGCAGACTTGGGTTGTTTAGGGCAACTCATATTTGGCAAGAAAGTGGAAACCAAGCTCCTTGGAACCAGAATTATTAGTGGAAGACATCTGGTACTTGTGTCATATGACTATAGAAATTTACAGTGCAGAAAGAGGCTATTCATCTTGGTATCTATGCTGGCTTTTGTTAAAGCACTTTGAAACCTAAGTTCACTGTCCAGCTATGTCGTCATACTCGTGTTGTTCTCTGTTTCAAATGCTTGCTGTTCCCTTTAAAGGTTACAATGGGTTACAACTCGACTACAGCCTGTGATGAAGAATCCTATCCTTTAACAACTGTCCATAATAAAATTCCTCTTCTCTCCTCACTGTGACCATTTTAATTTGATGACCTCTTGTCAATGACTCATATCTGTGATTCATATAACAAACTTGAAGAAAGAAAATATTGCATTTTTCCAAATGCAGCCATTGAGTTATTGATTTTATATGTAGTGTGAGGTAATGCTTCTACTGCATGACTAGTTTGACAAAAAAAAAGCATGAAGAAAATAGACTCGTTAAACATGTTTAATAAGCAAGACTTTAACTCCACGTTGCTGATTAATTAGGAGATCTATGAGGGTAAATTTATCTCTTCCATGCTCCCAGTGAAGAGCCATACTTGAAATGTGCAAGTTAGAGAATTCTTTATTATTATTATTATTATTATTATTATTATGATGTAATCTTATCTCTAATCCATGCTCTCTTTGAGTGTGGCTCCCTGCTGGCAGTTTAAAATTATTGAATTTAACCTCAGAAGTATGAATACGCTTTTTCCCCCTCCCACCCTCACCTCACCGTTTAACTTTTTAAGGTTCCTTGTGCGAGTATCCTATCTGGAGATTTATAATGAGGAGGTTCGTGATCTTCTTGGAAAGGATCAGAGTCAGAGGCTGGAGGTAAGAAATTCAGCCCTTGTACAACCAATTAATGAGAAATAAAGGAAAATATCCCTGAACTGATAATTTTATTTGTTTCCCACATGAGAGTAGAGATTACAGGCTTTAGGATGCAATGATGGCTTTCACCAGATATGAAGGGCTATTTCAAATGTTTAGTTTCTTCTACTAGAGAATTCCACAGAGGAGCTTTTGATAATACTAATTTAACTTAATTTATATTTTAATGAATTCCTCTCTGACTTAATTGTACAGTTGACTTATGAGGGTAATTTTCAAGCTCAGTGCCAGGTGATAACCTGGCAATGCCACTTGATCTTTATCCACTCCTCCAGGTTACTTTCTGGACAGTAACATTGAAAATTACTCCTGTTATTTCGGTTCACATGGTGATGAGACACATGTAGGAATGTCTCATTTCCATGCCTTTCATTTCTAATTTTTGTGTTTCATTGAGCAGGTCAAGGAGCGGCCTGATGTTGGAGTGTACATTAAAGATCTCTCTGGTTATGTGGTAAACAATGCAGATGACATGGATCGTATTATGACTTTGGGGAATAAAAACCGTAAGTTTAAAAAAGAATTGATATGCAATGTATGAAAGTCACAATGGCATCCAATGTGATTAACCATTTTAATCTGCCCTTTCTCGAGCTGCCTGCAGCTTTGAAACAGTTGACCACACCACCCTAATCCAACATCTCTCCTTTGTTGTACAACTGGAAGGGTCTACTGTTGCTTGGTTCCATCCTTGTTTATCCAGTCATAGGTGAAGAATCACCTGCAATGGATTCTCTTCCTGCTCCTTATCGATACCTCTTGTGTCCTCGAGGCCTCCTGTGATTTCTGATATGTACACTGCTTCCAGGTGATGTCATCCGAAAACAGAGCATCAGATTTCACACGTAGTCTGATGACACTGCCAGTTCTGGCTCACCACCATCCACTGTCTCAAACCTGTCATGTTGCTTGTCTGACATCCGGACGTGGATGATCAGAAATTTCCTCCAGCTAATTATTGGTAAGACCAAAGCCATTGTCTTCAATCCCTGCTGAAAACTCCATGTGAAATCATCCAAAACCCTGCTGCCTGTATCCTAAGTCATATCAAGTTCTATTCAAAACAAAAACAAAAATACCTGGAAAAACTCAGGTCTGACAGCATCTACAAAGAGGGATACAGTTGACGTTTTGAGTCCGTATGACCCTTCATCAGAACTAAGATATACAGAAATGAGATGAAATATAAGCAGGTAGAGGGGGGTGGGACAGATAGCGCTCAATAGGGGGCCAGTGATAGGTGGAGGACAAGAAGAGACTGCCAAAGATGTCATAGACAAAAGGACAAAGGAGTATTGATGGTGGTGATATTATCTAAAGGACGTGCTAATGGGGACGTTAAGGGTAGCAAACAGGACAAGCTAGTGGCAGATGGCCCTAGTGGGGGTGGGATAGGGGGGAAGGGATCGAAATGGGCTAAAAGGTGGAGATGAAACAATAGATCAAAATTAATTTAAAAATAGGTGGGAAAGAAAAAAATATTTGTAAAAAAAATTATAAATTATTGGAAAAAGGGGGTCGGGATGGAGGAGAGAGTTCATGACCTGAAATTGTTGAACTCAATATTAAGTCCGGAAGACTGTAAAGTACCTAGTCAGAAGATGAGGTGCTGTTCCTCCAGTTTCCGTTGAGCTTCACTGGAACATTGCAGCAGGCCAAGGACGGACATGTGGGCATGAGAGCAGGGTGGTGTGTTGAAATGGCAAGCGACAGGGAGGTCTGGGTCTTGCTTGCGGACAGACCAAAGGTGTTCCGCAAAGCGGTCACCCAGTCTGCGTTTGGTCTCTCTAATGTAGAGGAAACCGCACTGGGAGCAGCGAATGCTGTAGACTAAATTGAGGGAAGTGCTAGTGAAATGCTGCTTCACTTGAAAGGAGTGTTTGGGTCCTTGGATGGTGCGGAGGGGGGAAGTAAAGGGGCAGGTGTTGCACCTTCTGCGGTTGCATGGGAAGGTGCCGTGGGAGGGGGTTGAGGTGTAGGGGGTGATGGAGGAGTGGACCAGGGTGTCCCGGAGGGAATGATTCCTGTGGAAAGCCGCCGGTGGGGGGTGAAGGGAAGATATGTTTGTTGGTGGCATCATGCTGGAGTTAGTGGAAATGGCAAAGGATGATCCTTTGAACGCGGAGGCTGGTGGGGTGATAAGTGAGGACAAGGGCGACCCTATCATGGTTCTGGGAGGGAGAGGAAGGTGTGAGGGCAGATGCACGTGAGATGGGCCATACACGGTTGAGGGCCATGTCAACCAGCATAGGTGGAAAACCTCAGTTAAGGAAGAAGGAAGACATGTCAGAGGAACTGTTTTGGAAAGCGGCATCATCAGAACAGATGCGACGGAGGCGAAGGAACTGAGAGAATGAGATGGAGTCCTAACAGGAAGCGGGGTGTGAGGAGCTGTGGTTGAGGTAGATGTGGGAGTCGGTGGGCTTGTAATGAAAATTGGTGGACAGTCTATCACCAGAAATTGAGACTGAGAGGTCAAGGAAGGGAAGTGTCAGTGATGGACCACGTGAAAATGATGGAGGGGTGGAAATTGGAAGCAAAATTAATAAATTTTTCCAGATCCAGACGAGAGCATGAAGTGGCACCGCAGCAGTCATCGATGTACTGGAGAAAGAGTTGTGGGAGGGGGCCTGAGTAGGACTGGAACAAGGAATGTTCCACATACCCCATAAAGAGACGGGCATAACTGGGGCCCATGCGGGTACCCATAGCGACACCTTTTATTTGGAGGAAGTGAGAGGAGTTTAAGGAGAAATTGTTCAGTGAGAGAACAAGTTCAGCCAGACGGAGGAGAGTAGTGGTGGATGGGGATTGTTCGGGCCTCTGTTCGAGGAAGAAGCGGAGAGCCCTCAGACCATTCCGGTGGGGGATGGAGGTGTAGAGGGATTGGACGTCCATGGTGAAGAGGAGGCGGTTGGGACCAGGGAACTGGAAATTGTTGATATGATGTAGGGTGAGAGAGGAATCGCGGATGTAGGTGGGAAGAGACTGGACAAGGGAGAGAGAATGGAGTCAAGATAGCAAGAAATGAGTTCCGTGGGGCAGGAACAGGCTGACACGATCGGTCTGCCAGGACAGTCCTATTTGTGGATTTTGGGTAGGAGGTAGAAGTGGGCCATCCGAGGTTGGGAGACTGAGGTTGGAAGCTGTGGAGGGAAGATCTCCAGAGGAGATGAGGTCAGTGACAGTCCTGGAAACAATGGCTTGATGTTCAGTGGTAGGGTCATGGTCCAGGGGGATGTAGGAGGAAGTGTCTGCGAGTTGACGTTCAGCCTCTGCGAGGTAGAGGTCAGTGCACTAGACAACAACAGCACCACCCTTGTCAGCTGGTTTGATGACAAAGTCAGGGTTGGACCTGAGAGAACAGAGTGCGGCAAGTTCAGAAAGAGACAGGTTAGAGTGGGTGAGAGGAGCAGAGAAATTGAGACGACTGATGTCACGCCGGATGTCAACTTCTATTCATCCATTTTCCCTGTGCTGCTGACCAATATTGGCTCCTAGTTGATTAACGCCACAATGTAAAAAATTCACTTCCTTTATTATCAAATCCCTGCATAGCCTAACCACTTTCTATCTCCATAACCTCTTCCCATTCTGCAACTTTTCATGGTCTCTGTGCCCCTCCAATTCTGACCTCTTGCACATCCCTGATTTTAATTATTCCACGGTTGACACCTATGCCTTCAGTGGCTTAGACTGTAAGCCGTGGAATTCCCTTCCTGACCTCTCCACCTCCATATCTCTTTCCTCCTCCTTTAAGCTCCTTAAGACGTACCTCCTTGACCAAACATTTGGTTATATTCCATAATAATTCCTTGTATGGGTTGATGTCCAGTTCTGATGATAACACTCCTGCGAAGCCCCTTGGGAGGTTAACTTCATTAAAGACACTATATAAGTGCAAGGTGTTATTGGTTTTAAGAATACTCTTTTTGGCCCAGGATTCTTGATCTGTATTTTGGACATGTGAGATCTGGTGAAGTTTTTCAATTTTTTTTCCTCTAAAAGCCCCCAATCATACACTGGTCAGATTGCATCCTCTGTCAGTTGAAGCTGTCTACAAATGGAAGAAGAGATATCAGCTCTAATTAAAGGAGCAAAATTGAATTTCTTCTAGCAATTTTTTGGATTACGTCAATGTAAAATAGTCCAGCCAATCCCTCTGAGCTGTCTCCAGGTTAGCTAGAATGATGGATTGAATAAATTCACACCATTCTTTTTCTGTAGGTCTAGAAAACTGAATTATGTTGAATCAGACAACGAATACGCAATCCTGAGTCCATAAGCATGTCCATATGGAAAATGGTGGCTCTAGTATCATGCCTAGTCATTTTTGTTAACTTCAGTGAAAATTTAGAATATAGTCACTTTATTTATTATTATTATTATTATTATTCCAATTGCTATTTTTAAAAAATTTACCAAGATGTTAGGCATAACATCATCACAAACAAAATCCTAGCAACACCACAATGGGTCGCTGGGTCCAAACCCTGGAACTCCCTCACTAACAGCATTGTGGGTGTACCTACACCACACCGACTGCAGCAATTCAGCAAAGTGGCTCACAACAGTCTTCTCGTGGGAAATTTAAAAATGGGTCTTTCTGGTGACATGCATCTCCCATGAATGAATAAAATAAAGTTCCTTTATCAAAACCATAATGTTGGAGGTGTTAATTGTTGATGCTGGAGTGCTTTAGCTCTGACCTTGGAGTGCTTTTGTGCTGATAGTACAGCTAGTGTGACACCCTGAGCTATATTGCTAAATTCGTAAATGTATTAATGTTAAATTAAAAGTTCAAGAAGGGAGGAGGTATTAGTGGTTTTAGATTGCTTAAAAGTGGATAAATCCATAGGCCCAGATGAGATGTATCCCAGGCTGCTATGTGAAGCAAGGGAGGAGATTGCAGGGGTTCTGACACTAATTTTCAAATCCTCTCTGGCCACAGGAGAGGTGCCAGAGGACTGGAGGATAGCGAATGTGTTACCATTATTCAAGAAGGGTAGAAACATAGAAACTAGGAGCAGGAGTAGGCCATTCGGCCCTTTGAGCCTGCTTCGCCATTCATTTTGATCATGGCTAATCATCCAACTCAATAGCCTGCTTCCGCTTTCTCCCCATACCCTTTGATCCCTTTCGCCCCAAGAGCTATATCTAACTCCTTCTTGAAAGCATACAATGTTTTGGTCTCAACTACTTTCTGTGGTAACGAATTCCACAGGCTCACCACTCTCTGGTAAAGAAATTTCTCCTCATCTCAGTCCTAAATGGTCTACCCAATATCCTCTGGGAGGGTGAGCTGTGAGGAGGATGCAGAGATGCCTGAGTGTGATTTGGACAAGCTGAGTGAGTGGGCAAATGCATGACCCCTGGTTCTGGACTCCCCCACCATCGGGAACACCCTTCCTGCATTGGCCCTGTCTAGACCTGTTAGAATTTTATAGGTTTCTATGAGATCCCCCCCTCATTCTTCTGAACTCCAGCGAATATAATCCTAATCGACTTAATCTCTCCTCATCTATCAATCCTGCCATCCCAGGAATCAGTCGGGTAAACCTTTGCTGCGCTTTCTCTATAGCAAGTACATCCTTCCTCAGATAAGGAGACCAAAACTGCACACAATATCCCAGGTGTGGTCTCACCAAGGCCCTGTACAATTGCAGCAAGACATCCCTGTTCCTGTACTCGAATCCTCTGGCCATGAAGGCCAACATACTATTTGCCTTCTTTACTGCCTGCTGCACCTGCATGCTTACCTTCAGCGACTGGTATACAAGGACACCGAGGTCTCGTTGCACAATCCCCTCTTTCAATTTATAGCCATTCAGATAATCTGCCTTCCTGTTTTTGCTACCAAAATGGATAACCTCACATTTATCCACATACTGCATCTGCCATGCATTTGCCCACTCACTCAGCTTGTCCAAATCACACTGAGGCAACTCTGCATCCTCCTTACAGCTCACCCTCCCGCCCAGCTTTGTGTTATCTTCAAATTTGGAGATATTACATTTAATTCCCTCATCTAAATCATTAATATATATTGTGAATAACTGGGGTCCCAGCACCGATCCTTGCAGTACCCCACTAGTGACTACCCCACTGCCATTTGGAAAAAGACCCGTTTATTCCTACTCTTCGTTTCCTGTCTGTCAACCAGTTTTCTATCCATCTCAATACACTACCCCTAATCCCATGCACTTTAATTTTACACGCCGATCTCTTATGTGGGACTTTGTCAAAAGCCTTCTGAAAGTCCAAATTAACCACATCCACTGGCTCCCCCTCATCAACTCTACTAGTTACATCCTCAAATTCCAGCATGATTTCCCTTTCATAAATCCATGCTGTCTGTACAATTCTGCCATTGTTTTCCATGTGCTCAGCTATTAAATCTTTTATAATGGACTCTAGAATTTTCCCCACTACCGACGTCAGGCTGACTGGTCTATAATTCCCTGCTTTTTCTCTACCTCCCTTTTTAAATAGTGGGGTTACATTAGCTACCCTCCAATCTGTAGGAATTATTCCAGAGTCTATAAAATCTCGGAAGATGACCACCGATGCATCCACTATTTCTAGGGCTACTTCCTTAAATTCTCTGGGATGTAGATTATCAGGCCCCGGGGATTTATCAGCCTTCAATCCCATCAATTTCCCCAACACCATTTCCCTACTAATACTGATTTATTTTAGTTCCTCCCTCTCACTAAACCCTGTGTTCCTCAACATTTCTGGTATGTTATTAGTGTCCTCCTTTGTGAAGACAGAACCAAAGTATGTATTTAGTTGGTCAGCCATTTTTGTTCCCCATTACAAATTCCCCTGTTTCTGACTGTAAGGGACCTACATTTGTCTTTACCAATCTTTTTCTCTTCACATACCTATAGAAACTTTTACAATCAGTTTTTATGTTCCCTGCAAGCTTACTCTCGTAATCTATTTTCCCCTTCTTAATCAATCCCTTGGTCCTCCTTTGCTGAATTCTAAACTGCTCCCAATCCTCAGGTCTGTTGTTTTTTCTGGCCAATCTGTATGCCTCTTCCTTGCATCTAATACTATCTCTAATTTCTCTTGTAAGCCATGGTTTGGCTACCTTGCCTGTTTTACTTTTGCGCCAGACGGGAATAAACAATTGTTGCCATTGCCTATCCCTAAAAGGCCTCGCACAACTAGATTGCCAATTATTTCTTTCTCATTACACAATACCCAGTCGAGGATGGCCTGGTCTCTCGTTGGTTCCTCAATGCATTGGTCCAGAAAAACATCCCATATACACTCCAGGAATTCCTCCTCTACGGTATTGTTACTAATTTGATTTGCCCAATCTATATGCATATTAAAGTCACCCATAATTACAGATGTTCCTTTATTACATGCGTCTCTAATTTCCTGTTTAATGCCATTCCCAACATCACCACTACAGTTTGGGAGTCTATATACTAACCCCACTAACATTTTTTGCCTCTTAGTGTTTCTCAGCTCTACCCATATAGGTTCCACATCATCGGAGCTAATGGGCAGAACTTAGCCCTCGATGGGCGGGCAGGCCCCACCGGCTCGGTTGCAGGTGGGCAGCTGAACTCTGCCGCCGAAACGGGCCCCACCACCATTTTGAGTGGGCGGGTCGCCTGACGGGAAGCGCTATGTGCTTCCTGTGCGGGGGGTGGGGGGAGGGATTCCCCAACTGTCAAAGTGCGCTCTTGCGCATGAAAGAGCGCACTGCTCCCTGAGACTAAGTGCTGTCTCAGGGAGAGCGCTGAAAGTTTAATAAACCTAAAAAATAGCAAAATAAAAAAATTATTAACATGTCCCCCTCATGTGACAATGTCACACGAGATGGGACACGTTAGTAAATATTACATAAAGTTTATTAAAGTTTTTAAAAACAGACAGTGATTGAGGTTTCATGTCTTTTCAGAAGCCCGCTGGGGCTCCTGGCCTGCCCACCAGCCTTAAGGTTGGACAGGCAGGTCCTTTAATTGGGTTAATTATCCTGTCAATGGCCTCAATTGGCCATTGACAGGTCGGCGGGCGGACAGCTGATTTCGCTGTCCGCCCGCCTTCCTGAATGTTTAAATGGGGAGGGTCAACGTCTCGGGGGTTCCTCCCAACGTCAACCCGCGTCAGTTTTGCGTCGGCGAGCGGGCCCCGCCCCCAACTCGCCAACGGAAAAATTCTGGCCAATATCTTTTTTCAATATTGCGTTAATTTCCTCTTTAACCAGCAATGCAACTCTACCGCCTTTTCCTTTTTGTCTGTCCTTCCTAAATACTGAATACCCCCGGATGTTCAGTTGCCATCTGTGGTCACCCTGCAGCCATGTCTCTGTAATCCCGACTATATCATACCTGTTTACATCTATTTGCGTGGTTAATTCATCCACTTTATTGTGAATGCTCCTCGCGTTAAGGCACAAAGCCTTAAGGCTTGTCTTTTTAACATTACTTGTCCCGTTCCCACTATTTTTCACTGAGGCCCTGTTTGATTCTTGCCCTTGATTTCTCTGCCTATCATTTTTTTATTCCCCTTTCTGTCTTTTGTTCTTGTCTTTGATTCCCCTTCCTCTGACTCCTTGCATAGGTTCCCATCCCCCCTGCCATTTTAGTTTAAACCCTCCCCAACCACTCTAGCAAATGTTCCCCCGAGGACATCAGTCCCAGTCCTGCCCAGGTGTAACCCGTCCAGTTTGTACTGGTCCCACCTCCCCCAGAACTGGTCCCAATGCCCCAGGAATCTGAAACCTTCCCCTTCACACCATCTCTTCAGCCACGTATTCATCCGATATATCTTGCTATTTCTACTCTGACTGGCACGTGGCACTGATAGTAATCCTGAGATCACTACCTTTAAAAAGTAGGACCTCAACTTACTTCCTAACTCCCTATATTCTGCTTTTAGGACCTCATCCCTTTATTTACCTATGTCGTTTGTACCAATGTGTACCACAACCACTGGCTGTTCACCCTCCCCCTTCAGAATGTCCTCTAGCTGCTCTGAGACACCCTTGACCCTAGCATCAGGGAGTCAACATACCATCCCGGAGTCTCGTTGCGGCCACAGAAATGCCTATCTATTCCCACTTACAATTGAATCCGTTATAACTATTGCATTCCCACACTTTTTACTCCTCCCCTGTGCAGCAGAGCCAACCCCGGTGGAACAAATTTGGCTGTTGCTGCTTTCTCCTGAGAGGCCATTCCCCCAACAGTATCCAAAGCGGTATATCTGTTTTGCAGGGGAATAGCCACAGGAGATTCCTGCACTGCCTGCCTAGTCCTCTTGCTTTGCCTGGTGGTCACCCATTCCTTTCCTGCCTGTGGACTCTTAGCCTGCGGTGTGACCACCACTTAATTCGTGCTATCCACGATACACTCCACCTCACGGATGTTTCACAGTGCCCCCAGCCGCCACTCCAGCTCCAAAACCCGGGCTTCCAGGAGCTACAGCTCCCGCACACATGCTGGCCCCGGGCACTGGAAATGTGCCCGGCTTCCCACATAGAGCAGGAGGAGCACACCACGGCTTTGAGCTCTCCTGTAGGGATAAACCAGATAATTACAGACCTGTGAGTCTAACATCAGTGGTAGGGAAACTATTGGAAAAAATTCTGAGGGACAGGATTAATCTCCACTTGGAGAGGCAGGGATGAATCAGGGATAGTCAGCATGGTTTTGTCGGGGGGAGATCATGCCTAACAAATTTGATTGAATTTTTCGAAGATGTGACTAGTTGTGTAGATGAGGGCAGTGCAGTTGATATGGTCTACATGGACTTCAGTAAGGCTTTTGACAAGGTTCCACATGGGTGAATGGTTGAGAAGGTAAGAGCCCATGGGATCCAGGGCAATTTGACAAATTGGATCCAAAATTGGCTTAGTGGCAAGAGGCAGAGGATGATGGTCGAAGTTTTTTTATGCGATTGGAAGCCTATGATGGGTGGTGTACCACAGGGATCGGTGCTGGGAGCCTTGCTGTTTGTAGTGTACATTAATGATTTAGATGTGGATTTAGGAGGTATGATCAGTAAGTTCGCAGATGACATGAAAATTCATGGTGTCATAAATAGTGAGGAGGAAAGTCTTAGGTTACAGGATGAAATAGATGGGTTGGTAAGATAGGCAGAGCAGTGGCAAGTGGAATTTAATCCTGAGAAGTGTGAGGTGATGTATTTTGAGAAGACTTATACGACAAGGGAATACACAATGAACGGAAGGATCCTAGGAAGTACAGAGGATCAGAGGGGCCTTCGTGTACATGTCCATAGATCCCTGAAGGCAGCAGCGCAGGTAGATCAGGTGATTAAGATGGGATACTTGCCTTTATTAGCCACGGCATAGAATATAAGAGCAGGGAGATCTTGTTGGAGCTGTATAAAGTGCTAGTTAGGCTACAGCTGGAGTACTGTGTGCAGTTCTGGTCGCCATACTATAGGAAGGATGTGATTGCACTGGAGAGGGTGGAGAGGAGATTCATCAGAATGTTTCCTGGGCTGGAGCGTTTCAGCTATGAAGAGAGACTGGATAGGCGAGGGTGTTTTCCTTAGAGCAGAGAAGGCTGAGGGGGGTCCTGATAGTTATACAAAATTATAAGGGGCATAGATAGGGTAAATAGGAAGAAACTTTTCCCCTTAGTGGAGGGGTTAGTAACCAGGGGGCATAGATTTAAGGTAAGGGGCAGGAGCTTTAGAGGGGATTTGAGGAAATATGTTTTCACCCATAGGGTGGTTGGATTCTGGAAAACACTGCCTAAGAGGGTGATAGAGGCAGGAACCCTCACAACATTTAAGAAACATTTAGATGAGCATGAAATGCCATAGCATACAGGGCTATGGGCCACGTGCTGGAAAATGGGATTAGAATGGATAGGTGCTTGATGGCTGGCATGGACACAGTGGGCTGAAGAGCCTGCTTCTGTTCTGTATCACTCTGACTCTAAGAAAATTGCTTGTGTCCTTAATAGGGAACTATGGGAACAACTTCAAAGTGAAGCCTGGATGAAAGTATTGCAACAAACGGTTGTGCTACGCACCCATAAGCAAAAGGAGAAAGGGGAGGCAGTGGCGTAGTGATATTATCACTGGACTAGTAACCCAGGGTAATGCACTTGCACCCGGGCTGGAATCCCACCATGGCAGATGGCGGAACTTGAAGTCAATTAAAAAATCTGGAATTAAAAGTCTAATGATCAATAATGGGGAAGGAATTCTGCTGTCCTTACCTGGTCTGGCCTACGTGTGACCCCAGATCCACAGTAATGTGGTTTACTCTTAAATGCCCTCTGGAATGACCTAGCAAGCCAATCAGTTGGATCAAACAGCTACAGAAAATTGGATAAGGAATGAAATCAGACGGATCACCCAGCATTTGCCTAGAGACCGGAAGCGGTCCTGGACATTGCCATCACCATCCTCGGCTATGTCCTGTCCCACTGGCATGACAGACCCAGCAGAAGTGGCGGCACAGTGGTATACAGCCAGGAGGGATAAAAACAAAAAACTACTGCGGATGCTGGAAATCCAAAACAAAAACAGAATTACCTGGAAAAACTCAGCAGGCCTGGCAGCATCGGCGGAGAAGAAAAGAGTTGACGTTTCGAGTCCTCATGACCCTTCAACAGAACTGAGTAAAATTAGGAATAATTTTACTCTGTTTTGTTGAAGGGTCATGAGGACTCGAAACGTCAACTCTTTTCTTCTCCGCCGATGCTGCCAGACCTGCTGAGTTTTTCCAGGTAATTCTGTTTTTGTTACAGTCAGGAGGGAGTTGCCCTGGGAGTCCTCAACCATGAAGTCTCATGGCATTGGCCAAACATAGGCAAGGAAACCTCCTGCTAATTACCGTCCACCCCGCCTCAGCTGATGAATCTGTACTCCTCCATGTTGAACACCACTTGGAGGAAGCACTGAGGGTGGAAAGGGCGCGGAATGTATTCTGGGTGGGAAACTTCGATGTCCATGACAAAGAGTAGCTCAGTAGCACCACTACTGACCGAGCAGCTATATCATTTAGAGCTCAGCCAGCTAGACTGGGTCTGCAGCAGGTGGTAGAGGGAAAAACAAACTTGACCTCATCCTCACCAGCCTGCTGGCTGTAAATGCATCTGTCCATGACAGTATCGGTAGGAGTGACCACCACAGAGTCTTTGTGGAGACATCATGTTGTGTGGCATTACAACCATGCAAATTGGGATCGATTTGGAACAGATCTAGCAACAGACTAGGCAACCATGAGGTGCTGTGGACCAGCAGCATCAGCAGGATTGTATTCAGCCACAATCTGTAACCTCATGGCTTAGCATATCCCCCACTCTACCATTACCACTAAGCCAGGGGGTCAACCCTGGCTTAATGAAGAGTGCAGGAGGGCATGCCAGGAGCAGCATTAGGCATATGTAAAAATGAGGTATCAACTTGGTAAAGCTGCTACACAGGACTACTTGCATGCCAAACAGCATAAGCAGCAAATTGATAGCTAGAGCTAAGCGATTCCACAACAAAAGGATCAGATCTAAGCTCTGCAGTCCTGCTATATCCAGTCACGAATGGTGGTGGACAATTAAACAACTCGCTGTAGGGGACGCTACACAGATATCCCCACCCTTAATGATGGGGGATCCCTGCGCATCGCTGCAAAAGATAAGGCTGAAGCATTTGCAACAAGCATCAGCCAGATGTGCCGAGTGGATGATCCATCTCGGCCTCCTCTGGAGGTCCCCAGCATCACAGATGCCAGTCTTCAGCCAATTCAATTCACTCCACGTGATGTCAAGTAATGGCTGAAGGCACCAGATACTGCAAAAGCTATGGGCCCTGACAATATTCCTGCTGTAGTACTGAAGACTTGTGCTCCAGAACCTGCAGCTCCTCTAGCAAAGCTGTTCCAGTACAGCTACAACACTGGTGTCCACCTGGCAATGTGGAAAATTGCCCAGGTATACCCTGTCCACAAAAAGCAGGACAAATCCAAACTAGCCAATTACCACCTCATCAGTCTACTCTTGATCATCAGTAGAGTGATGGAAGGGGTCATCAACAGTACTATCAAGTGGCACTTGCTTAGCATTAACCGGCTCACTGATACCCAGTTTGACTTCAGCCAGGGTCACCCAGTTCCTGAGCTCATTATAGCCTTGGTTCAAACATGGACAAAAGAGCAGAAAAGAGGTGAGGTGAGAGTGACTGCCTTTGACAGTAAGTCTGCATTTGACCAAGTGTGGCATCCAGGAGCCCTAACAAAACCGGAGTCAATGGAAATCAAGGGGAAAGCTCTTTGCTGGTTGGAGTCATATCTCGCACAAAGTGAGGTGGTTGTGGTTGTTGGAGGTCAATCATCTCAGCTCCAGGACATCACTGCAGAAGTTCCTCAGCGTAGTGTCCTTGGGCCAACCATCTTCAGCAGTTTCAGCAGTGCCCTTCCTTCCATCATAAGGTCAGAAGTGGGGATGTTTGCTGATGATTGCACAATATTCACCATTTGCGATGACTCAGAAGCAGTCCATGTCCAAATTCAGCAAGACCTGGAAAATATCTAGGCTTGAGCTGATAAGTGGCAAGTGAACATTCGTGCTATACAAGTGCCAAGCAATGACCATGTCCAACAAGAGAGAATCTAACCATTGCCCCATGACATTTAATGGCATTACCATTGCTGAATCCCCCACTATCAATGTCCTTGGGGTTACTATTGACTAGAAACTGAACTGGTCTAATCATTTAAGTACCGTGGCTACAAGAGCAGGTCAGAGGCTCGGAATCCTGCAGCGCTAACTCACCTCCAGACCCCCCAAAGCCTGTCGTCCATCTACAAGGAACAAGTCAGGAATGTGATGGTATACTTTACACTTGCCTGAATGAGTGCAGATCCAACAACTCTCAAGAAGCTTGACACCATCGAGGACGAAGCAGCCCGCGTGATTGGCACCCCATCCACAAATATATCACTCCCTCCACCACTGATGCAAAGTGGCAGCAGTGCATATCATTTTACAAGATGCACTACGGGAACTCACCAAGGCGCCTTAGAAAGCACTTTCCAAACCCAAAACCACTACTGTCTAGAAGAAGAGCAGCAGACACTTGGAAGTTTCCCTGAAAGCCACTCGCCATCCTTACTTGGAAATATAATGCCGATCCTTCAGTGTCGCTGGGTCAAAATCCAGAAACTCCCTCCCTAAGAGCACTGTGGGCATACCTGCACCACATGGACTGCAGCAGTTCAAGAAGGCAGCTCACCACCACCTTCTCAAGAACAATTAGGGATGGGCAACCAATTCTGTCCTAGCCAGTGACGCCCACATCCCATAATTGAATGAAAGAAACTTTTGTGGATTGACTTTGAGTAATCCTATTTTGTATCTCCATTTTTAAAAAAAAATGCTGATCCATTGATATCTATTCTGTTTCTTTGTAGGTTCTGTTGGTGCCACAAATATGAATGAACACAGCTCCCGTTCTCATGCTATTTTTACCATTACCATTGAGTGCAGTGAAAAAGGAATTGATGGAAATATTCATGTTCGCATGGGCAAGCTACACCTCGTTGATCTTGCAGTAAGAACTGGCAGAATATCTAGAGAATCCTTGAACAAAATGGCAGAACATCCTGCCTGCTCTTCTGCATTTGTGGTTTACTCTTGTAACTTTGCTCTCACTGCTCCAGAATTTGTAGTATCTCTTAATATCTTGATTTTTTTTTTAAATTTTCAACTTCCAATGTTCCCAACCTATCTATGATTTCTTACTGAAGCCCAAGTTTCACTTACTTTTATCCCTCCCCACCTTCCAGTTTTCTTTTTGTATTCAAATTCATTCCTCGTGCAATCTTCAGGATTAAAAAAGAAACTCAAGCTGGGCATCACCTTATCACTTCCAGATTTACCTCATCCTTTTGAATTTTGCTTGTGTTCTGAACTTTGTTTATATTTCTCAATTAATTTTTTTTCAAAAACACAGCAAATTACTTGAACACTCTTCCATGTTGTACAATGGTGTTCTCAAATGTTTTCACAATTGGTGGCGACGGGTGCCTCGCCTGCTGGCTGGAGAGCTAGTGAAAGTCTCACTTCACCTCTTTTGAGGAAGATCAGCTGTATTAAGGACCCTGGGTATGAAAATCCCACCTGCTGAGAGGTGCTGGTCAACTATATTAAATGGCAGCACCACCGTGGAGGTAGTGGCTGCTGCCTTGGGACGCTCACCTGAGGCTCGATCCCAGGCCACAGGCGAGTGATGGTGGGAGGGGGCTCACAGTGGGGGTTGAGGATGGGGGAGGGAGTGCTTGGCAGCAAAGGCAATGTGATGCCTCTCAGTGCAATCCCCTCCTCTGTGCTGGGTTCCTTGATTGACCATTGAGTGCTTTTGAAGGAGTGATTTTTTTTTTTATTCTCCCCCTCCCCGCCAAACACCCCTCTAAGGAGCCTATAAGCAGCACTGCTTGGGTTTGTTTGTTATGCTTACCAGATGGTGAGTCTCCCTCCTGCTGCTGGGTTACTGGCAGTGGCGACGGAAACTCATCCAGGGGCCTGCCAGCCATTGATTTAATCAAGGTGGAGGTGGGAAGAACCCCACCTGTCACCATCCCACTTGACCCACTTGATTAAGTGCCCCCTGCCATCAAACTCACCATGGTGGAGGGAATTATATTCTGCCTGATGTATCTTTTTGCACAGCTGCTAACATTGACATAAAAAGCAATTTTTTGAAAATCCCAACTCCCTTAAAGGTTCTCTGTCACATATAAGTCACAAATCAGGATAGAATATTCTCCACCTGCTTGACTTAGTGCAGGTGTGGAAATACTGTAGAAACTCACCGCCACCAGGACAAAGCAGTCTGGCTTAAACATTCCTTTCAATATCTGTGTACCATGAGTACTTTCTATAAGATGCACTTCAATGTATCCAATCATCCATTGGCAGTACCTCCCAAACCCACAATTTCCATCAACTAGAACAACAAAGACAGCTGGTGAATTGGAGTACAGTCACGTCCAATTTCCCCATACCATCTTGACAAGAACATGCACTAACATTCTTTCATTGTTGCTGGGTTAAAATTCTAGAACTAGTAGTGTTGGCCCTGGTCTGATATCTTGAGGATTTCTGCTTCTGTGGTCGTCGTCTTATTTAGCTGCCTGAGCCATGGTTTGATGTTTCCATATTTCAAAAATCTGTCAATTTTTTTCTTTAATATCTCTAGCTCGCTTTTTTGAGCATTTTCCTACAAGGTTGCCAGGAAGTTTCTTTTCTTCTAGAGACAGTCTTGCACACCCACTTCTAGGCCTGCCCTTCTGAACTAAGCACCCGAGTTGCTAACTGTGCCTGATGCCAAGGAGAAGATGCCATTTTTTATTTGCCCAGTTGCTACATAGATTTTTTGCTTTTGGGACAATTGAGTTTTCTGCTTTTGCAATAAAACATCATTAAACACATGAGTGAACTGATTAGCAAGTAAATTATGAAGTCAGATTCTGCCGAAGGTAGCTGCCTGATGGATTGTTATTGGGAATCCGCAGCCTGAACTGAAAGTCTCATTCCTCTTGTTTTTTATGTCATAACACGCTTGTAATGAATGGAATTTCTATTGCAAAATTATATATTCGATTTTTATTCATAATCATTAATAAAATCTGAAAAGACATTAAGTTAGAATTCAGTGGAATTATTACCGTAACTACCCTCTTCTCCCTTATCCCTCCCTTAGCACCCAATCTATGCCTTGACATTCTCCCACTGACTTCATCTCTACATGTCCCCTATCAATCCTTCCCATAGGAATAATTGCATATGACAAGCTTGCCTATAGTTTCCATTGTAAGCATTGACATGGGAGTTTATAATGGAAGTATAAAGAAAAGTACAACTTTAAATGGAGAGTAAATTACATCTACAATCCTTGTTTCGAATATCCCTCCACCCTCTAATACTACTTCACTTGAAGGCAAACTTTGATCTTGACTTCACTGTCGCTAGGTCAAAATCCTGGAACTCGCTCCCTAACAGCAATCTGGGTGTGACTACACCACATGGACACAGCGGTTCAAGGCAGCTCATTCACCACCTTCTCAAGGGCAATTAGGGATGGGCAATAAATGCAGGCCTAGCCAGTGAAGCCCACATCCCATGAATGAATTAAAAAAAACTCCTTTGCAAATCCGTGAGAAATTGACTATTATTTATAATACTCATACAAAAACATTCTAAATAAGAAATGAGTTATTTAGCCTAATCGATTTCACCTTTTCAGACTACTGGTCTTAGGCGGCTCACTATTACTGTATCTGTCCATTTCATAAGTTAATCCAGAGCTATGATCTCAACTGTTATTCTTGGAAGCCTAGTCAAGGCATTGATCACAGTCTCTACAAATAAATATTTCTGTTGCAAGTCTGAATAATGATAAAATAAATCTGTATTTAGATGCAGTTCATTGGGAGAAAAATTAGGCCTTCCATATTTGTGGCATTTCTTGATATAACAGGGACCAAAATTGAAGGGAATGTAATGAACTTTGGCAACCAAAAGATCTTACAACGAGCAAACATGCATGTGTCATTTTGCAGTTAACATTTTTTTGCCCCAAAAAATGAATTTTATTCCTCAGTATTCTTGGTCTGCACATAATAGTTAAATTAAGTACACATTTTTTAAAAATTGTAACGAAACATGCACATCCAAAATGTCATGACCTGTCTTTCCTCTTTACAAATGTTAATGAACATTTTGTGTGTTTCAGCATTTTCCAATTTTAGATGAAATGATTTTTAAAAGTATACATCAGAAATAACTTCTGTAACCACGAAAAATGAAAAGTAATAATGACAATTTTTACAAGAATATGTTGAGCATCAAAGGATTGGCCCATATTATTTGCTTGCAGGGTTCTGAAAGACAAGGAAAGACTGGAGCCACAGGACAGCGATTAAAAGAAGCAACAAAGATCAACCTTTCATTATCCACCCTGGGTAATGTTATCTCCGCTCTTGTTGATGGTAAAAGTACACATGTGCCCTACCGTAACTCTAAACTGACACGTCTACTCCAGGATTCATTGGGTGGCAATTCAAAGACTATGATGGTGAATCTTCATTTTCCCTCCTATTGACACAGACAGTGCATTGAGAATAATTGATACAATTTTGGATTGCGTTTAAACAGTGTGAATGGCATATGCTTTGACAGCCAATTTTTCCTTTAATTCAGGAGATATCTTATTTAAAAAGTGGCTAAATAAGCAGCTAGATGATTCTGTGTTCTTATTAGATTGTTGGGTACTAAAGAATATAAGGATAGTGTGGGAAGGTGGGTTTGAGGTAGATCAGCCATGATCTTGTTGATTGGAGCAGGCTCAAAGAGCCAAATGGCCTACTTAGCTTCTGTTTCTTATGTAGTACTTATATAAACAGGGCTAACCACATAGTCTATTTCTGTGCTCTAATTATCTTGTGTAATCTTTTGTATCCCAATTGCCCCAGGCTGGCATTTATGCGCCAATCAAGCCTTTTCCCATCTTTCCTCACCTAAATCTATCCGTGTAATCTTCTGTTGCCTTGTCCCTCAAATGCTTGCCTTGCCTCTCCTTAAATGCATCTATGCTATTTGTTGTAATCGCTCCCTGAGGTAGCGAGTTACACGTCCTCACCACTCCTGGCTGAAGAAGTCTCTTCTGAATTCCCTATTGGTTTTCTTGGTGACGATCTTATATTGATAAGCTCTAGTTATGGTCTTCTCTACAAGTGGAAACATTCAACCCAATCTATCAAAATTTACATAATTTTAAAGACCTGTAATTGGTTATCCTCCACCTCCTTTCATCCTTTCAAGAGAAAAGAGATTTAGCCTGTTCACCATTCCCTGATATATATATATATATATACCCACACACTTCTGGTTTCTTTCTTGTAAATTTTCTCTGCACCCTCTCCAGCACCTCTATATCCTTTTAATAATATGGTGAGCAGGACTGCACGCAGTGCTCTGAGTGCGGTTGAACCAAAGTTAGGAATATTAGGGAACATAGGAAATATGAGCAGGACCAGGCCATTTGTACCCTGGAGCCTGCTCCACTCTTCAACTAGATCATGGCTGATCTTCTAACTCAATGCCACTTTCCTGCTCTATCCCATATCCGTTCATATCTTTAATATCTAAAAATCTATTGATCTCTGTCTTGAATATACTCTGACTGAGCCTCTACCTCAGCCCTCTGGGGTAGAAGTTTGATGCAAGTTTAACATAACTTCCCTACTTTTCAATTTCATCCCTCTGGAATAAATCCTACAGCTTGGTTTGCTTTATTTTATGGCTTTGCCAATGTGTGGCATAACTCCCAGTGATACTCTGAGATACCTTTGTTCCTTTACCCACCTAAACTTGCACCTTTCAAGTAATGAGACCTCCTTATTCTTCCTACCAAAATGTGCAACTTCACATTTATCTGTGTTGAACTTCATTTTCCATTTATTTGTGCATTCTGCAAGTTTATTAATGTCCTCCTTTAATTTGTTGCAGTCCTCCTCTGTATTGACTCCCAATTTGACGTCATCCACAAATTTAGAAATTGCGTTTTTGATTCTAAAATCCAAATTGTAATGTAAATTGTGAACTGTAGCGGTCCCAACACTGATTCATGTGGATCACCACTGCCCTTCGCTACTGTACCCTTTATTCCCACCTACTGTCTTGAAGCCAGCTAGCAATCTACCACCTGTTCCCTGATTCTGCATTCTTTGGCCTTATTCATTAGTCTGTTATGGGGCATTTTATCAAAAACCTTTTGAAAATGACATAAATTGCATCTAATGCATTATCATTGTCTACACTTTGTCACCTCCTCAAAAAATTTAGTAGGGTTGTTCAAGCAAGAATTTCCCTTTTAAAATCCATGCTGACTTTATTGTATTTTTCACTTTTAGATGTTCTTTTATTGTTTCCTTGAGTAGGGATTCCATTATTTTTTTCTCTACCATCGATATTAAGCCAGCTGGTCTATAATTCCCTGGGCATGTTCTATCACTCTTCTAAAATACAGATATTAGGTTAGCTGTCTGCTAAGGCCCCTGGCATTACAAGTTTTTATCACAAATTAAATATGTATGGTAATGCCTTTATCCTTGTATTCCTTTAAAGTTCTAATAGTATAATAGTACAATTAATAGCTACAACAAGTTAAAAATATTCTCCATATATATGTTAGATAACACCCTAATGTCAAACCTTTTCTGCAAGTGTGAGGGGAGAAGAGTTGTGATATGACTTAAGGTTTATCTAAAATCCAAGTTTTATTGGAAAGGTAAAATTTAGTGTAGTTAGCTGAAGAGTTCATGTTAACTGATCTATTTTGTCTGGCTGTATTTTTCAGAAGATTTTAACAGACATTGACTATTTTTAAAGGGTGGAAGATTTATTTTACTGATCAAGTTTAGTTACTCAGATGTGGGTCTCTCCCATATTCCTTTCTGATTTAATGACTTTCTTGGACCACAAACCACTTGCAGCTAAATGGATGAGCAGTCAACCTAGTTCCAGGGTTGTATTCACTTCACCTTGTAAGAACGCATCTATAATCTCTGCTTGGCACCTACTTATAGCAAAGTAACCAAGAATGACAGTTTAACATGCAGGATTGAACTTGCATCACATTTTTCTATTCACATTTTTTCTTTATCAGTGTGCAAACATTGGACCAGCAGATTACAATTATGATGAAACCATCAGCACTTTACGATATGCAAACAGAGCAAAGAATATCAAAAACAAAGCCAGAATTAATGAAGATCCTAAAGATGCATTATTGCGCCAATTCCAGAAGGAAATCGAGGATCTTCGGAATAAACTGAAAGAAGGTATAGACCCATGATGTAGAGGAACATTGAGCTACTGATGAAATAAGAATAGTGATTGATTGAAATTTTTAATAATTTGCAGGGGAAGAAATCTCTGGTTCAGAAATTAGTGGCTCTGAAGATGATGATGAAGAAGGTGAAAGTGGAGAGGGTGGAGAGAAGAAAAAGAAGCGAAGAGGTAGGCATTTGATGTAAACTTGGGTTATGTCCCTATTTGATAAATGATGAAAATGGGGATGGGAGTGTTCAAATTTAGTGTGATAGTAAGCTATGTTTTACGATAGATTTGTAGTGGTCAGCAATAATTAGCTTTCAAGTCTTATTTTGATTCTCTCTCCCCTATTTAACCTATTTTGAACTGGGAAAGTTGAAGCCACAACTTTGTTTAGCAAGAGTAATGGTGCTCCATTTATTTAAAAAAAACTTTGCATCAATATAAAACCAAGAAGAGTCAACCTTGTGGAACAATGCTGCTATAGTGTTATGATGCCTTTATGTAATGCAGGTTGTGTATTTGTGTCTGGAATTTGTCCTTTATTATTTCTCTGGTTGTGGGGGTTACTGGTGAGGCAAGTGTTTAGCTCCTATCCCTTGCTGTCTTGAGTGCTGCTTCTTGAATTGCTGTCCATGGTAAAAGTCTTGTTCTTTTTAGTGGTTTGGTACAACTAAGTGCCTTGCTGGTCTGTTACAGCCTAGAGGATTTGAATCAGCTAATTGAGTTTTTATGACTGTTAGGAAATAGAGAGAGTTTAAGTAAGTTATAAGTGTATTTTGGTGTGTTAGAAATAAGGTATACATTTAAGTTTAATTTGTTTGTTTTCTATTTGTGGCTCAAAAGATGAAACCTGGGATCTAGTTTCATTTTTTTAATGGGGAGGGCAGGTCTAAAGCTCTGTTTGTATACCTGCATTTATGATAAGAATTTTTGACTCTTGTTAAAGCCAACAAGAATAGACACTCACTCTCTCTCACTCACTCACTCTCTCCCTCTTTCTCTCCCCCTCTCTCCCTCTCTCTCTCTCCCTCTCTCTCTCTCCCTCCCGCTTTCTCTCTCTCCCGCTCTCTCCCGCTCTCTCTCCCGCTCTCTCTCCCGCTCTCTCCCGCTCTCTCTCCCGCTCTCTCTCCCGCTCTCTCTCCCGCTCTCTCTCCCGCTCTCTCTCCCGCTCTCTCTCCCGCTCTCTCTCCCGCTCTCTCTCTCTCTCTCTCCCGCTCTCTCTCTCTCTCTCTCTCCCGCTCTCTCTCTCTCTCTCTCCCGCTCTCTCTCTCTCTCTCTCCCGCTCTCTCTCTCTCTCTCTCCCGCTCTCTCTCTCTCCCGCTCTCTCTCTCTCTCTCCCGCTCTCTCTCTCTCTCTCTCCCGCTCTCTCTCTCTCTCTCCCGCTCTCTCTCTCTCTCTCCCGCTCTCTCTCTCTCTCTCCCGCTCTCTCTCTCTCTCTCCCGCTCTCTCTCTCTCTCCCGCTCTCTCTCTCTCTCCCGCTCTCTCTCTCTCTCCCGCTCTCTCTCTCTCCCGCTCTCTCTCTCTCTCCCGCTCTCTCTCTCTCTCCCGCTCTCTCTCTCTCTCCCGCTCTCTCTCTCTCTCCCGCTCTCTCTCTCTCTCTCCCGCTCTCTCTCTCTCTCTCCCGCTCTCTCTCTCTCTCTCTCCCGCTCTCTCTCTCTCTCTCCCGCTCTCTCTCTCTCTCTCCCGCTCTCTCTCCCGCTCTCACTCTCTCTCCCGCTCTCTCTCTCTCTCTCCCTCTCCTGCTCTCTCTCTCTCCCGCTCTCTCTCTCTCCCGCTCTCTCTCTCTCCCGCTCTCTCTCTCTCTCCCTCTCTCCCGCTCTCCCGCTCTCTCTCTCTCTCCCTCTCTCCCGCTCTCTCTCTCTCTCCCGCTCTCTCTCTCTCTCTCTCCCGCTCTCTCTCTCTCTCCCGCTCTCTCTCTCCCGCTCTCTCTCTCTCCCGCTCTCTCTCTCTCCCGCTCTCTCTCTCTCCCGCTCTCTCTCTCTCCCGCTCTCTCTCTCTCCCGCTCTCTCTCTCTCCCGCTCTCTCTCTCTCCCGCTCTCTCTCTCTCCCGCGCTCTCTCTCCCGCTCGCTCTCTCTCCCGCTCGCTCTCTCTCCCGCTCGCTCTCTCTCCCGCTCGCTCTCTCTCTCCCGCTCTCTCTCTCTCCCGCTCTCTCTCTCTCCCGCTCTCTCTCTCTCCCGCTCTCTCTCGCTCTCTCTTGCTCTCGCTCGCTCGCTCTCGCTCTGTCTCGCTCTGTCTCGCTCTGTCTCGCTCTGTCTCGCTCTCTCTCGCTCTCTCTCGCTCTCTCTCGCTCTCTCTCGCTCTCTCTCGCTCTCTCTCGCTCTCTCTCGCTCTCGCTCGCTCTCGCTCGCTCTCGCTCGCGCTCGCTCTCGCGCTCGCTCTCGCGCTCGCTCTCGCGCTCGCTCTCGCTCTCTCTTGCTCTCTCTCTCTCTTGCGCACACTCGTTGTTCTTAAGGAGAAGCAGTTTGAGTTCAGTTGGAAGCAGCTGCCAGAGAGGCAGATAGCAAGTCCCAAACTGAAGTTGAAGCCAGGATTCCAGAGAGACTGGATACTCTGAGAGGGAACTGCAAAGAGAGCAGATTTCCCAAAAGAACTGGAAGGCCCTAAGGCCAAGGGGTGAGACAGAGGAAAAGTCCCAAGAAGACCTTCTAGTCAAAGGAAGAACGGGAGTCTGGAAAAGGTCCTGTTCTGTGGAAGTGACAGAGCAGAGGGGAATGCTCCAAACTTAAAGGGAGAAAGCTGCAGGACACAGTTTTAAAGTAACATAGGCTTGGGAGAAGCCGGAAGTTCCAAACTCTTTACTATGGGCACGTGAAATGGTGGTGTTCTGTTAGCATAGCTGAATCAGTGAGAGAGTGTGGTGGAAAAAAGCTTGAATGCATGTGGTGATCCAGGGGAGAGGAACATCAGAAACTCTGGAGGTGGTCCCATGCAGAAGGCATCTGAGATAAAGCGTTGGTTCGGGAGAAGATTCCAAAGCAAGTTCTTGGAGAGTGGAGATTGGAAACCCTCATGTGAAAGATGAAGTTCAGTGAGTCTGATTGGCTCAGTGTGACAAGCAGCTGGGGGGAGTTGAGGAGAGATCTGTAGCATATGTCTGTTGTGGCATCTGTCACTTGGTTTTAGAGTGTGGTGTGGATGACCACAGGTCACCCATTGGTTTACATGGACTGTGTACTTACTGTGAACATTAAAGTATAAGGTAGCTTTTATAACTTGTGTTATCCTTACAAATCTTTATATATCTGTAAAGGTATAGTTGTGGGTGAAGACGTATTATAATATAGTTCATCTTTTCTCATTTAATAAATGTTTTATTCTTTTGTTAAAAGTTCATCAGCTGACTCCTGTGACTCTGTTCAGTAGCCACTCTCCACATAGCTAAACAAAAAATAAAAGTTAGGATCTATCAAGCTGTGTTCCACCCTGGGATTTTGCTTGTCCAGTAGTAACATCAGCTGGGATCATAACATGACAACTGATTTTTTATTTGCAGGTATTTTAAAGCTGATTTCAAATCCTAAAGCTGCCATAGTGGAATTTGGACTCCTGTTCTATTAATCCAGCCCTCTGGATTACTTGTCCAGTAACATAACCACTATGCTGTCATACCTTTTGTGTTTACGTATGTCAATTCTTGTATAATGCTTAGTATCTAACTGTAAAGGAGAATTGACGCTATGCTCTGGGGAATGAAGAGAAGTCGATCTGTGGAATTTAAATGAGGCTAAGGAGTTAAAATAGCTCTGACCTTAATTTTGGAACAGTGGGCAAGTTTCTGTTGCTCACGTGCCAAAAACTGGGCCAGGGGTTAAATTTGGGCTGGAGGTTTGCATTTTAGTCTACAATTCTTTACGGGATGTTATGGATTGCTTAAGCAAATTTTGAGAGAACTATAGTTCAAAATAAATTCTGTTTCATTGAATTATCTTGAGTCCCTTATGATAGTATCTGCTTTTTTAAAATTGCTAATCTATCTTTTGTGATTGGTTTAGTTTGTTTCTGGGTAAGAATTGTGAAACACAATATCTGTATTAACCATTTGTTTGTTTTTCATTTTAGTGTCAGCCTTCACTTAAACTTTCAATGCTGTGACTGCCTGAAATGCAGAAAATAATGATCTAATCTGTTTCTCTTTTTTCTCCCCGTATTTACATGCTGCCTACCTGTGGCTTGCTAACTCAAGATCAAACAGGTTTGTGGGCTCAATTTTTTTATTTTCATTTTCAGTGGAGTTTTTTTCTTTTATATATATTTTTCTGTAAGGGTGGTAGTTTGTGCAAGATCTGAACTTGGTGCCATTAAAAGGGATATGTTATTGCATGTTATTACAACATGTTTTACTTTTTTAATAACCTATAGAAAGATGAAATGAATGAAAGAATAAAAGCGATATCAAAATAGTATCAAAGGGAATTAAGAGTTTGGCACCGTGGAGAGAGAGCAAGTTTTAGACCCAAAACACAGGAGCCAGGAGAAGTAGGATTATGTCCATGGTACTGGTTCCTCATGGGCTCCTTATTTTAAATTTAAAAGGAAATACTTTGTAATATTGTTTATCTAATAATCAGTTTATTTTCTGTTTTATAGTAATCATGTTTTGATGTAAAATATTACAAGACACAATCCAGAAAATAGATCAGTGGTTATATCAAAACAGATCCATTATCTTGAAAGCAGATTCATTTTTTCATGAATAATGTTCTTTCTAAAAACTTTGGGATGCCTAGAATTTCATCTTCTAAAATGAAGGGGAGTAGAAATCCAAAATGGTGTGGTATGGTGGTGAACAAATTGTAGTTGTAATATGACTGAGCAATTAACGCAATATAACCTATGACTCTGATTTGTTCTAATCTGAACAAGAACAACCTAGGTCAAAACTTGATTATAGTTCACCCAATAGGAATCTAATTTCTAGTTTATTGAAGGAACAGGTTTATCAAAATTTGGAAAGAACATGGTATCAGTGAACAAAAACAGAATTACCTGGAAAAACTCAGCAAGTCTGGCAGCATCGGTGGAGAAGAAATCAGTTAACGTTTCGAGTCCTCATGACCCTTCAGTATCATAGTATCAATGAATGTAGTTAGCTACTACACCTATGATCTAATTGAATGGTGCAGTAGATTCAAGGGGCTGAATGGCCTCCTCCTGTTCCTATGTTTTTAGTGCAAGGCCACTTGTAGCATTATTTGAAAGTCTTGCAGTTAGTGCACCTGTAATGTATGGGGAAATTATTAACGAGTTTCAAAATCTCACACATCCAGAGTGCATGTCAGTTTGTTTGTACTTGATTAGCTCAAATAACCATTATCTGTTAAATTAATAATGCTGATTCATTACAGTGCAAAATATTAAGGAAAACAACCAGTTGGAAACTGTCCATAACAAGCTAATTAAATTAATATTTTTCTGATATCTTTGAACAGCTGTTTTATTTTCTCAGCTTGCCAACCTACTACACCTTTTAAAAATAGAATTCATATCATTTTACACAAAGCAGCTTAAAATAATTTCCAAAAGATGTTTGAATGTACCTAGAAAAGTTTTGCTGTTGGAATTCAATCAAATATCTTTTTTTAACCAGTGGCCTAACCCATCTTGGGAGTTGCTGCTTTCTGGAGTCTGTGTTCTTTCACTGGCTTTTTCTTAATGTTCTTTTAGTGTCTCTGCGTGGATGATATTGGTGTCCTGCAGTGAGCTATTCTAGCTCCTTCACATTAAATGTCGTTCTTTAATCGAGACTGTTCCTTGGTGTTAACTGACCCAGTCATGTGTGCTGCTCAGACAGCTGAGCACTTCTATCTTGGCATGATATAGCCTTACCTTAAGTGCCCCAGCTGCTCCAACCTTTCCTTGACAGCCTAGAATATCCAGGTACAAAAATAATCAACAGACAGCTCTTTCCTATCATGGAAAATGCATAACTGAAATTTGGTGTTCATTTTGAAACAAAATAAAGTTATCAGTATTGCTTATATTTATGCTTAATCAAATTATAGTTGTATTAATCAAGGTCACTCGACTGACAAAATGTAAATATGTGATCTGCTCAATGAGATAAAAGTTTTTTTTTCCCATTAAAGGAAGAAAGAAAGTATCTCCTGAAAAGATGGCAGAAATGCAGGCAAAAATTGATGAAGAGAGAAAAGTCCTTGAAGCCAAACTTGACATGGAGGAGGAAGAAAGAAACAAAGCCAGAGCAGAACTAGAGAAGAGAGAAAAAGACCTGCTGAAAGCACAGTAAGCAGAAGAATGTAGAAGTTCAATGAATGAATGAATGGTTTTGAGATTCAAGTCACTAAAGTTACTAAAATATATTAATGCAAGCCAATGCTTCACTCAAAATAAAAAATATAACAGAATTGGGTTTATTTTCATTGGAAAAAAGAACAGAAGTGGATGTGGTCCACACCATTGACTTGATTCTTCACTAATCAATCCATAGTCTTTACTTACTCACTTTAATGAACAGAAATTCATGGACTGGCAAGCAGAGAATGTCTTGACGTTCTGTACAGCATGAATGTATGCAAGTTTTAAACTCAAGATGTGAGACTATAAGTGTGTATCAAATTGGCCAGTTTTATGATGGAGAATGTTTGATAGATGAGCTTCCATCAGATCTTTTATTTTAAAAGGTGCTGCGTGTGTATCTGTATTTAAGATTGGGTCGTATAATGCTCCATGGATCATGGGGTTTCCTTCTTCTGAATGTGGCAACAGGCTGGAATTGAATAATTTTAGGTTGATATCTTTAAGGAGTAATAATTACATAGGGCAGAATTTTGCCGTTGGCGAGCAGGGGGCGGGGGCCGCTCATCAACGCGTAAAATGATGTGGAACCCCCGACGTCATCCCCCCACCATTTAAATTTTCAGGAAGGCAGGGGCGCAGCAAAATCAGCTGCGGGCCAGCTGACCTGTCAATGGCCAATTGAGGCCATTGACAGGATCACTTAAACAATTAAAGGACCTGCCCGTCCAACCTTAAGGTTGGCGGGCAGGCCAGGAGCCCCGGCGGCGAATAGAGAAAACATGAAACCTCATCCAGCGGCGGGATGAGGTTTCATGCAGGGTTTTAAAAATTTTAATAAAGGTATTCTGTAAATTATGAACATGTCCCATCTCATGTGACATTGTCACATGAGGGGGACATGATAGGGAATTTTCTTTTCTATTTTTAATATTTTTCAAAGTGGAAGCGATCTCCCTGATGCTGCACTTAACCTCAGGGAGTTGTGTGCTCTTTTGTGTGCATGCGTGAAAGAGTGCACTCTCGATTTCAGGGAATCCCCCTGCCCGCACAGGAAACGCATAGTGCTTCCTGCTGGACGTCACGCTGGGTGGGCCTTAATTGGCCCGCCCACATAAAATGGCGGTGCAGCACGCTTCGCTGGCAGGAATCGGCTCCCTGCCCGTCATAGATTGGGTCGAGCCCACTCGCCCAACAGGCAGAAAATTCTGCTCATAATCTAAAGAAAACTGCCCTAGCTAGCAAATCAATATTCATTCACATATATACATATGTAATTAATGTGCTGAGTACTGATTTTAAAAGTAACGGTTAGACAAACAGCACGCAATATTATTTATATGCAAATTGGCAGCAAATTCTGGCAAGCACACATGGGCAGTTAAACAGAAAAATCCTGAAGTTGCTGCCTGTGATGCACTGCCCCTTTGTAAGCTGCGTGAAAATTGCATCTCGCCATTCAAATGTAGTGAACTTTAAGTTCCCATGCTGCTGTTCTAGACACAGGTGAAAGCCTCCACAGAAAGTTAGGCCTTGTCCATTCTGGTGTGACGACTCTTTTAACACTATGGGATGTCCTAATTAGTGGCAAACAACCTCTCTGGCACTGAAAATTAACTTTCACATGTGGGAGTCTCATACCTTCAGCTTTTGTTGGAGATTAGCAAAAATGTAAATACATTATTTTTTACTCTTTCTTCCTGTCTTTTCTCTCTCAACCCCATATTTCTCTTTTTACTATTTCGCTTCCTTAATCTGATTTGACATTGAATTCACTGTTGTAGCTTACCACTTTCTGGCTAAGACACTGCGCTGCTCATTAACAATTCTTCAATCTGATTGATTGAAAAGATGCATATCTTACCCTGTTTGTACAGGTCGAGATGCTCTAAAAAGTGCACTGCACTATTTAAATATTTGGCTGGCTGCAACTTGCTGTTCAAAAGGCTGCAAAAAGTCAATGGGCAAGTGAAAGTCTAACAAAAGGCTGCTGCTGTTTGTCCTTCACTCATGGCAAAATCTGCCTCAGTATATAATTATCTGCTTTTGTAATTTGCTTTTGGAGAATTGTCAGCATTCACCATCATAACCCTATGAAACTGGCAGCAACTTCTGACAGTTGTGCAGTGAAACACAAAAATCTAGAATTTGCTATCGCTGAACCCCTGACCCTCCACACAGTGCAAGGCTGAAGGCCCTGCAGACAGCAATCTTGGGAAATCACTGAATTGACCATTTTATAGTGTAATATCATTAAGTAGATTAATGTTTTTTTTAGTGAGCTGTAACTGGATTTTTAATGGTGCACTAAGACATAACTATTGCAGAATAACCTTTCCTGCCCTGGAAGTTATATAATATCAATTTTGTCATGATAATTCTATAATTTTTTTTAGTCTCTTTATAATAATTCAGTTTCTAATGTGTATGTCCCAATCTTCATTTTGCTGTATGTAAAATTTAATTTAGTGTGAAGGATAATCAACTCGTTTCACTTTGTGGTTTGCAGTCTGTGAGAATTCTTCATTGTGATTGGCTGCCTAGCTTGCTTGATATTCACTGTGCTGACAGACTAGAAATTCCCTTGACTTTACACCAGATTCAAATTAATATTGGGAAAGATGAAATCCATGCCTCAGAGATCACTAGATCTTTGTGGGCAGCTTTCTTTGAAATCAGTGGCGAATGCTGTCACTTTGCCGCTGACCATAAAATCTAGGCCATGGTATCACATTGTTTATATAGGAGAGTGAGTTCATGATCTAAATAATTTTTCTGCATTCAGAGGCTTGTGTGCGCTATCGGGACACAATGTTGTTCCCATCCACCTAATGACTCCTTCTAGGTGATGAAGCTTGTGGATTTGTGCGGCACCTCTCAAAGAAGCCTTGGTGAGTTTTGATGATAGGTTATCTATGTTTGTTTCCACAGATGCTGCTTGTCCTGAGTATTACCAGCATTTTCTGGTTTTATCTCAGATTTCCAGCACCTGCAGTATTTTTCCTTGGCATACAGTGGTGTCTACTGGGGTCAATGTTAATGGACCTCTAGCATTTTCCCAATGACAGATGTTAGGCTGACTGGCCTATAGTTTCCTGCTTTTTGTCTCCCTCCCTTCTTGAACAGGGGTGTCACATTAGTGGTTTTCCAATCCGCTGGGACCCTCCCGGAATCCAGTGAGTTCTGGAATATTTCAACCAATGCCTCCATTATTTCTGCAGCCACTTCGTTTAAAACCCTTGGATGCAGGTCATCAGGTCCTGGTGACTTGCCTGCCTTTAGTCCCATAGTTTGTCAAATATTTTGTCCCTCATGACAGAGACTGCTACAAGATCTTTCCTCCCTTTAGCTCCTTGCATATCTGATATCTTTGGGATGTTTATAGTGTTCTCCACTGTGAAGACTGATGCAAAATATTGGTTTAAATTATCTGCCAGTTCCCTGTTTCCCATTATCAATTCTCCAGTCGCATCCTCCAAGGGTCCCAAGCTCACTTTAGCCACTCTTTTTTTATATACCCGTAAAAACTTTTGCTGTTTGGTTCTATATTTCTTGCCAATTTACTTTCATAATCAATTTTCTCCCTCTTTGTTAGCTTTTTAGTCATCCACTGCTGGATCCTAAAAAAATTCCTAATCCTCTGGTCTACCTCTAGTTTTCATCACTTTGTATGCCTTTTGATTGGATACTCTCCTTGACCACCTCTGTTAACCATGGGTGGTTCATCCTTCTCAACGAGTCCTTCTTTTTGATCGGGATACATTTTTGCTGAATGTTATGCAATATCTGTTTAAATGTCTGCCACAGCTCACCCACTGACCTTCCCCTTAGTCTATTTTCCCAGCCCTTTAGACAACTCTTTCTTCATACCTCTGTAATTGCCCTTATTTAAGTTGAGGACTCTGGTTTGAGACTCGAGTTGCTCACCCTCAAACTGAATCTGAAATTCTACCATATATTGATCACTACCCTCCAGAGGATCCTTAACTACGAAATCTCTTATTAATCTCACCTCATTACACATTACTAGATCTAAAATAACCAGTTCCTGGGTAGCTTCTACAATGTATTGCTCTAAGAAACAATCCCTGATGCCCTCTACAAACTCGTCTTCCATGTTACCCCTGCCAATTTGATTTGTCCAGTCAATATGCAGACTAAAATCACCCAAGACAATTGTAACACCCTTCTTTCACACCTCCATTGTTTCCCGATTTATACTTCGTCCTGCAGTGAAGCAACTCTTTGGGGGCTTATAGACCACTCCCACCTGTGACTTCTTCCCCTTGCTGTTCCTTATTTCCACCCAAACTGATTCCACAACACGATCTATTGCACCTATATAACTACTCACCTCCGCACTGATACCTTCCTTTATTAACAAAGCTACCCCACCTGATTTTCATTTTTGCCTATTTTTCCAGAATGTCAAATGCCCTTGAATATTAAGTTCCCAGCCTTGGTCACCCTGCAACCACGTCTCTGTAATAGCTATCAAGTCATATTCATTTATTTTTATTTGTGCCACCAACTCATCTATCTTGTTACAAATGCTTCATGTATTCGGATAAAGAGCCTTAAGCTTTGACTTTTTACCATTATTACTCATTCTGGTTCTAATTTTTGCTATGCTCTTCTGATTATATTTTCTGCCTCTTCCTGTCACACTTTGATTATCATTCGCCTCTTCACTACCCTGCACCTCTGCTCTCTCGTTTCTTTTTGATTTTTTAAACTTCGCTTCAGTTGAACCTTTCTCCCCCCACCGCCCACTAATTAGTTTAAAGTCCTATCTACAACCCTAGTTATACGATTCGTCAGGACACTGGTCCCAGCATGGTTTAAATGAAGCCTGTTCCAACAGAACAGCTCTCTCCTCCCCCAGTACTGGTACCAGTGCCCCATGAATCGGAACCCATTTCTCCCACACTAATCTTTGAGCCACGCATTTACCTCTCTGATTTTATTCACTTTACGCCAATTTGCATGTGGCTCAAGTAGTAATCTGGAGATTATTACCTTTGTGGTTCTGCTTTTTAATTTAGCCCCAAGCTGCTCATAGTCCCTCGGAAGAACCTTTTTCCTAGTCCTACCTATGTCGTTGGTGCCTACGTGGACACGACACCTGGATGCTTCCCCTTCCATTCCATGTTCCTCTCCAGACCAGAAGAGATGTCCTTAACCTTGGCACTAGGTAGGCAACACAGCCTTCGGGACTCTGCCTTTGCTGCAGAGAACAGTATATGTTTGCCTTACTATGCCAACCCCTATTACTACTACATTTCTCTTGTGTCCCCCGACTTGAATGGCACTCTGTACCACGGTGCTGTAGTCAGTTTGCTCATCCTCCCTGCAGTCTGTGCCCTTGTCCACGCCAGGAGCAAGAACCTCATACCTATTGGACAAGGGCAGTGGCTGAGGCTCCTCCAAAATGAAATTCTGGATGCCCATACCTGCCTCACTGGCAGTCACACCCTCCTGTCCCTGACCATGGTCCAAATTTGATGTGATTAATCTAAGGGGTGTGACTGTCTCCTGAAACAGTGTCCAAAAACTGTCCCCCTCCCTGATGTGTCGCAGTGTCCGCAGCTTGGACCCCAGCTTATCAACGCTGAGCCAAAGTTCCTCGAACAGCCAACACTTGCTGCAGATGTGGTCACGGTGGATTGCACTGGTGTCCACCAGCTCCCACATAGTACAGCTGCACACATCGTCTCCCAGCCATCTCTATTCTATTTAATTAATTAATTTGGATGTTAAATATTTTATAAGTGAATTTCTTAACTGTACTCTTGAGCTGTAATAACGTCTCCTGATTTAAACCACTTGCCAATCAAAAGAGACATGGAAGAGATACCCGCCAATCACCTTCCTGTTTTCTTTTGACATCACATTTTGGCTCTGACAGGTAGAAACAGGTTGAAGGGGCTCTCTGCCGCTGGTTTTTAACACTGCCCTTCTCACGCAGGTCCGCTTTCTGTGTGCACTATGTTAGGCTGTTTCTTGACTGGTCTGTATGACAGCTCTACCAGCGTTGGAACAAGTCTTTGCATATCAGTGAGGAGGACTTTGCGGTGGCCACTATGCTAGGTTTATCTTTGCTATGTTGGATGAGCAGATTGATGCCAGTTGGACTGTCCAATTTTATTCTTGTTTCTCATGGCGATTTAACCTATCTGAGTTGCTTGCTCAGCCATTTTTTGAAAATCAACCAAATTACTTTGTGTCTGGTGTCACAAATAGGCCAGACTTGATTAGGACAGCAGATTTCTTTCCCTAAACGATGTTAGTGAACCAGATGAGTTTTTAATGATGATCTGGCAGTTTAATGATCACTATTAGCTTTTCATCCCAGATTTATTTAATCAACTAAATTTAAACTTCTCTTGGTGGGTTTTGAGCTCATGGGCAGAATATTATGTTTGACATGCAGGCGCGTGCCCGACACGCCCGAGTGTAAAATGGCACGCAATGCGTGTGTCCGAATGTCATTGTGCACTCGCGCAATATTTCATTCGGGGCGCACGCTGGAGTTGGCTGCACACCCGCGATAATTAAAAGGCCTATTAAAGCCATTAACAAGCTAATTAAATTCAAATCTATGCTGCCCGTCCGACCTTATGGTTGGCGGGCAGGTGACAAGGCCAAGCGGCCTTTACATTTTTTAGGAAACTTCATCCACAAGCGGGATGAGGTTTCCTAAAGCAAATAAACATTAAGTAAAAACTTTATTTTGGAATTAAAAACATGTCCCATCTCATGTGACAGAGTTACATGAGGGGGCATGTTTTATTAAAATTTTATTGTCTTTATTAATTTTTTAAAAAACCACTTCAATCTCCCTGAGGCAGCTCCGTGCCTCAGAGAAATTGAAGCGCTTTTTCTCGCGCATGCGCGAACTGCGCACTAGGCCTGGCTCTCTCTCCTCCCCCTGCCTGCACAGGCAGTGCTGAGTGCTGCTGCTCGCGTTTCAAGCTGGGCAGGCCTTAATTGGCCCGCCCACATGAAATCTCAGTGCAGAGCCAATCGCGGTCGGCTCCCTGACCACCCCCGCCAAGGGCAAAATCCTGCCCCCTGTTTCTGGATTACTAGTTTAATGGCATAATCACTGTGCTATTACACCCAGCACATTGACATGTATTCGTCGATAGGTATTTTAACTTGTAGTTAAGTTTATGACCTCTAGTAGTGAAGTCTGAGGTCTTATGTTCTATTATGTTTCCTGCCAACAATTTTTTGATAAAATTAGTCAAATTTTTATGACATTGTATCCTGCCAAGACCAAGTATTGTCTTCAGGTGAAGCGAGGTTAAACATTGGAGGCTTGCTTCCATCCTTATTTTAAATTTGCATATAAAATACAAGGGCTGAATACAGTATTTTGAATTTATATTGCTCATAAGCAGCAAGACCTACCCTAATTTGGGAAACAGGTAGAGTTGATTGGAGGTGAGAGTTTCTCTGGATTACAGGTTGGGGAACTGAGAGATGCAGAATAAAAGCGTGACAGCAGCACCACTGAAAGAGGGAAATGTATTGACAGTAGTTAGCTTACACTGACAATGTTGATTATAAATTTTGACATAGGAATGTGTGGTGGATGAAGTTGATGAAACACGTACACAGGTGCAAGATTTATGTGCAGAGATGTTTTCTTGAGTACTCAATTTCATGGTTACATTGTTCAAATCTTGAACTACTTTTCTTTAAAGTACGCTTTAAGTATCTCAACTGTCGAATTTTACTTGCACATGTGGGGAAGTTATCAGTACAGAATAGAGCTTCCTTAAACATTCCATAAAACTATGTTTAGTTAAAGTGTATTATACTTGTCTTCTGTATCAGTTTTGTTGCTGTTATTGTTTTTGAGGTATTACAATACCTAATTATGCCCACCAGATGTAGCTAGCATGCCAGTGATGGGAAGATTCAGGTTTTGTCCGCAATGCAATTGCAAAGAATTCAAAGAATTACACCCTTCTAGCCCTTCCATTGCAATTATACTCCTATTTCTCCTCCTGTCCCTTAACTGTTATCTTGCTGCTCAACACACTGGCTGGAATTTTGTCAGCGCGGTGAGGACTCCAATGACTGGCCCAAACGCTGGGGAAACCCTGCCTTGGCAGCTTGTAGGACCACTGGCCACGTTTTTCGGCTGTCCGGCAGCTAATTAGTTACTGTTGAGGCTCCTGTCCCTTTGAAAAATGCCCACCCCCTAGAGCTGCTAGCTAATCAGAGGGCCAGCAACTCAGTAATCTCAGCAGCATTGTCCAAAATGGTGGCCGCTGCTGGCAACTCACACGAGAGGATGCCATGGGAGCAGGTGTCCCTCCCAACCAGGTAAGTGGAGTCTTGGGTGGTGGGACCAGTTGGACAGGTCCTAGTGAAGGTGAGGTGTGGTGGTTGGTGAAGGTGGGGTGGGGGAAGGGTTGTGAGGCCCTCAATTGGCCATGGAGTGCATGTTGGGAAGCCGCCAGGGTTCATCAGGCGGCCTCCTGTCATAGGGCCTGGCTATCAGTGGTGTTAGGAAGAAGCCATTGACTGGCCATTTAAGTGGCTAAATTGGCCTCTGGACAGGAAGGTCATTCTCCACCTTCCCCACAGCTGGTAAAATGCCATGGCTGGAAGAGGACCACAGGAACTCCAACCCGCACCTTCCCTCAACATTTTACGGGCCCCCACGCCACCTCACTGGTAACATCCAGCCCATTATCTTTATTGGGCACATTGGGGCCATAGTGGAGTTATTTTCAAATTACTACATTGGTTAGTTGCTAGGACATTATCTCAAATGAGTTAAAACTTTACTGTGAGCAAATGCAAGTGACTCCTCTGCATAGCTATGTTACCTGCAACAAGATATTTTAAGTTGTCTCTCTTTTAATAGACAATTTATATTTAGCTAGATTATGAACATAGAAACATGCAGTTACATGAACAAAATGGCATGGTATCAGAGCTCCTTAAAACCCTGCATAGTGTGATGTGCCAATAAGCCATTCAAAAGATTTTGTAAGAGGTGTTACAAAAAGTGTGTTCTTTAAAAATGTTTTTGCTTATATAAAAAAATTACTCTAGCGATTGGAAGGTTGTGCCAAGATGTAATTTCCTAATGAGAAATTTTGAATATGATTATCATGAGCTATTTTTTGAGGGCCCTTTAAGATATTTTGGTCAGTGTAATTTTCCTGGTAATATTTGCCGTTCTTAATCTGCTTCTGTCCCTCTGTGGAAACTGCTTGCACTTATTGACCAAAGTTAACAAGTCCAAAATCACAGATCAACCTGAATCGCACTGGTCCAAAGTCCAACGCTACTTTGATTTTCTTTTCGGTAACTTGTGTTATTCTTAATGATTTATATTTTTTACTCTCATTGAAGGGAATTTACATCTTAATGTTTGATAAAATAAAAGTGTGTAACGGGATCCATTCACTGGAATTCTTAAGGCAGGAGCATCAGACCTTGTTGGAAAAATTGTCAGCTCTAGAGAAGAAGGTGATTGTGGGAGGAGTGGATCTTCTGGCCAAAGCTGAAGAGCAAGAAAGACTACTGGATGAGTCAAATTGTGAGCTAGAGGCACGCCGGAATCGTGCAGAGCAACTTCGGAAAGAGCTGGAGGAAAAAGAGGTAATGCAATTTCTATTCTAATGTATTTTACGCCACAAAATTGAAACACTGCCTCGCTTAGTCTTGCTGTTATTTTTTCTCTTATTCATTCATGGGACGTGGGTGTTACTGGCTAGGCCAGCATTTATTGCCCATCCCTAAATGCCCTTGAGAAGGTGGTGCTGTGCTGCCTTCTTGTTCCGCTGCAGTCCATGTGGTATAGGTCCATTCGCAGTGCTGTTATTGGTGGGGGAAGGGGGAGAGTTCCAGGATTTGGACCCAGTGACAGTGAAAGAACAGCCATATACTTCCAAGTCAGGATGGTGAGTGGCTTGGAGGGGAACTTCCAGGTGGTGGTGTTCCCATGTGTCTAATGCCCTTGTCCTTCTAGATGGTAGTGGTCATGGGTTTGGAAGTTGCTGCCTAAGGAGGCTTGGTGAGTTCCTGCAGCGCATCTTGTAGATAGTACACACTGCTGCCACTGTGTGTCCGTGGTGGAGGGAGTAAATGTTTGTGGATGGGATGCCAATCAAGCAGGCTGCCTTTTCCTGAATGGTGTCAAAGTTCTTGAGTGTTGTTGGAGCTGTACTCATCCAGGCAAATGGAGAGTATTCCATCACACTGCTGCCTTGTGTCTTGCAGATGGTGGACAGACTTTGGGGAGTCAGGGGGTGAGTTACCTGCCACAGGATTCCTAACCTATGACCTGCTCTTGTAGCTACAGTATTTATATTGTCATGACCACAGATCATAGCCCCGAATTACATATGGGCATATTGAACTTTTAAGTAAGACATCTGTTTTTTAAAAAAGGACCTACAAGCAAGAACTGGCTGGGACTGTAAAGTAACCACTTGCTTGAAAATTCCTATGTGGATTACACTTGACCAACTAGTCCAGAGAATGGAATGTCACACTTAAAAAGATATCAATGCCTACTTCAGACAGAGACACTTCAAAGGAAAGGTGCAGTGCAAAAACTGAACTGCAATCGCCTGTGGCTGTGGAAGTAACGAAGTCTGATTACCATCTCAGCAGGAACCATCTCCTGTGAGTTATAACCCAGGCTGTGGACATGATGTGAGTTGAAAAGAAAGCAGAAGTGGGCGAAAGACGTTTTTTTTCCCTTCCAGGAATACACAAAAAAAAGGTTAAAAATCCAACTGGAACCCTGGTTCTGTGTGCTAGTTTTGGTGTTCCAGGCCTGGTGTGCGAGGGTGTGCTGTGAAGGTCACAGCTGAATAACATCAACTAGGCGTTCCTGCATTTGCAGGTAAAAAGTTTCTCTCTGATTGCTGGAAGCAAGTCACAAGTCAGCACAACCACAGTCGAAAAGGAAACAGGACAACTCCTTTCAGCTAACCTGCAGAACCAGGAATCTCCAAACCGACTGCTCAACTGCCCAAAGTCAGCTCTACTGGAATCATCCAACTTAATGGCTGCAATGTTATATCATCTATTCCTCATGGACCAGCCAAAGATTAATTCATATATATTTTTAACTTTTATTTCTGGACTTACTTCTCATTTCTAATCTGTGTATGCGTGTTGCGTTTTTATTATTTTTTTCCTCACGTTTTAGTAACTAATAAACTCTCTCTTTCTTTAACTCAAAAAAAGCCTGGCTAAGTTGGCTCCTTTTAAAACATATATACATCTGGACTAGGAAAAGGTGTCCACGAGGGAAGGGATGCTTTTTAAATTAACCTTGTTTCAACCAACCGAGTGGGTTGAATAAAGAAGGGGAGCCATTTCATCCCTCCTCCACCCGGGAGCATAACAATTTGGGGTGCCTCATCATGGATCATAACAAATTGGCCCGGGGGTCGGTCGTAACAATATGGTTAGTTCAGTTCAGTTTCTGCTCAATGCTAACCCCCAGCATGTTGATAGTCGGGGATTCAATGATGGTATTGCAATTGAATGTCATGGGGTGATGGTTAGATTCTCTCATGTTGGAGATAATTGTTGCCCTGCACTTGTGTGGCGCAAATGTTACTTGCCACTTGTCAGCCCAAACCTGGACATTGTCCAGGTCTTGCTGCATATGGACATGGACTGCTTCAGTATCTGAGGAGTTGCGAATGTGCGGAGCATTGTGCAATCATCAGTGAACATCCCCACTCCTGACCTTATGATAGAAGGAAGATCATTGATAAAGCAGCGGAAGATGGTTAGACCTGAGGAACTTCTGCAGTGATGTCCTGGAACCGAGATGATTGACCTACAACAACCACAACCATCTTCCGTTGTGATAGGTATGACTCCAACCAATGGAGAGTTTTCCCACTAATTCCCATTGACTCCAGTTTTGTTATGGCTCCTCGATGCTACACTCGGTCAAATGCAGCCAGATGTCAAGGGCAGTCACTCTCACCTCAGGAGTTCAACTCTTTTGTCCATGTTTGAACCAATGTTGTAATGAGCTCAGGAACTGAGAGACCTTGGGGTAACCCAAGCTGAGCGTCAGTGTGCAGACTATTGCTAAGCAAGTGCTGCTTGATAGCACTGTTGATGACTCCCTGAATCACTTTACTGATGGACCGGTGATTGGCCAGATTCGATTTGTCCTGCCTTTTGTATACAGGGCAATTTTCCACATTGCCAAGTAGATGCCAGTGTTGTAGCTGTACTGGAACAGCTTGGCTAGGGGCGCAGCAAGTTCTAGAGCACAAGTCTTTAGTACTATTGCTGGAATATTGCCAGGGCCCATAGCCTTTGCAGCATCCTGTGCCTTCAGCCACATGCATGAATCCCAAAAAGCTAGCATACAAGTTCAGCAGGTAATAGGTAAGGCAAAAGGAATTTTGACCTTTATTTCAAAGGGAATGGGGTATAAAAATAGGGAAGTCTTGCCAAAACTAAACAAGGCGCTAGTTAGACCACACCTAGAATACTATGAACAGTTTTGGTCCCCTTATCTAAGAAAATACTGGCATTGGAGGCAGTCCAGAGAAGGTTCACTAGGTTGATCCCGGGTATGGAGGGATTTCTTATGAGGAGAAGTTCAATAGGTTGGGCCAATACTCATTGGAGTTTAGAAGAATGAGAGGCGACCTTATTGAAATAAATAAGATTCTTAGGGGGCTTGACAGGGTAGATGCTGAGAGGTTGTTTCCCCTTGTGCGAGAGTCTAGGCATAATCTCAGAGTAAGGGGGTGCCCATTTAAAACAGAGATGAGGAGGAATTTCTTCTCTGAGGGTAGTCAATCTGTGGAATTCTTTATTGCAGAGGGCTGTAGAGGCTGGGTTGTTAGGTATATTCAAGGCTGAGAGAGACAGATTTTTAATCAGTAAAGAAATCAAGAGTTATGGGGAAATGGCAGGAAAGTGGAAATGAGGATCATCAGATCAGCCATGATCTCATTGAATGGCGGAGCAGAGTGGATGGGCTGAATGGCTTACTTCTGCTCCCACGTGTTACGGTCTTATGGCTTCTTGATATCTTGTGGAGTGAATCGAATTGGCTGAAGACTAGAATCTATGATGCTGGGGAACTCCGGAGGAGGCCGAGATGGATCATCCAGTTGACACTTCTGGCTGAAGCCTGTTGCAAATGCTTCAGCCTTGTCTTTTGCACTGATGTGCAGGGCTCCCCCAGCATTGAGGATGGGGATATTTGGGGAGCCACCTCCTCCAGTGAATTATTTAATTGTCCACCATTCACAGCTGGATGTGGCTTCAGAGCTTAGATTAGATCCATTGGTTGTAGAATTGCTCAGCTCTGTCTGTCACTTGTGTTATGTTCCAAGCTGATGTTACTACTGGACAAGCCAGATCTCAGGGTGGAACCCGGCTTGATAGATCCTAATTTTTATTTTTGTTTTGAAACGTGAAGGGTGGCTACTGAACAGTCTTGGGAGTTAGCTGATGAACTTTTAAGAAAAGAATAAAACATTTATTAAACAAGAAAAGATGAACTATATTACAATACTCCTTCACCCACAACTATATCTTCGCAGATTCGTAATGATAACGCAAGTAACAAAAGCTATCTCATACTCTCATGTTCACCATAACTACATAGTCCATGTAAATCAATTGGTGACCTGTGGTCAGGCACACTATACTCTGAAACCAAGTAACAAATGGCACCCCAAACGGATGCTATGGACTTCTGATCAACTCCCTCCAGATGCTTTTCACCCCGTGAGCCAACCAGTGTCATTGAATTCCACCTTTCACATGGAGGTTTCTGATCTCCTCTCTCCGCTTTGGAATCTTCTCCCAAACCATGCTTTCTCTTGGACGCCTTTCATAAGGGTTTACTTCCAGGGTTTCGAAGTGTCCTTTTGATGTTCCTCTGTGCTGGATCATCAGGTGCATTCTAGTTTCATTCCACACACTCTCTCTCAGACTCAACCGTGCCAACAGAACACCACTGCTTCATGTGCCCAAGGTAAAGAGTGACTGACCTTCGGCTGTCTCCTTGGATCTTCTGGCTTCTTGCAAGCCTATTTTGCTTTAAGTCTGCATCCTGCAGCTTCCTCCCTTTTAAGCTTGGAGCCTTCCTGTCTGCTCCTTACTTTCACTTCCACTGAACAGGATCTTGTTCCAAATTCCTGTCCTTGTCCTTTGAGTTAACTTAAAGGGCTTCTTTGAGCCTTTCTCTTTTTCTTTTTGGACCTGCTCCCTGCATTCCCTCTTGAGGTCCAGAACTCACTTGACATTCACTGTTACTTTCACTTTAGATCAACTATCCAAGGTTCTCAGACTTATTTTCCTCAGCAATCTGCCAATATGTCAGCTAGACAGAGGCTTAAAGTGCTTCCTCCATCTTAGAGCATAATCACCAACTGAACTCAAATTGCTTTCAGTTTCTCCATCTCTGTGGGGGCCTCCTGTTGCTAGGCATCAGCCTTTTTTTCTACCTTGTGTTTGTTTTAACTCCCCTTCAAGAGTCATAAAACCTCCTTATAATGCAGGCATTTATTAAAGTGTAACTAAAACTCAAGTTTCCCCCTTTCTTAACACACCAATCCAGAAACAGAAATCAAACTTAGACTCAAAGCTAAAATTTATTCCTAACACCCACAAATACAAATATAACTTACTTAAACTATCTCTAGTTCTTAACACTTGTGTGCCAAACAGCCTCAGCAGCTAGTAATCCTGTGTAGTAGTTTTACCAGGTTGACAGCTCATTTTTATGTCTGCTTGGTGCTGCTCCTGGCATGCCTTCCTGCACTCATTGAACCAGGATTGACCCTGTGGCTTGGTGGTAATGGTGGAGTGGGGGATATGGCTGGCCATGAGGTTACAGATTGTGGTTGAGTACAATTCTGCTGGCTGCCGATAGCCCACAGCACCTCATGGTTGCCCAACCTTGAGTTGCTAGAAACAATAACTCTTCTGAAGAAGAGTTATATGGTCTCGAAACATTAACTCTGCCTTTCTCTCCACAGATGCTGTCAGACCTGCTGAGTTTTATTTTTTGTTTTTGTTTCAGATTTCTAGCATCCACAGTATTTTGCTTTTATCTTGAGTTGCTAGATCTGTTTGAAATCTATCCCATTTAGCATGGCCACTTAACATGATGGAGGGTGTCCTCAATGTGAAGATGGCACTTCACCTCCACAAGGACTATGCGGTGGTCACTCCTAATGATACTGTCATGGGCAGATGCATCTGCGGCAGGCAGGTTGGTGAGGATGAGTTTGAGTATGTTTTTCCCTCTTGCTGGTTCCCTCACCACCTGCCGCAGACCTAGTCTAGCAGCTATGTCCTTTAGGATAAAAACAAAAAGCTAAAAGCTACTGTGGATGCTGGAAATCCAAAACAAAAACAGAATTACCTGGAAAAACTCAGCAGGTCTGGCAGCATCGGTGGAGAAGAAATCAGTTAACGTTTCGAGTCCTCATGACCCTTCGACAGAACTGAGTATAGTTAGGAGAAAGGTGAAATATAAGCTGGTCTAAGGTGGGGGGGCGGGGGGAGAGAGAAGTTGAGGGTGGGGTGATTGTGGAGATAAGCAAGCAGTGATAGGAGCAGATAATCAAAAGATGTCACAGATGTCTGTGACATCTTTTGATTATCTGCTCCTATCACTGCTTGCTTATCTCCACAATCACCCCACCCTCAACTTCTCTCTCCCCCCGCCCCCCCACCTTAGACCAGCTTATATTTCACCTTTCTCCTAACTATACTCAGTTCTGCCGAAGGGTCATGAGGACTTGAAACGTTAACTGATTTCTTCTCCACCGATGCTGCCAGACCTGCTGAGTTTTTCCAGGTAATTCTGTTTTTGTTTTATGTCCTTTAGGACTTGGCCAGCTCAGTCTGTAGTGGTGCTACCAAGTCACTCTTGCTGATTGACATGGGAGTCCCCCACCCAGAGTACATTCTGCACCCTTGCCACCCCCAGTGCTTTCTCCAAGTGGTGTTCAACATGGAGGAGTACTGATTCATCAGCTGAGGGGGTGTGGTATGTTGTAATCGGGAGGTTTCCTTTTACATGACCTGAAGCCATGAGACCTCGAATGGTCTGGAGTCGATGTTGAGAACTCCCAGGGCAACTCCCTCCTGACCGTATACCACTGTGCTGCCACCTCTGCTGGGTTTGCCCTGCAGGTGGGACAGGGCATACCCGCGGATGGTGATAGTGGTGTCTGGGATACTATCTGTAAGGTATGATTCCATGAGTATGACTAGGTTAGGCTGATGCTTGACTAGTCTGTGGACAGCTCTCCCAATTTTGACACTAGCCCCCACAGGTTTGTAAGGAGGACTTTGCAGGGTTGACAAGGCTGAGCTTACCATTGTCGTTTTCGATGCCTTGGTCGATGCCGGGTGGTCCATCCAGTTTCATTTATTTCAGACTTTTTAGTGGTTTGATACAATTGAGTGGCAAGCTAGGCCATTTCAGAGCGCATTTAAGAGTCAACCACATTGCTGTGAATCTGGAGTCAAATGTAGGCCAGATCAAATAAGGATGGCAGACTTCTTGCCCAAAAAGGACATGAGTGAACCGGAAGGGTTTTTACAACAATCGACAATGGTTTCATGGCCATCATTAAGCTTTTAATTCCAGATTTTTTTATTGACTTCAAATTCCACCATCTGTCGTTGTGTTAATCGATCCCTGGTCCCCAGACCATTACGCTGGGTCTCTGAATTACTAATCCTGTGACAATACCACTACGCCACGGCCTGCCCAAGAGGGCACCTGTGCCCCCTTTCGCCCACGCCCCACTGGACCCCGCCGTGGTTATCCGACCGTTACAAGCCTTTAAAACTCCGGCTTTGTGTCACTTAAACCCTACTTTTTGATTTACCTCTTGTTTCAGTTTTGGTGGGGTCCTATGTTTTAGATCAGGCTTGTCCAACAGTTGTGCAGGGGGGCCAACATTTCAATTTTTTTTCTCACTCAGAGGCCAATGAGCAAATTTCGGAAGGATTAAGTTTGGCACAACATTAAACATGAATTTCAAAAGAAAGCTACCAAATGAAAAGAAACAACTTGGAAAAAAAATGTCAAAGCAATAAATTGATGATTTTTAAATGAGTTCTAAATAAAGGTGCCCATCAGAGTGTGATTGTGTGTGTCTGTGTAACTGGCTCACTCCAGTCTCTGGGAGCTCACTTACCCACTGTGAGAATGGGTGAGTGTGTGTGTGTGTGTAGGTGGGGGCTGGTGGTGAGGGTGAATGAGAGTGAGCCAGACTGTCAGTCTGTCTGTCTCTCTCTCTCTCGCACGCACTCACTCACTCACGCACACGCATGTATTCCCCACACGCACACACGCCTGCACTACACCCCCCACCCACCCACCTGCGCACACCTTCCCGTCCAGGCATGCCTGCGCTCACCTTTCCTAACTGCGCATTCTTGGAGCAGTCAGTCCTGTATTTCGATGGGTAAAACAATACACATTAGGTCTGTCAGGTATTTGGCTTTGTAAAATGGTACACATTAGGTCTGTTGGGTATCTGGATTGGATATTTAGTGAAAATGTTGTCAGTAATCCATATGGATGGGTGCTCAACTCTCCAGTTTTCCCTAAGACAAATTGGATCATGCTGTAATAGACAATCCTAGTTGACCAACCACTTACTGCATGGCTCAGGGACATTGTGTGTAAATCAGCCTCACTCACTCACCCAGCTTCCAACTCAGTGTGGGGGCTACGATGAGATGGGAAGAGAGACCTGGAGCCATGCTTGAGGCCTAGCGGTGCCCAAACGTGGGGGAGAGTCAGGGGAGCCAAGGCCCCGCATGCCTCTTAGTCTCTTCCTGTTCCTGCCCCTCCTGAAATCCTCTCCTTTTCCCTCCACGTACTCGCAGCTGCAGGTGTACGCTCCTTCTCCAATCACAGGCTGTTTCTTTTCCATGTTTGTTGCTGATAGGCTCACCAGTGAGCCTATCAGCAGCAAACGCAGGAGAGGAATGGCTGGTAATTGGAGGAGCAGTCCCTTCTAGAAATCTTCAACTTCATCTACCCGTCTTACCAGCATTTTGAACAGTGGCTCCGGGGCAACAGGGAGGCTTCACGGGCCGCAATGTGGACTGTGGGCCAGGTGTTGGACAAGCCTGTTTTCGACCTTAGCCGTTTTGTTCAGCTTCCCTAATTTAAAAGGACAAGATTCAAGGTTGTAGGACAATCATTTTGCTGTGCAATCTGGATGAATAAACAACATTGGGGTATCTAGATTTCAGCAACTTTTTTTAACATTAGAGAAGCATGTACATTCAGAACAGTAAAACGGTCAATATATTTGATATTGAAAATAATTAAGGTGCAACCACTGACTCCATGTACATAGGGTCACTTCTTTAGCAAAGCTCCACACTGACTCAGACCATCTGCTCCCACCAAATCCTGCTTGCCTATCTTGCTCTGTCTTACCCTTGCTGACCTACATGTTAAATTCTCTTCATGTTTAAATACTTTCAGGTCTCTTATTTCTGTAACCTCAAACTCTACGAATCCCTAGAATTTTCTGTTCCTCTGACTCCGGGCTCTTGTGCAACTCCCCTCTCTTTAATTAACTGTTTGCCATCTGGACCACTTGCTCTAAATTCCTTCAGTAAGCCTCTTCACCACCTCCTCCTGCTTTCCCACCATCCTTAAAACTTACCTTTTTAATTGCCTTTTGATCACCTCAACTATTACGTTGTTTGTGTGTCTGTGTATATGCAAGTAGCCTCACCTGTCATCATGCTGCAATTATATTGGCTCAGATAAGTTAGTATCATTAGAAAGTCTCTTATATACTTATTGTAGGATAACCATAAATGGATAACCATAAATTTTCTTTGTTCGCAAGAATTACGCTGCAATGTTCCTGCTTGTAGCACGGTTTATAGGGGTAGGGTTATCCTGAAAAGGTGTTGCATCCATATATGTTGGTACTGGCCTCCCTTAAAAATAAATTGATATCCCTTTGTGGTCTTTTTTTCAATAAATAGCAAGAACGTTTGGACATTGAGGAGAAGTATACCAGTTTGCAGGAGGAGGCCCAGGGCAAGACGAAGAAACTGAAGAAAGTTTGGACAATGCTTATGGCTGCAAAATCTGAGGTGAGAAGGCAGGCACATTTATGGAGAAGCTTTTAGGCTATTTTCCTTGTATAGTATTGTTTATTCTACTAAAACATTACTCAAGTTTCACATAAGGATATAAAAAACTGAAAGCTAGTTCAGTTAATTATTTGGCTGAAAGAAACTCCATAAATGAATAGATGTACTACGAAAACAGTCCCAAACATTTTGCTGCTTAATTTTATTGACGATTGAATTGACTGTTCTACGTAAAAGTAAAGCTCTTTCACTTGACCTTGTTTGATAACCAGTAGCAGTCAAGCCCTACTGTAGGTAACTCCTTTGCCTAGTTTCTTTGCATTGCATCTTTCAGGCGTTGTGTGCTTCATGGCATGATGGCATTTCTGATACATTATTCTGTTCTTTTTATTCAAAGATGGCAGACTTGCAGCAAGAACATCAACGTGAAATTGAAGGACTGCTGGAGAATATAAGACAATTGAGCCGAGAACTCCGTCTCCAGATGCTCATTATTGACAACTTCATTCCGCAAGAATACCAGGTTGGACAGTGGGACTTAATTAATTGTTTATGTTGGAGGTTTTTGATGGAAAAATGGAATGCTTGACTTTCATGCCTTGGGGCAATGTAACATACAGCTTCCATGGATAAGGAATTTGTTTTCCAATAATGTGCACAACACTTATCCATATATGAGTCTTTGAACTTTCAATAGAAAATAGCCTAAATTGAAATATAGTACAGGAACTAAAGGGAAGTAGACATACACTTTGTCTTGTGAATGTTGATGTTTGTAAATTATGAAGATTTTCTTATTTTTGGTGAGATCAGTGTGCCATCCTTTGTGCATTCTCTCAAATTGAATTGGGAACAATGTTGTTAAAAACTGTTATTTTATACCACTAATGTGCTCTCTTTGTTCATCTTTCTCCACCAACTTTGCAATAATGAAGGAAAGCATTCCAATCAAAGCCATTTGACTGTGCCCCCCACCCCCCCGCATCCCCCAACATCCCAGTAATATTAGCAATTTGTGAAGCTAAGAGGAATATTTAATTCCATGCAGAAGCAAAAGATTAGTATGTTTTCTGTTGGTTTTGTAAAGATATTCAGCTCATGCTATTTCTATTTTGTATAGCATACGGTAAGTCTGAAGCTATTGCTATCTGATACCTGATTTGGCAGATTTACAGCATGGAACTTGCATATACATCCATAATGAAAATAACTTTGCTTGGTGGAAATTTTGTGTCACAAATTTTGGTGTTTTATAGCTATCATACAGAAACGCTTTAGGCATTTAGTTGGGACACACAATGTTGTCTAAATCCTCCTTATCTCTGTAGCCTCCCACGGCCCTACAAGCCTTTGAGGTTTCTACGTTCTTCCATTTCTGGCCTCTTGTGCTTCACTGATTTTAATCGCTCTGCCATTGGTGGCTGTGCTTTCAGTTGGCCTGACCCTAAGCTCTAAAATTCCCCCCTAAGCTTCTCAGCCTCCCTACCTCTCTTTCCTGTTATAAGATGCTCCTTAAAACCAATCTTTTTTGATCCAGCTTTTAGACATGTGTCCTGATATTCCTTTATGTAGCCCAGTGGTTTTTATAGATATCGTTTGAGTGCCTTGGGGCATTTTGCTATGTTAAATGCACCATATAAAGTAGTTGTTGATTGCATTTAATATTTCTAGGCCAGTTAGTGATTATGTCAGTTAAGAAGAAATTGACGTTAGTTGGTTTAGTAAGGAAGAAAAATTTCAAACAAAACTTTGCCCTGTGAAGATTCTGGTCCATATTTGGGAAAGATGATAACTGAATTGCAGGTAATGTAGTTCCCTCATACTCCATTGGTGCATGATGACTTTTTGTCAAGCACGATTGATCAAAAAACTGTTTACTAAACTGGATTATTGCTTGTCCTGTATTTATTATGTTGATAAAAGATGGCAGGTTTGCTTAAATAAATGTTTGTACCTTCTAGGAGATGATTGAGAACTATGTACATTGGAATGAAGATATTGGAGAGTGGCAGCTGGTAGGTTTGTCCAGTTAATAAATTGGGACAAAAATATTGTGCTCAACTGATGCAAGACTAGAAAATTTATGTTGACCAGTGATATCTGTAAAGCCACTGAATGATGCAAGTCTTTAGAACTGTCAACAAGAGGAGTTGCAGTATTTCTATTTCCACTGTAGACTTGATAACTCTCTATCATTAATATAGTTCTGATTAAATGTACTATTAAATCAAGAAATATATCAAATACAGTAGTTTACATAAGTCTAGTTTTATGTGGGATTATCCAGCAACAAGCCATTTGGCCCAACCAATCCATGCAAGCTTTTATGCTCCCTCAAGCCTCCTCCCATGTTTCCTCCTCTAAGCATAACCCTATATTCCATGCTCCCACATATGCTTATCTCGCCTCCCCTTAACTGCATCTATACTACTTGGCTCAACCATTCCCTGTGGCAGAGAATTCCACATACTCACCACTGGTTAAAGAAATTTCTCCTGAATTCCCTTTTGAAGTACTTGGTGACTGGCTTACGATGGCCTCTAGTTTGCCCTTCCCCACAAATGGAAACACCTTCCATCCAACGAAACATTTCATAATTTTAAAGACCTCTATTCACTCTTCTCCTCAGCCACCATTATTTGAAGATAAAAGAAACACAGCCTGTTCATCCTTTCCTGTTGGGTACAGCTATCTCTCATTTAGCATTCCTAATGTGTCCCCAAAAAACAGGGCGCTAAACGAAAACTTGCTAAACAAAATCTCTGTCTCATAAGAAAACATTTAATAAGCATGGATTACATTCCTAATCTGTAATCTTTACATTAAAAACCCATTGACCGTGATCCTAACTGGTCCAAAAATCCTCTAATTTGTTAACTCTTACTAACTTTCTTCTTGCTTCCCAACCTCCCATTCCCCATCCCTCTCCTTCCCTCCCCAACACTTCCTTCCCTAATTTCCTCCCATTCACCAATTCCCACTCTCCCTTCCTCCCACTTGCCACCTCCGTCTCCAAACTTCCTACTTGCTGCTTCTCTCTCCCACCTCCTCCTGGTCACAGCTTCCCTTTCCGCTTCCTCCTGCTCACGTGCTCCTTCCCTCCAACTTGCTGCTCCTCCCCTAAGCCCACCCTCACAGCATGGGATCCAGAGAGGGGCGGCAAACAAGAAGCGGCGAGGGTTTGGGGGAGGGAAGTGGTGAGTGGGAGGGGCTGCGGGGTGGAGAGGGGGAATGGCAAGCGGGAGGGACTGGGGTGTGAGGGAAGGGGCAGGGTGTTGCAGGAGAGGCTGGGGAGGGAAGCGGCGAGCGGGAGAGACTGTTGGTGAGGGAGAGAAGCGGCAAGTGGTGGAGGCTGGGGTGGGTGAGTGGGAGGGGCGGGACGGTGAGTGGGAGGGGCCATGGGGGCAGGGAGCTGGGGTGGGATGGGTGTGTGGGGGAAGCAGCGAGAGAAGCGGCAAGTGGTGGAGGCTGGGGTGGGTGAGTGGGAGGGTCGGGAGGGTGAGTGGGAGGGGCCATGGGGGCAGCGAGCTGGGGTGGGATGGGTGTGTGGGGGAAGCAGCGAACGGGAAAGGCCAGTGAGGGAGGGAAGTGGTGAGTAGGTGGAGTTGGGGGGAAGCAGCGAGCAGGGGGGTGGTTTCAGGATGGGGAAGGGCAGTTATGTTTTTTAAAAAAGCAGAGTAAGTGCACACTTTTACAATGCAGTTCTTGTGGTTCTTTCCTAATTTGCAAACCACGCTAAAATAAAAACGCACTATTGGAATGCACATTTAACAGGGGTTACCTGTATAACTTTGCATATCTGATATTACTTTCGTAAATCTTTTTTTCTACCCTCTCCAGTGACTCGATAGAGTTTGGATAATATAGGAACCTGAACTGTACACAGTACTCCCAAGTGTAATCTAACCAAAATTCAATACAGGTTTAACTTCTCTACTTTTCAATTCTATCCCTCTATAAACAAACATCAGTGCTTGTTTTTTTTATGTGGCGTTATTGGTCTTTGTCATTACGAATACACAAATCATTAAAAATACTTTCAGGTCCCTTTGTTTCTATACCCCATTTAGATTATATTTTCCAAGTAATACGTGACTTCCTTATTTTTGTTACTGAAATGTAATACCTCACAGTTGGGTTGAAAATCATTTTACCACTTAAGTGCCCTTTCTGCAAGCTTACTAATATTGGCTCAAAACTTGTTGCAGTCCTCCTCAGCATTGATTTATTTCCTTTACCCCTGCCCACCAATTTGGTGTTATTTGCAAATTTGGAAGTTGTATTTTATTCCAAAGTCAAAATCATTTTTGATTCCAAAGGCAACTTGTCTAAATTTCATACAGGTGTTAAATCTATAGAAAAGTAATATCAGCATTTTGTTGTTTAAGATCAATTTTACAGTTCTGCTTTGTACATTCGCACTACTAAGTCTCACCAGTGCACCTCATTACCAGTTGAGGTGCGATTCCAAGACTAGTCTACAGAAAATGATCTGCAATTCTTCCACACTTGATCTTGTTTTTTCAGTGCATCCTAAAGGATTGGTTACAATCTTTAAGAATGATACTAACTTTTAAGCTCACAAGATTTATCTTTTAATTGTAGAAATGTGTGGCATACACAGGAAACAACATGAGGAAACAGACTCCTGTACCTGACAAAAAAGAAAAAGATGTAAGTTTTGAATTCTTAGATTTAAAGGAAACAATTTCATCTAAATGTGTTCTTTGTTGCCCCTCTACCCCCTCTGTCTCCAATGCCCCAACACTATTTATTAATTATAATTAATAACAGGAAATTCTGGAAATACTCAGTAGTTCAGTTTGCATCTGAGGTGAGAGAAACAGTTAACATTTCAGGTCGGTGATTTTTGTCAGAACTAGAAAAAATTACAGATGTAATAGGCCTTTAAGCAAATACAGAAGTAGGGAAAGAGCAAAAGGAAAGGTCTGTGATAGGATGGAAGGGAGGAGAGATTATGTGATAAAGAGATGATGGTGATGGAACAAGAAACATAAAATAGACTTAACAGAGGTGTAAGTGGGAATAGCAGGATCAGTGCCAACAGGTGTCATCTGGAAAAGTGGGACAGCGATTATGATCTGAAATCAATAAACTTAATGATTGTGCCCAGAAGGCTGTAACTTTCCTAATCAAAAGATAAGGTGCAGTTCCTTGAGTTTATGTTGAGCCTTACTGAAACAGTGTAGGAGGCTGAGGCCAGCGTGTGAATAGCGTGGAGAATTAAAATGAAGCTCAGCATCATACTTGTGGACTGAATGAAGATATTTCACAAAGCTGTCATCCAATTTGTGTTTGGTTTCTCCAGTGTACATGATACTGCATCATAAGTAGTATAATAAATTGAGAGAAGTACAAGTAAATTGCTGTTTCCCTGCTGAGTATTTCCAGCACTTTTTATTTTTATTTAAAGGTTTAGGGCCCTGGATGATGGAAAGGGATGAGGTAAAGAGGCATATTTATTAATTGGTGTTTATGTCTTTGTTATCTTTTCCTGAATTGTAATATAATGGATCTATTGGAAGTGTCATTCATTTAGTTTATCTAGTAGAATAATTGGTTTTTTCAATTAAACATGGCTCTAATCTCTGCAGTGACTTTTTTTTAGAGGGTGTGTTTGTGCTTTTTGAAGAATGCTGCTCTGCCATTGATTTAAAATAGCAACAAAATAATTTTGGTGACTTGATCCTTTTTGGATTTTTATAAATCATGATTACTGTATCAAACTTACCCCAATATAGCAGAGGTGCGAAGTGCAAAATCACAAACTTAGGAGTGTGCAACTTTGCAGAAATCCAGTTATGTCTCTACACAGTTTATGCCATTTCAGATACTATGGACCTTAGCCTGAAGCCATACAATGGCTGTAGTACCAAAAAGATCAGAGTTTGTACTCTGCCAGTTAGAGGAGTCCTGATTTGGGCACTTAGTTCCTAAAGACATATAAAGGCTTGAAACTTCTGAAATGGGAAGCTGTGAATAACACGACTTATGCCTCTGATGTGCCTCGGGATCTTGAAGTCCCCATGTGTACACATGCGTGGTACTTATGCGGGAAGTTTAAACTTCCATTGGCGGTTTTACCTTGCCAGGATTGCTGCACAACAGTGGGATCAGATGGCCAGAACAAAGGAGACTTGGGTTGTTTGCTTTATACTTGTCTTGGTTTTTACACAGATTTGCTTAAACTTTTCCCAGCAGGTGTAAAGCCTGCTTAGGGGCGCAGCTTGAAGTAAATCAGCTGGATTGTCAAAGCACTTGAGCTCCACGGCAACCCTGACAACCCTGCCACTCCCAGCAGTGTTCACCCCCACCACCCATCCCCCTGCCAACTAGCCTTCCGGAATCGTTGGCTCCCGGCCGGGTGCTGTTGGGAGAGTTGTAAGCATTGTCAGATGTGTGCAGGGAGCGGGGGAGGGGGAAAATGAGCATTGTCTGGCGTGGAGAGAGGGTGTGCTGGGGGGCAGGTGTGGGGGAGGTAAGGTGAGCATTGTCGGGGTGCGGGTGGGAGGGTGAGCATTGTTGTGGGTGAGGGAGAAAGGTGAGCATTGTTAAAGGTGAACAAGGGTGTGGGATGGTTGTGCAGTGACGAGGTTGACAGATCCATTTAAAAACAATGCAAGTCACTGAACTGAAGACAGACCTTAAGGGGTGTGTCTTCAGTTCATAGTGAGGAAAGGGACTGACTTCACTGGAAATATATGCTTGCCATAAGGCCTCCCGACCCTATTCATCGCTGGATCTCTGATGAAGCCAGGATCAGAAGGTCTGAGGCTCCAGCAGATATGGTAAGTGGGCAGTTTAAATTGCAATCAGTGACAGGCGCATCCATTCAGCTGCTGACCAGAAGATCTAGGTCAATGTCTCACTACATTAGGTTATAAAGTACACAGAATATTCAATTTAAGCTTTTTTTCTCAATTTATGTAATTTTAAACCCATCCTTACTCTGATTTGACTTGTGTGCTTCTCAGAGTCAAACTTTGTTGACTTTAGTGCATTCTGCTGTTAGGGTGGGACCTAAATCCAGAGCATTCAGTAACTTTTATGTCAATGAGCACCTGAAACCACTTTGTATCAACTTAAAAGTGGCACTAGAACTCAGCCTTGGTCAACCTGGCAGAAATTACATTCTTATTTGTTAGAATTAGAAACAAAAAAATGATATAAGGACATAAACTTGGTTTAGTGGTAAGATTTCTCACCTCTTGAGTTACAAGGGTGAGGGCACAATTTGAAGACAAGCTGAGATTTTCTGGCCGTTATATATCCCTTAACCAACACCACCAAAGCAGACCATTTATTGTATTGCAGTTTGTGAGACCTTATCATATGTAATTTGACTGCTGCAATTGCTGACAAAACAAATGGATGCTCTTTGGGACATTTAGAAGAGTGAAAAAAGCTATATAAATGCAAGTTCTTTCTTTCTGTACCACAGAAGACTAAATACATCTTACAGTTCTATTGCAGAAGCATAAATGTTGCCCAGTTTTCCTACTAGCATCTATCATATAGTACATAATGTTTATTATATCATGGGTATTGATTCCTGCAATTATAATTATAATTCAAGTTTACCAAGTGCACAGGTGCATTTTCTGGATTGTATGTGAAGTCATTCCTGCGAGGCCTAATAAAAGTGCAAAGTGCAGCAAATCCTGTCTGAAGTGAATTTAATATTAAGTGATGCCATGATGCCTGTCAGTTTGAATGTATAGGATGGAAGAGATTCACACTAATAGTATAAATTACATTTGCAGAAATTCTGAACTGCACAGAAACTCTTTAATTTTTTTGTTTGATTCCCAACCTGCAACTAATCTTTGAGTGCTTTCTTTATTATTTTAGCCATTTGAAGTGGATTTGTCACATGTTTACTTGGCCTACACCGAAGAAAGTCTGCGGCAATCATTAATGAAGCTGGAGAGGCCAAGAACCTCCAAAGGAGGGAAATCCAGACCCAAAACAGGCAGAAAGTAAGGCAATGATGGGAATATTTAAATTCCATTCAAAATATATGTTACGTTCCTTACTTTTTATATTTTCATTTTACTCTAATTTCCTCTGCCTAAAAATTGTGACTTTGTTGAGATATGATTCTGCAGGGACAGGGAAACTTCTGATACATCATCCATGTAGCTATCAAAGGGAGGTACAGTGGCAGTCCTGATTAGGGAAGACATTGTAGTGTTGCAAAGAGGGGATATCGTTGAGTGGACGAGGACAGAATCCATTTGGTTGAGTCAAGAAGCAAAAAGGGGATATGATTAGGGCCAGAGCCACTCAGCTCCTAACCTCATTACAGCTTTGGTTCAAACATGGACAAAAGAGCTGAACTCGAGGCGAGGTGAGAGTGACTGCCCTTGACACCAAGGCAGTATTTGACTGAGTGTGGCATCAGGGAGCCCTAGCAAAACTGAAGTCAGTTGGAATTGGGGGAAAACTCTCCATTGCTTAGAGTCATAGCTAATACAAAGGAAGATGGTTGTTATTGTTGGAGGTCATCATCTCTGTCCTGAGACATCGCTACAGAAGTTCTTCAGAGTAATGTCCTAGGCCCAACCATCTTCGGCTGTTTCTTCAATGACCTTCCCTCCATCTCAACCTCAGAAGTGGGGATGTTCACTGACGATTGCACAATGTCAGCACCATTTGCGACTCCTTGGATACTGAAGCAGTCTGTGTCCATGTGCAGCAAAACCTTGACATTATTCAGGCTTGGGCTGATAAGTGGCAAATAACATTCACGCCACACAAGTGTCAGGCAGTGACTATCTCCAACAAGAGTGAATCTAACCATCTCCCCTTGACATTCAATGGTATTACCATTGCTGAATCCCCCCACTATCAACATCCTAGGGGGGGTTACCATTGACCAGGAACTGAACTGGACCAGCTATATAAATACTGTGGCTACAAGAGCAGGTCAGAGGCTGGAAATTCTGCAGAGAGTAAATTTCTTTCTGTATCCCCAAATCCTGTCCACCAGGCTACAAGGCACAAGTCAGGAGTGTGATGGAATACTCTCCACTTGCCTGGATGAGTGCAGCTCCAACGACACATAAGAAGTTCGACACCACCCTGGACAAAATGCGTGTTTGGCACCCCATTCACTCCTTCCACCATCGACACAGTGGCAGCATGTGTACTATCTATAAGATGCAATGCAGCAACTCACCAAGGCTTCTTCAACAGCACCTTCCAAACCCACGACCTCTACCACCTAGAAGCACAAAGACAGCAGACACATGGGAACACCACCACCCGCAAGTTCCCCTCCAAGCCACACACCATCGTTACTTGGAACTATATCGCCGTTCCTTCACTGTCACTGGGTCAAAATACTGGAACTCTCTTCCTAACAGTACTGTGGGTGTTCCTACACCATATGTACTGCAGCGGTTCAAGAAGGCAGCACACAATCCCTTCTCAAGGGCATTTAGGGATGAGCAATAAATGCTGGCCTAGCCTGTGATGCCCACATCCCATGAATGAATTTTAAAAAATCATGTTACTGGAAGCATTCTATAGGCCTCCAAATAGAGATCTGCAGTGAAATCACAGATGTGCAAGGACTATAAAGTGGTGATATTGAAAGACTTTAATTGCCCAAATATTGACTGGGTAACGTTTGAGTAAAGGGTAAGGAAGGGGGGATTTCTGAAATGAGCACAGGAGAACTTCTTTATTGGTGTGTTCTCGGTCCACCTAGCAAGGATGTTATGCTAGTCTGGCACTGGGGAATGAAGTGGGCCAAGTGGACCAAGTGTCTGTGGGGAAACACTTGCCTAACGAGGGTGATCATTGTGCCATAAAGTTTACACTAGTAATGCAAAAAAGCAAAGAACAATGTAAAGTAGAATATCTAAATTGGAAGAAGGCTTATTTCAATGGGCTGAGAAGGGATCTAGCCAGCATAAAATGGCACCAAACACTGACACAAAAAACTGTAATGGAACTATGGATGATCTTTAAGGAGGAGATGCTTCAGATATATAGACTAAGTACAATCCAACAAGGGGAAGAAAATAAGACTGGCAAAGAGAGAATAAATGGCAGTCAGATGAAAAGGGAATCCATAGCTTTTCCACATGTAAATAGTAAATGTAGGGTGAATCCTGTTAGGGACAAAGAGGGTGATAGCTTCTTAAGAGATGCAGGGCAAGGTTAGAATTCTTAATCCTTGTATCAGTGTTTACTAGGGAAGACGAATCTGACAAAATATCGATTGAAGTGGAGATAGTGGAGGTAATGGATGGGGTGAAATTTAAGAGGCAGGAGGTACTGGGAAGGCTGGCTATGTTTAGAGTGGATAAGTCACTTGGTCTGGATGACTTACATCCCAGGTTGCTAAAGGAAGTGGTAGTGGGGATAGCAGAAGGGCTAGCCACAATCTTCCAATCTTTCCTAGATATGGGGAAGATGCCAGAGGATTGGAGAGTGACAAATTTGATGCCCTTATTCAAGAAGGGGTGTTTCTAGCAGCTACAGGCCAGTTTTCAAAACAATAATCAGGGGAAAAAAATCAACAAGCGCTTGGAGAGGTTTTAGTTAATTAAGGAGAGCCAGCACAGATTTGTAAAAGGCAAATCATGCTTGACTGAAGTTTTGATGAGGTAACAGAAGGCTGAAGGGAATGCAATGGATGTTGTCTAAAGGAATTTAAGAAAGTGTTTGACAAAGTACCACACAAAAGGCTGCTTAACAAAATTGTGGCTCTTGGAACAGGAGGGTCAGTGTCAACTGGGATGGAAAATTGGCTTAATGGCAAAAAACAGCAAGCCATGGTAAATGGTTGTACTTGGAGGATGGTAGATAGTGGTTTTCCCCAAGAATTAGTGCCAGGACCACTGCTTTAATTGACTGCATCAAGGCATAGGTAGGCTAGCAGATTGGCCAAAGAATTGACAGATGGAATTTATACAGAGTGGTGTGAGTTGATTTATTTTGGCAGAAGGGAAAGGGAGAGGCAAAATAGACATAATGGCACAGTGACCATGGGATATAGGGATCTGGGGGCACATGTGCGTAGATCTTTGAGTCATATTGAGAATGTGCTTAGGAAAACATATGGGATATGAGGGCTTTATAAATAGGAACATTGTGTACAAAAGCAGGGAAGTTAAACTGAACCTTTATAAAGCTCTGATTAGACCACAGTTAGAGCATTACATCCAGTTTTGGTCGTCACAGTTTAGGAAGGGTGCAGAAGAGATTTACCAGAATGGTTCCAGTGTTGGGGGGTTTTAGCTACAGGTTTGGGTTGTTCTCCTTGGATTAAATGAATTTGGGTGGTGTTTGGCTAGAGATGTACAACATTATAACAGGTTTGGACAAGATAGATGAAGAAAATTGTTCCCATTGGCTGGTGCTACAAGGATTTTGGACACAGATTTAGGTTTTGGGCATAAATTGCAGGGGAAATGTGAGGAAGCACTTTATTTATGTAGTGAATGGTAATAACTTGGAACTCTGCCCAAGCGGGTGGTGGAAGCATTGACAGTTAATGATTTCAGAAGGAAATTGGATGGCGACTTGAAGGAAATAAACTTGCAGGGCTTCAGGGATAGAGTGGGGGAATGGGACTGACTGGATTGCTCTATGGAGAGTCTGCATTGATTCATTGACCCAAATGGCCTCCTTTGGTGCTGTAAATTATTTTTTGACTCTGATCCTACGTGAGCTTTAATGAGAAGTATCAATAGGCTATTCAACCATGGACGCGATCATGATCAAGGCAAAACGTGCCCTATTCCAACAGCCATACCAAGTATACTTCCCTCAGCTGCCTGGATATTGCTCAGGAATGTGTTTTACTTCTTAGCCAAAGATTGCTGCAGGTAATTGTAGCACTTCCATTGAAACCATCGAATCAATAAATACAGCACATTTTAAAAAATACCGCATAGAACATAGATAAAACTGAGGATTTTTGTGCTGTCATTGAGCAACTGGTTTCCTGTCATCTGTTATAGATTATCAGCAAATAAATTCTCCACATTAGACAACTTGGCCCTGCAAAAGGGGAGATAACCAACTCCAGTCCTCTGCTAATGCTCCTTAAACTAGCCAGTAGATATATAGAGGGACATTAATGTAAAGTTTCAGCCTCACCATACACATTTCTGAGGTAGTACAGTTGAGCATTATGAATATTGGGTGCAGTTGCATAAATAAGTGAAAAAAGCAAAAAACTGCGGATGCTGGAAATCCAAAACAAAAACAAAAATACCTGGAAAAACTCAGCAGGTCTGACAGCATCTATGAAGAGGAACAGAGTTAACGTTTCGAGTCCGTATGACTCTTCAACAAAACTAAGGAAAAATAGAAAAGACGTGAAATATAAGCTGGTTTAAGGGGCAGTGGGACAAGTAGAGCTGGATAGAGGGCCAGTGATAGGTGGAGATAACCAAAAGTTGTCATAAACAAAAGGACAAAGAGGTGTTGAAGCTGGTGATATTATCTAAGGAATGTGATAATAAAGGTACAGATAGCCCTAGTGGGAGTGGAGTGGGGGGAAGGGATCGAAATAGGCTAAAAGGCAAAGATAAAACAATGGATGGAAATACATTTAAAAATAATGGAAATAGGTGGGAAAAGAAAAATCTATATAAATTACTAGAAAAAAGGGGGATCGGAAAGGGGGTGGGGATGGAGGAGAGAGTTCATGATCTAAAATTGTTGAACTCAATATTCAGTCCGGAAGGCTGTAAAGTGCCTAGTTGGAAGATGAGGTGCTGTTCCTCCAGTTTGCGTTGAACTTCGCTGGAACAATGCAGCAGGCCAAGGACGGACATGTGGGCATGAGAGCAGGGTGGAGTGTTGAAATGGCAAGCGACAGGGAGGTCTGGGTCATGCTTGCTGACAGACCGAAGGTGTTACGCAAAGCGGTCACCCATAAATAAGTGCATTTGTTTAATACTGGGTATAGTTGTGCAGTGTATGGGATCCCAACATACAAATTCAGAGTGTTAGGACCTGGCTTCACACTCATGACCCTCCCCACCCCAGGAAGAAATTGGCAACTTTTGTTGTGGAAATTGCTTGGAGGCATCCAAAAAGGCCAACAGGAGTAAAATGTTACTCTCCCCTTTACAGCTGTTCTAATTCTTTATTTGTAAACTTTTCCTTACAACACTTTCTCAATTCAGCAGTGGAGCACCTTAAAATTGTGAAAGGCACTATATACAACGTTCTTTGTTCCAAATATGCACATTTGTAAGGGGATGTTCTCTTTCTCCCTCAGAGACCCTCCACACACTCAAGTTCGTGACACCAAATTCACAAGTGTATGGCTTGAACAGAATGACTAGCGAGACAAATTTCTTATAATTCACAATTGCTTTACTGAATTACCAACAGCCCTCAGAGAAGGGCTTCATTCAGCAATCATGAAATTCAGTTACAATTACAGTTACCTGGAACCCTGTCCCAACAGAGGCTAAACCCACACTTTGTTCCTAATTTAATAATTAAATCTTTATATCCTAACTTAATACTTACAATTACCCCTTGGTTGGTCTTCCAATGGTGGCGTTGGTCCCTAGGTGGAGTTGACCAGACTCTACCAACTTCCTTGACTGCCTGCAGAAAACAGTGGCATTCTACGATTTCTGTCCACAATTTTTTTTTGAAAAATATACCTTATAAAATATCTGGAAGAACATTACAAAACATTTCTAAATCGCCATCACAAAAAGTGCAATCAGATTCAACTTTTACACATGGATCACGAGTTGCTTCAAAACAATCAATGAATATTACAATCATTTCAATATGGTCATTACAGACAATCAGACAATGGTATTGGATTTATCAACATACATCATGTTGCACTCTGAGGTGCTTCAATACAATTATAATACAATTAGTATTCAATGCATACATTCATTGTGAGCTGCACAACCCGAGGGGCTCTAAACAATTCCCAGCCCCTCGGTGCACTATGGCAGAAAGGTCTTAGACAGTGACCTTTCCCCATTGCATTCTGTCCCCAATTATGCCATTTCTGCTGCTGGCCTGACAACTCATTTCAATGTCCAGTAGTTAACACTCTTTGTTTATTTTATGCATAGTCCAGACAAATACGATCAGCTCATGCTGGTTGAAACAATAGCCTTTCCATGGAAAATATATCTTGAATATAATCAGCTCTCACATTGTTTAAACAATTCCCCTGCTGTTTTGAGGCAATACAGCGCCTGGCTACAAGGTCAATGAAAATTTGAATATTAATGGCCTGTTCCTTGCGCCACTGTATCGGGTAATCAGTTCTCTTAATTGGGTTAATCAATGGCATTTCCCTGGTACCATTGACTGATTGCTATCATGGAACAATGTCCAATGCCCTTCTGATGAGTCAGTTTTTTTACTAAATGCCTGAATTAACCCCTTGTTGCATAGCTCTATGCTGTTGGCTGCAGCTTGGTTTCTGTATTGTGATTAAAAAAACATGAGGCCAAAATATGTCCTTGGGTTTGGGTTTTATGCTCCATAAATTTCCCAGTTGGAGGGGATTCCGATCGTACACATTTTATAAAAAATAGTTTACTTCATCAAAGTTAATGTGACACTTGAACACCTTAAAGTTTATTGCTTGCATATTATAGATTCAAGAATGCTCAGAAAATAAATGATTTGAACGATACTGTGTAATTAAATTTGATCACCAAAAGGAAAAAGGATATGTGTTCAGAAAGTTGGAAGTCTTTCAATATTGAATGGGTCAAAGCGCAGTAATGGTTCAATGTTGCTTTCGCTACAGGAATTCCCATGTTTTTCAGAAACGTTTTCCTTTCAAGGGAGGAAAGCTGACAACCTGTGGAGCAATTTACATGCTATGAACAAAATGAATAACTACAAATCCAACACAATGCCGGAGTTTTCAAACCATTTATTGGGATATTCCAATCCCCTCATTGAAAGACATCCCAAAAATGAGTCCGGGTTGGTAAAAGACAAGGCTGAGGAAATTCTTAAATGTTTGTAGTGGTGCTGTTGGAGTTAAATCCTGCTGTATGTCAAACTAAGATTACCCAATGGTTAGGGCATTGTCCTGCAAGATTATGCAAAGCAGAGTGGAAGGAGACAGCCCTAGGTTCACTTAAAGTACCAAGCTGGATGAGTAATGGAAAAGTATCCCGGAGTACTGTCATTTTTGTTACTATCTTAGCACTCATTCAGTTTAACCTTTTCCTAAATAAATTACCAAAAGACCATTGTGACCCATTTCTTTTTACATAACCAGGAAACGATCTACAAAATCTGAAGCTGGAATTGAATCCCTTCTTCAGTGATCAATAGATGAGACTGACCAAGGTGGATGGGCCAGATGTTGGACGGAAAATGTTTCCAGGCAATGGAAAGTAATTATTGTGCAAAGAACGAGTTGTCGCATTGAGGCTTTCTTGAACCATACTTACTGATCTGTAAGAAGAATGGAATAAGAAACAGGCTTAAATTTAATACTAATAACAAAATGAAATGCCAGTGAGTTTGTAAGTTTTATTAGTCAATATTCCAGTTGCTGTCAGAATGCTGGTAGTGAATGTTTACAACTAAATGTTTTGGGATTCCAGTGTTTAGTTGTCATTTCGTTCTTCTTGACATTGGTCTTGGCTTATATTTTGGTTGGTTTTAGTGGTGAGTAGAGAATGTATTACTGGCAGCTAAGCTATTAAAAGGAATTTGCTGTCTGAAAGAAATGCAAAGTCTAAATTAACATTTTCAAACATTCCTTCAAGCTCAAAGGACCTTGACTTCTAAAATTGTTTCAAACGTCTAGCTCCCAAGCAATTTAACAGAAATGAAACTGTCACCTCTCAGTCTCACCTTTCTTCTGCTTTAAAAACACAAACTTGGGTTCACCTCACCACTAGTTCTTTGTTTATCTTGTCTCCTATTAGCCAGAGGCTTATGTGCACTTTGTACAGATCTTATGGCAAGGGTTTGCAGTTCTCGAAATGTGTTCAATGACTGCTGTAAAATAAGATAATTTTGTTTTCTGTTAGATAATGTGGTTCCCTAATTTTGATTAAGATGGTATATTGCATCAGTCATTTCAGAATAGATTATTTAAACACAAGGCACGTCATTCACCTTAGAAGAAAAAAAATGTTTTACGGCAATGGTGAAATTGCTTGTTCTATTAAATTGTTCACTCTTCTCCATCAGGGATGCAAGACCGTAGAGAGGGTTGAGTGCAGTAGAGACTCACTAAGATGAGGTTTTGTTTCTGAAAAGAGACTGGAAACTAGGGTATTTTCATTAGAACAAAGAAGGTTAAGAAGAAATCTGATTGTGTTGAAAATGGAGAAGTTTTGGTAAATTCAGAAAAAACATCTATTTTTACTCGCAGTTTCATACCAAAGGGCATAAGTTTGGTATTCACTAAAAACACTGAGTAGTTATTCTATTTTTTTTATGCAGGAAGTATTGAGAACATGGAATAGCATACATACAATGGTAGAAACTGAATCTATACATACTCTATCTATAAAGCAAGTAAATAAATAATTTTTAAAAATAAAAGGATTTGGAGAAAGGGTCTGGGAATAGAATTAAGTGAATAACTCTTTCACAGAGTTGGCACTAGCACAATGGACTGAATGACCTCTTCAGTGCTATAACATTCTTCGATTCTTTCCTGGTTGAATCACATAAATATAATCAATTGGCAGGTGCCACAAATTACCATAATATGTGAGGAACTATTTAGAAGCACCCTTTGTACTAGCAACTGTTAACTTGAAAAGCTGACAACATAAATTTACGGAAACAAAATCAGATCACGAAGGAGACACTGCGCACAACAGGGAATCTCCATTTGACGTGCACGTGCTGTAGTTAGACCTATAATATTGTCATTCCAATTCTCCAACCCGCTCTCTCTACATGTCTCCACTAGAAGCTCAGGACTGCTGAACCAGCTCTTAATAGCCTTTTTAAAAAAACAAGCTCTTGTAGCTTTTACTTTTCAAACAGGATGAGTTAGTCAGAGATTTCACTTAAACATTCCTTAGTTATGCTTGTCTAAAGGAAAGCTTTGGTTTGGAAACATGTGACAGATTCTGGTAGGAGCTTTCATTCTGCAGCAAAATAGACGGGATCTATTCAAACTGTTTGCAGGATGGAAGATGACCAGGAAAAGCAAACTCTCCAAACAAAAAAAAATTGATAGGAATTGCAAGCTTTGAGTTCCTGTTACTACCGACACTATACCATAATCTTAAATATTATGAGTGCTCTGCTTTTTAAACATTATACAAAGTTAAAAACTTCAGCTCAGTGTTCACCACCCACTCTTGAGAACTAAGGTGGTACTTGCTGCTATAAATGTGAAAAACAAAAGTTTGAATGTGTACAGGTAATTGCACAGTAGCTAATCCATAGCAAGGATACTTTGTTTCTTGGTTTCACTTTTTGACTTGGAAATATGTAACCAGCTCATTAATGGCACCTATGAACCATTGTTGGTTCTTTGGCACACATTTATGACTACAGAAGTAGATTTGATTGTAATATTTCAGGCTTAGCTGGAAAATTGAAGTTTATGGAATCATAAATTTCATAATGCTTGACTACTGATTCCAAGGTTAAAATAAAATCATGCATTTATTTTTCAGCAATAAGCAAAAGGTCAACTAAATCACTAATACAAATGGAACTAAATTACTAATACAAACGCATAAGTTAAAATTTATTCACGTTGTAGAAACAGTAACTATGAAAGCTGCTAACTCCAACCCATCATATTGTAATGCACCATTTATAGCTTAAGTTGTTTCATGATGAACATTTTTAAGGACTGCTACTTGCGTATCACTAGAGCACTAAATTGATCACATTTTCATTGATCATATTTCTGCATGATTTGCAACCATGCCAGAAAGCTTTTACTACTTTTTGCTACGTATTAAATGGCACAGGGACCATGCAGCTTGTGACTCTTTGATAGTAAAAAGATAACAAAGCAGCCCAGCATTCAGAAACATAGCCAATACTTTTGCTACTTCCTTTGTTAACATGACTAGAAGATTTTTATTGCCACAACTCAGGGACAACTGTAAAAGGCTGATGGGTAATATGGGCTAGTACGTGCTTAGTAGTACAGGAACTGTGTCTGCATTATCCTTATCATTTGTAACTATCCAATACTGCAGTTAAACTGTTACAAAAAAGCTTTTTAACCGGTTCCAATAGAAGCTGCATTACAGTTAGTGGAACTCAGACCTCAATAAGATAAACCTGTGGTGAGGACTGCTAATTTGATGGCCTGCGTAAGTGTGAAATGAAGAGGCTTAACTGTATAATGCAGTTGAGATGTTGTAAATCAATGTCGGACTGATGAATTTGTCTGTCCAGTGTTTCTTCTGAATAGTTTATAAATGTCTGTGTTTTGTTCTTATTGTGAGCTTTAATACACACATGCAGTATTGTATTTTCTCAGAATATTATTTCAGGGAAAATTATATGCTGAAAGTTGTTTACTTATCAAACAGGAAAATAACCTTTATTCTTTTGTCTGCAACATAGTATCAACTATGTTTTAGCCTCTCTGATTAAACAGCAATTACCCTGGACTGCTGGACAAGAACTCTTCTTACCCTCTACGTATTTAAATTTAATAGTGAGTCTTGAATGCAATGATGTTGCACATATACACAATCCAAGGGGTTTATTATTGTGTTTTAAGATAGTAAACATCATATGTCAGTGTCTGTTAACAAGCCTATTGTAAAATGTTTAAAATCATTAATAGAAAACTGCACATTTTCTGAAATTTTAATGCTGGGTTGTATAGTGTGATTAATAAAGAGGTCCCAGGTTGTGTTTCTTTTTTGTTTCGCCTGACCTGAAATCTCTTGCTATATGCTATGTTCAGAGCAGTTGAAATAAACACCATACAAATGTGTTTTTTATTGATTATTCTTTGTAGCCTGTTATGTATAAATTATGCATTGTGTGATGTACATATGAGACCATGTATATGTATATATACAGCATGTTAATGTCCATAAATAAAGAAATCTCTATACACTTGTATGTTTTATCATTGGTAACCTCAACAATCTAAACTAATGCTTTGTCATTTTAATTGAATATCTTATGATTTTGCTGACATTAGTTATCATTAGTGTAAATGCACTCTGAAAAGACAGACTTGCATATATGTAGCACCTTACATGACCTCAGGACATGGCAAAGCACTTTGCAACCAATAAAGTACTTTTGAAGTGTGGTCACTGTTGTAATGTAGAAAACATGGTAGCAATTTGCACACACCAACCACTCACAAACAGAAATGTGGTTTTTAAAAAATATCTATTTTTGTGACGTTGGTTGGGGGATAGGTATTGTCTAGGACCCAGGAAATAACTCCCCTGCTTTTCAGAATAGTACCATGGGCTCTTTTATGTCTACCTCAGGGCAGTGACTTTGGTTTAACGTCTCATCTGAAAGATGGCACTTCTGATAGTGTAGCACTCCCTTGGTCAGCCTATTATTGTGATCCAGTTTCTGAAGTGGGGTTTGGGGTATTGAGTGCAAAAGCAGACAAATTATGCTGAACTAGGGTGACTAACTCTCAGGGAATAAAGGGACACTGGGGGCAGGGGGGCTGGTGAACCTATCAGAGTGGTTGGGGGCAGGGTTCCTGCAAACCTATGACAGACGTGGGAGGGGATGGGGTGTGGGGGTGGTGGATGTGGTGTACAAGACCTTGAGTGGGTACTACCTCAGCGGCCACAAACTTAGTAGAACATCTCTCTCCCACACCCCTCAAAAACCCACTGATAAGCCCAATGCACAAATCAGGGTACTTCTGGGGCCAAAAGCACACACAAACATAAAGGATGGAGTGACAGATGAATTCCGGTTTAAAAAAAAACTCCATGGCAAGGCATGACCAGGGAGGGTCCTAGAAAATATGTGACTGTTTATAACTCTGTTTAGTGCTATGCTGAGTGTTTTCTAAAATTCCGGTTAGGTCACAACTAAAGTATTGGGTCCATCTGCTTACCACACTTTAGGAAAGATATGAGAGTCCTTGAAAGGGTGCAGGGGAGATTTACCAGGATGGTTCCAGGGGTGAAGGTTAGATTGGAAAAATCAGAGTTGTTGTTCTTGGAGCAAAAGGAGTTGAAGGGAGATTAGGTAGAGGTGTACAAAATAATGACAGGTTTAGATAGGGTAGATGAACAAAAGCTGCCCTATTAGCTGATGGTGCAAGGTCGAGGGAACACAGATGTAAGGTAATAAAAACAAAATACTGGAAAAACTGTTCTGGCAGCATTTCTGGAGAGAGAAACAGCTAACGTTTTGAGTCTGTATGACTTCTTCAAAGGTTTTGGGCAAGTGATGCAGTGGAGGGGACGGGGGTGTGGTGATGGTGTGAGAAGTCAGGAAAACATGGTAATATCCTGGAACAACTTGCCTATGAGGCTGGTAAAAGCAGAGATGATGTATGATTTCATAAGGAAATTGGGTGAGCATTTGTGGAAGATAACCTTGCAGGGCTACGGAGGTAGAGCAGTGAAATAGGATTAACTTGTTTGCTCTACAAAGAGCTGGTGTGCACTCTGGACTAAGCCTACTGTGATGTAATGACTGTCAGGTGATCTGTATTTAGACTTAAAACATTAAAATCGACCAACATGCATCATAGGAACAGGAGTAGGCCATTCTGCCTCTAAAGCTTACTTTACCATTCCATTAGATCATGGCTAATATGCATCTTAACTCCATCTCACCTTGGTTCTGTAACCCTTCATACATTCCTAACAAAAATCAATCTCTGGTTTGAGTTTTTTTAATTGATCTGGCCGCAACTGTTTTTTGGGGAAGAAAGTTCTATATTTTCACTACTCTTATACAAAATAGTAGTTTCTGACATCAGCCCAGAATGACCTGGTTCTAACCTTAATGTTATGTCTCTTTGTCCTGGATTCTCCTGCCAAAGGAAATTGTTTCTCTCTACTCTATCAAGTTATTGATTCATAGTATTTCAGTTAGATAACAACTTAATCTATATTCAAGGAAATACAAGGCTCTCTATGCAACCTGCCCTCATAATTTAACCTTTTTAGCCCAGGTATTATTGTGATAAGATTGCTCTGCACTCCTTGATGGCCAACATATCCTCCCTGTGTCACCATGCCTGGATCGGAATGCAATACTCCACATTGGCTGTAACCTGAGCTCTGTAAAGCCATAACAATTATCCCGCATTGTATTCCAGCTGTTGAGATAAAGACCATCATTTAGTTAGACTTTTAAAATTATTTTGTACCTGTCCACTAACTTTTAGCAATTATGTACAGGAGCCATAAATCTCTTTGCTCACCCACAGGTCCTAGCTTACACCATTAAGAAAATACTCTGACCGACCTTTCTTTGGTCCAAAATGGATGAGTTCACACTTATTCCCCCATTGAACTCCCATCTGCTATAGCTTTGCTCACTTGCCTAATCAATCAATGTTCCTTTGCAACTTACTGCTCCCATATACAGAATGTTCAATGCTACTTAGTAACTCAGTAACTTAAGTATTTATAAATATTCATTTTTAAAGTAATTTTCGATAAATTTTGTGCTTATCAAGGTGAGGGATTTTGATGCTGAGATCCAGCTTTTATCTACATTTTGTGCACATTTACTGTACCCAAGTTAAATGTAACACTGGTTAGGTGAAAGATCAGTTTCTCTTCACACTGTCTCGATGCAGTTTAAGTCAAAATGTAGATGTGCGCTCAGTATGACAATGTTCCATTTCCCACACCAGCTGTTCTTATGCTCTCTCAGTTTAGCATCAATTTAGTCAAGATTGGCCGAACTTATTTCACTGTGGTAGAAGTAGGGGAAATCCCAAGATATTCTACAAGTATATTAATGGGAAGAGGATAACCAGGGAAAGAATAGGGTCCATTAGGGACCAAGGGGAAATCTATGGGTGGAGCCAGAAGACATTGGTAGAGTGTTGAATGAATACTTCACATCCGTCTTCACCCAAGAGAATGAGGATGAAGGTATCAAACTTGGGGAGAGAAACTGCGAGATTCTTGAGCAAATTGATATAGGGAGTGACGTATTGGAGGTGTTGGCAGGCTTAAAAGTGGACAAATCTCCAGGTCCGGATGATTTGTGTCCCAGACTGCTGAGGGAGGCAAGGGAGGAGGTCACAGGGGCTCTGACCCAAATTTTTAATTCCTCTCTGGCTACGGGGGAGGTGCCAGAGGACTGGAGAACAGCTAATGTGGTTCCGCTACCTAAGAACTCTACAGTTATCTACGGAGAACTACAGGCCAGTGAGTCTCACGTCAGTGGTAGGGAAACAATTGGAGAAAGTTCTGAAGGAGAGAATCCATCTCCACTTGAAGAGGCGAGGTTTGATCAGGAATAGTCAACATTGCTTTGTCAGAGGGAGGTCATGCCTAACAAATTTGATTGAATTTTTTGAGGAGGACACCAGGAGGTTTGATGAGGGTAGTGCAGTTGATGTAGTTTATATGGATTCCAGCAAAGCCTTTGACAAGGTCTCACATGGGAGACTTATAAAGAAGGCAAATGCACATGGGATACAGGGTAACTTGATAAGGTGGATTCAAAATTGGTTTAGTTGTAGGAGACAGAGGGTGATGACAGAAGGCTGCTTTAGTGACTGGAAGCCAGCGTCCAGTGGCGTACCACAGGGATCTGTGCTGAGTCCCCTATTATTATTCTTTTATATAAATGACATAGATGACTATTTGGGGGTAGGATTAGTAAGTTTGCGGATGACACAAAGATTGGCTGGGTGGTTAACAGTGAGGTTGAGTGTCTTGGGTGACAGGAAGATGTAGACAGGATGGTCAAATGGGCAGATAAGTGGCAGATGGAATTTAACCCTGAAAAGTGAGAGGTGATACACTTTGGAAGGAGTAATTTGACAAGGAAGTGTTCAATGAACGGCATGACACTAGGAAGTTCTGAGGAACAAAGGGACCTTGGCATGTGTGTCCATAGATCTCTGAAGGCGAAGGGGCATGTTAGTGTGGTGGTGAAAAAGGCATATGGGACACTTGCCTTTAACAATCGAGGCATAGATTTTTAGATCCAACAGAGGGCGCTGGTGAGAAGTGACTGAAGCATTCTGGGAGAAGTCACCGCAGCCACTGCGACTCAGGAGGGAATTGAGGAGGACCCACTGTCAAAGAATGGAATAGCCCCAAACATTACATTGCTGTAGTGTTTCCACCCCTCCCTCCTCCTCATACCTAAAAAAAAAAGAGAGAGGAAGAGGCAGTGCCTTCATGAGTGCACCAGACCTGCGAGGGACACTCTTATGAAAGTGGATTTTAAAGAAAAAGCAGCTGATTGGTGAGTAATTCCTGGGAGCAGACTCGGAGGGAGGACCACCGGAGCGGTGAGTATAAATCTAGCTTACCTCGGGGATTCGCGGCCTTGTCTCCAGGGAGCAGACTCAGAGAGAGGAGCACCGGAGCGGTGACCTCGGGGCACAGAGTAACTAAAGCCAAAACTGAAAATGTGACATCACAGGAAAGCTGTGACCTGATTGATTGGTAGGAAATCTGCACCAAATTTGAAAAAAAAACACTGCAAAGCTAATTAATGAATTCATTATCTAAGTAGTGGTGTGCTGTAGCTGTATGATGTGGGAGCTGGCAGATCCCATTGCGAGCCACAGTGACCACATCTACGGTAAGGGTGGGTTGCTGGAGGAACTCCGGCTCAGAATTGATGAGCTGGAGTCCGAGCTCCGGACGCTGCGACACATCCGGAAGGGGGAGAGTTACCTGGACGCTTTGTATCAGGAGGCGGTCACACCCGATAGATTAAGTACCTCAAGTTCGATCAGTGGTCAAGGTCAGCAGGGTGTGACTGCAAGCGAGGCAGGTAGAGGGATCCTGTGTTCAAGAACAGAGGAGTCTCAGCTCTTGACCTTGTCCAACAGGCACGAGGTATTTGCTCCCTGTGTGGATGAGGAACAGGGCTGTAGGGAGGATGAGCCAGCTGACCACGGCACCGTGGCACAGAAGGCCTTTCAAGAGGTGGGAGCAAAAAGACAAGTGGTAGTTATAGGGGATTCTATAATTTGGGGAATTGATAGCATCCTTTGTGAGCAGGATCGAGAGTCCCGTATGGTATGTTGCCTGCCCGGTGCCAGGGTGAGGGATATCTCTGACCGGCTTGAAAGGATATTGGAGAGGGAGGGGGAGGATCCAGTTGTTGTGGTCCACGTCGGGACAAATAACATAGGTAAGACTAGGAAAGAGGAGCTGTTTGGGGATTATCAGGAACTAGTAAATAAATTAAAGAACAGGTCCTCAAGGGTTATAATCTCCGGATTACTACCCAAGCCATGTGCAAATTGGCATAGGGATGTGAGAATAAGGGAAGTAAACACGTGGCTAAAGGAGCGATGTGGGAAAGAGGGGTTCTATTTCGTGGGGCACTGGCATCAGTATTGGAAAAGGAGGGATCTGTACTGTTGGGATGGTCTCCACCTGAACCGATCTGGGACCAATGTTTTAGCGAAAAGGGTAAATAGGGTGGTCAACAGGACTTTAAACTAGAAAGTTGGGGGGGAGGGAAGGGTAAAACTCCAAGAAGTATGACTAATGGGAAACAAAGCAGCGGGTTAGCGTGAGGGGGGGTGGATTCAGCTTCGTGGAAAGTTATGAAAAAACTGAAAGTTTTGAGAGCCCAGGAGAGGCTATTAAAGTCCCCAGAACACAAAATAGGACAGTGTTTGGAAAGGGCTAGGAATCTAACTTCAAGCACATCAGATAAAGGGACGACAACGAGAAAGGGGACAGGAAATACAGGACTGAAGGTGTTGTATCTGAATGCATGCAGTATACGAAATAAGGAAAATGAGCTTGTGGCGCAGACTGAAATTGGCAGGTATGATGTGGTGGGCATCACGGAGACATGGCTGCAAGGGGATCAGGACTGGGAGCTAAATATCCAAGGATATACATCCTATGGAAAAGATAGGCAGCTTGGCAGAGGGGGTGGGGTTGCTTTGTTAGTAAGAAATGAAATTAAATCGATAGCAAGAAATGATGTCGGGTCAGATGTTGTAGAATCTGTGTGGGTAGAGTTGAGGAACCGCAAAGGTAAAAAAACCATAATGGGAGTTATGTACAGGCCTCCGAACAGTAGTCAGGATGTGGGGCACAAGATACACCAGGAGATAGAAAAGGCATGTAAGAAAAACAAGGTTCCAGTGATCATGGGGGATTTCAATATGCAGGTAGACTGGGAAAATCAGGTTGATAGTGGATCCCAAGAAAAGGAATTTGTGGAATGTCAACAAGATGGCTTTTTGGAGCAGCTTATGGTGGAGCCCACTAGGGAACAGGAAATTCTAGATTTAGTGATGTGTAATGAGGCAAATTTGATAAGGGAGCTTCAGGTGAAGGAACCCTTAGGAGGAAGTGACCATAATATGATAGAATTTACCCTGCAATTTGAGAGGAAAAAGCTGGAATCAGATGTAACGGTATTACAGTTGAATAAAGGCAACTACAGAGGCATGAGGGAGGAGCTGGCAAGAATTGACTGGGAGATGAGCTTAGCAGGAAAGACAGTGGAACAGCAATGGCAGGAGTTTTTGGGAATAATTTGGGAGACACAGCAAAAATTCATCCCTAGGAAGAAGAAGCATGCTAAAGGGAGGACGAGGCAACCATGGCTGACAAGGGAAGTCAGGGACAACATAAAAGCTAAAGAGAAAGCGTACAATGCGGCGAAGAGCAGTGGGAAACCAGGGGATTGGGAAGCCTACAAAGACCAACAGAGGACAACTAAAAAAGAAATAAGGAGGGAGAAGATTAAATATGAGGGTAAACTAGCCAGTAATATAAAAGAAGATTGCAAGATTTTTTTTAGATATATAAAGGATAAGAGAGAGGCAAAAGTGGACATTGGGCCACTGGAAAATGATGCTGGAGAAGTAGTAGTGGGGAACAAAGAAATGGCGGAGGAACTGAATAGGTACTTTGCGTCAGTCTTCACAGTGGAAGACACCAGTAACATCCCCAAAGTTCAAGAGAGTCGGGGGGCAGAGGTGAGTATGGTGGCCATTACCAAGGAGAAGGTGCTAGGAAAACTGAAAGGTCTGAAGGTGGATAAATCACCTGGGCCAGATGGATTGCACCCCAGAGTTCTGAAGGAGATAGCTGAAGAGATAGTGGAGGCGTTAGTGGAGATCTTTCAGGAATCACTGGAGTCAGGGAGGGTCCCAGAGGACTGCAAAATCGCTAATGTAACCCCCCTGTTTAAGAAGGGAGTGAGGCAAAAGATGGGAAATTACAGGCCGATTAGCCTGACCTTGGTCGTTGGTAAGATTTTAGAGTCCATTATTAAGGATGAGATTTCAGAATACTTGGAAGTATAAAATAGGGCAAAGTCAGCATGGTTTCATCAAGGGGAGGTCATGCCTGACAAATCTGTTAGAATTCTTTGAGGAGGTAATGAGTAGGTTAGACAAAGGAGAGCCAATGGATGTTATCTACTTGGACTTCCAGAAAGCCTTTGACAAGGTGCCGCGTGGGAGGCTGCTCAGTAAGATAAGAGCCCATGGTGTTAGAGGCAAGGTACTAGCATGGATAGAAGATTGGCTGTCTGGCAGGAGGCAGAGAATGGGGATAAGGGGGTCATTCTCAGGATGGCGGCCAGTGACTAGTGGAGTTCCGCAGGGGTCAGTGTTGGGACCACAACTTTTCACTTTATACATTAATGATCTAGATGAAGGAACTGAGGGCATCCTGGCTAAGTTTGCAGATGATACAAAGATAGGTGGAGGAACAGGTAGTATTGAGGAGGCGGGGAGGCTGCAGAAGGATTTGGACAGGTTAGGAGAATGGGCAAAGAAGTGGCAGATGGAATACAACGTGGGCAAGTGTGAGGTCATGCACTTTGGTAGGAAGAATAGAGGCATAGACTATTTTCTAACTGGGGAGAGAATTCAGAAATCTGGAGTGCAAAGGGACTTGGGAGTCCTAGTCCAGGATTCTCTTACGGTTAACTTGCAGGTTGAGTCGGTAGTTAGGAAGGCAAATGCAATGTTGGCATTTATTTCGAGAGGACTAGAATATAAAAGCAGGGATGTGCTGCTGAGGCTTTATAAGGCTCTGGTCAGACCACATTTAGAATATTGTGAGCAATTTTGGGCCCCGTATCTCAGGAAGGATGTTCTGGCCCTGGAGAGGGTCCAGAGGAGGTTCACGAGAACCATCCTAGGAATGAAAGGTTTAACATATGACGAACGTTTGAGGACTCTGGGTCTATACTCGATGGAGTTTAGAAGGATGAGGGGGGGATCTGATTGAAACTTACAGAATACTGAAAGGCCTGGATAGAGTGGACATGGGGAAGATGTTTCCATTATTAGGAGAGACTAGGACCCGAGGGCACAGCCTCAGAGTAAAGGGAAGACCTTTTAGAACAGAGATGAGGAGAAACTTCTTTAGCCAGAGAGTGGTGAATCTATGGAATTCATTGCCACAGAAGGCTATGGAGGCCAGGTCATTGAGTGTATTTAAGACTGAGATAGATAGGTTCTTGATTGGTAAGGGGATCAAAGGTTACGGGTAGAAGGCGGGAGAATGGGGTTGAGAAACTTATCAGCCATGATTGAATGGCGGAGCAGACTCGATGGGCTGAATGGCCTAATTTCTGCTTCTATCTCTTATGGTCTTATGGTCTTAAAAGTAGGGAGGTCATGTTGGAATTTTATAGAACCTTGGTGAGGCCACAGCTGGAGTACTGTGTGCAGTTCTGGTCGCCACATTATAGGAAGGATGTGATTGCACTGGAGGGGGTGCAGAGGAGATTCACCAGAATGTTGCCTGGGATGAAACATTTAGGTTATGAAGCGAGGCTGGGTAGACTTGGGTTGTTTTCGTTGGAGCAGAGAAGACTGAGGGGCGACCTGATCAAGGTGTACACGATTATGAGGAGCATGGACAGGGTGGATAGGAAGCAGCTGTTCCCCTTCATTGAAGGGTCAGTCACGAGGGGATATAAGTTCAAGGAGACGGGCAGGACGAGAGGGGGGATGTGAGGAAAACCTTTTTTATCCAGATGGTGGTGACGGTCTGGAATGCACTGCCTGGGAGGGTGGTGGAGGCAGGTTGCCTCACATCCTTTAAAAAGTACCTGGATGAACACTTGGCACGTCATAACATTCAAGGCTATGGGCCAAGTGCTGGTAAATGGGATTAAGTAGGTAGGTCAGGTGTTTCTCACGTGTCGGTGCAGACTCGATGGGCCGAAGGGCCTCTTCTGCACTGTGAGATTCTGTGATTCTAGAGGAGGCTTACATGCTGTTATTCTGAGAAGTGAAAGTAGTATGCTCCAACTCATTGAGCTACCCACCTTTGTATACTGATTCAATAATTTTAAAAAGTTTGAATCTATTGTGAAAAATAAAGTAAATATATATAGCATATAAACTTGCACCTAGTTCTAAATAGTGACACCTAACAATGGGCAATATTGCTTACATTGACACTGAATAATGTTTATTTTAACCTTCCTTTAAATTACTTTTCAATCTCGAGTTTCTCTAAACATTCAATGTTACGAGAGAAAACAATCTGATCCCTGCGGAGTAACAAGTGGCTTATGTGGAGGAATTAGTAAGACTTCTATAAACCACATTTTTGTTCTTCAGAAGTAACTTGAGATGATGACAGTGCGGATGTTTTCTCTGTGGTGAAGGTGTGAATTATTTCTTCTAGCACTTTGAATGCAATTAAATGCGTAAACCAATGATGAATGCACCTCCAATCTGCTGTTTTATTTCTTAAAACAGGAGTCTATTGTTGCGTACAGTTGGAACCACATTGATGTGGTAGCTTATCCTGGTCATACTGCTAATGAGCCTAACAATAGCACTTCCCAGTTTGAAGCTTTAAAATTTATCAAAGCTTGACCTTGTAATGTCATAGTGACTTTTGCATCTGATATTGAGCCAATCCTAGGCCATTTTTTGCCCAATTTGGATCCCATTCTTCTATTTTGTTGAAATTTTGTTCTGCCACTCCAGCCCAGCCAGCATGATAGTACCACTTCAAACCCAAACAGTATTTCATCATTGCTTGAATTCCCATCAGTGTTCCTGTACATCAGCTCATTCAGAATATATCAAATCCAGTCAATGTCATAATACAGTGCTCAAACCTGTACCATCTTACACCACCTCAGTCAGTAAAAGATCCAATGCTCAAATCATTATTGTAGTAAAACAAAAACAAAAGTACCTGGAAAAACTCAGCAGGTCTGGCAGCATCTGCGGAGAGGAACACAGTTAACGTTTTGAGTCCATATGACTCTTCAATAGAACTAAGTAAAAATAGAAAAGAGGTGAAATATAAGCTGGTTTAAGGGGGTGGGGGTGGGGGGGTGTAGAGCTGGATAGAGGGCCAGTGATAGGTGGAGATAGCCAAAAGATGTCATAGACAAAGAGGTGTTGAAGTTGGTGATATTATCTAAGGAATGTGCTAATTAAGAGTAAAAAGCAGGACAAGCAAGGTACAGATAGCCCTAGTGGGGGTGGGGTGGAGTGAAGGAATCGAAATGGGCTAAAAGGTAGAGATAAAACAATGGATGAAAATACATTTAAAAATAATGGAAATAGGTGGGAAAAGTAAAATCTATATAAATTATTGGGAAAGAAAAGGGGGGGAATCGGAAAGGGGGTGGGGATGGAGGAGAGAGTTCATGATCTAAAGTTGTTGAACTCAACATTCAGTCCGGAAGGCTGTAAAGTGCCTAGTCGGAAGATGAGGTGCTGTTCCTCCAGTTTGCGTTGAGCTTCACTGGAACAATGCAGCAGGCCAAGGACGGACATGTGGGCATGAGAGCAGGGTGGAGTGTTGAAATGGCAAGCGACAGGGAGGCCTGGGTCATGCTTGCGGACACCCGGATCTTGCATTACCCATAACAGCGAGACTCAACATTATTACAGGGAAAACTGACAGCAACTTCTGACATCGATACATATGAAGTTAAATGCGGAAATCCAGAATTTACTATCACTCATAGCCTGCTCCTCCGCAGGCTGCACTGTTACAGTGCTCACTAAGGGAATCTGCACAGAGATCGGTGTAATGGTGTGAACCTGGGGTAATTATCCACAAGTCATTGACTGAAGATGGATGAAAAAGTTAGGACCTGTGCAATCCAGAATGATTGAGATATTTAATGATGTAATAAAGGATAGTTTCTGCTGAACAACCTCTATAATGCTGAAAAATATAATTTTAAAAATGTAGAGCTGAATTCCTTCACAAGAAAACTAATATTGCTGATTTTTAAAAACTACTTTCAGTTTTTCTGCATTTCCATTTTATGCCTCCCCCTTAATCCGATAGCTTCTTGTACAATGATTCAAGTATAATTTATATTTTGTTTTTTCACTTCCTGCTTTGAAGTCTATGGGCAGAATTTAATGGTCACAGTGGTGGACCCATCCTCTGCTTGGAGAGCTGGTGGAAACCATGCCTCGGCCATTTCAGGGAGCACTCTTGGGATTAAGTCCCAGTTAGGCAGCCTACTGGCTGCCATCAGGTTTCATGGCTCCACAAGGAGAAATTTCCCAGTGCGCTTTCTGCTGCAGGATTTGTGTCCTACCTTTGAGAGCTGCCAGCCAAGTAGAGGCCTACAGCTCTTCAGTACTGGCAGCACCATTTGGAGTGGTGGCTACTGCCAGTACTGCAGGAGGTCCGGACCTCAGGTAAATGAGGCTAGTCTGGGGCCAGTCCGAGAGATCCCGATGAGGGAGGACAGATCATTGTACAGGGCAAAGAGAGTGTCTTACCCCAGATCTCTCACTTGCTGCATGCTGGTCCCTCCATTGGGTACTGGACACCCAAGAAGGAGGGACCTCCTACCCACCGGGCTGCAGGCACACCTGCCAGGGTTTACCTGGTGGTTTGATCACATGGCATTGCCCCCCGCCTGCTGCTGATTGAACACTTTCAGTGGCCACTGAGATACCTCAATTGACCTCTGGGTGGGAAGACCATCCTCAACCCTTCCAGCCCTAGTCTTCACTGGGGCGGGTTGGTGGGGATGTCAGGAAGCTGACACAGTCTCCATCCTGCACCCTCCTGCCCCAGTATATGGTCCCCAGCATCCCAGCTCACCTCCAGGGGAAATTTAAATTCTGTCCTACGTCTCTGAGGATTCTTCAATCAGTTTGAAAGCCTCCCCTGCTGCTTGCCCTGTCCACAAATACCACAGATTGCTTGTAGAGGACGCCATACTGGATCAGCCACCTGAAAACTAGAAATTTCCACTGAGAAGATCACTAAAAGTCCCTGGGCAACTGTACCCTAGGTGAATAGTGAAAGCCAATCCTTTATCATTCACAGCAAAATCTAGGCCAATGAATATTGTGGTTTCTTTCAATTAGACAAGATTGCAGCTTATTCATATCTCTCATTAAACCAACAGCTCTTGCCTCTTGTGGTTAATGATTTCAGTTTTCATCATCTAGTCTTCATGATCTTCTCTTATTCAAACATCTCATCCATTGCCCAATATGCACATAAAAAGCTTGATTTCCTCTTTCATGTATGAGTACCATATTATATTGACTACTAATCTTACTTCACAGAATCTTTATAGTGCAGAAGGAGGCCATTTGGCACATTGAGTCTGCACTGGCTCTCTGAAAGAACATTCTACCTAGTCCCACTCCCCTGCCTTATCCCCGTAACCTTGCACATTCTCTCTTTTCTGGTAGCAATCCAATTCCCTTTTGAATACCTCAATCGAATCTGCCTCCACCACTCTTTTAAGAAGTTTGTTCCAGATTCCAACCACTGTCTGGGTGAAAACTTTCTTTCCTCACATCACATTTGCCATTATTTTGAATCTGTGCCCTCTAGTTCTTGATGCTCTCTTGAGTGGGAACAGTTTCTCACTACTTACCCTGTCCATACCCCTCAGGATCTTGAATACCTCTATCAAGTCCCCTTTCAGCCTTCTTCTCTCCAAGGAAAAGAGTCCCAACCACTCCAATCTATCCTCATAGCTCCAGTTCTTTATCCCTGGAATCATTCTTGTGAATCTCCACTTTACTCTCTCCAATGTCTCACATCCTTCCTCAAGTATGGCACTCAGAACTGGACATAGTACTCCAGATGAGGCCTAACTAGTGTCTTATCCAAGTTCAACATGACTTCCTTACTCTTGTACTCAATGCTCCTATTAATAAAGCCTAAGACACTACTTGTGGAATATCTATTTCATCAGGACTTCATCAGCATTGGTTAATTCTAGTTCTTGTTTTTTGTTGCTTGTTTGATAGATGATTCCTTTCTCACCTTATCTCTTAGTTTTTTTTCCTCAGTTGTCAATAGTTATATGATAGCTGTGTTATGATCCCAATTTAGGTTACACCTGGATAAGCCTGATCCCAGGGTGGAATCCAGCTTGATAGATCCTAACTTTTAATTTTGTTTGTTTAGATACATGAAGAGTAGGTCCTGAACAGAGTCACAGGAGTCAGCTGATGAACTTTTAACAAAAGAATAAAACATTTATTAAATGAGAAAAGATGAACTATATTACAATACTCCTTCACCCACAATGTTCAGATATATACAGATTTGTAACACAAGGATAACACAAGTTATAAAAGCTATCCTATACTCTATTGTCCACAGTAAATACACAGTCCATGTAAACCAATTGCGACCTTGTGGTCAGACACACCACACTCTGAAATCAAGTGACAGATGCCACCCCAACCAGATGCTATGGATCTCTCCTCAACTCCCTCCAGATGCTTGTCACACCATAACCCAACCACTGAACTCCGTCTTTCACACAAGGGGTCCCAATCTCCACTCTCCAAGAACCTGCTTTGGAATCTTCTTCTAAACTGATGCTTTCTCTTAGATGTCTTCCACAAGGGTTCACCTCCAGGGTTTCGAACTCTCCTTCCAATGTTCCTCTCTCCTGGGTCACCACATGCATTCAAGCTGTCTTCCACGCACTCTCTCTCTCTCACCAACTCAGCTGTCAACAGTACACCATTGTTTCACATGCCCATAGCAAAGAGTTACAGACCTTCAGCTATCTCTTTGGACATTTTTGTCTCTTGCAAATTGTTCTTGCTTCAAATATGCTTTCTGCAGATTTTGTCTCTTTAAATCTGAAGCTTGGGACCTTTCTGCCTCTCACTCTTCACCTAAAAGGACCTTTTCCAGGTTCCTGTCTTTCCTTTTGACTAGAAGTTCTTCTTGGGACTTTCTCCTGTTCCAATCCTCTGGATTTTGAGGTCATTTCTTTAGCTTGGGACTGGCTATCTGTCCCCTTCTAGGTTGCTTCTGCTTGACGGCTGTCTTCAAAACCAGCTTCCAAAATCAAACTGCTGTTTTCTAGTTTATTCTGTGTGTGTGTGTCTGTGGGAAGGACCTGCCTCTCTGGACCCCTCTTGCGAGGCAACTACCAGTTTTCTACTGTTGTGTTTGTTTAACTTCTCTTTAGGAGTCGTAAAAACCTCATTAGAAATGCAAGCACCCTTTAAAGTGAAACCAAAACTCAATTTGACCATTTCATAACACACAGATACAGAAATACAAATCAAACTTAAGCTTTAAAGCTGAAACTCATTCCTAACACCTACAAATACCAATGTAACTTACTTAAACTATCACCATTTCCTAACATTTGCTACCTTGAATTTTCTTCATTTGGTCATCCCTAGCTCCAAATAGAATTGTTCATATGATCCTTCTCCTTCCTGCATTCTCAATCTGCTGAAATTAAGACTCACTGCAGCAGTTCCTACTCTCATACTTTCTAAGTACCTTAAAACTGTTCAAGCCTCTTGCATCTGTCAGCATGGCCACCTTTCATAATCTATTATGTTTTTGCAATGCGAAGGAGAAGTTGAGGATCATAATGAAAGTCAACATCAATGAAATTTATAACCGAAGAAGGTTTATTTCAAAAACATTGTAAATCCTTTCTCACATTGTTCAGCTTCTGGTCAGCTAACCATCTTGCACCTTGTGTTCAAATCTGTCCTTGACCTTGCCCTCCCCTAGCTCTGAAAACTCCCCCAGCCCTACAATTCTCTGAGAACTCTACGTTCTCCAATTCTAGTCTATTCTGTGGGCTCAGCTTCCTACACCTGACTAGCAGCCATGCCTTCAGCTCCCTAGGTGCTAAGCTCTGGATTTCCTTCTACGAATCTCTCCACCTCTCTTCCTTTAAAATGCTCCATAAAACCTACCCCTTTAACCAAGCTTTTGGTCAAATGTTCTCATGTTTCCTTCTTTAGCAATGTTAAATTTAGTCTGAATATACTCCTGTGAGGTTTTACTACTTTAAAGTTGGTACATAAATAAAATTTACCCCCTCCCCAACAAATTCACAAGCAATCTTTGCACTAGTAATGGATAATAGACAATTTTCTAATTCAGGCACCCATCTTTTTTGCCACCAACCATGCTTGTCTGAGTGGCATTGTCAGTTCGTCACACACTAGGGGTAGTAGGCCCATATGTACTAGAAATCTGTTTGTGAATGCTCAGACTTGGACCCTCAAAACCAACTAACTAGACAGGGCATGGAGAGGGTCAACTTTCACCCTATCATTCTAGGCTGGCTTTGAACCCAGGCACAACATGGTGAAAGGCCACTGGCTAATCCACTGCTTTTTAGTTGCTTTGATGTTGTTTATGACAACATATAGGGTTTTTGATTATTGAAGTATGTAAAACTCGTGAGTACTTTAATTAACTTAAGTATGTCAATGCATAAAACTTCTACAATAAGAATATTTTTAAATAATGTTTGTGTGGGGTACTAGAGTAAGTTTTTGAGCTAACGTGACCATGTACAATTGAAATCGGACTTACAATTCTCTATGTTTAAATGTCAAAGAACATTACTCATAATCCCATAGGTTCCTTTACTGTCACTGGGTCAAGATCCCTTCCTAACAGCACTGTGAATATACCTACAACGCACGGACTGCAGCGGTTCAAGAAGGCAGCTCACCATCACCTTCTCGAGGAAAATTAGGAATAGGTAATAAATGCTGGCCTAGCCAGTAATGCCCACAGTCTGTGAAAGAATAAAAGAAAGTTTTTGCAAGTAAAATGTATGCTGTGTCATACATCTTTATAGTTGATGCAATCTGAATATACCACAATTCATGTCAACTTCCAGTGGCATGAGAAACATCAAGATGCTTGCTTGCTGCTTTTTAAAGGATGTTGGGCAATCTGATAAATTGTTTTGGTTTGAAACATTAATATGAAATGACACTGTTAGTGGTTATGTTTAGCTGTGAATCCTTTGAGCATAGGCTGCCGAAGTATTAATATCTGATTGAAATGGTAAAATGATTCATCTTTGTAATTCTCCACTGCGAAAGTGTTCTCGCACTTTTCCAATACTTGAACCAGTAGAAGCAGTAAATTTTCATTGTCTCTCCGTCAGATGTGCTTCTAGATTAGCCAATAGTTAAAAGAAAAGTTCAACAAACTGGTAAGAATATATCCAAGAAAAGTTGCCCTGAAAATGGATGAATTGGACAAGTGAAATAAGAAAGGCCAAGTCTACAGGATAAAACAAAGAGCAAAATATTGCTGGTATTGAAAATCTGAAACCAAAACAAAGATGGTGGAAATGCTCAGGAGGTCAGGCTGTAGAGAAAGGAAGGTAGGGTTAACATTTCAGGCGGATGACATTTTGTCAGAACCCTTAAGGAGGCACCTCTAGCTTGCAGAGACAGAATGAGAGCTCTGACAATGCCTCAGAAATATTTCTTCTGCAACCTTTCAAGAAATTCCAGCACAGGAGCATCTAAAAAGGCAACTGGGCATGGCCCTCTGGTTGCCTCAGGGAATTGGTACCAGGGGTGCACGATTTTTGTGGCAGTAAACCTGCCTGATATACCACATCTGTAACCTGAAGGGGAGTGAAAATAGAACGTGAGTGTCAATTCTGTTCACTGCAGGACTGCAGGCCACTTCCACAGAGATCAATGATATCTCTACGGCAGGCAAAATAACACAGCGGTCACTCCCCCTTTCTCTGGTGACCCTGGGAGCCTACAGACACCTCACCCTTTAAAAGGAACTCTTGTACAGCTAACCTTCGATAATTTTAAAAAATCTATTCTTTGTGGGCATCACTGACAAGACTAGCATTTGTTATTATTCCCTAATTGCCTTTAATCTGAGTGGCTTGCTAGGAAATTTCAGAGGGCAGTTAAGAGTCAACCACTTTGCTGTGGTTCTGGTGTCACACGTAGGCCAGACCAGGTAAGGATGGCAGATTTTCTTCTCTAAACAAATCAGATGGGTTTTTACAGTAACCAATGAAAGCTTCAAGGTCACCATTACTGAGACTAGCTTTCAATTCCAGATTTTACTAATTGAATTGAATCATGTTGGGATTTGAATCTGTAGCTTCACAATTAGCCTGGGCCTCCAGATCACAAGTCCGGTGATATTCCCACGACACCACCACCTCTGCCTAAAAGCATAATGGAAAAAAGGAAATTCTGAAAATACTCAGCAGGCCTACCAGCATCTGGGAAGAGAGGGAAAAACAGAGTTAACAGCCGGGATTTTCCGGTCCTGCCCACAGCGGGAATCGGCATGGGTGGGACAGCAAAATCTGGAGAGCAACCAAAAGCCCGTTAACTTTGGGCGGAAAGTTCTGGTCCCACTGCTGACAGGGCCAGAAAATCCTGGCCAACATTTGAGGTTGCAACCCCTTTCGTCAGAAATGGAAAAGCAGAAATGTAGAATCTTTTACATTGAAGAAATGGAGAGTGGGAAAAGGACAAAAGAGAAGGTCTGTGATAGGACAGAAGGTGGGAGACACTGAATTACAAAAGAGTTGGTGGGGCACAACCAAAGGGAGCAGTAATGGAACAAGTAAAAGAAACAAAGGATAAGTCCAGAGGACAATGGCTGAATAATTAACATCTGCCATTTTAAAGCAAGTACGAGAAAAACAAGATTAAGGTCGACACTTACAAAAAAAAATGAAACAAAATGGGGAGGGCATGGACTGAGATTATGGTCTGAAATTGTTGAGCTCAATGTTGAGCCCAGAAGGCTGTAAATTACCTCGAAAGCTGGTGTTGAGTTTCAGTGGAATACTGCGGTACACCGGGGACAAAGAGGTCAGCGTGAGAACAAGGTGGACCATCAGAGGCTCAGGTTTGCAGGCTGATGGGAGATATTCCACAAAGCTGTCACCCAATCTGCGGTTGACCTTTCCAAGGTAGAGGATACCGCATTGTGAGCAGTGAATACAGTATACTAAAATGAAATATGTATACATAAATCGCTGTTTCTCCTGGAAGGATTGGTTAGGGCATTGGACGGTGAGAAGAGAGGAGGTAAAAGAGCAGGTGTTACATCTCCTGTGCTTGCATAGGAAGGAGATGGTATGTTGGGCGTGACTGAGGAGTGGACCAGGGTGTCGCAAGGGGAACATCCTTTGGGATACTGAAAAGGGTTGGGAAAAAAGGATATGTTTGGTGGTGGCATCACACTGGAGGTGGCAGAAATGGCAGAGGATGATCCATTGAATACCAACGCTGGCGGGGTGGAAAGTGAGGACAAGGGGAATCCTCTCTTGGTTCTGGGAGGGGAAGGGGTGAGAACAGAAGTGAGAGAATTGGGTTGAACATGGTCAACGGCCCTGTCAACCATGATGGAGGGAATCCTTGTTTGTGATAAAAGGAAGACTTATCAGTAGCGCTGGCATGGAAAGTTGCATCATCAGAACAGATCAGACAGAAATGGAGAAACAGGAAGAATGGAAGGGAATCCTTATGCAGGGTGTGCAGAAGTGTAGTCAAGGTAGATCAGGCAGCAGCTGTACAGAAACAAAGTTAACCCACTTGTCTAACTAGTTGATGTCCCCTCATCTCTTAGTTCAGCTCTCCCAAGCCTCTTGGCCCATTCTTCCCAACTTTTAACCTTCCCTTCCTTTCCTAAGCCTGTTGCGGGAAAAATTGGTGCACTATGCCTGTAAGAGGCAGTCCATCAGCTTCGTTAGTACCAACCTTCAAACTGTCTTGTCTTATAAAGATAAGTCCATGGAGCTTATGGGAAGACACTTTGCTCTTGCTATGGGAGAAGATGATGCTAAATGCATATTGCAGATACCGGGTTAGTGCCTGAAAACTTACCCACAGTCAAGCTAGTATCTATGTGAACCGCCACACAGCCACAAATGTTCACCCCCTTCTTTGCCTCCTTAATCCCAAGAGTAATAGTGCACAGGCAAAATTAAACAACTAGGCCGTTCAGTCAAAATTCACTACTATTGAATTTTGCTGAAAAGAGAGGCATGATGCCGAAGCTTTTCATCTTGTACTCCTCAGGACAAATTGCAAGAATGCCAAACTTCAAATGATCACAACAATTTATATTACAGGAGAAAATGTTGCTACCTTCACCAGTCAATATTCGCGCTGGGATTTGTATAGCTCTGTGCGCTATAATATAGGTCTCATCAGCAATCTTGTGAATAGGAGTGTAGCCGTGTGCTCACCTTGCACATTAATTGGCCATGGTATGAGAAAACCATGGTCTGCAATTGTTAAAGCAACAGAAGAATATCATGGATTTTCATTCCCAACGATTGCCCATCCCAGCTCTGACTCTCACTAATCTCCCACTCCTCACATACTCCCAATAGTCTTCCACTGTGGCTCTGCCCCATGTAGCCCTGGCTGCTGTGACCCACTTTTCAACAAATTGGATGCAGATAATAGGGGTGTGGATCATTGAGTTTCCATGCAATGTTTATATAATCCAGGTTTTCTATTTTCAATACCCATTAATTTTGAGCAGTTTCATACAGAAAAATCATATGATTTCACACACGACTTCCTCAATATTCAAAAGGCTTAAAAATGCCCAGTTTGCGGATTGAGAATTGGAAACTTCATAAATGTTATCTGGTCTGAAACGTACCTCAGAATGAATCACCAACGGCAACTACAATGATTGTTGATAAGAGTTTCCTTCCTGCCCGCTTCAGTGCATGGGGGAAGACCTTAGATTATGCAATTAATTATATGGAACAATTCATTCTGGTAAATCTCATACATGATATGATGGTTTGGTGGTGCTTCAGTGGCCTTCTGGGTTTTTCCAAGTCATTGGAGGAATGGATATAAAAAAGGTGAGCTCACCCTTCAATTTTTCACAAGCTTCTGGTGACACTTTAATCAGTTATCACTTGTTCAAGTAATTGGAAGATTACAGGTTACCAGGAGCAAGATGTTGAAAGCTGTGATTTTGCTTTTCTCCATCATAGTGAGCATTGACTGTGAAGTCTCGACAAAAAGATCTGAGGACCAGACCTTAAAGGAGACCTTGAAGATTCTGAAGCATATAACAAAGGGACAGATAAATGAAGTAAGAATCTTTTATGTTAATAACAGATTACTACTGAATATTACAACGCATGAAATCTGGGTGACTATATAAATTCAGATGTCCAGTAAGATCTAGAAAAAGGAACAAATTAGGAAACATGCAAGTGTGCATATTCTTCATTGAAGACTAAATGTTTTCCTTAAAATAGAGTGGGAAAATATTTGTTATTTGTTAACATTATGTGCAAAAAGAACGGAGAATTACTTGTACTGATTTACCATTCTGTGTAATAGTCATGTAGCGCACATGTTTGTAAAATATTAATTACGTTATTTCTAATGATAAAATTTATTCTGAGTTTTTAGTTGAAATTAAGATTTGAGACAAATAGACTATTAAAATTCACATGTAGCTGCCTATAAATGTGTTAGAGTCAGTTCAGAATATAGCAATATTTTAATTCCATTGCAATAAACATTCTGTGCTGAAGTGTTTCAGGGACAAGTTACTTTGAATAGAAAAGTTCTAACAGCTCATTTCTTTACTTTGAAGGATGGCTGTCATAACACCATGGTGCCGGACGTTTTCAGGGATAAGGCAGTAAGTTAAATTGTTGTTTCATTATGAAATTGAAGTTTGCGAATTATATTTTAAAGACTGCAACAGTATCAAATATCATTACAGCACTACAAAGCTTCAATCAGTCTCAACTATCCTTTAACCAAATAATAGTTAATGACCTCCATCTTAGAGTCGGTTTACATGAAGGATAAGACCACAGGTTGTATCCATTAACTGGTATCCTACCAGATACCTGTAGTAATAATAGCAGTGGATTATTCATACTCATTGAGATTTGGATTCTTCTGCTGCTTCATCAGATGAAAATGATAGGCAGGAAAAGACCAGTTGGTACAGTAAACCTGGCACCCACGCAAGATGCCGGCATTGCCATGACTAGTTTTCTCCTATCCTGTGGTCAGATGAAATCTCCCAGCTGAGCCAAAAACTAAGGACCTGTAAGTGGGAAAAAAATCTGGGGAATTCTTCTCTGCACCCCTAAAGTGATTAAAGCCAGTGCATGTGATCGCACTGACATTAATTGTTAATCCACTTAGCTTTTATATGAATTTTCCTATCTCCTAATTTGAAATAAACTAGCACCTTTGAAAAGGTAGCAGACAATGGGCTTTCACATGATTTCATTAATATGCTAAACTGCACAGTGTGATTTCACCCATTTTGACTTTCAAAACTGCTTATCAAATGTTCTTTAGCATAATTGAAAATGATTGGATGTTAATATTTGGCCCATGTTATGATGCGGCAGAGGATGTGTGCCAGGCGGATCAAACCCATGAGGGAAACTTGATCACGAGTTCACAACAGTTTTGCAATTTGTATTTTATTTCGAGATGCGTGCCCTTGAATTCAGAAGTAATACGTCAACCAAGACTTCAGAGATTTTTGGAAAACTAAATTAAACATTTATTAACAAAAGAAAAGATTTCAAGTACATACATAGGTCTACAAATTACTACCACAATAACTCCTAAAACCCCGAATTAATCTGGCTCCAGTTACACCCCCGTCAAGCCAATGGGTGGGGAGGTGGTATTGTCACTAGGCTCATATTCCAGAAACCCAAAGTTATGCTCTGGGGACTGGGGTTCAAATCCCACCATGGCAGATAGTGAATTTAATGATGACCTTTAAACCACTGTTGATTGTTATAAAACCCATCTGGTTCACTAATGTCCTTTAGGGAGGGAAATCTGCTGTCCTCACCTGGTCTGGCCTACATGTAACTCCTGACCCACAGCACAGCAATGTGGTTGACTCTTGAATGCCCTCTGAGCAAGGGCAATTAGAGATGGGCAATAAATGTTGGCCTAGCTAGTGACATCCATATTCCATGAATAATTTTTTTTAATAAAAAAAATAGATTTAAACAGATCCAGGCAAGTCAACACAATACCCTGGACATTAGAATTCAAAGTGGCTTTTCCCAACTTCAATTTCTGTAGACAGCAGGTTTCATGCACAAATACTGGAGGCTTTTCACACCCCTGATAGGTCTTGCAATGTCTTCCCTAACACATCACTCATTCTCCTTTATACAAGTTTCTCCCTTTTAATGTAAATCCCATTCTTCCCATATGTTTTGGAATTTTACCTTTCTCATAATATAAATAATTTCATGGTGCTAATCAGTAACCTTTGGGAAAAATAAACACACTACTTAGCCTAGCTTCTCTGGCTAGGTATAACATCCTACCATCTCTTTGAAATTCAAACGACCCTGATGTATCTAAAAATGCAAATTCTCTTCACCTCACATTCTAAAACTTCAACCATGTTTACGGATTTAGCATTTCAAACCTAGCTTCTTTTGATGAATCAATGCCTCCAGACCAACTGTCTCTAATTCAATTAAATCGCACACACACAAACTATCCAAACTCCACTATTAACCTACTTTTACAATAAATCACAATAATATTATGAGAATTATTACATTTTCATGACAGTTGTGGTGTGGTCATATGTAATATACATCAATATTTTGCAAGTCCATTAAAGCAATTTCCAAACTGTTTAGTTACTTGAATAACGTTTAGATGTTTGACTATATGCTGAGTTCATGGACTTTGTACTGGCCTAATTTCTAGACAGGCGATTGAAGCTGAAAATGCTGGAAATGCACAGCAGGTCAGTCAGCACCTGAATGAGAAAGATAGATTAATATATTAGGTGAGATCCTTCATCAGAACATCAAACTGCCAATTATCCTGAATGACAAATTAATAACATTATTTCTAATTGAAAGTTTGAAACTAATTTTCAGCAGTATTACTGGTAATTATGGGATCTGAGCCAACTTAGGCTTTGAGTCATTTGTTTACAAACAACTGGTGTGTTTATCTTGAGTTTCTCACTTCATAATTTTAGCAAAGAAGTTCTATTCTTTTATAAACTACCGTAAGGATTTGTACACATTCAATTTCTGGGTCTTTGTCACCGAACTAAATGACATATTTAAATCTATTACATTATAAAAGAGAAAATCAGTGTTAATAATCAGAATGTTTCCCAAGTTGCTTGTCTAAGATTTAATTATAGATTGATTCAACGAAAAATGCATAGCCAAAGCCAGGGACAGTCTAATAGATTTCAATTTTGTCACTTTTTCAGTGTGTTTAACGCTTCAGTAATTTGATTTCCAGCATCAAAGCAAATCAGAAAGATTTTGCAAAGCAGCCAAAGCTCTGAAGAATATTACTCCTTGTCCACTTATCCAGCACAACCTGAACAACCTGCAAGTGAACTTGTTGAAAATTGGAGAAGAGGTAAGGATAATTTACAACAGACTGACTCATTCCATATTAAAACAGAATTAAATAGAAGCTCTGAAAATGTTTGCTATTATGGGAATATACTTGATTGGACTAGTAATGCAGAGGATTGGAGTTTGAATGCAGAGGCCTGCACTAACAATCCAGAGAGTAAGTTCAAATGCCACATGGCAATTTGAGGCCTTGACTTCAATTTAGAAAATAAAAAAAGCTAGTGTCAGCATAAGTGACCAGGGCAGATTGTCATTAAAAGAAAAACCCAACTGGCTGATAAATATTCTTCAGTGAACAAAACTTACTGTCCATTACCTGATGTGATATATCTGTAACTCCAGTTACACAGCACAGTGACAGACAGTCACTCTGCAGCTACCCAATTCTACTATTTAAATGTGCTTCACCAGCTTCAGAGGTTGTGGTTCCCAAAACCCACACCCAGGCATCACTAACACACTGAATAAAACTAGTCCTGACTTTCTGTGGGCAAAACTACAGGTGATCCACTGATCACCTTTAGCAAGCAAGTAAATGCAGTTGATTTTTTAAAATCATATTGCTGTTTGTGGGATCTTGCTATGCTCAAATTGGCTGCTGTCTTTCCTACATTACAACAGTGGCTTAACTTCAAAGGTATATCATTGGCTGTAAAGCACTTTGAGATGTCCTGTACAGTGTACAAAGTAAAAAGTGTCATATAATAAAAGTCTATTTTTTCCTTTCAGTACAGTTATGTTACTTGAATTATTTTTTATTTGTTCATGGGATGTGGGCATCGCTGGCTAGGCCAGCATTTATTGCCCATCCCTAATTGCCCTTGAGAAAGTGGTGGTGAGCTGCCTTTGTGAATCACTGCAGTCCACGCAGGTACACCCGCGGTGCCGTTAGGAAAGGGATAGCAGCTGTTTATTCTAATACATATTTTGCAACGATAAAGTGAACCTGATATTTTTCTCTTTATAGACACTCAATTGCACAGTGGACAATGAATACAAAACTCAACTAATTAAATTTCTGGAGGAATTGAGGAAGTTTTCAATGAAAATTTACAGACAGTGACATTTTGAAGAATATTGAGATCTTATCTTCAATTAGCTTTGTATATTGGGAGGACACCTGAGATGTTGCTTAAATTTAGATGGTTCATCTTCTTTTCTGAAATACAGAAATCACACCTGCAATATTTATTTATTTATCAACAAGACAGTATTGTAACGTTCAAGAAACAGTGAATAAATGTTGGGCTGTTATTTATATAATATTTATGTAAATTGCATTGTTTCTTCATTATACAGAAATCATATTTATCTGATTGTCATGAAGTTATTAATGTATATAATATTTTGGAAAATATTTTTATTTTAAAACAGAGTTTAGTCAGTGGGTGTGAAAATGCTTTGCCTGGTGTTTGGTTAAGTCTATGGGTCACTGTTGCCTTAATGGAGATTAGTTTGGGAATTTGTTAAAAATTATGATAGTAGTAGTTTGTGGCACCGGATATATATATTTTTAACCTGTGTAAATTAATAAAATGTTTCAATTAGTTTAATTTAAAACCTCAAGAACTGATGGTCTGATTCCTGAATTTAGAGTCGCATCTCAAACATAACACTTAAAATTATAGGTTATGACAGTTGTTTAAAGTTTCCCTCAGGTAATTTTAAATAACCCTGCTTTACCAACTGCATCGCTGAAAACACTGATATAGAATTGAAGTACCAATGTGGTGTAAATGCTGATGGCAATTATTAAAATGGTGAATTGTTGCAACTAGCTTACGTTGTCATAGAATCAGAAGCATTTTGCCAAACAAAAGAATGCCATTTGGCCCATCATCTCTGTGCAAGCACTTTAAACAAAATGTCCAAAATATTTCCATGGCCCCACTCCTTCCCTTTAACACTGCAGCAATTTTCTTTTATGTTTAACCTGATGACAAAGCAATAAATCTTATAAAATATATGTTGTGTGAAGTTTCAATGTTCAAAATCAATATTTTTGGTGATCTTCACATACTAATAAAGACCAAAATTGATTACATTTCATTGACTGTAAAGCATCTTGGGATGTCCTGATATTGTAAAGTGTGCTACATCAATGACTGTCTTTCCATATGTGATGAAGATTTGTTTCTTACTTTTCACAATCAGTGTCCATGGCTGCATCTTCTGGTTAGCGAGCGGGGGGCAGGGCCCGCTTGCCGATGGGTAAAATGACGCGGGGTGATGTCGGGTGTGCATCCCAACGTCACCCCGCATCATTTAGATTTTCAGTTCAGCGGGTGCACAGCCGACTCAGCTGCACACCCGCCGAACTGTCAAACGCCTATTAAGGCCGCTATAAAAGTAATTAAATTGATTAATGAACCTGCCCGTCCAACCTTAAGGTTGAGGTTTCATGAGGGATTTAAAATGTTTATAATATGTTGAAATAAAAGAAATTGACATGTCCCAGTTCATGTGATAGTGTCACATGAGGGGACATGTCAGGAATTTTTTTTTCTCGTCTTTATTGACTGTTTGAAACCTGAGCTGATCTCCCTGAGGCGGCACTTTGCCTCAGGGAGATGAGTGCGCTCTTTCGTGCGCATGCGTGAAAGAGCGCACTCCCAGCTCAGGGAATCCACCCCCCTCCCCCGCACACACAGGGAGCATACAGCACTTCCGGATGGACGTCATGCTGGGGGGGACTTAACTGTAAAATGGCGGCGTGCCCCTGACTGGGGACACCGATCGGGAACCCACCCGCTTGTACCCACTCCCGCACAACCCCCCTGACGGGGGGAAGATCCTGTCCCATATGTAAATTAGTTATGCCACAACTGAGTGGAGTGTAAATCTCATTCTATTTTGCCTCTTTGTGGGACGAAATTAATTTTGTTGCAAAATTGTGGTTAAAAAATTGGCAAGCAAGATGGATTTGTTGCAGGTAAATCATGTCTGACAAACGTCCTTCCGTCAAAATAATGGACAGGGTTGATGTGGTTTGTATTCATAGGCTTTCAACAGGAGTTCGATAAAGTGTGATATAATACATTGGAGGACATTAGCAAAATTGAGGCCACGGGATTAAAGGGGTAGTGGCAGCATGGATACAAAATTGGCTAAGAGAGAGTCATGGTGAATGGTTGTTTTTCAGGCTGGAGGGAACTATACAATGGTATCCCCCAGGACTCTGGGAGGACGTAGACAAAACTGGGAAATGAGTAGACAGATAGTAGGTGACATTTAATAGAGATGTGTGAAGTGATGTATTTTGAGAGGAAGAATGCAGAGTTTCTTGGAACATCTGGCATCCCAGTGTCTGCTCAACATATGAGAGCATGAATCATCGCTTGCCCTACTTTGTTTGATCATTCATCCGCAACATAGATCATCTTGTTTATTTTTTTAATTTGATCAAATAATTTGTCTTCTTCATGTATATTATTTACAGTTCCTTGATACACTTATGTATGAGTTGCACAATGAAATTCCCTCCGATTGAATACCGGGAAGACTGAGGCCATTGTCTTCACTCCTTGCCACAAACTCCATTCTCTTGCCACTGACACATCCCCGGTAACTGTCTGAGGCTGAGCCAGCCTGTTCACAACCTCAGTGTCATATCTGACCTCAAGATAAGCTTTCAACCACATATCTGCTCCGTCGCTAAATGACTATTTCCACCTCCGTAACATTGCATATCTCTGCCCCCGCCTCAGCTTCTCTGCTGCTGAAACTCACATACATGCCTTTGTTAGCTCTAGTCTTGATTTTTCTAATGCAAGCCTGGCTAGATTCTCACATATTACCCTCCTTAAACACGAGGTCATTCAAACCTCTGCTGCACACGTCCTAACTCATACCAATTACCATTCACCCTTAATCCCTGTGTTTGCTGACCTAAACTGGCTCTAAACAATGCTTGATTTTAAAATTCTCATGCTCATTTGCAAGCCTCTCCATAGTCTGGCCTCTCCTTATCCCCGTAACCTTTGTTAGTCCTACAACCCTCTAATTCCAACCTCTTTGAGCATTCCTGATTTTAGTCACTCCACTATTGGTGGTTGTATCTTTAGCTGCCTAGACCCTAAGTTCTAGAATCAAATGCCCCTCCCGCAGGCCCCATTACCACCCACATCCCCACTCCCCTCTCACACAAGCTCTCCAACTTGCTACCTCTCTTTCTTTTTTTTAAGACACACCTTAAAACTACCTCTATAACCAAAGTTTTGGCCATGTGTTTTAATATCTATATTTATGGCTCAGTGTCATATTATGTTTTATAATATGTCTCTGTGAAGCACCTTGGTATATTTTATTGCATTAAAGGTGTGATATAAATACAAGTTGCTGTTGTAATTGCTTACAGCATATTTATAATATCTGGCATATTGTTTAATAGTATCCACACCCATTCTATTTCAGACTGACATTGCTGTTCCCAACACTCCAGTTACTGAACCTATACTTCTCACTGAAACTGTTAGTTCTAAATATGTTGTGCTATATGTAAAGGAAATATCATTTTTTCCCTCTAATATTACTGTGGGATACTGACGCAGGCTTATGGGGACTGTGTGTATGTATGTATGTGTGTGTGTGTGTCTAGTTTAATTAAAGTGCAGACAGACTACAAGGTTGGAATCATAAAAAGGGGTTAAGTGTAAAACAGGCATTTGAAATGGAGATAAAAATGGAGATGGGTAAGCTAGGATGAGGTCTCAGCTGATACAGTGTGAATGGAATTTGCATTTTTAGCTAAATTGAGAAGTTGTTTGATTTTTAAATGGACATGATAAGATGTTTACAACTGGCAAGATAAATAAGACAAAGTTATTAGGTTTATTCTTGCTCGGAGTTCTGGCCATATGGACAACATGAAAGATTTTTATATTCTGGGAAAAGTAACTTCCAGAGAAAGGTTGAAACAATGGGATTTACAGACCAAAAAGGGAGAACATACATTTAAAGAAAGGTGGAAAGCTGTGTGTTGTGTGGCCATGTGAGATTTTGAAAGGTGCACTGTGTAAAACAGACCACGAGCCACCCTGGAGAAATTTCCTGTTCCGGTAACCAAGGTTTTGTTAAAAGCCTTTGAAGTTCCATTGTTGAATGAGAGGGCGAAAGAAGTTGTGAAATACCCCCCATATAGCAACAGTGGGTGTTTGTGGTAATATTGCTGGATGTATTATAAATTAAGAATCTATGTGGACTGTTGCCATAAAGGGATGTGTAGTTGGGAGTCTGGTGAAGTAAACATATTTTGGGGAACTGTTATAAAATTAAATGTAACTGTGTAACTGTAGTCTTGTGTATTTAAGTTTTCTTTTCTTTTGATAATAAATGTTTTAATTTAATCTTTAAAATCTCTAAAGTGGTAGTGGACTCATTACTTCTGACTTCATTGCACATACCTTCTCGTAATAATACAAATTGCAAAATCATTGGGATAGAGTGGCCAAGTTTCCTTTTGGGACTTGGTCAGCCTGGCAAAAACCACCTGCCAGATCATAGCATAGTTAATGTAATTGACTTCAGATTTGGAGTGGAATTTCACAACCCTGGCTCGGCGTCCCACATCATAAAATGGTTTCCAATGTTGCACAAGTGCCACTCCCTCGTGTAGCACGTTAGCTCAGTGGTGGCACTCTCACCTGAGTCAGGAGGTTATTGGTTCAAACCCCACTTCTGAGACTTGAGGACACAATGCAGGTTGACAGTCCCACACAGTATTGAGGGAGCATTGCTTAGTCAGAGGTACAATCTTTCAGGTGAGGTGTGACCCTGTCTTTCAGATAGGTATAAAAGATCCCACTGCACCATTTTGATGGCGGGTTGGGGATTTCTCCCTAGTGTCCTGGTCAACATTTTCCCCCAAACAACCACCTTAAAAAGATTATCTGGTCATTATCACACTTTTTTTTGTGGGAGCTTGCTGTGAGGCAATCGGTCTCCCACATTACAACAGTAACTACACTTCAAAAGTATTTTGAGGGCTGTAAAGTGCTTTGGAATGTCTGAAATAATAAAAAAGTGCTACATAAATGCAAGCCTTTCTTTTTTTCGGACATAGAATTACATTGAATTTACAGACTAGAAACATGCCATATCAAATCTACTGCGCTATGCCACATTTATATGCCACATGAGCCTCCTCCCAGCCCTGTGAGCATAGTCCTTTTAATCTTCCCCTTAAACGCATCCAAGCTATTTGCCTCAACTATTCCTTGTGGTAGCAAGTTCCACATTCTAACCATTCTTTGGGTAAAGAAGTTTCTGCTAAATTCCTTAATGGATCTATTGGTGATTATCTTATATTCATAGCCCTTAGTTCTAGCTTCCTTTTCAAGCGCAAGCATCTTCTCTACAACTGTCTTATCAAATAATTTCATAATCTTAATGACATCTAGCCGGTTACCCCTTGGTCTTTCTCCTTTCTAGTGAAAAGAATCCCAGCCTGTTCAATCTTGATTGATATAACCTCTCAGCTCAGGTATCATCTTTGTAATTTTTTTTGTACCTTCTCTAGTACTTCTATATCGTTCTAATGGTATAATGAGCAAATGAGCAGAACTGTGCTCAGTATTCTAGGTGTGGTCTGGCATAACCAAGGTCCTATAGAAGTTTAATGTGATTTCTCTGCTTTTCAACTCTATTCCTCTAGAAATGAATACCTATGCTCTTTTTGCTTTTTTTATAATGGCCTTATTAACCTGAGTCACCACTGTTATCCATTTGTGTATTTTTCACCCCTCAAAACACTTCACTTTTCTACACCATTTAGGCTCTTACTTTCCAAGAATATGTAGCCTCCTTATAATCCTCCTACCTCATATTGCCTCACATTTACATATAAATTCCATTTTAGAAATTTATTCACCTCTCCTTGTATTTTACAAGCATACGAAATAGGAGCAGAAGTAAGCCATTCGGCCCCTCGAGCCTGCTCCGCCATTCAATAAGGTCATGGCTGATCTGTTTGCGTTTTAAATTCCTCATTCCCATCTACTCCCAATAACCTTTGATTACCTTGCCTAACAAGAATTTATCTGCCTCTGCCTTAAGAATATTCAGTGACCGCACCTCCAGCAGAGAATTCCAAAGTCATACAATGCTCTGAGAGAATAAACTTCTCCTCATCTCTGTCCTACAAGGGCAACCCCTAATTTTAAAACAGTTCCCCCTAGTTCTGGACTCATCCACAAGAGGAAACATCCTTTCCATGTCCGCCTTGTCAATACCGTTCAGGATCTTATATAATTCAATCAAATCACCCCTCACTTTTCTAAACTCCAGTGGAAACAAGCCCAGTTTGTCCAACCTTTCCTCATAAGACAACCTATTCATTCCAGGTATCAATCTAATAAACCTCCTCTCAATGGCCTCCAACGCATTTACATCCTTCCTTAAATAAGGGGACCAAAGCTGCATGCAATATTCGAGATGTGGTCTCACCAACGCCCTGTATAACTGAAGCATAACATCCTTACTTTTATGTTCAGTTTTGATGCAGTCTTGCTCAGTACTAACTATACCCATCTGATTTGGTGTTGTCTCCAAATTTTGAAATTGTGTTTCTGATTCTTGCGTTCAAATCGTCTCTGCACTCTGTCAATTTTAGTTTTGTACATACCTGATTCCTTCAATCCAACATTGGCTAACTTGCCTCTAGCTGCCTGGGACTTAAGCCTAGAATTCCCTTCCTAAATTCCTCTGCTTCTCTCACTCTCTCTCCTCTTTAAGTCACTCTTTAAAACCTATGTCTTTGATCAAGCTTTTGGCCTTCTGTCCCAATCTATCTTGATGTGACTCAGGGTCATGTTTTGCCTGATACTCCTCCTGCGAAATGCCTCAAAACATTTTACTACACTAAAGTGGCAAAATGGATGCAAGTTGTGGTTGACGCAAAACAGCCCTTAAAATCAAAGGTTGTTGTAACTGTTCATGAGTTGTGCTTAGTTACAGCAGAACTGCAAAGTGAAGCTCTTCACACCTATATATCTGAGAAAAAAATCAGACATCCTGTAGTCACCACAAGCAAGCTTCTAAGATTGGAAATCTGGTACTTAAGTTCACTGATTTATGTTAGTGCTGGAGGGGACATTAGCTATTATGTGTGAATCTTTTCTCTACCTCACTCATTTTAAGTTGCAGTTACATGTTTCTAGTACTTCATGTTTACAACAACAGCTTCCACAAAATATATTGCCTTTATTATAGCAAAACATCCTAAGGTGCTTCACAGGAGTTTTACAAATCAAAATTTAACACCAATCTACATAAAGGAATGTTAGGAGGCTTGGATGAAGATGTAGCTTTTAAGGTGCATCTTAACGCAGGAGAGAGCTGCAGGGGTGGAGAAGTGTAGGGAGGGAATTCCAGAGCTTAGGTTCTTGGTAGCTGGCTACCAATAGTGGAGCAATTAAAATCAGAGAAGGACAAGGAGCCAGAATTGGAGGAGTGCAGATTTGTTGGAAAGTTGTAGGGTTGGGAGAGACTAGAGAAAGGGAGGAGTGTAGCTATGTAGGGATTTGAAAACAAGAATAAGAATTTTAAAATCAAGGTGTTGCTTAACCAGGAGTCAATGTAGGCCAGTGAGCACAGAGGTATGGGTGAATGGGACTAGGTGCGAGTTAGGATGCAGACAGCAGAGTATTTTGGATGGACTTAAGTTTATGGAGGGTGTTCTTCCAAGAAGAAGACAAGACACTTATTGTATGTGGCTTCAAAGAGAGTTTGCTAAGAACCAAAAACAAACACACAACCAGCTCCAACAGATGCGCGCACCAAAATCCCCCAAACAGAATGAACAGTACCCACCACTTTCATACACAGTTGCAAAATAGGAGACAGTTAACTACATGACACAAATTCTTAAAGTGATATTTCCGTACAGAATAATTTTTCCCTACCAAATCTAAAGCTATCTTCACAACAAATCTTGGTGTATATTATTCCATTATTAAAACTAAAAATACACAAAATTTACAGAAAACAAGATAGAAATAATTCTACCAGTCTCCATTAACAGAGTGAACTGATACATGTAATTATATAACAAAATTGTTCATGCAGCTCAAATTTTGTTTACAAATAAAATCTAGCAGGAGGTTTTATTTTCTGATTAGATCTTCTCACCCTCCTAGGAGATGCAGTGATGGGTGAATCCTGTCTCATCTCTGACTGACCTATCGTCTCTTTCTAGATTTCTTAATAGTCCTACCTCACCCAGCCCTTGAGTTGAATCACTAATAACAGCCGCTGGACTCTTATGAGATATAGAAGTGTGTATAGGAATAATCAGTGTCTCTTTTAGACTATTGATGGGTGTGTCATTAGCTTCAGAAAGTGAAACTTCAGCTTTACTTGTTGGTATGAGTTCTGATTCCTCCGATCTTTCTGATTCTTTTTACATTCCCGATATCCTAGGTAAGAGTTGCTTTACATGCCGTTTCCAGATTGCAATATGCACTTGTACTTTATAGTTAAGTGAACATTCCCTTCCTGATATAGTTCCTAGGATCCATTTCTGTTTGCCTAAGTAATTTCTAACAAGCACCAACTCTCTTCCTGAGAACACTCCCAGTTTGCCAACCATGCTTATCTCAATCGCATATCTGTGCAATTGCCCTTTGTGTCAAATATCAATGCTTGGGTGCATGTTGTCCAGGCATAAGTTTAGGGATCTGCCCATTAACAAGGTGAATGGAGACTCTGTTGTAACAGGATGAGTAGCATTTCTGTACACTGATAAGAAGTTCTTTAGCCTAGTTTGGTTTGAATCTCTGTCCTGACTAGCTGCTCACATTGCCTGCTTCAATGGTTGAACAAAATGGGCTGCTTGCCCATTTGTGTTTGAATGATACGACACACTGACCTTGGGCTTTATACTGTTCATGTGCACGAATTGCTGAAATTCTTCCAATGCGAATTGACCACTATTGTCAGACACTAAAACCTGAGGTAGTCCATATCTATTGAACACTGCACAACGTAGCAATAGTGTGTTCTGATGTCAAACTCTTCATGTTAACCACTTCTGGCCAATTCAAAAAAGCATCCATTAGTATGTGACACCTTCAAATGGACCTGAGAAATCAACATGGACCCATTCCCAAGGTTTGGAAGCTAGTATATGAGGGTGTAAGGATTCCTGTGCAGGATTGTTCTGTATGACTTGACATGATCCAGATGCTTCAGAACACAGTTCAATCTGGGCATCAATCTGGGGTCACCAAACATAACTTTTTGCGATGGATTTCATCTTGATGACTCCCAGTTAACCTCCACATAGCTCAGTTAGAACAGCACTGCTCAGTTTGAGTGGAATGATAATCCTCATTCCCAACATGAGAATTCCATGGTCAAACTTGCTCACTGTCATGGAAGGGTTTCAAATTCCCTTCTTCTTCCTGGAGCTGATTTGGTCATCCATCCAAGACATGCCTCACGACTTTAGAAAGGATGGTGCCCTTGCATGTTCGCTAGTGAATTTCTTCGCTAGTGCATGGCAAAACATCAACATGGCATACCGACACACTAGATCTGTGCATTACCCAACACCTGTTAGTATCAGGCAACCTTGGCAAGCAATCTGCATTGGAGTTTTTCTTTGAACTATGGTATTTAATGTCGTAATCAGGTCCTGCTAAGTATACTGCCCATCCTTGCATTCTCTTGGCTGCAAGTACTGGTGACCCTTTGTGTGGGCCTAGAAAAGCTGCAAACAGATTATTATGTGTAATGAGTGTGAACTTGCATGAATATATAAACACGTAAAACATTTTCATCATAAACACAATGGCCAAAGCCTGTGTTCTATCTGAGAATATTTTTGCTCAGTTTTTGATAACACTTTTGACGCTTTTGTCATCATCATACGATTCAAGATAGTAAAGACATATTCATGGGTACCATCATTCTCCCTCTCGTTACTACATTCAATTTGTGAGTGTCTTTATTTGCACTGTGTCTTTGTTTATGCTGAGCAGAATTTTACATCTCACGGTGGGCACGTGCCCAACCCAAATGGATGTGAAATAGCTCGAGATGATGTCGGGCAAGCGCCCTGATGTCATCTGGCGCACGAGCAAGCTTCAGGGCGGCGGGTGGGCACGCGCAGGTGTCAGAGCTGCGCCCAACATCAATTAAAAGGCCACTTAAGGCCATTAAAAAGGCAATTGTTCGCGATTTTACCTTGCCCGTGCAATTTCACGCTCGTCGCGCGGGTGAAACCGGCAGGCTGGCAGCCCACTTTTTAACAAAACCTCATCCAAGGGCAGGATAAAAAGGGTCAACAGCATTGCCATTGTGAGTAGTGAGGAGTTTAGGAGATAGTTTGCTGCTGGTTTCATAATTAACTTGACAGCTTCATCTCAGTTCTTTTTTCAATCCATTCACAGGATGTGGGCATCGCTGGCTAGGTCAGCATTTATCACCCATCCCTAATTGCCCTTGTTCAGAGGGCTGTTAAGAGTTAACCCTGCTCTGGGTCTGGAGTCACATGTAGACCAGGTAAGGATGGCAGATTTCCTAAAGGACGTTAGTGAACCCGATGGGTTTTTATGATAATCGGCAAACAGTTTCATTGTCATCATTAGGCTTTTAATTCCAGATTTTTTTTTCATTGAATTCAAATTCCACCATCTACTGCAGCAGGCTTTGAACCTAGGTCTCCAGAGCATTACCCTTGGTTTCTGGATTACTAGTCCAGCAGCAATACCACTGCGCCATCACCTCCCCTCCTTTTGAGCTTCATTCTATGCATTTCCTGGCTTCATTCTAGGACTCATTAGTGTCTCCAAGGCCCCTGGAGAATTTTGACCATGTGGACCCTTCCAGGTATCAGACATCCTTCTAGTACCAAGGTAATGGAGATTGTGCTCTGCACTGGTGACACCTCCTCGAGGAGGAAGAGAGGGGCAGAAGGGAGGAGGCCAGGTGTCCCAATGCAGCTTGCAGGGGATCGACCTGTGGGAGGAGAAGCGCAGGCACAAAGGGCACAGGGCCAGCAGGTAGTCCAAGGCGGAAGGGGCCACAGAGGACACCACTCCACTATCCTGCTGCTGGGTTTACAGGCAGCAACGCAGCCACTTCAATATGTCTGAGGTGTGATGCTGAAGGAGGCTCCACCTCTCCAGGGAAACAGTGACCTCCATTTGTCAGATGATTGGGCCTGAGATCAGCTCCGACTGTGTGGGTGGACACCCCATGCCGGTGGCTCTGAAGGTCACAGTGGACCTTAGCTTCTATGCCTCCACCTCTTTCCACGGCTCAGTGAGGGATCTGTGGGGAGCGTCCCAATCAGCTGTCCACAGTTCTGTCAAGCTGGTGACTGATGCTCTGTTCAGGCCGGTAATGATATTTAATGACGAGGCCAGCCAGGCTGAGTGAGCCAGAGGCTTTGAGCAATTGCTGGCTTCCCCTGCATCCAGGCTGCAATCAACTGCACACATGTGGGCATCAAGGGGCCAGTGGGTCAGCCGGGTGCCCTAAACTTACATTTGCGAGTGATGCGTCTTGTTGACCTTCCTCACTGGCAGCAGCATTGGAGGCAGCCTACTGACTCTGCTGCCTTATTGGCTTGATGGCCTTGGCAGTCATCCTCTGGCCAGCGGAGACTGTGCTGGGCCCACCTGGAGGGAGTGGCCAGTGCCATGACTGGCATCTACTCAGTCATTGCAGCCTCATCAGATGCCACGATCACCGGCGGAGGGGCGGAGGAGTGGAGGAGCTGCTGCTGTCATCCAGAGTGCCATGAGAGGAGCCCGCAGATACAACAAGCAGGTTGTCCGCCAACATGACGTCGCTTTGGACCTCCCTGCCTGCCATTAATGGACAAGCACCTGGCTGGGATACTGGGTGCCTCATCCATCTCCCACACTGGCACTGAGCTCCTGAGGTCAGTGCCTGTGTAAGGGTTTGCAGGTCCGAGTGCAGCCATAGGAACCCCTGATTCTGTCCCTGGAGCTGCCTCTCCATGACAGTCGTCACTCTCTCAATGGAAGAGGCAGTGTGCTTGGCCATGAGGATCAATGCAGTGCTCATGCTCCACATGGACTCCTCCACAGCAGGGACCTGGCACATGGTTCTCTGCCAGATCCTCTGACACATCCCGCTGGGCATCCAGCATCTGCCGCCTAATGGACGATCTCAGAGGCCCATCAGCTGCCTTCGACTCAGCATCGTCCTGGTCTCCAGCAGTCCTCTGACTGCCGATGCCCTGGGCACTCTCGCTCTCTGCCTGCTCCTCAAGTGAGTGTGAAGTGCCCTCACTGCTCTGCATCGACACTCTAGCTGGCGATCTAGTGCCCACCGAGGTGTTGGTATCTGCGCTCGTAGCAGGTTCAGAGAGGGGGTGTGATGCAGATGCATCTGAATCCCGCTGGTCCCTTGGCGTCAAGGGTGGCTGTTTGGGGTCTTGTGATCGATGTGCGCTGGCGAATCTAAGGAGAACAACGACATGTCATTAGTCTAAGTCATCACACTGTCACTGTGCATGCCAGGTGCTGAGTACCCACCCGACTTGCCCTCCCGCCTGACATTTCCTGCCGCTGGCGAGGCCATTGTTCCAGTCTCCAGACCAAATACCAGGGGCCCTGGTGACACAATAGAGATCTGCATCATGGTGCTATTGTCTTACGATAAGTCATGGGGACTCCAGGTTTGAGGCTCCCATTAATGATGAGACTACACAAGAATGTTTTCAACATCTGACACTCTCACCTCTGTGCACTGCACTCTTACCTTCGTCAGAGACCCCTGCCTCTCTACGACCACTGACCAAGGCAGGTGGCAGCTCTCCAGCTCCAAAGCATCCATTTAATACCTCATTACGATTAGGAGATTTGGGGGGCCTCCGCCTGTCCTTGACCTCTCAGATGTTGTTATGGCTGCTCTTCTCCTGAAAGGACAGAGGAGCATTGATTAGTCCGCTCTCTACCTGCAGCGCCATTGCAGCCTGGCCAACCCCACCTGAGGAACGCCTTGCAGGGCACATCCAAGTCGTGGCCCTCGAGCCGCAAGGCACTCAGGCCAAGCATCCAGGGCTCACCCCCTAGGCCAGCTCCAGCGTCATTGACAGTTGGCACTCAGACTCTGACACCCCTGAGCTCCACAGGGGGAATGGCCACACCTTAACACTTCTCCACACTGATCCATGCCAATTCGGTACTCAACCTTGTCGAGCGCAGCAGGTCATTGAACCTTTTTGCGGCACTGCACCCATGTGCACCTCACACCATCGTGGCAGCTGATCTCAGCAGCCATCTCCTCCCAGGCTTTTTAAATCTGGGGTGGGTGGCCTCCTCCTGCCATCCCTGGGCAGGACGGTGTCCCGTCCGACACCCACCTCCTCCACAAGGACTGCGAGGCACTCGCCCGAGAAACCGGGGGCCGAGTGCCCACCTGACCTGCCCTCCCGCCTGACGTTTCCTGCCGCTGGTGAGGCCACTGTTCCAGTCTCCAGACCAAAAAAAGGTTCTCCCCCGGCAGCCTTCAGGGAGCTACCGCTGCCTGTTTTAAAGTGCCCGTCGGGTCGCCATTGGACCCGACAGGCCTCCGCCCGGCCCTTCCCGGCCATTGGGAACACACGTTTCACGCTGGGTGGGCCTTAACTGGCCAGCTTGAAATCGTGGTCGGGGGCTGATCGGGATCGGGGACCCATTTCCCGTCCGCTCCCGGGCATGTCGATTGCGCGCCCCCGACAAGGGAAAAATTCAGGGCCCTGCCTTTTCCTCTGATTACTTGTGTGATTCCGTTGGGCCTGTGAATCTTTCCTTGGGTTCGGCATTTCCTCTCAATCTGTCCAGTTTTTGAGCATTGCCTGCAAGTTTTATATTTAAAAAAGCACATGAAAAGCATGATCTTTGTTTGTTATTGCTCTTCTGCGTGCCCTGCGAATTCCTTTGTGGCTTTCCTTACTGGGTGTTTAACATATTCTGATCACCCATGTGCAAGCACAAATCCTGTCTGCGGTGGTTCAGTTCTCGTCGCCCGTGTCTCCCTCACTGCTACTTCACGTGCAAGTGTGTGGTCCAATGACTTTTTGAAACGCCATTCTTGAATTTGCACTCACTCTTTCCAAAAGGTTGTGTGGTGCGGATTCACTCTGTAGGCCACTAATGAAACAATCCCACAGGTTTTCATCCAATTTGTCCCTGTAGTTGCAATTCAGCAATAAATGTATTAAGTGCGCAACATAATTGTTGTTGGACACTGCCTGCCCTTGACCTCAATGAATGCATTTTCTTCTCTCTGCACTATATCATTGCATTTTCAGGTGCTCCCATAGAACCACATTCTAATTGTCACATGATTTGCTGCTGGGTTTGTCTGGCGAAACCAAGCCTCGCACTATTCCACAGCGATGTGCTCCTATTGAATTCAGCAGTGCCTGCACGTTGTTAGCAACAAGATACAACTAGAACCGCTCAAAATAACAATCCCAGTCTTCAATATGCCAAAATTTGCCAAAAAACGTAGCACAAGTTGACGGATTTTCACCAGTTTTGAACCTACTGTGTCCTGCATTTTGTTCAGTCCATCATATATCTGTTTTGAATCGCATTTGTTTCCAATTTGTTGGGTTCGTACCTTTCCAAGAAGGACACAGGATACAAATTGTAGATGGCTTCGAAGACAGTTTATTAAAAAGCAAAAAAAATCGCAACCAGCTCCTATAGACACACATGCGAGAGCCCCAACAAACAGAACGAACAGTGCCTACCATCTTCATATACTATTGCAATGATTAACCACATGACACACACTCTTAAACTGAAATGCACATACACAACAGTGTGCAAGATGGGATGGAGAGCAGGAGTACATTTGAACAGTGTCATTCAGAGGTAACAATGGGCAGGTGTTTTAGCAACAGATGGGCTGGGGCAGGGGCAGATTTGGGCGATATTACGGAGGATTGCACACAATGTTCAGCACCATTCATGACTCCTCAGACACTGAACCAGTCTGTGTTCATATACAGCAATATTCAGGCTTGGGCTGATAAGTGATTAGTAACATTTGTTCCACACAAGTGCCAGACAATAACTGTCTCCAACAAGAGAGAATCTAACCATCTTTCTTGACATTCAATGGCATTACCATCTCTGAATCCTCTAATAACAAGAGCCTGCAGTTACCATCGACTAAAAGTTGAAGTGGACTAGCCATACAAGTACAGTGGCTACAAGAGCAGGTCAGAGGTTGGGAATTCTCTAGAGAGTAACTCACCTCCGGGCTTCCCAAAGCCTGTCCACCATCTCCAAGGCACAAGTCAGGAGTGTGATGAATACTCTCCACTTGCCTGGATGAATGCAGCTCGCACATCACTTAAGAAGCTTGACACCTTCCAGGACAAAGCAGCCCGCTTGATTGGCACCCCATCCACTACCTTCAACATTCACTCCCTCCACAGCGGCAACAATATGTACCATTTACAAGATGCATTGAAGCAACTCAGCAAGCCTCCTTAGACAGCACCTTCCAAACCTGTGACCTCTAGCACCCAGAAGGACAAGGGCAGCAGGTACATGGGAATGCCGCCACCCAGAAGTTCCCCTCCAAGCCACTCGCCATCCTGACTTGGAAATATATCGCCGTTCCTTCACTGTCACTGAGTCAGAATCCTGGAACTCCCTCCCTAATGGCACTGTGGGTGTACCTACACCACATGGACTGCAGCGGTTCAAGAAGGCAGCTCACCACCACCATTTCCCAAGGGCAATTAGGGATGGGCAATAAATGCTGGATGAGTCAGTGACGCCCACATCCCACAAACAAAGACAAACAAAAAGAAAGGTCAAAGTAGGCGATCCTAGTAACATCAAAGTTGTGTGGTTGGAAGTTTATTTCGGAGTCAAATACCAAACCAAGATTTAGATCTTAATCTTAAGTCATAATGCCAGAGCAAGGAGAATAATTCTACATTTAGATTAGAATAAAAGTTGCTGTTATTTTGCTTCATTATTGTGCCAAGGCACTAGCTTCTTAGCAGTAGCTGTATTGTTTGCAGTTAGTGTTTCCAAAGGATGGAGGAAGATAAAACAGAAACTTCTTGTAAATGATGTTGGGGTTGATTGCAAAGCATGATAACTATATTATCACCGTATGAGTGTTTTGTAGCTAGGTTTGTAGAAATGCTCTTTCAGCATTCATGCAAATGCTATGTCATGTACCTTTTACCCAGTTAATGTATTTCAAAGTACTTCACACAGTAAGTCTTATTCAACTCTGATGTTAAAATTGCTGCCCATACCTAGTAGTTTTTGTATTAATAGTGATAAATTTCTTGAGATCGCCTTTAAGGTCTGATCCCTAGTGTTTTTTTTATCACAAGACCTTGTGCTTGTTTCTCAGTAGAACCCCGCTGCAGAAGATGGTGAAGAAAAGAATCATAGTTTTCAGTAATTTGGATATGATAGCTTCTGATGTACTTGAGGCTTAGTGTCTTAGTACTCTTGCTGCTGAAACAGAAAGTTAAGGGTTCAGATCTAACTCCAGAGACTTGAGCACGTAACAAAGACTGAGACATCAGTGTAGTACTGAGGCAGTGCTGCATTGTCAGGGGACTTTCAGAGAATACATTAAACTAAGGGTGCCTCTAGAAAATATATGCTAAGGATAAATGATTAAGCAAAGTAGGGTGGGTGATCATTTGTACAGTGTGCAATGTGTATGTACCCTCATGTATTGGCCAGGCACTGGAGTTTCTCACAAGTGGGGAGGTGCCAGATGCTGGAAGTGTGAGAACAGACCTTACCTGATGGCATTCGAGCAAATGTAAATAAAAAATTATGTTGCCACCAGTCTCAACCATTTGGACTACTCTAGGGTTTACACTCCACAAGGTTGTGGCATAGCAGGCCTGTTAGCTCAACACCAGTCTCAGGGAAAATGTTCGAAGCTATTACTTAAGATGTATAGCAGGGCATTTGGAAAAATTCAAGATAATCAGACAGAGTCATCATGGATTTATGAAAGGGAAATCATGTTTAACCAATTTATTGGAGTTCTTTGAAGAAGTAACATGTTCTGGGTATAAAGGGGAACTGGTGGATGCACTGTACTTAGATTTCCAGAAAACATTTGATAAGGTGCCACATCAAAAGTTATCCTGGAAGATAAAAACTCATGGCTTAGGGAGTAACATATTGGCATAGATAGAAGATTGGCTAGTTAACAGGAAACAGAGAGTGGGCATAAATATGTCATTTTTCTGGTAGGTAATATGTAACAAGTGATGTGCCACAGGGATCAGTTCTGGGGCCTCAACTTTTAAAAATTTATATAAATGATTTAGATGAAGGGGCTGAAGGTATGGTTGCTAAATTTGTTGATGATACAAAGATAGGTGGGAGAGTAAATTGTGAAAAGGACATGACGAGGCTACAAAGGGATATAGATAGAATAAGTGAGTGGGAAAAGATCTGGCAAATGGAGTATAATGTGGAACAATGTCAAATTGTCCATTTTGGCAGGCAGAATGAAGAAAAGCATGTTATTTAAGTGGTGAGAGATTGCAGAGCTCTGAGATAAAGAGGGATTTTGGTGTCCCAGTGCATGAATCACAAACAGTTAGCATGTAGGTGCAGCAAGTAATTAGGAAAGCTCATAGAACGTTATTGTTTACTGCAAAGGGAATTAAATGCAAAAGTAGGGAAGTTATACTTCAGTTATACAGAGCATTGGTGAGATCGCATCTGGAGTACTGCACAGTGTATTGGTCTCCTTATTTAAGAAAGGTTGTAAATGCATTAGAAGCAATTCAGAGAAGGTTTAATAGATTAATAACTGGAATGGGCTGGTTGTCTCATGAGGAAAAGTTGGGCAGACTAGGCTTGTATCCACTGGAGTTTAGAAGAGTAAGAGATGGCTTGATTGAAACATCTAACCTCTTGAAGCACCTTGACAGGGTCAATGTGGAATGGATGTTTCCCTTTGTGGGAGAATCTAGAACTAAGGGTCATTATTTAAAAATAAGGGTCACCCATTTAAGACAGAGATGAGGAGATTTTTTTCTCCAGGAGGGTTGTGAGTCTTCGGAAAAGTTGTCGTAAATGCATATGAGTCGTTCAAGGTACCTTTGCCTTCTGGAGTTATCTGGCATTGAAGTGAAGAATCAATTCAGTAAAATAAATCAAAATTTGTGATGCCAATATACTCATGGAACTTGAGAGGGCAATATAACCATGGTAGCAAAATGGGTAGAAGATATTTGAAACACTCAAGCATTTTGCTGGCTCCATGTTGTTATTCTGATGTCACTTTTATGTATCTTTGATTTATGTATCTTTGATTTATGTATCTTTGATTTATGATAGTATGATTTAATGATATATGCTTGAAGTATAGAGATAAAAGGTGGAATTAGTTCAAGAATTGTGAGTGAACCACTGTATAGCGTACTTATACTCTGATGCATTCTGAGACACATACAAAATTGTGTTATATAGTGTCTCATTAAACACCTGAGCACATATACTGAATTGTGAAGTGTGATGTCTTCATCAAAGACCTGACCCTGCATTGCTGTAATTGCATGTGCCTGTACTTGGATGTTTAAAGAACCAAGGTAAATTTGAACAAGAAAACTGTCCAACTACTGCTGGCTGCTTCTGCAAGTTGGATAGAATCTACATTGTAGTCTGGCTAATTTTAATACGGTCTTGTAGACAAAGAGGACAGCCAATGGATTAGATTTTAATCTCTCTGCCAGGGAGAAACACTGTAGTGATAGAGTTCAAACAGGGGTGCTATTTCAGCTCTACTATTATTTTTCCTGGGGCCTCCAGCTGTGTGGCACTCACCTGAATTTAGGGGGATCCTCGCTGATCTATGCAAGGATCCTATAATGTGTGCAAAACCCCAATGTTATTTTCAGTGCCCACTGTGAAGAACATCTGTCACTGGGAAAATGCTAGCATCCATTTTTAAGGAAACAGTAGCAGGACATTTAGAAAATCATAATACAATCAGACAGAGTGAACATGGTTTTGTGAAAGAAAATCATGTTTGACAAATTTTTTAGAGCTCTTTGAGGATGTAACAAGCAAGGTGGATAAAGGGAAATGAGTAGATGTGTATTTGGATTTCCAAAATGCATTCAGTAAAGTACCACATTAAAGGATACTGCACAAGATAAGAGGTCATGGTGTTGGGGATGATATACTAGCATGGATAGATGATTAACTAATGAACAGGAAACAGAGTTGGGATAAAGGGGTCATTTTTAGATTATCAAACTGGAACTAGTGGAGTGTCACAGGGATCATTGCTGGGACCTCAACTATTTATAATCTATATTAATGACTTGGATGAAGGGGCGAACTGTTTGTAGTCAAATTTGCTGACAATATAAAGATAGGTAGGAAAGCAAATTGTGAGGAGGATAAAAAGAGTTTGTGAAGGGATATAGCTGGCTTAAGTGAGTGGGCAAAAATTTTGTAGCTGGAGTAAAATGTGGGAAAATGTGAGGTTGTCCAATTTGGCAGGAAGAATTGAAAAGCAGAATATTATTTAAATGGAGAAACTGCAGAATCCTGTGATACAGGGGGATCTGGGTGTCCTTGTACATGAATCACAAAAAGTTAGCATGCAGGTACATCAAGTGAGTAGGAAGGCAAATGGAATGTTGGCCTTATTGCAAGGGTGATGGAATATAAAAATAGGGGAGTCTTGCTATAACTATACCGGGCATTGGTGAGAACACACCTGGAGTATAATGTACTGTTTTGGCCTCCTTACTTAAGGAGGGGTGTACTTGCATTAGTTCAGAGAAGCTTCACTTGGCTGATTCATGGGATGAAGGGGTTCTCTTATGAGGAAAGGTTGTACAGGTTGGACCTATATTCATTGGAGTAGAAGAATGAGAGGTGATTTTATTGATAAGATTCTGAGGGGGGCGGGGAGGAGTCGCTTGACAGGGTAGATGCTGAGCAGATATTTCCTCTCATGGGGGAACCTAGAACAACAGGGCACAGTTTAAAGATAAGAGGTCTCCCATTTAAGATGGAGGTGAGGAGGAATTTCTGCTCTCAGATGGTCACTAGCTTTTGGAATTCTCTTCCACAGAGCGCAGTGGAGGCTGAGTCATTGAAAATATTCAAGGCTAAGTTAGACAGATTTCTGATTGTCAAGGGAGTTAAGCAGGGCAGGCAGGAAAGTGAAGGACACAGTTGGATCAGCAATGATCTTATTGAATCGTGGAACCAGCTCGAGGGGCCAACTGGCCTACCCCTGCTCCTATTTCTAATGATCTTATGAGAACATGTGCCTTTCCAGTAAAAGCTGATGGTGCAGTAGAAGAGGCTTGAAAAGATAAGTGCTGATTTTAATTTCGCATGGGTCAAGAGGAGCAAACGAGCATTTCTGGCATTCACAAAAATAATGTACATTCTTGGTACCCCAGGATCCTCTCCTCTCCACCCACTGCTACCATGATTGCAGCAAATCGCCCTGGCCCAATGTATATTCTGGCCAGATAGCCACTTAATACTGTAGCAGCCCAGGGTCAGAGATACATGAAGGTGCTTGTTTGCATAATGTGTGCTGCCTGATAGTTAAAATTCACCCCACACAACTGACCACAGTCAAGTCGTACAAACAACAAATGATAACTATATAACCTGTTTTGTTAGTGCGGTTGAGGGAGGGTTGCTACCCAGGGCACTGGAATATTATATATCCATCTGAGAATGACAGACATAACCTTGGTTAAAGTCTCATCCAAGAGGCAGCATCTCTGAAAAGGTAATACTCCCTTAGTACAGGCATGGCTCTGTCAGCCTAAGTCTTGTTCTCAAATTGTAGTGAGGCATGAATCTGATTATTGTAAATGTACTACTTGCACTGAAGGTTATTCATTTACCTATTTCACGTTAAGTAAATTTATGTGTTAGTTTGTAGTTGAAGCCAGAGTTTGATAAAGTTCCTATTCTCCTAGTTTTCAAAAGCAAGGAAATCACATGTTGGTTCATGATGTATTCCAGTAGAGAAAGGTTCTCTAAGATAAAATCAAAATACTGCGGATGCTGGAAATCTGAAACAAAAATAAAAATAGCTGGAAAAACTCAGCAGGTCTGACAGTATCTGCGGAGAGGAATACAGTTGATGTTTCGAGTCTGTATGATCAGGACTGAGGGAATATAGAAATGAGGTGAAATATAAGCTGGTTGAGGGGGGTGGGACAGGTAGAGCTGGATAGGGGGCTCAACCCCCTCCCACGGCACCTCCCCATGCAACCGCAGAAGGTGCAACACCTGCCCCTTTCCTTCCCCCCTCCTCACCATCCAAGTGCCCAAACACTCCTTTCAAGTGAAGCAGCACTTCACTTGCACTTCCCTCAATTTAGTCTACTGCATTCGCTGCTCCCAATGCGGTTTCCTCTACATTGGAGAGACCAAACGCAGACTGGGAGACCGCTTTGCGGAACACCTTCGGTCTGTCCGCAAGCATGACCCAGACCTCCTTGTCGCTTGCCATTTTAACACGCCACCCTGCTCTCACGCCCACATGTCCGTCCTTGGCCTGCTGCAATGTTCCAGTGAAGCTCAACGCAAACTGGAGGAACAGCACCTCATCTTCTGACTAGGCACTTTACAGCCTGCCGGACTTAACATTGAGTTCAACAGCTTCAGATCATGAACTCTCTCCTCCATCCCCACCCACTTTCCGATCCCCTTTTTCCAATAATTTATGTTTTAAATATATTTTTCTTTTCCCACCTATTTCCATTATTTTTAAATGTATTTCCATCAATTGTTTCATCTCCACCTTTCAGCCTATTTTGATCCCTTCCCCCCACCCCACCCCCACTAGGGATTTCTGTTACTTGCTCGTCCTGCTTTCTACCCTTAATGTCACCATTAGCACATTTCTTAGCTAATATCACCACCGTCAACACCCCTTTGTCCTTTTGTCTATGACAGCTTTGGCAATCTCTCCTTTGCCTCCACCTATCACTGGCCATCTACCCAGCTCTACCTGTCCCACCCCCCTCAACCACCTTATATTTCACCTCATTTCAATATTCCCTCAGTTCTGATGAAGAGTCATACGGACTCGAAACATTAACTGTCTTTTTCTCCGCAAATGCTGTCAGACCTGTTGAGTTTTTCCAGCTATTTTTATTTTTGTTTAAGAAAGGTTCTCTGTTTGATTCTTGGGACTTGATTATATATTGGATGTGTGAAGGAGATTTGGTTCACTCACAGGAATGTCCAGTGATGAGGAACTCAAGGAAAATATCTAACATAAAAACCCAAAACTGTAACACTGACGAGACAAACACAGAACAAGTCTAGTTACATCAAGGCACTGCTTTGGTACGCAGTGGACCACTAGGGCATAGAGATGTAACGCAAATATCAAAGATAAGCTCCAGTCTCCCACCAGGGCTGCCTATAAATAATGCTAAAAGATGTTACATGCTGGTATAAAACTCATGGTCAGAGGCATAACATTGATACAATATAATCATACAAAAGCTATGCTAGATTCCTTTCATCGCTCTCCTTGTTAATTTTAAAATATGGTGTTGATGTAAATTTAATTTAGACTACTTGCAAAGAATTAAAGTACCTGCAATGACAAGCAAATTTAAAGTCTCTCACCCTCGACAGTTATACACAAATACAGGGTTTGTACACCGAATACATCACTCAAATATTGAGGTGGACAACTACTAGGAGTTAAAGTAGGACTGAGATTATTAAATACTCGACGCGGCTGCAGTCCAACCTAAGAGAAGGAGGTTAGCTGTGCAGAGCAACAGGTCAGGGTAGAAACCAGGAGATGGCAGCATGATGAATATTCTGGAGACCTGTTTGATCACCTTTGAGCATGGAATTCTGGTATTGATTTTTCCCTCAGAAGATTAAATCAGTACATTAAAGCCCACGATAGGACAAATTGTAGAAGGCCTGTGGAAGTAGAAGACTTGATAGGGTAAATGGCCTTTAATGGCCTCCATGTTTTGTTATGGTCTAATGGCATGGTGTATTCTAAATGAACCTGTGTATAGATGCTGAGACCTGCATTCTGAACACATCCCTACTGAATAAATAGCTCAAAATAGCATAATGCTTGAAAACCTGTAAAATATGGCAATTTAAAATACTGGCATATGTTCAGTTAGGCATACTCTAGAAGCTCTTACACATTTCATCAACAAAAATAAAGACTGGAGTCCAAAAAAGGTCCCAGTAATGCTTCTGTTCATATTATATAAAATGAAGAAATTTGATTTTGTTGCCTTGTTGTTCTTATTTATAATTTATTTATAAAGTATTTAATGTGATTCCCCTGGTTCTTAATGCACAATAATCTCATTATATCAATATTGTAGTTACATATTGGAAATAAATAAGAACTATCAGATTGCTGGCTCGTTGATGTCTGGGGGCACAGGCCTGTAACACAGCTTGGATCCCTTAAAGATGTTGAAAACCTTTGAAATATTTTCCACTTCACCAATACAGGAGGCTCATGGGTCACTCCAGACACCCCAGAATGGGAACCCTGCACCAAGCCTCCTCTGACTGGTATACGCTAACACCCCTTAGAAACATATAAAGCAGGGAAGGTGAGGTCCACTAAAGAATAATCGTACATGTATTTTCAATGGATTGGGCTTGATGGGCCAAATAGATGCTTCTTTTTGATCCAGATTTTCTACCACTCTAATGTTCTTAAATGCCTGATACTCTATTTGTTTTCATTAATCAAAGAGGATTGGCCCCTCTCAGAGGTTAGATAAGGTAATTTTATTTTTCATCTTGCCATAGTGTAGTATTAATGAAGGGTGTTGGTATCAACTTCAATAGTATCATGCAAAAGAGCATTGGATAAATATTTGAAGTGAAAAAAAATTGCATGGCTATGGGGAAGAGCAGGGTAATAGTTTTCATTGGATAGTTCTACTGGAAAGACATGATGGGCTAAATGGCCTCCTGCTGTGCTATGTCATTCACTAATTCTAATATTTTTTGCACCTAGTCACAATCACATGAGCAGATAAGAGAGCATGGAATAGGAAGAGACACTGTAGCCCATCAAATATGCTCCTTCAATGGACCATTCACAATTACTTCCATTGTAGATTCATTACAAAAATATTCTTTCATCCTTGATCTGGAAGCAAGCACCACTACTGTGAGCACATTTTAGTGTACTGACATGCTTACCATAAAGTCCCAAAACATCGATTCTGAACCTCTTGCAGAAAGCTTCCAATTCTAATTGGGGGCCATCTAACACGCTGGTGATTGAAGGTAAATTTATTTCCCTGAGAAAGCTGAGAATTGGAAGGTGAATCATCTTCTGCCATGCTTGTGAAATGCGTATTAACCGTTTCTGGAGAAGATTTAGCACAGCCTTGCTTCTGTCTGTCCTCTGACAGGGAATTCTGCCAATTAGAAGAGAATTAGAACGAGAAAGAAACAGCTTGTGCACAGTTGCTTTAACAAAATACATATGTATTTTCAAGACTTATCAGTTTTTAACAACTTTAATCCTTGTTCTATCAGAAAGCAACATGGTTCTCATTAATTTTAGCTCAAACAAGTTTTGTTTAATAAAGTAAAGGCAGACAGGTCTAAGATACCTTCAGAAAAATTCCTGTGAAATCCATTCTGAGTCAATTTCACACATGACAGTAATGGAATAAGGCCGTTGAAAGCCTGTGTGACATTTTGTTCAGTATTTATTTTTTGTTGCTGCTGCCACTATATAAATCATTAATGCTTTTGTATCTCTTCTGCAACTGTTTTCTATTTAGTGCAGCTCTTAGTTCCTTCATCACATCCTGCCTACAAATTGCAACAGGATGTGGCCAGGGACCACCTTTACTTGGACAAAAGCTCAGCTTCAATCACATTGTATTCCTTTGATTGGGCATCCTTTTGATATCTCTTGAACAATGTATATAATTAAGACATGCCTTTACCACACAATCAGTAAGTCCTGTATTCAAGCTCTTACCTATTAATCTAGCAGTGAATTAATTTTTGGGTGTGAATTTTCATGTGAGGGATGTTGGAAAAGGAACATTTCCTTATTTCCGACTCTCAGGGTGTAACTTTAACCTAACCTGATGGGGAGGTTTGGGCTAACCGCCTGTTTTACACCCGGCCAATTTTTACTCTCCAATGAAGTCATATACACTCATTAACTAACAAATTAATTGCACATCCAAGCACTTTGCACAACTGTCCACTTATTTTTTTTATACATTTGAAATTAATGTCTGATCCTGAGGATAATTAAAGCACCAGTTATTCATTACTTTGAAATAAGCATTATTGGAGACATGAAAAACTCTGTGCTTTACATAGGAAGAATCACTGAAATCCTCTGACTTGTTTAATGGAGGTCACGTGTTATGACACGGCAGATGATGTGTGCCAGGTGGATCAAATCCACGAGAGAAACTTGACCACGCTATCACAATGGTTCTGCAATTTGTATTTATTTCGGGATGCATGCCCTGAATTCAGACATAGTAAGTCCTCCCAGACTTCAGAGATTTAAGAAAAACTAAATTAAACATTTATTAACAAAATAAAAGATTTCAAGCACATGCATAGGTCTACAAATTACTACTATAATAACTCCTACAACCCCTAATTAGTTTGGTTTCCAGTTACACCCTCATTAAGGCAACAGTAAAAAAAAGTAGATTTTGAACCAGATCCAGCAAGTTAACATAATACCCTTGACAGTGAAATTCAAAGTGGCTTTTCCCAGCTTCGGTTTCTGTAGACAGCAAGCTTAATGCACAAATACTGAAGGCTTCTCATACTCCTGTTAGATCTTACAATGCCTTCCCTGACACAGAACCTCATTCTCCTTTATACATGTTTCTCCCCTTTTAATGTAAATTCCATTGTTCCCAAATGTCTTTGGAACTTTATCTTCCTCATAATATAAATCTTTTCATGTTGCCACTATATGTAGTCAATAACCCTTGAGAAAATAAACACATTCCTTAACTTGCTTGTCTGGTTATTTGTAAACAGGCTGAGATCCCTTTGAAAACCAGGTCAACCTTCATCTATCTACAAATGCAAATTCCCTTTACACCTTACATGTTAAGACACCAACCATGTTTACTCATTAACATATTAAAGACACTTCAACACCTTACTTCTTTTGATAACTTCAACCTGCAGTCTGCTTGGCTACATGATGTAATTAAATCACACACTTAGACAACACAACCCCTCCCATAAACCTACTTTACATTAAACCAGAAAAATATTATGAAAATTATTGCACCGCATGACACATGTTAACGTCTTTGAGCAGTTGACATATAGAGAAATACTTTATTGCGTACAGATGTGCCCTGTACATAGTGTAAATCCATATTGCATATACTGTAGTGTCAATTTGTGTTTTGAGTATACTAGAATAAGTTCAAATGGAAATGGTTGAGACCCTCATTCCTAGTGTGCATATATTTCTATTTATTTTCATGTGATAATTAGTTTTAGCAGACAGAGACAAATAAACTAACAAATAATGAGTTCAATCTTGTGAAACTATCAAAATGACAACATTATTTCAATAAATTAGTTCACCCTCTGTGGTCTGGTACTGTATGTTGTTTTAAAGTTGTTGATTGTTTAATGTGTGTATGTACTTGCATTTTAAATTGGTTTAGGATAAGTTGGAGAAGGTTAAGATGTGATAAAGTAAAGAAAAATGGATGTTTAAGATGTTAAAGCAATTGCTTTGTTCAGGCAAGAGAAAGAGAGAGAGGGGCATTTCTAGGGAGATAATGAGTAGTGACACACACGGGCAGAAAAGTATGAGCTTTACGTCGACTCTTTTCTTCTCCACCGATGCTGCCAGACCTGCTGAGTTTTTCCAGGTAATTCTGTTTTTGTTTTGGATTTCCAGCATCCGCAGTAGTTTTTTGTTTTTATTAAAGTATGAGCTTTGTCACTTTGGTTCTTCTTGTAAGTCGAAACCTTAAAGGCCAACCCCACTCCCCATGGCTATGAAATGCTGATGTTTAGTTTGCAAACTTTCTGGTATAAGAAAGTTTTCTTGTGAGACTTCACGTTTTGTTAGTTTTAATTACAGTGTTTAAAGGAAGAAGAATCAAGACCACTGACATAATTTTTTTCTCTTGTTTTCTTTCTTTGAAAAGCACGTGCTATTTTATTGTTTTGGCTTAAGTTTCAAGTTGTTAAGATTGAATAAAAGCAAAGCTGGATGCTGTGGAAATGGTGCTTGAATATGGGAAGCCTCCAGCACATGTGTGTAATAGAGAATTTGTGTGGCTTTTGTTTGTGTTTCGAGTTTTAATGTGTTTTTCTTTCCTAAATTGTGATTTTGGCGGTAGTAGTTTCAACACTTTGAGTTAAAAAAATGAGAATTCTACTTGATTCATAAATTCAAGTTCATGGGGCTGAATTTTGCCCTCATCGGGCGGGCGTGACGGACAAGCCTGGGAGTGGCTGCGAAAGCGACCGGCGCCTGCAATCGGGCCCTGACTGCGATTTCATGCTGGCGGGCCAATTAAGGCCTGCCCAGTGCGAAATGCAGCACTGCACTAGCCAGGAAGGGCTGAGTGGGGGTGGGGGCTTGTTAGCTGCCGGGTCCAATGGTGACCCGGTGGCCGGTATAAAGAAGGCCCAGGCAGCGCCAGAAAGGCTGCCAGGGAAGGGTCTCTGGATGCCAGTTGGATGGACGATGCAGTCGAATGTGTCAGCAAACGCCAGACGGGAGGGCAGGTCAGGTGGGCACTCAGCCCCCCCACCCCCTCCAGTTTTCTGATGAGTGTCTTGCCATCCTCCTGGAAGAGGTGGCTGCCAGGAGGGACACCCTTGTCCCCAGAGATGGAAGGAGGAAGAGGCCACCGCAACTGACCAAGAGGGCATGACAGAAGGTGGCAGTGCTGGTTAGCAGCCACGATGTGGCGCGGTGCTCCTGGATGCAGTGCTGGAAGCACTTCAATGACCTGCTGTGCTCAGGAAGGGTGAGTACCATGTTGGCATAGGTCAGTGTGCAGATGTGTTAAGGTGTGGCCATCCTCCCACCCCGTGGAGCTCAGGGGTGCTAGGGTCTGAGCGCTAACTGTCAATCTCGTCAGAGCTGGCCAAGGGGTGAGCCCTGGCTGCTTTGACTGAGTGCCTTGCAGCTCGAGGGCCACGACTCAGATGTGTCCTGTGAGGTGTTCCTCAGCTGGGCTTGGCCAGGCTGCAATGGCGCTGTAGGTAGAGAGTGGACTAATCAATGCTCCTCTGTCTTTTTAGGAGAAGACATGTCATAACCAGGCCGAGAGGGCACGTACAGGTGGAGGACCGCCCAACCTGTTGCTGCTTACCAGGTTTGAGCAAGATGCCCTGGAGCTGGAGAGCCAGCACTCTCCCTGTGCAACCAGGCGCAGGGAGGCAGGGGTGCCAGACGAAGGTGAGTGCAGTGCGCAGAGGTGAGACCCCGGATTATGCAACCATTCTAGTGCAGTCTCTCCATTGATTTGAGCCTCAAACCTGGAGTCCCCATTGATCGTTGAAAGATGATGGCACCGTGATGCAGATGTCCATTGTCTCACCCATGTGCCTGGCATGCATGGTGACAGCGTGATGACTTTAATTAATGACATGATCTTCTTCTCCTTTTTAGATTCACTCCGGATCCTGAAGGACCACCCCTGATGCCAGAGGACCACCGGGCATCCCTGTCACCTGCATCATACCACTCTCTGCAGCAGGCATCAGCGCAGATACCAGCACCTTGGTGGGCATTAGTTTGGCGGCTACTATCTCGGTGCACATTGGTGAGGGCATTTCACACTCGTTTGAGGTGCAGGCAGAGGCAGAGAGTGCCCAGGATGCCGGCAGTCGGAAGACTGCTGGGGACCAGGATGATGCTCAGTCGAAGGCTGATGATGAGACTCTAGAGTCATCCATTAGGCAGCAGACGCTAGATGCCCAGCGAGATGTGCAGGAGGATCTGGCTGAGATCCAGGATGGAGGAGTCTATTCAGAGCGTGAGCACTGCATTGACTGTCATGGGCAAGTACACTGCCTCCTCCATTGAGAGAGTGGCGACCCTCATGGAGAGGCAGCTCCAGGGACAGAATCAAGGGTTCCTGGGGTTGCGCTTGGACCTGCAAACCCTCACACAGGCACTGACCTCAGATGGTCACTGTCAGTGTGGGAGATAGATGAGGCACCCAGTTTCGCAGCTAGGTGCCTGTCCATTACTGGCGAGCAGAGAGGTCAACAGCAGCCTCGCATTGGCGCATGCGCCGCCTGTCATCTCTGCGGGCTCCTCTCAGGGCGCTCCAGGTGATGACAGCAGTTCCTCCGGCCCTCTGCCAGTGACTGTAGCATCTGAGGAAGCTGCAATGACTGGGGAGATGCCAAGTGTGGCACTGGCTGTTCCCTCCCAGGCGGGGCCATCACAGGCTCCACTGGCCAGAGAATGACTGCCGAGGTTATCAAGGCCAAAAAGACAGCAGGGTCAGCAGGCTCTTCAATGACAGTGGCAGCGAGGCATTGGCACCTAAGTTAATGGCACCATGAGCAAAGAGGGACAGGTCACAGGTGATTTTATGTTCATTTACGTTTAGTTACTGTCTCCTGGTCTGGGACTTCAGACGAGAGAGGTTGATGTCAGAAGTGTGTACATGTGGAAATGAAATAAATCTGGGTTTTGTAATCATGGCCTGAGGATGCATCACATTTTTATGTAATTAATGCAGGGTATGCTAGTAAGTAATGCTGGATGTGCGAGGCTCTGAGCTTTATTGCACAGGTAATGAGTGCTCTTTCTGTTCAGATGAAAGGGTCTTTTCAAACATCCCGGATGGAAGCGGCAGCCCTGGCCTGTGTTTGAAGCTGATCTTTGCTAACCCAGCTAAAGGAGCGTTGAATCAAGGCGTCCCTGGCGTCCCTTCCTCCCCGTGATGATGTCTGGATGCTTGCCTGACATCATCATGCACTATTTTATTCTCGTTCGGGTCGGGCGCACGCCCACTTAACGAGGGAAAAATTCTGCCCATAAATACGATTTATTCATACCTTGTTAGGTCAGGCATAACTGAGGACACTGGCCAGAATTTTCCCGTCGGCGATTTGGGGGCGAGGCCCACTCGCCGATGGGAAAATGACGCGGGGTGACGTCAGGAGGAACCCCCGACATCATCCTGGTCCATTTAAATTTTTAGGAAGGCGGGCGGACAGCGAAATCAGCTGTCCACCCACCGACCTGTCAATGGCCAATTGAGGCCATTGACAGGATAACTGATATCATTAAAGACCTGCCCGTCCAACCTTAAGGCTGGTGGACGGGCCAGGAACCCCAGCGGGCTCCTGATAAAGCATGAAATTTCATCCACTGGCGGGATGAGGTTTCATGTTCTTGTTTAAAAACTTTAATAAAGTTTCAGTGCTTCTTCTTAACATGTCCCATCTCGTGTGACATTGTCACATGAGGGGGACATGTTAATAATGTTTTTATTTTTCTATTTTTAGAGTTTTTTAACCTGTCAGTAATCTCCCAGAGACAGCACTTAGTCTCAGGGAGCAGTGCGCTCTTTTGTGCGCATGCACGGAAGAGCGCACTTTGACAGATGGGGAATCCCTCCACCCCCGGCACAGGAAGCGCATAGCGCTTCCCATCGGGCAGGCCGCTGGGGGGCCTTAATTGGCCCGCCCAGTTAAAATGGCGGCGGGCCCTGTTTTGGTGGCGGGGGTCGGCTGTTCACACACCGCTGAGCTGGTGGAGCCCGCCCACCCACCAAGGGCAAAATTCATCCCACTATTGTTAGAGATTAAGAATTTGGAGTTTAGAGATTTCAATTAAAAGGGTTTTATACATCAAAACTCTTAAACCTGCAATTTGAAGATAGATCCCAAAAGTTAAAAATACAGCATTATTCCTCACGTAATGGCTCGGATTTATATAGCATCTTTCACAACAGCAGGACATCCCAAAAGGCTTCACAGTCAATGAAATATAAACAATCTTATTCTTAATTAGTGTACGAAGATCGCCAAAAATGTTGATTTTTAATATAGAAAGTCGACACGTAATATATTTTATAAAAATTTATTGATTTCCATTAGATAGCATCAATTGAAACATTTATGGGCTAAGAGGAAAGAGGGTGACTAATTGGATAACTGTCAAAGAGTTGACCCAGGCATGATGGGCTAATGGCATCCTCTGAGTCCATGAAAAGTTAGTGGCCATTATTCAGCATTTTTCATGACCACAATCAGCATTTATGACAATTTATGGCAGCTTTCATATTTCAGTTCCTTATCAGATAAATATGATTTTCATACAATGAAGAAAACATCTGATTTTTGTAAGTGTTGTATATATAACAGCATGAACATGACAATTCTATCCAGCTGATGAATAAATAAATATCACATGAGTGACTTATGCATTTCAGAAAAGAAAATAAGCTGCCTAAAATTAATGAGCTTTGATTACCCTCCCGACGCAGAAAGCTAATTGAAGATGAGAACTCCATATTCTTCAAGGCATCATTGTCTGTATGTTCTCTTGGAGAGCTTCATCAGATGTTTCAGAAATGTGCCTAACTGAATCTCGGAATTGTAGTCCACTGTGCAGTTTGGTGTCTTTAAGGAGAAAAATATTGATTTCACTTTCTCATCACAAAACATGAGTTGCATTAAACAACAGCTATTTACGTAGCACCACCTTAGTGACCTGAGAAGCTGGTGGTGGGCATTCTTCCTGACCCGTTGGTAACTTGATTCAAATGGATTGCTCAGTCACCTCAGAGTGCAGTTAAGAGTCAACAACATTGATGTGTGACTAGAGGCACATATGAGCCAAATTGAGTAAAGGATGGCAGGTTTTGTTCCCTAAAGGATATTTATCAATCAGTTGTTTATTTCTGACTGACAATCTGCCATAGTCACTTTTATTGATGCCAGCTCTTTCGTTTGAAATTGAACTCAAGGGGCAGGATTTTGCCCTTGTCGGGCGGGCTCGGTGGGGGCGGGCAGAGCCAGCCAGGAAGCCGACCGCAGCCCGTGATCGGGGCCGGACCGCGGTTTCACTCTGGCGGGCCAATTAAGGCCCGCCCAGCGTGAAACACGAGTGGCAGCGCTGAGCGCTGCCCGTGTTTTGGGGGAGGAGCGTGAGCGGGGCAAGGGTGAACATCGCGTGAGTGTGCGCTTGAAAATCTCCCTGCGGCACAGAGCTGCTTCAGGGAGATGAAGAGTTTTCCAAAAAAAAAATGAAGATTTGAAAGATGTTATAAAACATGTCCCCTCATGTGACTCTGTTGGGATGAGGGAATTGTTATAAATGAAGTTTAAAATATTTTATTTCATTTTTATTTGGTGTTGGAAACCTCATCCAGCCCATGGACGAGGTTTCCAAAAAAGCGCAAATGCCGTTTGGCCTTTTTGCCTGCCCGCCAATTTTAAGGTTGGACGGGGCAGTGAAAAATTTGTTTCAATTACCTTGTTAATGGCTTTACGGGGCCTTTTAATTGTCAGCGGGCGCGCTGCCGATTCCTGCGTCCACCTGCTGACTGAATTATCACGTGACTACACGTTGACAGTGGGATGCTTGCCTGGCATCAATGCGCCCACCTGCCAAGGTAAAAATTCTGCCCAAGGTCTCAAACTGCCATGGTGGGATTTGACCTATTCTCTTGTTAGTCGAGGGATGGAATTTTCACTGGCAGGACTTTAAGGTATCGCTGAAGTCAATGGACTTTAGAACGGCTTGCCGCATTTTATGGCCCCGTCCCCACACAACGGGGCTGTAAAATTCCGCGCGAGGCCTTTGAATTACTAATCCAATCCTCTGGATTACTAGTTCAGTATATCCACATAGTGGCACACATATTTAGATCTTCCAATATTTTATTCTGTACATTAAATGAGCTTGACTGATGAAAAGCAGCCTTACCTTTTCTCCTGTTTTCAGTAAGTTCATCTGAAGTTTGTCCAGGTTGTGCTTGATGGATGGACAAGGAGTAATTGTCTTCAGAGCTTTGGCAGCTTTGCAGAATGCTTCTGATCCGCCCCGATGCTGGAAGCCAAACTGTTGAACATTGAGACAGTGACAGAAAAAGGTTAAAGTTCACCAGATTGTCCCTGGTTTTTACCATAAAACTTTCATTGAATTGATGTATAATTAAGGCTTAAAGAAGTAATTCTAGAAATATTCGGAACATTAACACTGCTCTTCTCTTTCATAATTAAATAGAGTTAAAGTTCAAAGATAAAGACCCTGAAAAAGAACTATAGCGTATGAATGCTTATTGCTGTTATAAATAGGTAAAATTCCTTCACTAATATAATTAAATGAGAAACCTAAAACAAACGTGTCTATTGCTTGTAACCTAATGCACCAAAGCGTAAGCTCAAGATTTAAGTTCAGACCTCATTATACCACCAGTAATAATGATAAAACCAGTCTCAGCTGTTCAGTTGGAAAGAATTAGTCATTATGTTGTCATTAAAATTGACAGTTTGGAAGTTCTGATGAAGGATTCCACCTAAGACGCTAATCTATCTTCCTTTTTCAGATTCTTGCTAGCCTGCTGTATATTTCCAGCATTTTCTTCTTTTATTACCAGTCTAGAAATTAAATGACTGGAACTCAGCACATGGCCAGGTGTCCAAATGTTATTCAAAAAGACAGCTAGTTGGGAAATCACTGGAATGTGTTGCAAAGCATTGGTGTCCATTACGTATATCACACCACAAACAAATATTAATATCTGATTTTCAATTGGCACAGAGGAACGTTTGGCTAGCAGTTCTCAAAGTACAAAAGGGGTGAAATCACATTGTTCAGTATCAGCATATTAATACATTCACATGAAAGCCCATTGCCTGCTACTTTTACAAAGGTGCTAGTTCATTAATAATATAGCATTACCCAATTCACTCCAGAGGTTTTTATTAGCTGAACATTCTACATTCAAAGAGCAGGAATGCCTGATAAAGAATATCCCAATACAATACTTAGATGCAACCAACTGATGTTTAAGTGTTGAATAGAACAAAATAAAAAATAGCTCATGTGCATGTCATAGAAAAGGTAAATGGATTAAGAGTTAAGATACAGATGATCAGTCGGATGACATGGATTGGCTTCAATCACCTGAGGGGTTCAGAGGAGAACTCTCCAGGTTTTTCTCCTTTTACTGGCCCTGTTTCTTTGCCTTTCTCAGGATGTTTCATGAACAGACCTGGCATCATGGGGGGCAGGTTTATTATGCCAACTGGTTTTCCTGCCTGTTGATTTCGTATGATGAAGCAGCAGAAGGATTTGAATATTATTGAGTAGTAATAATCCACGACTATTATTATTACTAACAGAGTTAGTGAAGACAAGTTGTGATTTTATTCTTCCAATCAATCTACTCTAAGATCATTAATTATTATACGGTTAAAGGATAGTTGAGACTGATTGAAGCTTTGTAGTGCTGTAATGATATTTGATACTGTTGCAGTCTTTAAAATATAATTCGCAAACTTCAATTTCATAATGAAACAACAATTTAACTTACTGCCTTATCCCTGAAAACGTCCGGCACCATGGTGTTATGACAGCCATCCTTCAAAGTAAAGAAATGAGCTGTTAGAACTTTCCTATTCAAAGTAACTTGTCCCTGAAACACTTCAGCACAGAATGTTTATTGCAATGGAATTAAAATATTGCTATATTCTGAACTGACTCTAACACATTTATAGGCAGCTACATGTGAATAGTAATAATCCATGTGTCTCAAATCTTAGTTTCAACTAAAAACTCAGAATAAATTTTATCATTAGAAATAACATAATTAATATTTTACAGCCATGTGCGCTACATGACTATTACACAGAATGGTAAATCAGTACAAGTAATTCTGTTGTTCTTTTTGCACATAACGTTAACAAACAATAAATACTTTCCCTCTCTATTTTAAAGAAAACATTTAGCCTTCAATGCAGAACATGCACTGTTGCCTGTTTCCTAATGTGTTCCTTTTTCTGAATTTGTAGAGTTATCCAGATTTCACTGCATGTATCAAATAAAACAGACAGGCTACGAGCACTGATTTTAGTCGTTATAATGTGTTTTAAAATATAACTAGAGCCACTTTGTTACATTGTAATATTTAGTAGTGGTCTGTTAGTAAAATAAAAGATGCTTACTTTATTTATCTGTCCTTTTGTTATATGTGTCAGAGTGTTGATGATCTCCATTAAGGTCTGGTCTTCTAAGTTTTTTGTTCTCACGACTCTGCATTCGATGCTCGCTACGATGGAGAGAAGGAAAATCACAACTTTCAGCATCTTGGCCCCGATAACTTGTAATATTCCGATTACTTGAACAACTGATAACTGATTGAGGCGTCACCAGAAGCTTGTGAGAAACTGAAGTGAGAGCTCATCCTTTTATACCCATTTCTCCAGTGTTTTGGGAAAACCCAGGAGGTTACAGAAGGTCCACCAAACCATCTTCTCATGCATGAGATTTACCAGAATTAATCAGTTCACATATTAAGTTGCATAATCTAAGGTCTTCCCCCATGCATTGAAGCGGGCAGGAAGGAAGCTCTTATCGATAATCATTGTAATTGGCATTGATGATTCATTCTGAGACATCTTTTAATCCAGATAACATTTATGAAGTTTTCAATTCTTATTCCACAAAATAGGTATTTTGAGAAAATTGTGACAATGGGCGGAATTTTCAGTGCCTGCTGGCGTCGGGTGTGTTTGGTGGCGTGAGTGGGCAATGGCGCGATCGGTTTTACGACGGCATGAAACCAATTCGCAATCGTCCGCTTTCGTTACCTGCCACTGGTCATGCGGAATCTCATTGCAATACATCAGCGTATCATTATTAGGCCAGCCCGTGAAATCGCAGCCCCACCCCCTCCACCCCCCCTCTCGCTGGATCGTCCGTCTACGTCAGCAGGGAAACACGCCGACGTGTTTCACAGCAACACATAAGCACTTGGCGGGCTGCACTTTGAGGGAAACTCGGAGGCGACGTAACATTGTGCGGCTCTCGCCAGGGTCGCCTGTTGGGTCCCAAGCTTGAGGGGCGTTGGGAGGTCGGGGTTAAGGGCAGCTCTGCCGTTGGGGCTGCCTGTGGGGCGGGGGGGAAGCAAGGGCAGCCCTGCCATTGAATAGAGCACACAAGCATTCGGGGTGGTGGGGGGGTAGGGTGGGCGAGGGAAGTGGACATGCATTCGGGAAACCTGTATAAGGTGACCATTTCTCTGCAACTGAGACAGTTCAGGCACAGCCACATTGATATGATTGGAGTCTGGCTTCTAGCTTGTCTGCCCACTCAAGCAATGCAGAGGCACCCAAGTGCCACCAAGTGCTCCAAAGCTTTTCATCCCCCCAACCACCCCGGCACAGGCTGCAAAGTCATAAGCATTTTAGTGGACTGCCGAACTGTTGCACAACTCCATATGTTGTACAATCTCATTGCTAAAGTTGGCCATGGAGCAGTCACTGCTGGAGGCATTCACAGCCCCTCGCAATGTCAGCATCCTGGTTTGGACCAGTCTCCCCCATGGTTCTAGCTAACAGTGCAGCCTTGCAGTATGGGTTAGGAGAATGCCTGCGCCTGAGCTGAGAGCACACTATGCAGTCCAATGGGCAAAGCTGTCGCCAATCAGTCGGGTGGACTGAGGCAGAGGTGGTGGGGTTTCAGGCAGCCATGCAATGCACTAATCTCTGGCCATCCAAGTGGTGACCAGCACTCCCCAGGAATCATTAAAGGGCCTTCACACTTAACCAGGACAGGTTCTTAGTACACCCATGCTAACTATGTGTCTCTCTCTCTCCCATCCTGCAGGAAGTCTACACCAGGATCATGAAGCCTGATGAACTAGCCTGATGGCCTACAGAGAGCAAAGACAATGAAGGAGAGAGCGACTGAGGCTCCTGGCTAGGCAGAGGCAGGAGCAGCAACCTCTGGAAGAAGGGGCGGCTGGGGCTCCAGCACACACCACCCAAGAGCTACAGAGAGTTGTCGCTGGTCAGTGCCTAGTGACACCCAGGGTCTATAGACGCCACCTGTCATTCCTGCAGAAGACCGAGAACCAGTGTCGCTGAAGACTGCACATGTCCAGGGAACCGGTCGGTCACATCTGCCAGCGACTGCAGGATTTGGCGCCAGGGGGACATGGAGGGCATCCACAGTCAGTGGCCCTGAAAGTGACTGTGGCCCTCAGTCTCTACATCAGTGGCTCCTTTCAGGGCTCCACAGGTGACCCCTGTGGGACACCACAAGCCTCCACCCACAAATGTATCCACGAAGTCACAGATGCCATCTTTGTGAGGGCACACAACTTTGTGTATTTTGCCCGGGACCAGGACAGCCAGGATGCAAGAGCGATTGGATTTGCCCAGATCTCGATTTTTCCCACAGGTTCAGGGGATGATCGACTGCAATCATGTAGCGCTCAGATCTCCATCGCAACACATGGTAAACTACATTAACCACAAGGGACTCCATTTGCTGAATGTGCAGCTGGTGTGAGAGCACCAGAAACGCATCCTGCAGGTGTGCGTACGGTTTCCAAGGAGTGTGCACGACTCCTACATCCCCAGTCGGTCACAGATCCCTGAAGTCTTCCACGGTCCACAGAAGCTGGCTTCTCAAAGACAAGGGCCGTGGCTGATGACATCCAAGAGATGGCCTCAGACTGCAGCAGAGTGACAGTGTAATGAGGCTCATGCTGCAGCTCACAACTTGCTGGAGCAGATGATCGGGATGTTGAAGATGAGGTTCCAGTGCCTGGACTGGTCTGGTGGAGCCCTGCAATACAGTCCAAAGAGGGTGTCACGCATTGTGGTCATCTGCTGCGCCCTTTACAACTTGGCACTGCAACGGGGAGATGAGCTGGCTGTGGCGGAGAAGGAGGAGCTGCATGTCTCCTCCGATGAGGAGGACGCCAACAGGGATGAGGGTGAGGAGGTCCTTGGAGACGATGATGTTGGGGATGAAGCCCTTGCACTGGCTAGATGAGGCAAGCGTGCTCAGGAGGCCCTCAGAGCTGCCAGATTTGTGGAGGATGATGACAACATGCAGTGAGGTGTCCCCATAGATCCTCACATTGGATCTGCGAAGGTTTGACTTCAGTCTGGCTTATGGCAGCACATATACCCTCTGTGAGAATACTCCTGTCATGGAGATGCAATGGAGGCCCTAATAGTCGCTCGATCGCAGGAGAATGATGATGACATGCAGTGAAGACGCTCCATAGATCTTCACATAGCCACTGAGAATATCTGACTCCTGTCTGGCTGAGGGATGCTCACTTGCATTCTGTGATCAGGATCATATCATAGAGATGCAGCATTGAAACTTTTGAAGCATCTGATCCTTTGTCAGCCTTCAGCACCTGAGCCCTTCAGTGGTCACAGATACTGAAGAGATGGGGCCAGCCCCATCTTAAAGGTGCTGAGAGCACACAGAGAGAATGAGAGAACTCTGTGGTGCCTGCCCACTACATTCTGACAGCAATGACCAGCACCGCCGAGGTGCAGGCATCAGTAATGTTTCCAGGGAGTGTGAGGCTGATCCATCAATTTGGTCTGAAGGCTGCAGAGAGCCCAGGGAAGAGGCCCTGGACTGAGACACTTACCTTTATCTTGTACAGGAAGGTTTCACACCTGAGTGACCAGAACATTGCTCATCAGAACAAGGAGCCGCAGGCAGGGAGTTTATTGACAATAGTGAACAGTATGTACAAGTGATTAACACCCGTGCCTAGTCTGTGCAAATACATCTTCTTAACTTTCCTAGCCCTGTCATCTTGGTGCTCCCTGGACTTCCACAGCAGAGGTGGAGGCAGCTTGCTGACTGCAACATCCTGGCTGTAATAACCTTGGCGGGTGTCCTCTGGAGGGCCCCGGCCTGCTTTCGGGGTCTTGCTGTGTGGCAGTGGCACCTCAGCCTGTGGAACTGGAGCTGCTGAGGTCACAGGAAGAGGGAATCTGGATGGGCCGGACACTCTCGGAGTCACCTGCGTAGAAGGCCCCGGAGTGTGCACCTGCTGATCCTCCTCCCTATGGGTGCCCAAGGGCCTCTGGCTGACTCCTTGAGGAGAAGGGGTAGCTGGAGCAATATTGGGTTGCCCTGTACCCCTCTCACGCACACACTGTTGGAGGCCAACTATAGTGTCAACCATGGAGTTGAGCCCATGCAGCAGTGCAGGAGTGACGTCCTGGACCAAGGACTCCATGGCGCCGCCATCCTACCAGTGTTGACCTTGGTACATTGGCATACAGGCACTATCACCTCAGTCTGAAGGTGGACAGACTCCTCCATCGTGCCTTGCAATCTGAGGGGTGTAGCGGCCATTCCTTCCTGATGTCCCCGAGCTTGCCTTTGCAGCTCCAGCAACTGTGATACAATCGAGTCCAGAGGCTCGTCATCTGACTCAGACTCAGCAATGTTCTGGCCTCCAGCAGTCCTTCGAGTGCTGGACACTTGGGAAGTCCCTGCCGCCGCCTGCTGTGGATCAGAAAGTGCGATGTGCTCACCAGATTGTGCTCCTGAGGCTACTCTAAGCTAGGTCCTTATGAGGTGTGTGTCTCTGCACTGGTGGAGGGTGTGGGTGATCGCTGCGACGGGACTTCAGGGAGGGTACCTTCAGATTCCTCTTCCGAGGTGTCTACGGAGCTTGACTGGGTCATGGACTCTCTTGGCTTTTCCCAGATGTGCCTGCGGAAGCAAGAGGAGATAAATAGTGTATCAGCCCCCTCTGTGATACTTAAGCCTTGCTTCAAGTATCATATAGGAAAAAAAAACAAAATTCCCGACCCCCCATAGTCAATCTTCCCCTGTAATTACCTATCTAAGATCTCATGACATATACATTCCCCATTCTTTAAAATGTGGTGTACGTAAGCATGCATTGGCAAAATACAGTTATTTACATACATCCAAACATTTAGGGGGTCCAACACCCCACTTGGTGCACATACATCTTTATTAAAAGAAAACAACACGTAAAAGTCTTTCTTAAAAATAACCAAACACAAAAAAAAAACAACAATCTTTATTCAGGAACACAAAAAAATATATATGAAAGGTTCAAACAGGTGTATCTCTCTCCACCTTAGCATAATGCTTCTTCCAGGTCCTTTCGTTTTGGAACTCTAGGATTTTGCCTTTTCCCTTGCACTGAGAGCACAACAGGTACAACACTATTCCCAGCTGGCAAACCACCAGGATGTGGGAAGCCATTCTGACCCATGAAGGGACCTCTATGTTTTCGAAAATGTCCCACCAGGGTTAGACTGTGATCCCTTGAATCTCTCCCTCTATCTCATGTGTTTTCTGTTCCAAAGTATAGAAATACTTTTGTGATAACTCTACAGCTTTTAGTAGTTTAGTAAGATGTTCTGGTAGAGGGGGAATTTTGTAACCAAAATGTGTGACAGAGCTCTGCGGGTTGGAATGTTTTCCCTGACAGTGAGGTGAACAGTGGAGAGTTCAGGAATGGGGACAATCCGATCCTGGGCCACTTGAACTTCTGCCTCGGGTTTAAAACAAAAACTGCTGCCACTTACCGGACACCGGATGTGCTATCCAAGCTGGTAGTGGGACTCAGACGAGGTGGGACCTGAGGGCAGAGAGTTACCTGCCCCTGACACAGGTTTAGAAGAGGTACAGCCTGAGGATAGAAATCCCCAGCCAGCGGCAGTGGGAGTCCTCCACATCACCTCGCCTCCCAGCGGCCATTCCTATCAGGGTGAGCAGGAGCATGGCCCCCCATCCTATCGAAATCCTTTCTGTAGGGAGACATAAGAGCATATAACCAGGCCCCGAACAGAATCGCTGGCTTGGGTAAAGCATAGTTGAGCCTTGCGACCTCGACTCAATACAAACACTCTTAAACAAAAATACTTAAACTACCAACCACCTTATTTAAAATTTAACTAAAACACCCAAACTTAACAATCTCAAAATTAAATAACAGAAGCTGTGTACATCCACCGCCTGTCCCCGGGCAGCCAGGTTAATCCTTGTTCGGGCTACAGCACACTACTCCTTTCGGTGTGGCCGCCCTGTCCTGTACCTTTGGTCCCTCGCAGTCTGCGGCTGCTGGCTGGGGACCTCTGTCCTCAGATCGATCCCTGACTTGAGGGGCTGCCCTTTTAAACTGGGGAGCCGGTGACCACGGTTTCTTTGGCTGTAGTGTTCATGGGGATCTTCTAGGGACTCTGGCTGGTGGGGGTTTTCTGGCTGGTGTCAGTGCCAAGCCACTGTCCCCTCTTGTGTGGTCTGTGGAACCTCCACTGCCACTGGCTGGGGATTTCTATCCTCAGGCTGTACCTCTTCTAAACCTGTGTCAGGGGCAGGTAACACTCTGCCCTCAGGTCCCACCTCGTCTGAGTCCCAGATGAGCGGGGGAGTGTCCAGAATGGTGGGTGGGATGGCCCTTCCCTTAAAACAAGCCACTGCACCTGCTTGTGCAGCCTGTGAGTTTGCTCCTGCTGCAGGCTGAGGATTTTTATCCTCAGACCTTGCCCCAACTGGCTGTTCCCTTCTCTCGGATTTAAACAACTTACATTGGTTAATGTGGAACCATTTGGTGTGCGAGGCAGCTTTATGGTGTATACCATGGGGCTTGCCTTATCTACAATGCTGTAGGGCCCCATGTATAATGGTTCTAGACTGCCTACCCGAGCAAAATTCCTAACCATAACCTGACCCCCTATCTCCCACTCGTGGTGCGTACGGGGTTCTAGCAGCAGTCGGTTACTCCGATGCTGTTTTCCCATGTTGCTAGCAGCCTGCCAGTCAACCTGTTTAAGGTGTTCAAACAGATTCCTGACAAAGCTGTCCCGATTCACCTCTCTGAGCTGACCCTCTGTGAGCACCGGGGCTAGCACATGGGTGGGGGTCCGCATGACCCTACCAGTCATGAGCTCGTGTGGGGAATACCCCGTGCTTTTAGACTGGTTGGCTCGGATCCCCATTAGGACCAACGGTAAGACTTCTACCCACTTTCTAGGTGAGTCTCCCGTCTCTTTCCTCAGCCTTTCTTTCAAGGTTCTGTTCATCCTCTCTACAATCCCTGAGGACTGTGGGTTGTGTGCAACGTGCCATTTCCCCTCTATGCTGAGTACCATAAGGGTATTCTGCATGACCTGCCCGGTAAAGTGGCTCCCTTGGTCAGACTCCACGTACTGTGGTAGCCCCCATCGTGAGAACACCTCCCTGACCAGGATCCTGGCTGTACTTAGAGCCGTGGCTGTTCGGCAGGGGAAGGCTTCAACCCACTTTGTGAACACATCCACCAGGACTAGGCAGTACTTATAGCCTCCCTGGACGGTGGATAGGAGCCCGATGTAGTCGACCTGGATCGACTGCCATGGTCTCTCTACCCTCCTGATGTGTCCCATAGGTACCTTCCTTTTGTGCGGGTCAGAGTTAGCAGCACGCACCAGACAGCTGGCACAGAACTCACAGACATCTTCCCTGAGTCCTGGCCACCATCCTGCCTGTTCCACCCGCTGCCAGGTGGTCTCAGGCCCAGGATGCCCCGCTCCTGGACCCTCATGGGCCAATTGAAGGTGTTCCTGTGCTGCTGTGGTACTATCCATTGCTCTCCCTTATACAGCATGCCTCCCTTTACAGAGAGGGCTGCTGTGCTGTAAGGGCCCTCTACCCTTTTCCCTTCTGCTACTGCACTGAGGACTGCCTTGAGGACGGGGTCTTGGGTTTGGACCGTCTTAAGGTCCGGGGTTAAAGCTACCCCTGCACTCCCCCGTGTCCCATTCCTACCCGTGACTGCTGCTATAGGATGGGACCCATATGGGTCCCAGAAAATGCCTGTGCGGGCACCCTCCTTAGCTAGCATGTCGGCCTGCTGGTTGCCCTCACTCCGGGGTTCTGCGGAGGGATGGGCTTTCACCTTATGGATGAAAACCTCCCCTTCCTCCCCCACTGCGGCTAAGATTTTCTCCAGCAAGGGTGTGACTATGAGGGGTCTCCCGTCAGCGGAGGTGTATCCGCGGTGGGACCAGATGGCCAGGTACTCCGTACACGAATTGCATGTGAACATGCTGTCCGAGCAAATCGTGTAGGGGGTGGGGAAGATCTCGGGGTGTGTAACCACATGCACTACCGCGGACAGTTCAGCCTGCTGGGTGCTCATGGTGCTGGGGAGCTTAATTGCCAGGGCAAGGTTTGCTGCTGGGTCATAAACTCCACACCCCGTGTGTCGCTCACCAGCAGATACTGTGCTGGAGCCATCCACATAGATTTCACGGCCTGTGGGGTGTATCCCGGCCGGTAAACCTATGTCTACTTCTCAAACCCCTTCTATGAAACACCGGTGGGCTGTTCAAGGATATACCAGGTTAGCTGCGAGCTTTGGCTTGCAGAGCCCTTTTACTTTTAGGTCCATCTGTGAGAGAAGCAGGGCCCAGCGAGCAATGCGGGCCCTGCTCACTGACCCATCCTTGATTCTCTCCTCCAGGAGCATCTGGGTGGGCGTGTGATGCGTGAGGAGGGTGATGGGAGAGGTGCCTGTGAATATCAGCGATCTTTTCACAGCCCAATGTGTGGCCAAGAGGCGCCTTTCATAATTGGAGTAGCTCTTCTCCACGTCTGTGAGTATCCTGGAGGAGTAGACCACCGGTCTCAGCTTGCCATGCCGCTCTTGGAGCAGCACAGCACTCAGGCTGTCCCCGCTGGCTGCTGCCTCCAGGAAGAACGCTTTCCCTCCATCTATGGCCCCTAGAGCTGGTGCGGTCTGCAGATCTTTCTTGAGCCTGACAAATGCTGCCTGGCACCCCTCAACCCAAACCCACTCCACTCCCTTATGCAGGAGTCGGAGCAGAGGGGCTGCTGTGGCCGCATAGTCCTCAATGAAGTCTCTGTAGTACCCGGTTAGCCCTAGAAACGATCTCACTCCCGTGGCTGTGTTGGGGACTGGTACCTCCTGTACTGCTTCCCGTCTAGCTTTATCTATGGCCCTTTCCCCAGCGCGTATTGTCAGGCCCAGGAGTTTCACCTCCTGCTGGCTGATCTGCGCTTTCTTAGGGTTCACTTTAAAACCTTCCTGCCCGAGCAGTTCCAGCAGTTCGGCCAGAAGTGGGCCATGTTCCTCTCTCGAATCGGTGAATATGAGCAGGTCATCCACGTATTGTACCAGCCGCCTGGGCTGGCTGAAGCCCTTTAAACTGTTTGCCATGCATTGGTGGAAAATGCTGGGGCTATTGTGGAAGCCCTGAGGCAGACAGTTCCAGGTGTACTATTGCCCTTTAAAGGTAAAGGCAAACTTGTACTGATCCTCTCTCCTTAAAGGGATGGACCAAAACCCGTTGGAGATATCCAGCACCATGAAAGTGGTCGCGGTTGCTGGGATACTTCCTATCAGGTCGGCAACTGCTGCTACTGTGGGTGCACAGGCTGGGATGTTACTGTTGAGCACCCAATAGTCCAGTTAGGCCCTCCAGGAGTTGTCTGGTTTTCTAACCGGCCAGAGTGGAGAGTTCACATGGGTGGCTATTGGTCTCAGGACTCCCTGTTTTGCCCCCCATAGGCAGTGATTCCTCAAATCCACTAGGATCCCGTGGCCTACAATAAAGTCGGCTCCCAGGATCCCTTTTCCAACCTCCACTTCCCACTTCATTAGGATACAGGTCCACTTAGAGCGGAGTGTTCCTAAACGAATGGTCAGCGGGATGGAAAATGAGCCAGCCTTTTCTTAACCTGTGAATCCCGACAGACTGTATGGGACCCCGTTAGAGAGAGGTGAGGTGGTGGAGTTAGCTGAATGGATCACGGTACATGATGCTCCCGTGTCCAACAGATAGGTCCCCCTTACCTCTTCTACCTCCATCTCAATGAGGGGTCACTTCCATAAGTCGTAGGTAAGGGAACACAGGTAAACAGGCTGTGCTGGCTCTAGTCAGGGTTGTGGGTTAGATGGGGCGGATGGGGTCAGCGCTCCGGAGGTGGCTGCTACCCTCACTGGGCCAGTCAATAGGGTTCTCATGGCATCCAAAAATGACTTGACTGTGGCGGGAGGGATTCCTGTCTCTGCCTTTTGGGCTGGGGTTGAGGAATTCTCTCCCTTGTTATCTTTCCAAGGATTCTTACACTCCTTTCTCCAGTGTCCATTCTTCCCACACCCATAACAGTTGAGCTTTGTGCTGGAATGGTTATTCCCTTCCTGATGCCAATCCTTCCTACCCTGGCCGGGTTTCATTTCATGCACTATCCCTTTAGGTGGGTGTGCATCGGTTCCTTTACAATTACAGTAAGCTATGGTCAATTGTCTGATCACTGTGAGTTCGGTAGTCAGGGGATTCTTTGAGTCAAACCACATTCCTGCCGTGGCCCTGACCTGTGGCAAGCTGTTTGCCACCAGGCAATGGAGCCAGTGGACCCGCTGATCCTGGTCCAGGTTAGCCCGGTTAGGGGTCCCACTGCATGTGCTCCTATACACCGGCCACAACCTGTCTGCAAAAGCCTGCGGGGGTTCTCCTACGAGCTGCACTGTTTTTTCCACCCGGGAGAAAGGACTTCCCTCATTCATCCCCATGGCCTCAAGAACTTCCTCCTTGAGCTCCCCATAATCACACTGTCCCATCTTACATTGGTCAGGGAGGGACTGGAAGAGCTTACTCTCCAGGGAGAATAGCAGCATTTTGGCCTGTTCAGTATCATTGCACTCGTTGATGCTGCTGCTTGTTTCACTTCCCTGAAGTGGACAGAGGGATCCCCATTGTCGCAAGTTTAGTTAAATGGCTTACCATGGCCCTAAGCTGTTGGGTGCCATGGGAAACTACGAACTGGTTTTGGAGGGGTCTCTCATCCCCGTTATCAGCGGGCGGGCTGAACCTTTGTTGCCGGGCCGGGCACATCGGCCCTGGTCCCAGCCTCTCTTGCTGGGGGTTTTCCTCCTCAGCTTCTGCCCCTAATTCCATCCCCCCACTCCTGCCAGATTTCGCTAAAGCTTGGCGCTACAGGTGGTGGTTGTGGGCCCTCCTGCTCCTCAACTGGGTAGTCCCTTGGCACTACCTGTGGTGTCTGAACCGTCCTCCCCAGGTTCCCTGTGAAGTCGACCTGGGCTACACTAGGGCTTATGAGGCACACCATGCCTTTTGCCGTCCTTAGAGCAAGGTTCAGGCTCTCTATCTGCTTCTGGCAGGGGCCATGGTCTGCATCCCCAAACCCCCGTGCACTCACTATCTTATAGGCTGCCTGTAAGCCTTTTACTTTCTCCTCCTGCTCTCTTACTTGTCTTGCTAGACGGGCATTCTTTTCCCGCAACCCCAGCTCATTGTTCTTGGCCTCTGTGACCTGTCACTGTAAATATTCCTGCTGGGTCTTATGCTCCCCCACTAACTGCACCCTTTCCTGGTTCAGAGCCTGCAACGCTAACAGTAACTTCTCCCCTGCTAGGGCCTTTGTTTGGGCTTCCAGGGCTGGCTCCCAAATCTCAGCTGCCTGTGCTTCAACGAACCTGTCCAAAAGCTGGATCTGTTTCTTGATGCACATCAGCCAGACGGCCTTTTCTATGGATTTTTTATGATCCTTCCCTTCTGTCCATTTAGCTGCAGCATCTACCGGGCGCCCACCCTTTAACAGATTAGTGACCCATTTTTTTTTCCATATTCACCTTACTGAACACATAATTTGAAATCTTCTCTTCCATTACAGTTGTCTCTTCCAAATCAGTGTCCACTGCATCGCATCCCTTTTGCCAAGGTCCTACCACAGTTTCCATTTTGTAGGGGGTGGTGGTGTGTGTCAGTTTCACCTCTGACTTCTGAGTGGTCTGAATCGCTCCCACTTCCTGGGTTCTAGACCTTGGACTTATTTTGGAATTGTGACAAAGTGCAACAGACAACTGGTTTTGGTGCAAGAAAAAAAAACTGGGTTTATTGAAGTCACAAATGAACTTATAACATGAGGATTACACTGAGATTATACTGACCTACAAAGTACACTTAGTTAAGAATGGGGAACACACGGCATAACGAGGGAAAATCACACTACTAATCCCCTTACCCTTGTCCCACCCCCAAAACCTAACTAAATTGAACTAGGAGAGGTCAGGGATCATGCTCACCAACCAGGGTTCCTTGACAGTTTGAAATCCAGCCAGGTAAGCCGGTTGCAGTTTTGGGGTACGCTCTTTGTGTCCTCTGGGGCCTGCCGTCCCCACGTGGTCCTGGTCTGTGGAATTTGCGAAGGTTCTTCAGTTGGGTGGAGGGCGCGGTTGTGGGTGGTCGATCTACATGGAGGTCTGTAGTTGCGGCCTTGTTGTCTTCGGTTGAGCCTGCCACCCCGTGCCCCTCGCCGGTATGTTGCCTGCAGGCCTGCAAACCTACAGATCTCCTCCGCTTGGCCCAGCTACCTCTCCCTGCTTAAACTCCGCTTCAACCGCTCCAAAAACTGCTCACCCTCCTGCTCTCATAACTGGTGGCCCAGTTATACTGTTTTTTTTGAATTTCTTATCTGAAACCTAATCAAGGTTAGTTCTTTGTCTGAATTTGGTGGGCTTCTTCAGGTGATTGTTGTCTCGTTGTTTTTAATGGGCTCGCATGATGTTCATCATTGTCTTCCTGCCCCTGAAACTAGTCTTGAACTGAAAGCCATTGTATATGTGGAGTATTGATAGGTTCGCATAATTGCTTTGATTGCTGCCTTCCTGCCTTAGTAGTTAGTGACGACTATTTATGCAAGATTTTGATGGGCTTTAGTTTCGTGTAAGATGAAGTCTTTCTCTGGGCTGATTGTTTTAAAGGGAAGAATGCATATTCTGTCTCCTCTCGTTGTCTGGTTACAGGCAACAATCCACACTGCACTCAACAAGCCCGGGAATGTCCAGTCCCAGGCCTTCATGGGCTGCAGGGTCTACACTTAACTCAGCAGTTGGGTTCTCTGCCATAAAAGTCCAAAAGTCATATCCTTGTTAATGATATGAAAAATGTGGGAATTTTGAGAACCCTCCAATGTGCAAGGCAGTGGCCTGTGAAACAGGACACATTACTCACAGCTTGATTGTCTGATGTATGTTGCACTGCTGGATCCTCATTTGGTAGAGCACCGCTGACCTCACCATCAGCATAGAACCAGTCCAGATCATCACTGGCCAGCTGGATGGCTCTGTTTCAAAAGTCTGTGAGGACCTTGATCTCAGGCATTCCTCCACCGATCTGCGACCTCTCCCTCTTGTTGTGTGCCAGCTTGTCCTGCACGAATAGAGATGGAGAGAGTGTAAGCAGGATGCCTGCTAGGCCAGGCAATAAGTATGCCTGGTGTGTCTGGGTGATGAGTGGCCCATGGATGGGGTGAGGACAATGAAGGTGTGTGTGAGAGAGTGAATGGAGATGTCCCTTGAACTGGCAGTGAGTGATGGCCCTGTGGATGTGTGATGGGTTTGTGAGTGTGTGAATTGAGAGTGATGAGAAAAGTGACTTTCCCTGGCGGAACGAGGGAGATCATTAATTCTCTTGCGACACTGGGTGGCTGTCCTCTATTAAAGGGCATTGGCGCTGACCACCACTGCCACCGCCTCCCAAGCCTGGTTCGTGATGCCGCTGCCCATCCTGCGGCCAGAGTGGAGGCATAGGACATTATGGCGGAGCTCCATTGCATCCAAAAGGCATTCCAGAGACATGTCGCTGAAGCGGGGGGCTGCAGTCTTTTTGCCTTTCAGGGCCATCCTGTCTTCCATGCAGCAGTTATGGTCTGGAAGCACTGAGATGTGTGCTTGCAGCTGGACTTTAAATATGGTGCCCGGTGTGATGAAACGGTGTGGTGATGGCAGACAGGCAAATGAGAGTCCGCCTACCATGGAAACAGCGTGTTTCCTGAGAGTGCATAAATAATGTGGCAGGTTTGGGACAATACAGTGTAAACCTGCCATTGCAGCTGGTGGGTAAAACATCATTTTACCTGCCCACTACTGCACTTAGTGCAAAATCTGGGATGATTCCATCCTAAGTCTATGGATTCTTACTCCTACTGTCTGCATTCAATTAGATGAAAGTACACCTTGGCAGCCAGGGCCAAGTGGGAGATGGTGAAAGATTTTTGAAAGTGTGAGAGGGGTAGGAGATCAGTGGGAGTCAGAACTGCGCTGGGAGGTCATTGGCAATGAGAATCCATGAGGTTCTGCTGCCTTAACAATTGCAGAGCATGGTTTCCTCATGCCATGGCCAATTAAAAAAAGAACAGCGAGACTTTGGCAGAGAGAGATTAAAACAGCGAGACTTCAGGAGAGGTTAAAACAGCGAGACTTCAGGAGAGGTTAAAACAGCGAGATTTCAGGAGAGAGAAGTTAAAACAGCGAGACTTCAGGAGAGAGAGATTAAAACAGCGAGACTTCAGGAGAGAGAGATTAAAACAGCGAGACTTCAGGAGAGAGAGATTAAAACAGCGAGACTTCAGGAGAGAGAGATTAAAACAGCGAGACTTCAGGAGAGAGAGATTAAAACAGCGAGACTTCAGGAGAGAGAGATTAAAACAGCGAGACTTCAGGAGAGAGAGGTTAAAACAGCGAGACTTCAGGAGAGAGAGATTAAAACAGCGAGACTTCAGGAGAGAGAGATTAAAACAGCGAGACTTCAGGAGAGAGAGATTAAAACAGCGAGACTTCAGGAGAGAGAGATTAAAACAGCGAGACTTCAGGAGAGAGAGATTAAAACAGCGAGACTTCAGGAGAGAGAGATTAAAACAGCGAGACTTCAGGAGAGGTTAAAACAGCGAGACTTCAGGAGAGGTTAAAACAGCGAGACTTCAGGAGAGAGAGATTAAAACAGCGAGACTTCAGGAGAGAGAGGTTAAAACAGCGAGACTTCAGGAGAGAGAGATTAAAACAGCGAGACTTCAGGAGAGAGAGATTAAAACAGCGAGACTTCAGGAGAGAGAGATTAAAACAGCGAGACTTCAGGAGAGAGAGATTAAAACAGCGAGACTTCAGGAGAGAGAGATTAAAACAGCGAGACTTCAGGAGAGAGAGATTAAAACAGCGAGACTTCGGGAGAGGTTAAAACAGCGAGACTTCAGGAGAGGTTAAAACAGCGAGACTTCAGGAGAGGTTAAAACAGTGAGATTTCAGGAGAGGGAGGTTAAAACAGTGAGACTCAAGTATGAGTAAGGGTGAAATAAAAGCAAGGGTCCATATTCTATTTAGTTAAGATATGTATGGGGAGCTCAGTCCCATGATTTACACATCCTGCTCCATGTGGGAAATCCTAGGCACTCCTGGTGGTCTGGATGACCATGTGTGCAGGAGATGCCTCTGACTGGAGCAACTCGAGCTCCAGCTTTTGGATCTTGAGCGGTAGCTGGGGGCACTACGGTGTATTCACATGGCTGAGAGGTTCATGGATAGCACGTTTCAGGACGTGGTCACCCCGCAGCTTAAGGGAGTGCAAGAAGAGAGGGAATGGGTGACTGCCAGACAGAAGAAGGGGATTAGGCAGGTAGTGAGGGAATTCCCCGAGTGCATCTCGCTCGCAAACCATTTTTTGGCCTTGGAAAACGGTGAGAGTGATGGTGCCTCTGTGGAGGCCAACCAGAGCCAAGGCCATGGTCCAGCTGCTCAGTGGTGGAGGAAGAAGAAGTGTGGAAGGGAAATAGTGGTAGGGGATTCGTTAACGAGGGGAGTAGACAGGCGCTTCTGTGACTGTAGACATGATTCGAGGGTGGTATGTTGCCTCCCAGGTGCCAGGGTCAAGAATGTCATGGTGTGGCTGCAGGGCATTCTGAAGGCAGAGGTTGAGCAGCCAGAGGTTGTGGTAATTACTCCCGGTGCTATGCAGTAGTGAGTATAGGAACAGAAGGATAGAGCAGACGACTGCGTAGCTGGAGAGATGGTGCAGGAGGGAGGGCTTTAGTTTCCTGGGGCATTGAGGCCGTTTCTGGGGGAGGTCCAACCTGTACAAGTTGGACGGGTTACATCTGAACAGGAACGGGACCAACATCCTCACGGGGAAGTTTGCTAATGCTGTTGGAGCGGATTTAAACTAAATTGGGTGATGGGCTGTTGAAAAGTAGTTTAGAGGGGAGAGAAGCTGAGATTGAATTAGAAGTTAAAACGCTAGTAAATGAGTCTGGAAGGCAGAGGAAACATAGGCTGGATAAAAAAGTGAGTTTAGCAAGGCTAAATGGAATATATTTTAATGCAAGAAGCCTGAGGAATAAGACAGGCAAGCTGAGGCCACAGATAGGCACATGATATGATTTTCCTGATTATAGGGTACTCAGACAAGATAGAGAGGGAGATAGCAGAGGGGAGGTTGCAATATTGATCAAAGAATCAATTATAGCAGTGAAGAGGGATGATATCTTTGGAAGGATCATTAAATGAGGCCATATGGGTAGAAGTAAAAAACACAAAAGGGGCAAATATGCTGTTGGGAGGGTACTATGGGCCCCCAAGCAGTCAGGGAGAAATAGAGGATCAAATATGTAATCAAATTTCATAGAAGTGTAAGAATAATAAGGCAATAATAGTCGGGGATTTTAACTATCCAAATATTAACTGGGACAGTTTTATTGTGCAAGGTAGGGAGGGAGCAAAATTCTTAAGTTGCATCCAGGAGAACCTTTTCAGCCAGTACGTAGAAAGCCCAACAAGGGAGGGGGCAGTTCTGGATCTAATATTCGGAAATGAGCCCGGGCGGGTGGAAGGTGTATCAGTCGGGGAGCATTTTGGAGATAGTGACCATAACTCTGTTAGGTTAAGGGTAACTATGAAAAAGGATAAGGTTGGGCTGGGAATAAAAGCTCTAAACTGGGGAAAGGTTAATTTTACTAAGATGAGATATGATTTGGCCTAAGTGGACTGGGAGCAGCTACTTGCAGATAAAACTGTGTCAGAGCAGTGGGAGGCATTCAAGGGGGAAATAGTGAGAATAGAGGGCAAATATGTTCCTGTAAAGACAAAGGCGGGGACCAACTCCGGAAAACCCTGAGTGTCAAGGAACATAAAGGTTAGGGTTAAGGAAAAAAAGAAGCTTTTGGCAGATACCGAAGGCTCAATACGGCAGAGTCCTTAGAGGAGTATAAAAAGTGCAGAGGGGAACTTAAAAAGAAATTAGGAAAGCTAAGAGAGTGCATGAGAAACATTGGTGGATGGAATAAAGGAAAACCCAAAGGGTTTTTAAAAATATATATAAAGCACAAGAGAATAACTGGGGAATGAGTAGGGCCAATTAAGGACCATAGAGGTAATCTGTGTGTGGATCCGGAAGACTTGGGTACTGTCCTTAATGAATATTTTGTGTTGGTCTTCACAATGGAAAAGGATGATGCAAGTATGAACATCAGGGTGGAGGACTGTGAAGTGTTAGAGGAAAGTAACATAGAGAGAGGAGGCCCAGATGAGGTGTATCCCAGGCTGTTGAGGGAGGCAAGGGAAGAGATATCAAGGGCCCTGGCAGTAATTTTCAACTCCTCTCTGGCCACAGGTGAGGTGTCAGAGGACTGGAAGACTGTTAATGTTGTCCCATTATTAAAAAAGGAAGGAAGGGATAGAGCAGGAAATAACAGGCCAGTCAGACTAACCCTGGTAGTGCAGAAGTTACTAGAAAGAATTCTGAGGGATAGGATATATCTGCACTAGGAGGGACATGGATTAATTAGGGATAGTCAGCATGGATTTGTTAAGAGAAGGTCATGTTTGACAGATTTGATCTAATTTTTTGAGGAGGTAACCAGGAGTGTTGATCAGAGTAATGCATTTGATGTGGTCTACATGGACTCTAGCAAGGCTTTTGATGAGGTGCCTCATGGCAGACTGGTCAAGAAAGCGAGAGCCCATGGGATCCAAGGTAAAGAGGCACATTGGATCCAAATAGCTGAGAGGTAGGAAGCTGAGGGTGATGGTAGAGGGATGTTTTTGTGACTGGAAATCTGTTTCCAGAGGGGTTTTGCAGGGCTAGGTGCTGGGCCCCTTGCTGTTTGTGGTGTACATAAATGATTTGGACTTAAATGTAGGGGGTATAATCAAGAAATTCGCGGATGGACACGAAAATTGGTAAGGTGGTAAATAGCGAGCAGGATAGCTGTAAACTGCAAGAGGATATCAATGGACTGGTCAGGTGGGCAGAGCAGTGGCAAATAGAATTCAACCCAGAAAGGTGTGAGGTAATGCACTTGGGGAGGGCTAACAAGGCAAGGGATTACACTATGAATGGTAGAACCCTGGAAAGTACTGAAGATCAGAGGGACCTTAGTGTGAATATCCACAGATCCTTGAGGGTAACAGGGCAGGTAGATAAGGTAGTTAAGAAGGCATATGGGATACTTGCCTTTATTAGTCAAGGTATAGAATATAAGAGCAGGGAGGTTATGCTGGAACTGTACAAAATGCTGGTTAGGCTACAACTGGAGTACTACATGCAGTTCTGGTCACCACATTATAGGAATGATGTGATTGCGCTGGAGAGGGTGTAGAGGAGATTTACCAGGATGCTGCCTGGGCTGGAGGGTCTGAGCTATGAGGAAAGATTGGATAGGCTGGGGTTGTTTTCTTTGGAGCAGTGACGGTTGAGAGACCTGATAGAGGCGTATAAGTTTATGGGGGGCATAGATAGGGTGGATAGGAAGGCATTTTTTCCATTAGTGGAGGGATCAATAGGAGGCGGCTGGGTCCCCTTGATACTAGTAAAATACTAGCGGAGGGTGGGAAGAGCTTATTTAGCCCCATAGGTGTCTCAGTTGGGCTCCTGGTGGGCTTCCAGTCTGGTAGCTTTCCCTTTGCTGAATGACATGGCGGCAGGAAGATGCCTATCACAATCCCTGCCGTTTTCCTGCACCATTTTGCCAGCCTTCCCGCCTCCTAGTCCATCACCAAAGGCCAGGTAAAATTCTGACCACAAAGATAGCTGTCAATACACTCATTCACAATCACCAATCTTTCTCTTCCAGGTAAAAAAAGGCACATAACATGTGGCGGCAGGACCTGGCCTCACCTGACATCTGCATGAGGTTCCTCCCCTTGAGAAGACAGTGCTGGTCATGATCGGGAGGGGAGTGGGCCAGGTGCTTTGGCCAGAGTCAGGGGGAATCTCACCTAGAGGGTATGTGTATACTCCAGCTTTCTAACAAGCTCACAACTATTCCTAATCACCCAAAGCTGTCCTCATTCACAAGCTCCATTTGGCCTCATCATACATATCTTCCAGCTTTATAATTACAGGGTCCCAGGAGCAAGATATATCTCGCACCCTGGAGCAAGTCGAAGATGTGCACCTCGATCCCCTGAGGAAGAGGAGGAAGAGGAGGAGGCTGAAAAGAGTGAGGAAAAATTCACTGGCCAGAATCTTCAGGTTGGCGAGGGAGGGCGGGGCCCACTCGCTGACGCATAAAATGATGCACGGTGATGTCGGGCGTGTGTCCCGGTGTCACCGTGTGTCATTCAGATCTTGAGTTCGGCGGCCGTGCAGCGGAGTCGGCTGTGTGCCTGGTGAACTGTCAAAGGCCTAATAAGGCCATTTAAATATCAGTTAAACTAATAAACTGAGCTGCCCATCCAACCTTAAGGTTGACGGGCAGGTGAAGATCCCAGGCAGCCTTCGCATTTATCATGGATCCTCATCTATAGGCGGGATGAGGTTTCATGAAGGTTTTTAAAGTTTAATAAAAATTTTAAATAAAATTCATTGACACTGTCACATGAGGGGACATGTCTTAAATTTTTTTCCCTTTATTAAGATTTTCAAATATCAAACTAATCTCCCTGAGGCAGCTGAGTGCCTCAGGGAGATTTCTGCGCTCTTTTGCGCACATGCATAAAAGAGTGCAGGCCCCGACTCAGCCTGCTCCCCCCACCCACACAGGGAGCACTCAGCGCTTCCGGGCAAGCGTCACGCTGGGCTGGCCTTAATTGGCCTACCAATGTAAAATGGCGGTGCGCAGCCGATCGCAAGTGGCGATTGGCTACACACCCGCCAGCACCAGCTCCCGTCCAAGCCCCCTGACGGGTAGAAAATTCTCCCCACTGTGTCAATGGCTATTACTGTCACAGGTACTAGCTCAGAGGCTCACACCATGCATAATTTATAGAGTCTAGGTTGGAAGAAGGATGCACCAGGCACCAGCGCAAGTCAGACCCGCATAGTGGAAAAGACACCACAGATGCCACCTTGCTGGAGGGAACGGGTGGGAAAGGTTACACCCTAGTTCTGTTGTAGAGGGGCCAGATGAGGACCTTGCAGGAGCAAGCTTCATAAGAGGGCTGACGGGTGCAACAAACCAAATGCTTTTTGCAATGGAGAACCTGCCTGGAAACTTATGGGTTGTGGCTAGGGTGATGGAGGAGTCCGTTTCGACCTTTGTCTGTGGCAGGACAAAGAGCCTGGAACCTATCCTCTCTAGCATGGTGAGGATGGTCACTTCCAGCCAGCAGCCTGTAGAGCCCGACATAGTGTACAGTCTGATGACTGAGGTTATATCTTCTATTGCGGTCATTGAAGCTTGCATGGAATGGCAAGTGACTGCAATGGAAGCTCAGGCAGCTGCCATGGTGGATCTGCGCTTATTTGGTGAAAGGAACTGTAGATTGTGTCTGATGGCAGACGCCTGTCCTCCACTAGAACACTAGGAGGGCTGAGCTCCGAGGCAGCGGCATGTGAAACATGGATTGGGAATCTACTAGTCCCTCTTCAGTTGCCAGCATTGCTGCTCCCTCCCCTGTCCATGCCATTGCCTGTCAACAGACAACCCAGATTGCTGTAGTCTATGTAATCTGAAGCAAGGACCTCATGGCCCACAGCCTCTCAAGGATGTCCCAGGAGGATATGAACTGCCCTCTTTAGATTCTCAAATGCCATCTACCTCACCTGCTGTTACCATGGAGGATAAACTTTGTAGGAACAGTAGATTATGCAAAGGTACTTATAGATAGTCACTAAGGGAAAACATCAGGGTAAATATTCATACTTGTAAATGCTCTTGGCTGTGTAATGTTTTCCTTGCTTGTTTTTACTGTAGATAAGAGTGATGATGATAACAGGGTAGTGGTAGAATTGCTGGTCTTATTAATTATGATCCACATGAGGAAGATGTTGAAATGATTGAGTGCAGTTGATGGATTGCTTGATACATTGTAAGTAATGGAAGGTCCATCATGTGGCAATGGTGCCCTGAAATCTGATGGGAAGAAAATATTTCTCAAAGTGCTCTTCAAGATGGCAGCCATCTTCCTGGAAGCCTCTGGTGCTACCCTGGTCTCCCTTCTCCTCCTATTCATCCTCCTAAAAACTCTTCAGCTTGACCTTCCAGCAGAATTGCTGGTGGTGATGCCTGGTGCAGGTCTCTCATAATCGCCAGGTTATGGAGCATAGAGCAGTTCACCATGAATCTGGATAGCTTCTCAGTCGAGGACTGCAGGACATCAGCTAACTGGTCAAGGCATCTAAACCTTTGCTTGAGGGCCCCAAAGTCTGCTCAGTGATATTTCAGGTGGCTGAGTGGCTCTCATTGCATGAGCTGGTATCGGAGGGTTTCTTAGAGGAATCATGAGCCTTGGCATCAGAGGGTCATCGAGTTGCCAGCCATGTACATAGTGTTGGGGCTCAAAAATCTTATAAACGCATCTCGGCACCTCCCTGGATAGCAGGCATTCACTTGCATGATGCACTGCTGATGGCCACAGACAAGCTGTACATTGAGGAAATGGAATCCCCTTCTGTTTCTGAACAGCTCTGAATTTAAATGAAGGTCTCACCTGGCCACATGCGAGCAGTGAATGGCTCTCTAGACCATGGGGGATCCTGCAACCCATTCGAATTCCAGAATTCTCTGTCTCTGGTCTTCTCCGGCAATAGTGCATGACATCTAGTCATTCCTCAGAGCGTATAGAGCCACAGAGACTTCCCTTATTCAAACATGTAGTTTTACCTGTGACAGTCTGGAAGGTCCCAGTTGACCTAAAAATTAAGTGCCACCATGGCCTTGACTGCCTCAGGCAATGCAGTCCTGGCTGTAGAGCAAAGCCTAAGGTATCCTTCCGCAAGGCCACAGGTCATTGTAAATGACTGAGCATTTCATGTACAGGCCTTGCATCATGTAAGGGTGGTACTTTCTGAAGACCCTTGGTGAATTGGGCCTTCTGTTCAGAACTCAGCTTGCCCTCCTCACCCTCGTGCCCCTCTCTCTTCCAGTTGCTGGTACTGATCTGTTAACCCTCTCCATCTTTTCCAGAGCAAAGGATATCCTTAGCAAGATGCCAATGACCAAGAACTCCCTTTCTCCTGGTGATGCCCATAAGGTGCCTAAGAAGGTAGAGTAGCATAGCGCACATTCTTTTTAGGTGATATCCTCAGAGGACTTCAGGAAAAAATGTTGACAGAGTGTTGGTTAAGTCATCACAATGTGTCTCAGAAAGACTCCTGATGTGCTTCAAAAGTCCTCTTCAAATGTAAGGTAACCTGTCAATCTCAATCATTCAAAGTTGAGTATGGATTTAAATAGCACTTGCAAACTCAGCAATGATTTGTTTAATCCTATTCAGCTTGTTGTTGTTGGAAGAGATTGTTAAATAAAGTGCTACCCACCAAAATGGTGTGCAGCCTCTTTAATGAGTGCTGGTAGGCAATTTAATTGTTAATTAGACCCTTAATAATCCTCTCAGTGATCGCTCCTATTGTGTGCTTCAACTTCTTTACCAAAATGGCTACTTGCAGATGAGTTAAATCATTGTTGCAGCTAAAGACCCCACTTAGGTCACCTTGGGGGCTCCATAGCAGCTGAAGTGTTTGGTGAAAATTGCCCCCTTAGAAAATAGTACACAGTTCTCGTCTCCATATTACAAAAAGGATATAAAGGCACTGGGAAGATGCAAAAATGATTTACAGGGGTGGTAAGGGTTAGTCTCAGGGGACTGTATGGCTGGAAGAGGTTACAGAGATCGGGGGTGGGATTTTCCGGCACTGCCTGCCCCCCCGGGATCGTCCAGTCCCACCGAAAGCCAATAGACTTTTGGCTGTGCTGCCGAATCTCCCGTGGCAGGTCCCACTACACCGGGGTCGGAAAATCCCAGCCCAAGAAGAACAAAGCAATGGGAAAAGATGAGAGTTTGAAAATCAAGATATTGCTGGACTGGAAAGGAATCTTGGTCAATATCGACATATGTTTGTGCTTTTTATAACAACATTTAAATCAACATTTGTCTTAGAAACATATTTTGATTTCGCACAGCAAGTTGAAGATAAATAGTTTTCTCCTTCTAGTTAAATAAAAGATTCAAAAGTGTAACACTGCCATGAAGAATGAAAAGAACTCAATTCTCTATATAAACTCAAGGAAATAATGAAAATATGAAAGATGAGGACAACTATTTTAACATGTTTGGTTTTTAATACAACACTTTACTCAGTCCAGCGGGCCCCCTCTCCAACCTATTGCTGAGTTATATGCATTTCACTGTTTAATAGTCTATACTTCAGGTTCAAAAAACATGTGAAATATTCTATAAGTTTTTCAAAGGTCTCCCTGCTGGGACATCCAGGAGAGAGACTTCACATGAAGTTAAAGGTACAAGAAAGCGTAGAGGTAATACTTTCCTACTGAATCGCTCTCTGGTCTGCATCTTAAGAAAATGTGATTGCATTGCCTGGTATGCATTGCAAATATGTATCATTTACACTCTTAGTAAAGGCCTATATATTTTTGTTGAGTCTCTTACCCTTCTTGGCATCTCTAATGATGTGAGTTTTAGGTATGGACTGGTGGACTGCTAGTGCCTCCATTCCTTTATTGGAAATTTGGTACATTTTTAGCCCACATTTATACAGTAGCAGCCACAACAATAGCAATTTGGACAACAAGCTGTCAATAAATTAAACTTGTACACAGTTGAACTAATGTAACTTCTGTGAGGTGTACCACTCGGGCTTTCCTCAATTATCCGGCAAGTTTAATTAGACTCTGCATGCTGATGTAATGCAGCGTACTCCTTTTAACGTGAATTAATTATTGTTTGTTTAAATAACCAGGCAGTAATGCAGAATCAGATTCGTAAGTACATGAGGTAATGTTACAACAGAGTGCACCTGGAGCTATCTTGTAATGAGGAGAGTGGTTTCTCAAAACTGACCACATTGGTTGCCAAGTTCAGAAAAAGAGTTGGGGCTGGTTTTTTGTACACCCCCCCCACCTCCTCCCCCTCCCTCTCCCCCACCCCTGGTTGGGTGTGTTTTCAGCAGGGAGTGTTGGGGTGGCTAGTAAAATATATTGGGTGCCCAGCCCACCTCATTCCTGCCCACCCCCAACCAGTTTCCCATAATATGCGGGGAGTGGGTAAGTTGTCACTGGGCAGCCTGCCCTTGGACCCATTGAGGCCCTTAACGTCCTAATGAATTCACAATTAATGGCCCCACTCGTCCTCCAGGGCAGTGGCAGGCAGGCTAGAGTGCAAAGCCACTTTTTGAAAGGGCTTCTATGAAAAGGTGGGAAGAAGAGGGGGCGGCCACATTAGTCAGGAGTGCCCTGAGTGCATCAGAGGCATCACCCCCTGAGATATCACCCTGCACTTAGTTTCACCCTCCAAAACCACCCCCCCACCCTGTTCCCTAGGCTCCCCGAGCCCACTCCACCCTAAATGCCCAGGTCCTGCCTGTCTCCATTTAGCCACTGCTCTTCTTCCTGTGCCTCCTCGGAGTCCCAGCAGTGCCCACTACTGAGTTCTGATGCTGCCAGGACTGTTGAGTTGCCGGCCAATCAGACTGGCCGACAGCTCCCGAGGGTGGGGTCAGGGCCCGGGAGAGAAATCATGGGCCCTGGTGCTTCCCCTGTTTCTGAGTCCGCTCATCACAGTTTTAAACTATTGAATTTAAATAAGCTTGACAGTTCTGGTTGATCCGAAATTTCAATTTCAAAGAAAATCGCAGGCAGCGGAGAAAAGAAATTACACACCATCCCCAATATTTAGGGTGAAGGAGGGGAGGATGCGGGTGAGGCCGGAAACGGCTGACGAACCCGGCAAGGGAGGGAAGTGAAGGTCCTGCATTTTTAACGCTAGAGCCTCATTAACACCTTACAGCTCCTCTCCCATTTGTCCTTCTGAATTGCTCCTTCTCATTCTCAGTTTTTCCTTCTCAAAGCACAGGTACAGAGGAAGGCAAAGTAGTGTGGATGTTGAAAATCTGAAACAAAAACAAAAAATGCTGGAAAAACTCAGCAGGTCTGACAGCATCTGTGGAGAGAAAGACAGAGTTAATGCTTCGAGTCTGTATGACTGAGTCATGTGGACTGGAAACATTGACTCTGTCTTTCTCTCCACAGATGCTGTAAGACCCGCTGAGTTTTTCCAGCATTTTTTTGTTTTTGTTACAGGTACAGGGGAATCCTGAATGGAAATACCACCATGTCTTCTGCTTTACTACTAAAATATGTTCACTTGACTATGGCAGGAGACTTAAATACAAGTATGCTGGGGTCCTGTGACATTCCTCAGGCCCCTATGTTGTTTTAGTTGTGCTCTGGCCAGAATGTATATCACACTCAATAAACAACTGGATCCAACAGCTCTACATAAATATCTGTAGCACAGTTTCAATCAATAGGTGGGAATCAGAAAGCTTTCCAATTAAACCTGGAGTCAGGCAGGGCTGCCCTCTCTACTCTGTCCTGTTTGTGTGTTGCATAGAACCCTTTGCTGAATCCATCAGGAAGGATCTGGCCATCTTCAGCTGCTTCATCAATGTCCTCCCTTTCACCATAAGGTCTGAAGTGGGGATGTTCGCTAATGATTGCTCAATGTTCAGCACCATTCATGACTCCTCAGATACTGAAGCAGCCCATGTCCAAATGCAACAAGACCTGGGCTGACAAGTGGCAAGTAACATTCGCGCCACACAAGTGTCAGGCAATGACCATCTCCAACAAGAGAAAATCCAACCATTGACCCTTGATGTTCAATGGCATTACTATCACTGAATCCCCCACTATCACCATCCTGGGGATTACCATTGACCAGAAACTGAACTGGACTAGCCATATAAATACTGTGGCCACAAGAGTAGGTCAGAAGCTAGGAATCATGCAATGAGTAACTCACCTCCTGACTCCCCAAAGCCTGTCCACCATCTACAAGGCACAAGTCAGGAGTGTGATAGAATACTCCCCACTTGCCTGGATGAGTACTGGTTCAACAACACTCAAGAAGCTTGACACTGCCCAGGACAAAGCAGCCTGCTTGATTGGCACCACATCCACAAACATACATTCCCTCCACCACTGACGCACAGTAGCAGCAGTGTGTACCACCTTCAAGATGCACTGCAGGAATTCACCAAGGCTCCATAGACAGCACCTTCCAAACCCCAACCACTGTGATCTAGAAGGACAAGGGCAGCAGATAGATGAGAACACCACCGCCTGGAAGTTCCCCTCCAAGTCACTCACCATCCTGACTTGGAAATATATCGCCATTCCTTCACTGTCGCTGGGTCAAAATCCTGGAACTCCCTCCCTAACAGCACTGTGGGTGTACCTACACCACATGGACTGCAGCGGTTCAAGAAGACAGCTCACCACCACCTTCTTGAGGGCAACTAGGGATGGGCAATAAATGATGGCCCAGCCAGGGAAGCCCACATCCCGTGAAGGAATAAAAAAAAAGAGGAGTGACGATCCCAGGCAGTGGAGACACTCAGGTCAAAGCCTCCCTGTACAAGGATGATCTCTCCACCTTCTGCTCAGATCCGCTGTTGGTGAACAGACAGATCAACATCTGCCACCATTTCGAACTGGCTTCGGGAGCCAAGATAAATTGTGCCAAGAGCGAGGCCATGTTCCTTGGGAACTGAGCTGACCGATCCTTTATGCCCTTCACAGTCAGATCAGTCTGCCTGAAGGTGCTGAGGATATGGCTCGGAGGGACCAGGGTATGCATTAAAAACTGGAAAGAACGAGTGGCTATGGTGAAAAGAAAACTGAGCATGTGGGAGTGACGCACCCTAGGATAAGAGCCTGGTCACCTGGTGTGAGGCACTCATGATGTTGTTGTATTTGGTGCAGACCTGGCCCATTCCTCACTCTTGCCCTGTGGCGATCACCTGAGTCATCTTTCATTTTATCTGGAGGTTGAAAATGGATCATGTCCGCAGGGACATGATGTACAAACCTCCAGGTAAAGGGGGAAAACACGTGTCCAACATTGCCCTTATCTTGATTGCCACCTTTGTGTGTGGCTGCATCAAACCGTGCATAGACCCTTGGTATGCAAACATCAAGTGTCGCTACGTGCTGAGGTTCTACCTGTCCCCGGTGTTGCAAAGGATGGGTCTGGCCACGCTACCGCGGAACGCTCCAAGTAACTGTACCACCTGTTCCTCATGAAAAATTTTATGTAGAGAGTCCATCAGGCAGTGATCGGCACATTTCACTCTAGAGATATCACTGCGGAAAAAGAGTTGGTGGATCCTGTCAGATGGTTTCCTGAGCAGAATACCAAAGTCATTTGGCAGAATGCCTCATCACCAAAACGTTCCAACAAGCATCAAGACATGGTTGGCTGGTGGTGAGAAAGGCCCTCCCCGTCAGATCCTTCCTACACACCAGGAGTCACACCTTCTCCGCACGTTGCCCTTGAGGTGGTTGTGGTGGGGAAGAGGCCGTTGTTCGTCACCTTGTGGAATGCGTCTTTGCAAAGAAGGTTTGGAGAGAGATGCAATGGTTTTTGTAGAGGTTCATCCCGAGCAGTGCTGTGACACAGGACTCTGTGCTCCACAGGCTGTTCCCAGGGACACACACCGAAACAAACATCAACTGTAGCTGGAGGATCATCAACTCAGTGAAAGGTGTCCTTTGGTCTGCCTGAAACTTGTTGGTCTTCCAGCGCAAAGAGTTGTCCCCGACCGAGTGTTGCAGATTGGCACATTCCAAAGTCCAGGACTACGTGCTGAGGGACGCACTAAAGCTTGGGGCAGCCGCCGCAAAGGCACAATGGGGAAAGGTCGCTGTCTAAGACCTTTCAGCCACAGTGCACCGAGGGACTGGGAATTGTATAGGCCCCTCGGGCTGTATGACTCACATTGAATGTATACAGTGAACACTACACGTATCACAATTGTATTAAGTGCCTCAGAGTGCAATATGATCTATGTAGATAACTTAAATAACATTTGACTGTCTGACTATCTGTAATGACCATGCTGAAATGTCTGTAATGTTCATTGATTGTATTGAAGCACCTTATGATCTATGTGGGAAACTTGAATCTGATTGCACTTTTTGTGATGGCCATTTTGAAATGTTTTGTATTATTGCTGCCGGGCAGATTTTTTAAAGGGCATTAATTCCAGTCCCCTTTCCAGCTAGTTACTCAGGTCATATGTGATGATGCACAATTCCTGTTTGATACTGATTTTCAACTTCCACAAATAGGTCAATGCTAAATGATTTATGTCCACTACAAGGGCACTGGCTGTACAAAAATACTTTACTAGAGAGACAGAGGGAGATTGGAGAAATAGAGATATTGTGGAAAGAAGAGAGACCAATGTAAGGGACAGAAAAGTGAGAGAGTTATTTCTGAGTGCCAACTGTCACTGACACCAGAACTGGCCAAGGGGCTGAGCCCTGGCTGCTTGGCCTGAGAGCCTTGCGACTCAAGGTCCACGACTCGGATGTGCCCTGCAAGGTGTTCCTCATGTGGGGTTGGCCAGGTTGCTATGGCGCTGCAGGTAGAGAGTAGACTAATCAACACTCCTCTGTCCTTCCAGGAGAAGACGAGCCATAACAACATTGAGAGGGCGTGGACATATGGAGACCCCCCAAATCTCCTAATCCTGAGCAGATTCGAGCAGGATGCCTTGGAGCTGGAGAGGGATGATGAATTGTTCAGCCGGTTGTGGAGAGGCTGGGGTGTCAGATGAAGGTAAGAGTGCAGTGCACAGAGGTGAGAGTTTCGGATGATGCAAACATTTTTGTGTAGTCCCTTCATTGATGGGAGCCCCAAAACTGGAGTCTCCATTGGTCATTGAAAGATGATGGCCCATGATGCCGATCTTCATTGTCTCACCAGGGTGCCTGGCATGCACAGTTTCATTGTGATGACTTAAACTAATGACATGTCATTGCTCTCCCTTAGATTCGCCAACAGGCACTCACTCTCTGGACCCCGAAGAGCCACCCTGATGCCAGAGGACTGACGGGCTTCATTTGCACCTGTATCACACCCGCTCTCTGAACCAGGCACCAGCGCAGATACCAGCACCTCGGTGGGCATTAGATGTTGGGCTAGAATGTTGGTGCACAGCGGTGAGGGAACTTCACACTCGCTTGAGGAGCAGGCGGAGGCAGAGAATTCCCAGGGCGCCGGCTGTCGGAGGACTGCTGAAGACCAGGACGATGCTGAGTCAAAGGCAGATGATGAGCCTCTGGAGTCGTTCATTAAGTGGCAGATGCTGGATGTCAAGTGGGATGTGTGGGGGAATCTGGCGGAGAGCCATGAGGGTCTGTGCGCCATGGTCTCTGTTGTGGGGGAGTCCATGCGGAGTATAAGCATTGTGTTGATCCTCTTGGCCGAGCACACTGCCTCCTCCATTGAGAGACTGGCGACTCTCATGGAGAGGCAGCTCCAGGGACAGAATCAGTGGTTCCTCGGTTTGCACTCAGACCTGCAAACCCTCACACAGGCAATGACCTCAGGTGGTCAGTGTCAATGTGGGAGATGGATGAGGCACCCAGTGTCCCAGCTAGGTGCCCGTCCATCAATGGTGAGCAGGGAGGTCCAGAGCGACCTCACATTGGCACATGAGCTGCTTGTCATCTCTGCAGGCTTCTCCTAGGGCGCTCTGGGTGATGGCAGCAGCTCCTCCACCTCTCTGCCAGTGACCATTGCATCTGATGAGGCTGCGATGACTGGGGAGATGCCAGTCATGGCACTGGCCAATCCCTCCCAGGCAGGGCTGGCACAGGTTCCACTGGCTAGCGGGCGACCACCAAGGTCATCAAGGCCAACAAGACAGCAGAGTGAGCAGGCTGTCTCCAATGCTGCAGCCAGTGAGAGGCAGGAGGTGGGGCACCAAGAGGCAGCACTCACAAATGTAAGTTTAAGGCACCATGAGCATAAGAGGGACAGATCATGGGTGGTCTTCTGTTTTGTAATGTTTTGTTTATGTTCACTGGTGTGGGATAGAACACCAGAGAAGGTTATGTTAATTTGTTTGGATTGTGAAAATGAGATAAATGTTGTTTTTGTTGTAATGGTCTGAGTATGCTTCATCTTTTTTTTTGGTGCAGCATATGCCAGTGTGTAATGCTGGACATGAATGGCTCTTTATTGCACAGGCACTGAGTGGACTTTGAGTGCAAATGAAAGGGTCATTTCAGACATCCAGGTTGGAGGCAGCAGCCCAGGCCTGAGGTGGAAGCAGATCTTTGGCAGCCTAGCTGAAGGAGCATTGAATCAAGCCAACCCTGCTGTCCTTGCCTCCCTGAAGGATACAGAGGTCTGCCTCCATGCCCTCAGTGTTCTCCTCACCATGATCCTCTTCTGACTCACTGCTGGATTCATCCTCTGTGGCCTGTGGAGCTGCCTCAAGATCCTCTTCCTCCAGTGGGTCCCCTCTTTCCAGAGCCAGATTGTGGAGGGCGCAGCATGCAACCACCATCAGTGACACCCCTTCTGGCTGGTACTGTAGTGCTCCCCCTGAACAGTCCAGGCATTGGAAGCACATCTTCAGAAGACCTATGGTTCTCTCTATCACCGCCCTTGTGGAGGCATGACTCCTATTATAACACTGCTCTGCCTCGGTTCTTGGGTGACAGAGAGGTGTCATAAGCCACCTTTTCAATGGATAGCCCTTGTCACCCAGCAGCCATCCATCTATTTGGGCTGGAGCACTGAATAGCCTCGGCACCTTGGAGTGTCTGAGGATGTAGGCGTCATGGGAGCTGCCTGGGTATCTTGCACAGACTTGTAGAATCAGCATCCGGTGGTCAAACACTATCTGCATGTTCATCGAGTGGAATCCCTTCCTGTTGACGAAGGCATGCGGCTGACCCGCTGGCACCTTGATGGCCACATGTGTACAGTCGATTGCAGCCTGGATGCGAGGGAAGGCAGCAATTGCTCAAAGCCTCTGGCTCACTCAACCTGGTTGTCCTCGTCCATACGGAAATGAAAAAATGTCATTAGCCGCTGAACAGAGCTTCTGTCACCAGCTTGATACAACTGTGGACAGCTGATTGGGACACTCCACAAAGATCCCCCACTGACCCCTGGAAAAAGCTGGAGGCATAGAAGTTGAGGGCCACTGTGACCTTCAGAGCCATTGACCCACACACATGCACACAGTTGGAGGTGATCTCAGGCTGGTCACCTGAGAAATGGAGGTCACAGTCTCCCTGGAGAAGCAGAGCCTCCTTCAACATTGCACCTCGGGCATATTGAGGTAGCTGCCTTACTGTCTGTAAACCCTGGCAGATGGATAGTAGCATCTTCTGCAGCCCCTTCCGCCTTTGACTACCTGCTGGCCCTCCGCCCCTTTTGCCTGCACCTCTCCTCCCACAGGTCCCTCCCTTGGAAGCATTGGGACACCTGGCCTCCCCTCCCTTCTGCCCCTCTCTTCCTCAGTGGAGGAAGTGTCACCAGTGGAGACCAAAATCCCCATTACCAGGGGAAGGGAAGGCTGTCTGAAACCTCGAAGGGTCCACCCGTTCAAAATCCTCTGGGGGACCTTGGAGACACTAATGAGTCCTGAAAGGAAGATTGAAATGCTAAGAATGAAGCTCAGAGCAGAGATAAAGCTGTCAAGTTCAAATAAGAAACCAGCAGCAAACTATCTCCTAAACTCTTCACTACTCACATTGGCGATGCTGCTGACCCTTTTTATCCTGCCCTTGGATGAGATTTTGTAAAATGTGGGCTGCCCGCCTGCCCGTTTTGCTCATGCAATGAGCGTGAAATTGCACGGGCAAGGTAAAATCAGGATCAACTGGGTTTTTAATGGTGTTAAATGACCTTTTAATTGATGGCGGGCGCGGCTCTGACACCCGCACGTGCCCGCCAACCTGAAGATTGTATGTGTGCAGGATGATGTCGGGATGCTCGCCTGACGTCTTCTCGCGCTATTTTACGCCCGATCAGGTCGGGCCTGTGCCCACCCACGAGGCATAAAATTCTGCCCTAGGAGATATTAGGACAGTTGGTCAGTGGCTTAGGCAAAGAAATTGTCTTTCAGACTGGAGGAAGGTTTATAGTGGTGTTCCTCAGAGGTCAGTGTTAGGACTCCGGCTTTTCTCGATATCTATCAATGACCTAGACTTTGGTCTACAGGGCACAATTTCAAAACTTGCAGATGACATGAAACTTGGAAGTATTGTGAACTGTGAGGAGGATAGTGATAAACCTCCAAAGTTCACAAACAGGTTGGTGGAATGGGTGATGAAATTTAATACTGGGAAATGTGAAGTGATTCATTTTGGTAGGAAGAACAAGTAGAGGTAATATAAAACAAAAGGTACAATTCTAAATCGAGTGCAGGAGCAGAGAGGTCTGGGGTATTTGTGCATAATTTATTGATGGTAGCAGGAGAGGTTGAGGAAACATTAATAAAGTGTATGGGAATCTTGGGCTTTACAAATAGGCACAGAGTATAAAAGCAAGATAGTTACGGTGAACCTATATGAAACACGGTTTCAGCATCAACAAGAGTATTTGTTCAGTTCTGGGAACCACAATTTAGGAAGGGTGTGAAAGCATTAGAGAGGGTGCAGAAAATATTTATGGTTCCAGGGAACTTCAGTTACATCGATAGATTGGAGGTGCTGGGGCTGTTTTCCATGGAGAGGAGATGTGGTGGATGTGGTAAAAGCGATGAGGGATCTGAACAGGGTAGATAGGGAGAAGCTGTCCTCATTGGTGGAAGGATCAAGAACCAGGGGCCACTGATTCAAAGGTGGTTGGCAAAAGAAATAGCAGTGGCATGAGGAAAATCTTTTCTATGCAGTGAGTGGTTAAGATCTGATACGCATTGACTGAGAGTGTGGTGGGGGCAGATTCAATCGTGGCTTTCAAAAGAAAATTAGATAATTATCTGAAGAGGAAATGTTTGCAGGGCTACAGGGAAAAGGCAGGCAAGTGGCACTCGGTGAATTACACTTGCAGCGAGCTGGTGCAAACACTATGGGCTGAATGGCCTGCTTCTGTGCCGTAACCACTCGATGGCTGGGAGTTTCCAAACGCAATGTGGCATGTCCCTCTGCGGCGGATGTAGCAAGCGAGCCAAAAGTCCATTGACTTCGGCTGGATTGGAAGATCCAGCTGTCGGGAAGGGCCAGAAAATCCCGCTGTATGATTCCATGACTCTAGGTAGCTTTTATGGAGAATCTTGAAGAAGAGAGATAGAGAGGCAGAGATGTTTTGAGGGGGAATCCCATTGGGCCTAGGCAGCTGAAGAACTTCCTTTAGCGTGTCCTCAAAATTGAGCCATTGGTCCGATCGAGTGCTAGGAAAGGTGAAGTCTCACTGAGGCGGCTTCTTTGGCGATTAAGGATATACAAGGTGTTGTGTCAAACCTTAGTCCTTAATCTTCAGTTATTAGTTCTTAGTTTAGTTTTTCTTCTGGTAATTCCTGTAGTAATCTTTGTAATAGTGTGTTCTATGTCTGGTACATGCAAAAAGGTGTTTCTGTAAAATTGGACTGTGCATCTCTGACAGAAAAAGTGAAGGGTGACAAAAGTGAGGATTGTGCAGCTGTATGCAGTAGAAGCATGATCAAAAAGGTCCAATGGAATGTCGACCGTTATTGCAAGTGTGCTGAAATTTAAAATTGAGGAATTGAGGCTTCGTTTGCACTTCGTTAGCCTTTTATTTCTCATTGCAGATTTCCATTTGCATTATTGATGACGATTCTGAGGCTGAGTTGCACGCATCTCTGAGAAACCTGAAGTAGTTCCCCCAAAAGGTCTTTGAGTGGATGCAATTCACTTCATATTAGAGAAAGCACCCTCACTTACCTTGTGAGGAGGGAGGGAGAAAAACTCAGAGAGAGATTCTGAAATAGCCGTAAGTAGCAAAACTTACTACTCGATACAAAAATCATAAAATAAAATGTAGCATTTAAGTAAAGGTAAAAGTATGAAATGTTCACCAAAGGGTTGTAGCCGTTTGGTGATATCGCAATCTAAGTGAGAATAATTGGACTCAGATGATTATTTTCATTCTTTAGATGCTGAGGATAATTTTAATATTATATCTCATATGAAAATGCACATTTAAAATTATAGCAATGTCCTATGATGCAAAAACATACAAATATGGGAAGGAAAAGTATTAATTAAGGCCGTGAATCTCCTCCATTGAGCAATTTCTGTAACAGAATTTTAAGCCATTCACCAACAGAGGGGGTTGTACACTGATGTCTTGGTTAAGCTAATACTCATCTAAACTGGTAAAGACAATCACAGGCTAGCTGTGCCATTGGGGCACCAAGACAGGGCAACAGCAGACTTGTGCATATTTCATAGGAGGAACTCTAATCCCCCTTTTGGAAGAGGTGGAAGGAAGTTGGGACTGACACATGGGGGAGCCAGGCAGACAGCTATTCAGGAATGCCAGCTTTGTCCCCTAGCTAGTCATTGTATGTTTTTCAGTCGCTTTTTTTTGGTGTGAATGAGAACGGAAATAGCAGAGGGCGGTTTTGATCCATGGTCCCGCTGCACCTGAATCTAATTTAAGCACGACTTGTTTTTCTTATCAATTATCTAATCAATCAGGATCCACTGCAACCGATTTGGTGGGTACATTGACTTTGATTAGATTTTAAGATGGGATATAGCAAATTAGTTATACAACAAAATGATATGACTGTGACAAGCAGTGAGTAATGATCCAGGTCGGACAGGATAGTTGGCATGCGTAAACAGCTCTTTCTGTCTTCTTCGGACAGAATCGTCCCAGAATTGCACTAACTGCGGTGCTGAGTGAAAACTGAGTTTTACCCGTTGGCCGCAATGGTGTGTTTTCACGCTGCATCATCCGCTTCCCACCTCAGTAATTACGCAGCCACAGGAAACACACCATTTTGGTGGCGGGCAGCCTCTAAATCACCCGCCATTCAGTTACCTCACCACTTCCTCACTCCAGGTACCATATCTAAACTGCAGTCATGTACACAGTTCTCAATTCCTGCAGCCCAGGACTGCTCTGATGAAGACATGGCCCAGAAAGCAAAGAAGACCCCTCACCGGAATGTCTTTTGGAGGCCTGCCAAGATGTCTTCCACCCCAGCTGTAGCTGCAAGGAGGTCCAGCAATCTCACCACTCCAGCTTGGGAGGTGGTGGTAATGATGGTCAGTGCCAACACTGCACAGAAGAGGTTGACCATCCAATGCAGAAGGAGGATCAGTGATCTCATCCATGCCCCCCCAGGGTCAGGCAACCATTTTATCACTCCAAACTCACACACTCACAAGGCCGTCACACATTCAATGGCATCTCATTCACTGCCAGCTCAAGGGACATCACCACTTGCTCTCTCACACACACATGCACATCTCCATCTGGCCTCATATCCTCTGGAGACTGCCTCCTCAGCCCTCACCATCTTGAGGCCCCTCACGCAGATCAACATGTTCCCCCCAACACACCCTGGGTTATCCTCCTTCCCCAGTGCAGCCTCGCCTTGCAGCCTCTTCCCTTGCCTGAGACCACTTCCACCACCCTTCCCCAAGAAAGCCCTGCAGCTGTTGAAAAGTCACCCCCCGCCTTACGGCTGGTCTGGTAGGTAGAGACCTGCCCGTGAGCCCTCTAACAATGATGTGGCGCTGCCTGTGAAGCCTGGTGCTGATGACCGTGAGTGCTGCCTGAAGCAAGGTAATCAAAGAAACCTCGAAGTCCCAAGCGAAGTGCATGTCGCTTAAGTACATTTGTGAAACACATTGCCGTGCAATCACGCCGACGTGCCTGAATGATCCAGCGTGGTAGAATGATTCTGGTGACCAGGGCTTATCATGATATGCAGATGTATTAAAATGACATTCCTGACATCCAGCCGTAGGAAATGCGGCCCACTATTGACGGGTTGGGCGGACAATCACAACCGGTGAAACCGGTTTTTGGCCTTCCTGCCATATTGGCCACTCATGCTCACCATGACACCCAACGCTATTGGGAACAGAAAATTCCGGCCTTTCCCTTTCCTTCTCAATGCCTCACATCTTCACGACTTCTCAAAATACGCAAGATTTATCTTTAGGAGTACAACTGCCTACGACAATGGATTCCTTCAAAAAGCTATCCTTTATACCCTTTTCATGGTTAGACCTGGGTGTTATATCAATAGGATTTAATTGTCCTGTTAAAATTCTTCTTACGATAAAGTGTCCAATGCTGCTTTGAGTTCTTTGTTTAAACCATAGAGTAAAAGCCCATCCTTATGATATCTCCCACCGTTAGGTTAACTTCCATGAACTTCTATAGCAGTGGTGGGCAACCTGTGGCCCACCAGGGTTCGGAGTGCGGCTCACGGGACATTTTGTTGATCTGCAAGCCTCACAAATTGTGGGTATGCAAGCACCATTAGCAAAATTACCCGGCAGACCATCGTGGTTACTGGTGGACACGGGAGGTTGCGCTTTTTTATGTTACATTTGCCGTTAATTTAATTTGCCCCTAAGGATCGCTTTGCGTTGATGTGACGTGATAAGGCGAATCCAGTGAAAAAATCAAAGAGTACCGAGGAAGAAGAAGTAGCCAAAAAGAGAAAAATCGGTGACGCGGCAGAATGGTAAAAGAAAGCTGGGAGCTGGATTATTTTGTTATTGAACAGAAAGGAAGACCATTTCGCTTAATTTGCAATGAGGTGATATCAGTTCCAACAAAAGTCCAACGTTAAGAGACATTTTGAAAAATGCCATTCCTCTCATGTGGCAAAAGTTTGTGTAGGTTCTGCCCTACGTGCCCGACAGCTTCCAAATCTGAAGGAAGCCGTGGAAATACAGAAGCAGGTACTTAGACCAGCATTAAATGAGCGTGACGCAGTGACTTTGGCTAGCTTTCGTACTGCTTGGTTACTTGCAAAAAATGGAAATCCATTCTCAGATGCAATGCACCATCAAATCCTCGGGTGTTTTGTTTCCTAGGTTTAAAAACCAAGAGGAAATGATCATACGTGTTAAATGCCTGCAACTCAGGAGGTGTACTGTGAGTTGCAGAGTGCAAGATATAGCTGCCTACATGGCAGAGCAGCTTTTCAGAACTGTACGTTCAAGTGAGGCTATCAGTTTAGCACTGGATGAATGCAAAGAAATTAACGAGATTGCTCAGCTCTGCATGTGGATTTGTTGTGTTGATAGTGATCTGAGTGTGACAGGAGAATTTTTAGATCTCTTGGGAATACACAGGCGAGCACAGCATTTTTTGAGGCATTTACTGATTTCTTTTCAAAGACCACGAGCTACCTTTGGAAAAAATTGTACCAGTTACAACAGATGGGAGCTCCTCCATGACAGAAACGCACCGTGGATTTGTAGCTTTGTTGAAAGCTTGTGTCCGTTGACATATTTGGCATGTGTTGCACAATATGCCAAGTGCTCTGCTCTAAACTCGACAAGGGAGACAGACTGAAAGCTGTAATAGACAAAGTGATACAGATCGGTAACTTCACACTCGCTCACCCTCAGCATCACCGTCAGTTTGTGGAACTTGTGGACCAAATTGCAACAGAATATGCACACTGGCTAAGCCAAGGTAAAGCACTGGGCCGCATCCAGGCACTTCTACCAGAAATCCAGCAGTTTCTTGCTCAGGAATCTCAAATATACCCAGAGTTAGAAGATGAAAACTGGATTTTGGCTGTGGCTTTTCTCGCCAACATCACTGACCGACCACCTGAACGAGTTGAACGAGTCATTGCTGGGGGAAAATCACCTCTTGCCCACACTAGTTGCCAGTGTCAGAAAATTCACACCACACTACACACACTTCTCAAATTTGAAAAAAAATGCTGGATCTGATCGAGGAAATTAATATGATCCATCAGTTCACATACAAGTGCTGTCCACACTGGCAGGGCATTTTGAGAACCACTTTTCTTCTCTGAGTGATCTGAAGCCCTTCCGCTCGTTGCTTTCAAATCCTTTTGATTTTGATCTGAGAAAATGTGGCATAGTATGTCAAAGGCTTGCGGTACATAAAAGAAAGTTTGAGGAGGAACTCGTTCATGTTTGTGCCCTGGATGAAGACAAAATTAACTAGCTAAAAGGGAAAGATATACGAGAAGTTTGGCTGAATCTCGTGGTCCAGTTCTCCGGCATTGCGTTGCAAAGCTGATGTCAATTTTTGGATTGACGTACACATAAGGGCAGACTTTATCTGCTATGGGACACATCAAATCCAAGAAATGCAACAAACTGATGGATGAAAATCTCAGTGCTGAATTGCAAAACGTCTGCACATCCCTGAGTCCTAATCTAAGAAAGCTTGTGGAGAATAGATCCAACCAGAAGTCACACTGAGTATGATGTAAATAAGGCAAATGTAAATATTTCTTTTCTTTTTATCATTTGAAGTCTAGCACTTTGGGTATGGTTGAGGGTCTCACCGGGTGTCAAGTTGGCAGTCCCAAGTGGGGGGAGTGAGGGGCTAGGATTTGAGAGGCCATGGGGGGAGGGCAACCTGGGGGGTGCTGGTAAAACCTTGGATGGCCCTCCGATGGGCGCCGTGGACCGTTAAAGAGGGGGCCCCCCTCCTCCCCTCCCCCCGTCCCCCTCCCTCCTCCACTGCCCACCATCAACCCACGTAGGGAAGCCTGCCGGGCTGGCCACTTGGTGGGGGCCCTACCTTCAAACCTGTCGGTCATATAAATTTTTACACTTTTCAAGCTTGATTGACGAAAGTAATGGTCTGTGAACCTTATTTTCAGTCAATCAATCTTTACAATAAAGACTCCAACTTAAATTTTCTATTTGATGAGTGGAATACAAAAAAAAATGCTGGGTTGGGAAACCTCACCCACTCACCCGCCCCATTATCTGCTGAAGCTCCAGTGTCGGGTTAATTACAATATGATAAGATAAGCTGAGCACGGGAAAGGCCTCTGACTGGGAGCTTAGACATGGGGAGGACAGTGATTTGGATCAAAAACTTAAAACGGGGCAGATATCTAGCAGTTTCAAACTTGGGAAGCAATCATGTTTTTGTGTCAAAAGCATCTCAGAGAGCATGCACTGTACAGTAATCAGTAGAAAGAAATTCTAAAAAGTGTTTCCTTTTCACTTTTGGGGAGCAAATGTGGACCCCTACTGGCCGGTTGGGCTCAGCATTAGACAGTGCACTTACCAATGATGCCAACTATGTAGACAGGCAGCCAGGTGTTCTTATAAAATAGTTATGCTATTGAAAATAATGTTATCTCACATTGTTGCAGTAAGGGGTGGTACTAACTCTAGCAATGCAAAGCACAGTTAGATTGTGACAATGTCTCCTGAGGCTCTTGGCACAGCAGTGACTTTCCTCTTCAGCCAATGTTGGATGGCTGTTTTCTACAACTGGGCAGGCTCCTCACTCCCAAAGTTTGGGCAGCAAAATTTCAAATGCCTGCAACTAATCATGGGCTGCAGAAGCAAAAGGCGGTAGGATGCTGAGGGGTCAGAGGAGATAACAGTAAGGGGAGAGGAAATGCTTCTGTCATGTCACTCCAAGGCTATACTGCCAGGCTCAGAAAGCTGGCTGCCAAACCTGGAATGCAATTTTAAAAAAAAAACAGCTGCCTGGTTTAAATTTCAAAGGAAACCGAATAGCCCATTAACACTCACCACTCACAGATGGTAGGAATTCTATCTGCTATGATGGACATAGGATTTGCCCATTTGCTTGCAATGTTGGCATGGAAGCTCGGACAGCTGTTATCTTGTCTTTGTGGGCGACTGTTGTAATGGAATCTCTGGGGCACCACGTCACACAAGCATGCTGTTCTCCAGCCGAGGACAGGACTGCTGAGGCACCATCTCAGGCTGTGGCTTCATGAGGAACAAACCTGCTGCCTTTTCTCAGGATGACAGTGTGTCTGCTCCCTCCTGCCCTTGCTGGTGCCACTCAACCGGCCAGCCCAGAACGCTGCACTTTCCAACACAAATATAAAGAAGTTAAACCCCTATTTGTGAGTGAGTCGAATCTGCTAATTTTTATACAGTGTATTTCATTCTAACACCGATACGTACACTACTGTCCAATTGCAAACTATATTAAGAAATGCACAGCACCACAAGCTGTTCAACAGCACACACTACAGAGAAAACCAGTCATATAACTTTTTCATGCATTTTAGTCAATAAACCTTTGGCACTGACATTTAGGAACACTTTCCTCTATATTTGTTGGAAGGGTGGCCGAGTTGTACTGTTAATGATAGAGTTGATCTGCAGACACTTCACGTGTGCTTTCAACTCTAACTCTATTTCTACACTGACTGCTGAGGGAGCCCGCGCTACTCTCCTATTGATTACTACAGATCATGTAATCTTCCCTAACAAGTACCATGGTTAAAGGTACATTTCACACTAAATAAAACCATAATTATTGCATTCCTCCCCCTTTAACTCATCTGTATATATATTCACAAGTATATATTTTTCAAAGCAACATAATATTTACTCTGGGCAAGGAATTTGCAAGTTCAGTCTTTCAGGTGACTTCCTGGTATGTGTGGCGTGTCGCAGCTCCACAAATTCAGATTTTTTTGTCAGGAACCTCCTTTTCCGGAGTTGCCTGAACATCAGGTGCTTCGGTGGGCACCTGCAGCTCTGTATCTTCCACTCCTACAGGAACATCAGACATGTCTGTCCTGGGTTGATATCCTCAACAGGAAACGCAGACCCGGTCATGGTCATTGGTGGAACCAAATCTTGGTGATTTGTGTCTCTTTTCCTTAAATGGTCCACATGTTTACGGATGATCCAGCCTTTCACCTCCAAGTGGTAAGATAGAGGCCCAGTCACTGCACTTATCTCACCCGGTAACCACTTTGGTCCTTCCCCAAAGTTCTTCACGTATACCGTCTCTCCCACAGTAAATTTCCTCCCACGCTATGCCAGTTGTGTCTAATTTTCTGGCTTTCCTGACTCCTTTCCACCTTCCCCTCTAAATTTGGCATTATTAAGCTCAATCTCGTCCTGAGACGGCGTTTCAACAATAACTCTGCAGGTGTGACACCTGTTGTTGTGTGAGGGTTAGTGAAAAAGAAATCGTGCTAGCTTGGTTGCCAAGGAATCACCAGTTAGTTTTTTCATGCCTGCCTTGAACGTTTGAACTGCCCTTTCGGCCAGTCCATTTGAGGAAGGGTGGTACGGTGCAGTTTTTACATGAGTGATACCATCGAGGCTGATAAACCGTTGAAATTCAGCACTTGTAAATGCCGTGCCATTATCAGGAATGATTACCTCTGGTAGTCTGTGAATGGCAACACTCTCACATAGCTTCTCAATTATAGCAGCCGACGTTGGTGACTTCATCTCATATACATCTAACCATTTTGAATGGGCAATTGACAATGAGCAGAAACATTGTTCCCAGGAAAGGTCCAACATAGTCAATGTGTAACCGCACCCAGGGTCTACCTGGGCACTCCCATGGGTGTAGTGGAGCTGTCGCTGGCAACTTTTGCAATTGCTGACATTGCACACAGTGCTTTACTAAACTCTCTATTTCTCCATCCATCCCAGGCCACCATAAATAGTTGCGTGCTACGGTCTTCATTCGGGATATTCCTGGATGGACACTGTGTTGTTCACTTAAAAATGGCTCCCTTCCCTTTGGAGGAACCATCACTCATGCTCCCCACAATAAGGTGTCATCCTGGCCGGTTATTTCATGTCTTCTGTTGAAGTATGGTTTCATTTCATTAGATACTTGCTCCCGTACTTGAGATAGGATTGGGTCCCGACTTGTCCAGTTTCTGATCTGTCGGGTATATATCGGTGAGGAATCTAAGAAATTTAACAGTAAAACCAGTTCCCGTGGAACTGGGACGTGCTCATCAATTTCTTGTTAAGGCAAACGACTAAGGGCATCGGCATTTGCGATTTGATTGCCAGGCCTATGTAGGAAAGTGTACTCGTATGCTGCCAGAATTAAAGCCCCTCCTTGTATTCTTGGTGAGGCTATGAGTGGTATAGCCTTGTCCTCACTAAACAATCCTAGCAATGGTTTGTGGCCTAGAATGATTGTAAAATGGCGACCGTGTACGTACTGATGAAATTTCTTGACACCAAAGATGATGTACAGGCCCTTCTTTATCTATCTGCGAGTATCCCTTTTCCGCTGTGGTGAGCACTCTTGATACATAACCTATCAGCCATTCTGTGCCGTTGTCCATCCGATGAGAGAGAACTGCTCCCACTCTGCAGGGAGATGCGTCAGCACCAATTCTTTCATCTGGTCGTAATGCAATCATAGATTGGACGAGTGTAACAATTGTTTCACCTTGATGATAGCTTCTTTCTGGGGTGCCTCCCAAGACCAATGTTGGTTCTTTTTGAGTAGAGAATGCAGGGGGGGCAGCACTGTAGACAAATTGGCTAAGAACCGCCCATAATGGTTGATCATACCTCGGAATGATTTGAGCTCTGAGACGTTCTTTGGCACAGGTACCTCTCTTATAGCTCTCACTTTCTCCTCGACTGGGTGGAGGCCCTGTGAACCTGCCCAGTGACCCAAATAGATTACCTCGCTCGCTTGGAACGTGCATTTTTCTTTTTTTAGACACACTCCAGCTTGCAAGTAGCATTTTAAGACTTCTTCTAAGTTATGCCAAATGCTGTTTTTCAGTGAATCCTGTAACCAATACATCGTCTAAATAGATTACAACCTGGGGCAGTCTCTGCAATAAGCTTTCCATTGTTCTCTGAAAGATGGCACGAGTTGAGGAGACACTGAAAGGCAATCGTGTATGTTGGTACAACCCTTTGTGGGTATTAATTGTGACAAATTCCTGGGAGGTATTATCCAATTCTAGTTATTGATAAGCATGACTCATGTTAAGCTTTGTGTACGTTGTCCCTCCTGCCAGCTTGGCATATAAATCCTTGATTTTTGGAATGGGGTGCCAGTCTAGCTTAGCCACTCTATTAGTCTATTTGTGTTCTGCACAAATTCAGACGCTTTGGTTGGGTTTAAGGACAGGGACTATGGGTGCTGCCCATTCTGAGAACTGAACAGGTTGTATAATGCCCAGTTTCTCTAGTCTGTTCAGTTCAGTGTCAACTTTTTCTCCGATTGCATATGGCACCGGTCTCGCTTTCATGAAGTGAGGGGTGGCTTCCAGATCCACATGAATCTTGGCCTGCAGACCCTGGATTTTCCCCAGTTCATCCTTGAAGATGGTGGCGTACTTTCTAAGTAGCTCTGGCATCCCACTTGCTCTCAACTGGAAAATTTTAGCCCATTCTAACTTAATCTCCTTTAACCAATTTCACCCCAGGAGGCTTGGCCCTTCACCTGCTACCACCATCAAGGGTAGCTTTGCCGATTGGCTTCCATAATGGACAGTTGCTCTGCTTATGCCTTTTACTTGAATGTCTTCACCCATATATGTTATGAGCTTGGCAGCTATTTCTCATAAACTTAATTGATGTTCACTATTATTCAAATGTCTGAAGGTATGTTCGCCAATTATTGTAATGGAAGCTCCCATGTCCACTTCCATTCTAACAGGTTTGCCATTTACTTTCACTGTGACATATATTGGTTCTGTCTTTCCAACTTTCAGATTAAACAATGAGTAACTGTCAGAATTTGTTCTTTCAGGCTCTTCTACGTCATAGGTTTCACTGGGCTTCTTTTGTTCTCAAGCCAGCTTGAATCTTTCCTTGCACTGCCCCATGATATGTCCATTTCTCTGACAATAGTAGCGTTCGATTTTTTTAAACTGCCAATCGCTGAAAGACTGATTGTTTCCACCTCTATTAAAATTATTCTTTGATTTCTCTGCTAAGTTATTTTTCTTTATTCTTCAGCTGGCGGGAGCTGTTCCACGTTTCTCGGCAGAGTCTTGCATTTTAGCACCCTTTTCGGCCGAGGTTTCCCACCCAATGTGGAGGACGGTGCCATTTTGCGCAACCTGTGTTGCTTTTGAATCTCTTACAGAGCTTTCCATGGCCAGCGCTATCTTTAGCACCTTCTTGAAATCCAGATTCACTTCGGACAATAGCCTTTTCTAAATAGTGTCCTCTTTCACACCATACATTAAGTGATCTCTGAGCATATCATTTAGAGTCGTACCGAACTCACAATGTTCCGTTAGCTGCTTCAAATTTTTGCCATGTAGCATGCAATTATCTCACCCAGGGTTCTACTTTATGAATTAAACCTGAACCTCTGCATTGTGACTGAGGGATTTGGATGAAAATGACCCTTCACGATGTCCACCAATTCATCGAAATGTTTTGAATCTGGGGCACTGGGTGCTGTCAAACTTTGAATCAAACCGTGGGTTTTGCTCCCACACGTACACAAGAGGATCCCTCGCCTCGTGCCTTCCCCCACAATCCCGTTCGCTTTAAAAAAAGAACATGAGGCGTTCTATGTAATGAGATCAATCATATGTGGCTGGTTCAAAAGGATCAATTCTCCCAAATTGTGGCATTTTGAGAGAGGATAACTTCTTCAATTCTAATGGAGCTTGCTACTTACAATCGCTGGGTGAGGTACAGTGCTGATTTCTTTCTAACTTGATTTCTCCTGTTCAATCCTGTTTTATCCTCGTCACCTGTTTGTTGTAAGGGTGGCCGAGTTGTACTGTTAATGATAGAGTTGATCTGCAGACACTTTTTGGGTGGAAAGTTTAAGTTTATTTACAATATTCTCAGCAGCAAATTCACTTGTCCTTGCATCTCCAAACTATCTCTACACTGACTGCTGAGGGAGCCCGCGCTGTTCTGTTATTGGTTACTACAGATCATGTGATCTTCCCAAACATGTATCATTCTTAAAGGTATATTACACACTAAATAAAACCATAATCACTACAATATTCTAATCTTTGTAAATTAAAAATGTAAATAGCCTCACAGCGCAAACCTTTACTAGCAAAGTGGAAGTGCTAAAAATAGAGGTGAACAATGCGGATTGCAAGAGGACAAAACTAACACTAAAACAGAATCTTCCGGACCCATTGATGAGAATGGAAATCTCAACGACTTGCCGGCCCCACCGCAGAGGGTGGGGGACTGGAAAATTCTGGCCCTGGATTACAAGCTACCTCTGTGTTTATTGACCAAAAATGGACAGATAGGATACAATGCCTCGATAGAGTAGTGAGCCTACTATCCAACAGAGGGAGCCAGCGTGCGCCAGATGGCATCAATTCAGTTTAGTAGCTTATTCATTGTTTTGTATATGATATGGTAATATCTGACTATAATTATGAGACTTACAGCATAACTAAATGTTAGTCGGTCTCAGTTAGCGGTGCTCTGAGTCAGGACTTTCTGGGTTCTGACTGGATCCCTATTTTGCCATGGGGGCAGCTGATTTCTGGGGATATTATTGTTTTTCTTCCTTGCGTGGCAGTATTAAAATCAAATTACTCCTGGTATTATGTGCATCAGGATTGATTAGGAAAAGTACTGCTTAATGACATGGTGCAGCACCAGCCTCTGGGCAGTTGTCTCCTAAAGAACCACATCGTGTGGTTAATGTCTGGCAAATGCTTGGAGATGTTGTTGTGATCTCATGTTATGTTGCGCCCATGTTATATTTCTTTACCCTATCCTGTGCCTTTCTGCATCCTTTTTAAATGATATTGCCAGTTTGTGCTAAATCATGACCAGTGGTAAGTTATGAATTCAAGCCCATTTTGAACCTGCTTTGTGATTACCCAAACTAATTCAAATTTGATGAAATACTTTTATCCCACCATTCCAGGTTGAAACCTAGACTCAAAATCACAGAATCGTTATGGTGCAGAAGGAGGCCATTCAGCCCATCGTGTGTGCACTAGCTCTCCGAATGAGTATTATGGCCCAGTGCCCATTCTCCTGCCTTTTCCCTGCAACCCTGCACATTGTTTCTATTTAAATAATCACCTAATGCTCTCTTGAATGCCTCAATTAAACCTGACTCCACACCACACTTCCAGGCAGTGTATTCCAGACCCAAACCACTCGCTGTGTGAAAAAGTTTTTTCTCAAGTTGTATTTGCTTCTTTTGCAAACCACTTTAAATCTGTGCCCTCTCATACTTGATCCTTTTAGGAGTAGGAACAGTTTCTCCCTATCTACTGTCCAGCCCTCTCATGATTTTGAACACCTCTGTCAAATCTCCGCTTAGCCTTCTCCGCTTCAAGGAGAACAGTCCCGACTTCTCCAATCTATCTTCACAACTGAAGTTTCCCATCACTAGAACCATTTTTGTAAACCTCTTCTGCACTTTCTCCAATATGTTCACATCCTTTCTAATGTGTGGTGCCCAGAACTGTACACAATACTCCAGCTGAGGTCCAACAAGTGTCCTATACAAGTTCATCATGACCTCCTTTCTCTTGTACTCTATGTCCCTATTAATAAAACCTAGGATACTATATGCTTTATTAACTGCTGTCTTCACCTATCCTGCTAATGACTTATGTATATATATACCCAAGCCCCTCTGCTCCTGCACACTCTTTAGAGTTGTACCCCTTATTTTGTATCGTCTCTCCATGTCCTTCTTACCAAAATGAATCACCTCACACTTCTCTGCATTGAACTTCATCTGCCACCCATCTGCCCACCCCACCAACTTCTCTATGTCCTTCTGAAGTTCTACACTGTCCGTTTCATAGTTTACAATGCTTTCAAGTTTCATATCATCCACAAACTTTGATATTGTCCCCTGCACACCAAGATCTAGATCATTAATATATGTCAGGAAAATCAAGGGCTCCAATGCCGACTCCTAAGGTGACAATACATTTGGGCATTATTTATTTTGAACTCAGATACTTTGCTTGGTGCTTAACAGGCCACTGATTATTGCAAATGTTTCCCTTTGAGCTATAAATCTCCTTTGCTTAATCCAAGATTTGTAAAATGATATCCTGAACACCAGTTAGTGTGAACTAAAATAAAAGGAGGGTGAACACAAACATTTGCATGCATATAATGCCTTTTGTTACAAATATGAGGTTTGTAAGATTGTTATGTTTTGAGACTGTGTCTTTAGGATAAGATGAAGGGGGTCATGTGGCCAGTTCTAAAGTTTGCCTCACAACAAAACTGGGTGACATGGATTGTTGTCTGGAAAGAGGAGTTATGTATTCCCACTTGGAGATGATGGTGGCAGTATCTGTGTTTACAGTAGTTAGACTTCTAGTCCCCAGAAAGATGTTGAGAATGTCAGGTTGTAAATAATTATGCTTCAAACTGTCCAATTACTTCCAAGATAAAAGAGAATTGGGGTCTCAAGAATAGCTAATCAGCATGTCTACCTGGATACAAGGCCCATGTGATTCATGTTACCATGAAGATGGGGAAGGATTTCCTAAAATATCACTGAATCTACCAGGCAAATTAATCTGGCAGCATTTAGGAGAGAGGGAGCAGCTAGGGGCCGAAAGTCTACATGGTTCATTATGAAAGAATGTGGGTGGGAGCGCACGCCTGGATTGAGAAGACCAAATTTGTGAGGATTTGAAGATTCACCTGGCTTGTGCTTGATGGAGAATCAACAGGAAAAACCCTCACTATGAAAGACAGTTCTGGGGTAAAACATTATGAAGCTGGGGAAGGAAAGGAACAGTGGTAAACCCTCAGGAGCTAAGAATCACTTCAGGCTGGATCTGGGAAAATCGAATGGCTTGAGGAACAGCATAATTACACCTGCAAAGTGAGTTTTCGGTTGTGTTAAAAGCAAAATGGGGGAGTTCTGTTCTGTCGTTTAAAGTATAATTTACCTCAAAAAATAGTGTTTAGTCAATGGTGCTTTTAGTCTAGTATTACACTAAACGTCTTAAACTTGGAATTTTGCTGCGTCACCCTTCCAGCTATCAACGGAAAATTCAAATGACTTTTTTTTAAAGTTATTGGTCTCTATGGGGATTGTAACAAAACTGGGGGCTCTTGTGAGATTTCAGATCGACAGGCTGAATCGAGTACACTTGGTTTGACCTGAATTTAAATGAACAAGTCTTCACAGTGATTTTTGCTGTATTTACTGAAAAGTTTAGATGGCTGCATTTATTGCTGAAGCATTCCTCGAAAGAGTAGACTTGTCTTTGAACGCCTTGCCACAGTTAACAAAGGTTAATTTAAAAGCAGCGGCAGAAACGTTAGAAATAGATTTAAAAGGAGGCACTATGAAGTCAGAAATATTTGAGGTATCGGCTCAACTCATGAACCTTGAGGTAACCCAGATTAAACGCAGGTAGAGCTGGCTAGGATTCAGTTGCAGATGAAACAACTGGAATTAGAGTCAGAAGGACAGAAACTTGAGCCTGAGTTTCACGACTGGCCTGCGCGCCAAGTCGGCACAAGCGGAAGCAGATGTGGAATCCGCTCCCGGACGCAGTCGTGTTGCAAAGGCGATTTCACTCTGGATGACCAATTAAGGTCCGCCCTGCGTGAAACACATCTTCTCAATGGTCGGGAAGGGCCGGGTGGGGGCGGGAACCTGTCGGGCCCCGGGGTCCAATGGCGACCTGGTAGGCACTTTAAAACCAGCAGCTCCCTGAAGACTGCCGGGGGGAGAACCTTTGGAGTCTGTCCAGGAAACCATCTCCTTCGAACAATGGGCCTCACCAACAGCTGGAGACGTCAGGCGGGAGGTAAGTCCGGTAGGCACTCAGCCCCCGTATCTTGGACGAGTGCCTCGCGGTCCGTGTGGAGGGGGTCGGTGTCAGGCGGGACACTCTAGTGTCCAGGGATGGCAGGAGGAGGCCACCACACCTGACCAAAAAAGCCTGGGAGGAGGTGGCAACCGAGGTCAGCAGCCACACCGTTGTACAAGGGTACATGGGTACAGTGCCACAATGATCTGCTGCACTTGGCAATGGTGAGTACCGAATTGCCATGGATCAGTGTGGAGAAGTGTTAAGGGCTGGCCATCCCCTGATGGAGCTCAGGGTGTTAGATTCTGAGTGTCAACTGTCAATGACACCAGAGATGGCCAAGGGGGTGAGCCCCGGCTGCTTGGCCTGAGTGCTTTGGGCTCGAGGGCCACAGCTCTGATGTGCCCTGCAAGGTGTCCCAGAGGGAGGTGTTTGCCAGGCTGCAATGGCGCTGCAGGTACAGAGTGGACAAATCAATTCTCCTCTGTCATTTCAGGAGAAGAGAAGCCATAACACCATCGAAAGAATAAGACAGGCGGAGGCTCCCCAAACCTCCTAATCATGACAAGGTTTGAAATGGATGCCTTGGAGCTGGAGAGCCACCACCCATCTTGGTCAGCCAGTCGTGAAGAGGCGGGGTCTCTGACGAAGGTAAGAGTGCAGCGAACAGAGGTGAGAGTATCGGGATTGTGCAAACATTCTCGTGTAGTCTCATCATTAATGGGAGCCTCAAACCTGGATTGCTCATTGATCATTGAAAGATGAGGGCACCATGATGCAGATCTCCATCCTCACCAGGCACCTGGCATGCACAGTGATAGTGTGATGACTTAAACTAATGACAAGTCATTGTTCTCCCCTAGATTCGCCAGCTCACCTATGAATGCAAGGCCCCGAAGAGCCACCCTTGACGCCAGAGCACCACTGGGCTTTAGATGCGCCTGCATCATACCCCTTTTCTGCACCAAGCGCCAACACAGATACCAGCACCTTGGTGGACATTAGATCGCCAGTTAGAATGTCAGTGCACAGCAGTGAGGGCACTTCACACTCACTTGAGGAGCGGGCAGAGGAAGAGAGTGCCCAGGGGTCCGGCAGTCAGAGGTCTCCTGCTGGAGACCGGGAACGATGCTGATTCAAAGGCAGATGATGAGCCTCTGGAGTCGTCCAATAGGCAGCAGATGCTGGGTGTCTAGCGGGGTGTGCAGGAGGACCTGGTGGAGATCCATGAAGGTCTGTGTGCCATGGTCTCTGTTGTGGAGGAGTCCATGCGGAGCGTGAGCACTGCATTGATCCTCACGGCCAAGCACACTGCCTCCTCCATTGAGAGAGCGGCGATTATCATGGAGAGGCAGCTCCAGCGACAGGATCAGGGGTTCCTGGGGTTGCGCTTGGACCTGCAAGCCCTCACACAGGCAATATCCTCAGGAGGTCAGTGCCAGTGTGGGAGATGGATGAGGCAACCCGATGCCCATCTAGGTGCCCGTCCATCAATGGTGAGCAGGGAGGCCCAGAGCGAACTCACAATGGCGCACGAGCTGCCTGTCGTCTCTGCGGGTTCCTCTCAGGGTGCTCTGGATGACAGCAGCAGCTCCTCCATCCCTCTGACTACGGCATCTGATGAATCTGCGATGACTGGCAAGAGGCCAGCCGTGGCGCTGGCTGTTCCCCTCCAGGAGCCAGAGGATGACCACCAAGGTCATCAAGGCCAACAGTACATCACAGTCAGTTGTCTGCTTCCAATGCCGCTGTCAGCGAAGGAGGGCAACAAGACGCAGCACTTGCAAACGTAAGCTTAAGGTACCGTGAGCACGAGAGGGACTGTTCACGGGTGACCTTCTGTTCTGCCATGTTTTGTTAATATGCTTACTGGTGTGGCCATTAACACCAGACATAGCTCTGTTCATTTGTTGTGAGTGTCAAAATGAGATAAATTTTGCATTTGTCTGAATGGACTGAGTATGCTTCAGGTTACGGTTACGCCAGTATCTAATGCTGGACGTAGGTGGCTCTAAATTTTATTGCACAGGCACTGAGTGGACTTTGGGTTCAAATGAAAGGGTCATTTCAAACATCCGGGATGGAGGCGGCAGGCCTGGAATGAGGTGGAAGCGGATCTCTGGCAGCCTAGCTGAAGGAGCGTTGGATCAAGGTTTCCCTGGTGTCCCTGCCTCCCTGAAGGTTACAGAGGCCTGACTCCGCGGCCTCAGTGTTCTCCTCACCATGATCCTCTTCTGACTCACTGCTGGATTCACCTTCTGTGGCCTGTGGAGCTGCCTCAAGATCCTCTTCCTCCAGCGGGTCCCGCCTTTCCAGAGCCAGATTGTGGAGAGCGCGGCATGCACCACAATCAGTGACACCCGCTCTGGGGGCGGTATTGTAGTGCTTGCCCTGAACGGTACAGGCATCGGAAACGCATCTTCAGAAGACCTATGGTCTCTCTATCACGGCCCTTGTGGAGGTATGATGCCTGTTATAACGCTGCTCTACCTCTGTTCTTGGGTGATGGAGAGGCATCGTAAGTCATCTTTTCAATGGATAGCCCTTGTCATCCAGCAGCCATCCATACAGTCGGGCTGGAGCACTGAAGAGCGTCGGCATCTGTGAGTGTCTGAGGATATAAGCGTCATGGGAGCTGCCAGGGTACCTTGCACAGACTTGTAGAACCTGCGTCTTGTGGTCACACACTAACCGCACGTTCATGGAGTGGAATCCCTTCCTGTTGACGAAGGCACCCGGATGACCCGCTGGCGCTTTGATGGCCACATGTGTGCAGTCTATAGCACCCTGGACGCGGGGGAACCCAACAATTGCTGCAAACCCTCTGACATGCTCGGCCTGTCTGGCCTCGTTCATACGGAAATGAATAAATGTCATTACCCACCGGAACAGAGCTTCATATACCAGCTTGACACAACTGTGGCAGCTGATTGGGAGACTCCAGAAAGATCCTCCACTGAGCCCTGGAAAGCGCTGGAGCCATAAAAGTTGAAGGCCATTGTGACCTTCAGAGCCACTGGCATAGGGTGTCCACCCACACAGTTGGAGGTGATCTCAGGCCCAGTCATCTGACAAATGGAGGTAACAATCCCCCTGGAGAGGTGGTGCCTCCTTCGGCAATGCACCTCGGACATGTTGAGGTAGCTGCATCGGTGCCTGTAAACCCTGGCAACAGGGTAGTGGTGTCTTATGTGGCCCCTTCCACCTAGGACTTCCTGCTAACCCTGCACCCCTTGTACCTGTGCCTCTCCTCCCACAGGTCGCTCCCCTGGAAGCTGCATTGGGATATCTGGCCTCCTCTCCCTTCTGCCCCTCTCTCTTTCCTCAGAGGAGGAGGTGCCACCAATGGAGAGCACAATCCCCATTACCAGGGTAACAGAAGGCTATCTGGCGCCTGAAAGGGTCCGCATGGTAAAAACCCTCCAGGAGCCTTGGAGACACCAATGGGCCCTGAACTGAAGCCGAGAAATGTTAAGACTAGAGGTCAAAACATAGATGAAATTGTCAAGTTCAAATAAGCAACAAGCAGCAAACTATCTCCTAAACTCCTCACTACCCACAATGGCAATGCTTTTTATCCCAGTCTTGGATGAGGCTTTGTTAAGAGTGGGCTGCCCGCCTGCCTGTTTTGCCTGTGCGACGCGCAAGAAATCGCAATGGCAAGGCAAAATCAGGATCAGCTGGGTCTTTAATGGCCTCAAGTGGCCCTTTAATTGTTGGCTGGCGTGGCTCCGACACCCGTTGGCGCCCGCCGACCTGAAGGTTGCGTGCGCGCGGGGTGACGTTGGGACCTTCCCCTGACGCCACCTTGTGCTATTCCACGTCTGTCCGGTTCGGGCACTCCCCCAGCTGCAAAACGTAAAATTCTGGCCTTGAAGAAGAAACAAAATAAAAGGCTGGAACTCAAAAGAGAGGAAAAATGAAAAAGAAAGAGAAATGCAAAAAACTTGAATTAGAATGTCAGAGAAAGTGAAGCCAGAAAATTTGAACTGGTCAAGGAAAGGCTTTATGTGAACAGGGAATAGCAGGCAGATCTAATGGTGGGTCAGATTTAATTCCTGGCTTTGATTTGGCAAGGAATATTTGCCTAGTCTCTAAATTCAGCAAGGAAGGAGTTGTCTCCTTTGAGAAAATTGTTATAAAATCACAATGGCTCAGAGAAATGTGGACAATTTTATTACAAAGTGTTTTGGTAAGGAAAGCGTTGGAGGTTTATTCAACCCTTTCAGGTGAACAGTCTGCAGATTATGATATGGTTAAGACAGCTTTACTTAATGCATACGAGTTAGTTCCAGAAGTTTAGAGGCAAAAATGTAGAAATCTGAGGAAGAGACAGAATCAGACTTTTGTGGAATTTGCTAGAGAAATAGAAATGGTATTTGATCAGTGGTGTAAAGCCATGAAGCTAAAGCAAGATTTTGAAAACCTTAGAGAGGTATTGTTAATGGAAGAATTTAAGAACAGCATTCCCTTAGGAATCAGACGCCACCTGGAATACCACAAAGTTTTCAAAATAAGGGAGGCAACTTTTATGGCTGATAGTTACGCACTATCCCACAAAATCATAGTTGGCAGCAAACCTTTGTTGGCAAACTCGCAGAGAAGCTGGAGAGATAAGAGAAGTTGATTGTGAACAGAACATTAAGGGGGATGACAGAACTGAAAAGGCAGATGCTTCTCAGAGTGACAAAAAAGACAGTATTGAGGATAAGTATGAGTCAAAGAGACTAACATGTTATTTTTGCCATATGACATGGCATATGAAGGCAGATTGCTAGAAATTGAAGCAGAGATTGGTTGTGTTGGTAGGAGCGGCTAGTGTTTCCCAAAAAAATACTGACATTGAGTGACAACCGATACCATCTAATGTGCTCGCAGCAAATGTAAATCAGGACATAAGAGATTGTGGATTTTTATATCTGAGGGTGAAGTAATCACATTTTGCCTGATAAAGGATCCAAAAAGATTGTTATTCTTAGAGATACAAAGTGCGCTCAAACATTAGCGAAAGACGTGAATTTCTCTCCAGAACGTTTGCTGAATAGAAGTGTACTTATAAAGTGCATTAATGGAAATTGTGTAGAGTGAATTAAAACTGCGCTTTGCTCTGTGGTTCTGTTATTGTGGGACTGGTGTCCAAATTGCCTTTAATAATGTTGACCTTACCCGAGGAAATGATCTTGCGGGAGACCATGTGCTCCCTCCGGACTTTTCCACAAAGCCCCTTGAAATTGTTAAAAAATAACAAGTTATCGGCAAGTTCAGTGCACTTGGAAACACATATGCCTGTCTTTGAATCTGTTGGAAAAAACAACGTTTTGACTCAAGAGTTGCCCAAAGAATCAACAGTTCAGGCTTCTGAGAAGGAAAAGACACTGAGGCTGTAGACTGACAACAAAGAGTTAACTACAGCTCAACACAAATTGACTTCCTTAGTTCTGTTGAAGAGTCATATGGACTCGAAACGTTAACTGTGTTCCTCTCCGCAGATGCTGTCAGATGCTGAGTTTTTCCGGGTATTTTTGTTTCTGTTTGAATTACACCTGCCTCCAGTTCCTAATCTACACGCGTCAAAGCGAAATACAGCAACAGATCAGGCTAATGGACAGACAAAGAGAGACAGTGCTTTAAAACATTAACATTAAAACAAAACTTTAATTAATGCTGTTACTGTGGAATTACGAGGATGGATTTGAGTGCTGGAACGCAAATTAGAACTTCAAAATAAAGAAACTATGGGCGGGTTTATCCCAGATTTGGGCAGTGCGGTAGCGGGCAGGAAAAGGATGTTTTACTCGCTGGCCGCTATGGCAGATTTTCGCGTCGTATCATCTCAATCCCGCCTCATTAGTCATGCATTCCCAGGAAACACGCCGTTTCACTGGCAGGGGGACCCTCAATTCTCCTGCCACACTGTCACCTCGCCAGTTCCTCACACCAGGCGTCATATTTAAAGTGCAGCCATGCGCACAACTCTCAGTGCTTCCAGTCCAGTATTGCTGCACGGAAGACATGGCCCCGAAAGGCAAGAAGACTGCAGCTCCCCGATTCAAGTCACGCAGATCCTGGAATGCCTTTTGGATGCTGTGGAAGCTGCTGTGATGTCCTCTGCCTCTCGCTCTGGGCGAAGGCCAGTAAGCAAGGTCACCTATCCGACATGGGAGGCGGTGGCTGCAGTGGTCAGCGCCAATGCCCTGCAAAAGAGGAGAACCGCCCTGTGCAGAAAGAGGATGAATGGTCTCAGCCGTTCTCTCAACTCACTCACTCACAAACCCATCACACGTCCACAGGGATCTCACACCTCAAAGGACAACACCACTAACTCTCACACACGCCCTCACATCTCCATCAGGCTCATACCTCATCTTGTCCATGGTTCTGCTCACCACACAAACATTCCATGTAGTGCCATGTGTCTTTCTCACACTCTCTCCATCGGTTTTCATTCAGGAGAAACTGTCTCACAGCAGCAGGGAGAGGTCCCAGACCCGGGGGTGGAGTGGTCAACATTAGGCCCCTCACTCGCTTTGAGGAGCGTGCCATCGCACTGACCTGTGAGGACGTGGATCGTGGCTGCGGTAATGGTGAGCTCGGCGACGAACACCTATGTGAGGATCCTGCACCATATCATCCCTCTCTCAATGCAACTGTGAGTGCTCTCTCTCTCCTGCTTTTGACTCTGATGCCATGCACTAATTATATCTACTTTGTTCACCGGGAGCTCTGCCAACTGAGGACATCCTCAGCCAGACAGTCCCTCAGCTCCATCCAGGTCCTCACTTCCAGCCAAGAGGACACCTCCTCCATTGAAGAGCTGGAAACAGGCATCCTGGAAGACCTGTCACAGCGCTTACCCACACCCTCCACCAGCGCAGAGACACACACCACGTGGGACCCAGATCTAGAGCAGGCTCGGGTTCACAGTCTGGTGGTCACTGCATGGACACATGTCTGCAGCAGGAGGAGGCGGGTTCAACTGAGCTCCCCGGCACTCAGAGGATTACTGGGGAAGAGGCACCCGTGAGGTCCGAGTCAGGTGGCGAGCCTCTGGATTTGGCCTTCCAACTCATTGCGGTCAGTCAGCCGAAGGCTTCGGAACATCACGCAGAGCTGTTGGAAGCCCTCAACAGAGTGACATGCAAGTTGGAGGAATGTGTCCGCCTGCTCTCTGATGAAGTGGTGCCCACATGTGTGTGTATGGAGGTTTCTATGGGAAGGAAGGCAGGCGCCATGGAGACCCTGCTCCAGCAGACCGCGGAGATGTGCGCAGACCTGCACTCCACCATGGGAGCCATGGGTGAGTTCCTGCAGTGGCAACGTGAAAGGGAAACAGGGCATCCCGATATCCTTCCCCTCAAAGAGTAAAGCGGGGGCCTCGAGCACCCGAAGGGAGGATGAGCAGCAGCTGGACATCCCTGAGTCATCCACTCAGGAATCTCAGAGACTGTCCTCTCCCTCTGAGTCCCCTTTGCATGTGGACCCCCTCATCTTCATCCTCTGACACTGCAGTGGGAGCAGCTGGCCCACAGGAGGACAGCCAAAGAAATCTGGGGCCCCCAAGGCCTCGGCTGTCCAGGGGAGCCAGGCCAAAGTCATCAGAGGTAACAGGGCCAACCATTGCACAGACTGTCTCCACCCCTCCTGTGGATGTCAGGGCAGCACCTAAAAGTGTTAGCCCTAGAATAGAGTAGAATTTCTGATCACAAATGGTTGCACAGGTGAATACATTTTGTCACTTCATAATCTGAAAATATATTCACTTTCACTGAATAATGTGTAATGGTGTCTTTCAGCTTCATTTACAGGCTTCACGAGTCCACCCCCTGCACCCCCCACCCTCCTTCCACGAGCAGTTCAGCTGCACGCAGCTGGTCCACGCATGATTCTGGAGGGAGGAGTGTGTGTGTGGCAGGGCCTTTCGGAGCCCATGCACACGGATCTTTCCTCCATCACACTCATCTCAATGTTCCGAGCATTTTCAGTGTTGCTTTTCAGTTGTCCATCTGAGCTGACCTGCATCTCTGCCCACCCGATGGTTACATTCCCATGCAGCACCCGTTCCCGCCAAACACGAGGCTCCTTCCACTTTCATTGGCAATATGGTACTGGTGAAGTTTGTCTTTAGCTCCCCCGTCCTTTCCCCTCGCCCAGTCATCCATGTCCTTTCTCCCATCCCTGTTGACCCCCCCAGTTATCACCTTCTACCTCCCACCATCACCTACCAGCCAGAACCCTTTTCTTTTCAGGATGTCCAGGTGAATGTGTACATTCCCTTCCTTCCCAAAAATCCTACCCCTATCCACATTGACCTCCCCGGCCTCCTCCTTCCCACCCCCAGGGTCCATGTCTGCCTCCAAGTGCCCACCCTTCTACCGTTGCACCCTCACCCTCCCACCCTTCCAGCTCATTCTGCCCTCCCTCATTCTCACCATTCCCTCCTACCACATCCACCCTCATTTTGCTCCCCAGGAGGCAGTCATCGATTCCACAGACTCCTCCCTTGCATGTTCACCTGGACATCACCATCACCCCTATACTCCTTCCTCCACCCTAACTCTTTCCTCCGCACGGACTCTTTCCTCGTCCCAGACTCCTTCCTCCCACCCAGACTCTTTCCCCTCTGCGAACTCCTTCCTCCACCCAAAGTCCTTTCCCTCTCTGAATTCCTTCCTCCCTCTGAAATCCTTCCTTTACACCTTCCTATCCCCTTTCATCTACCTCCCCAGTTGCCGCGTTCCCCCCATTACATCCTCCTCTTCCATACTCCCTCCCCCTCCCAACCTCACCCCCCCGACAACATAGTTTCCCTATCCCCCACAACCTCACACCTCCACATCTTCCTCTCCCAGTCAAATCTAGGCCTTCCACTCCCACTCACAGCTGGACCTTCCTCTCCGCCCCCTCGATGACCATCCATAGCAGACCATGGCCAAGACACTGATGCCCCGAAGCGGACCCTCAATGGTGACTTTCCACCTTCCATGAGCTGCTTCGCAATGGAGCCATGTCCATATAAATCCACCCATCATGCGATGTACATGTTCCTCCAGGGTCCCGTTGCTGTTGGGCTCCAGCATCTTCTGCTCCTCGGATGCCCGCGATGTGAGCATGACCCTGGCGGTAAGTCCTGACTTCTGCACATCACCGTTGTCAAGACAAGTTCTGCACCGGCATGTTTTCCCACCAAGGTGGGTGGTAAATTTGACATGGGGGGGATGATTCCGGCCAGCAGGGTGTATAATTATATGTAGATGTTATTGAAATGAAGTTCCCAACCTCTGGTGGTGGGAAAGGTGGCCCCTCCATTGGCGGTTGGAGTGGGTGATCGCAAACTGGTTTCATGATGGCGTGAAACCGATTTTTGGCCTTCCCGCCATATGACCTGCTCACATCTGCCATGACGCCCAATGCCCAGGGGCACGGAATATTCCGCCCTATGGCTCTTGCTCAGAAGGAATTGGATGAAGCTCGTGCTGAGTGCGAGGACAAGAAACAGAAAGAATGTAAAAGAATTCAAGGGCTGATTTAAGAAACAATATCAGGATTTTTTTTTAATCACAGCATGGGCATAACCTCAACAAATCTCTTAAAGTGGCCAAAGGGGATCGTAACTGGACAGGAGAATGAACTGCTTGCACCAAATGGAGGCTATGTTAAACGTGCATCTCCTGAAGGAGAACACTGAAAGTTTAAATCTTGGGAACAAATTTAAAGATAAAAGTACTCCTGAATTTAAACAGGAAGACCATTCAGTCTTTTGTCTGACTGAGACATTCTTGACTGACCTGGCCAATGAAAAAACTTACAGCCATGAGAGAGAATGGAAATCCAGAGTCAAAACTTAGGCCTAGTGGTTCAAAGACTGTGTGTTGAAAGCTCAACATCCTGTTGACAAGGGAACATATTGAAATTGGACGATGAAAGGAGTTATAATAAAGTGTTTCATCTTGATTTACAGCTTACATTCAAAAATCACAGGGAATGTCTACATGTAATCGTATGTTTCTTGACAAAGTCACCCAAACTGAATCGATTGGGAAATCTTTAAACTGAGGACAAAAAAACACTGTGAAATTTACTTGACATGAGAATGGAGATTTACTGTGATGCATGATGTAAGGTGAAAGCACGAGCAGCTAAACAAGTTTTCATTTATATGAGAGGAAGAACTTTAAGCTACAAAAAGTAGGCTTCTACTCCCAACTGTTACATGCATTTGGCTGATACAGGTTAAACCTTGTGATGCTACCAAGAATGGCTGTTTATTGGAAAAATGTGACCACCTGCGGGAAAGTATTACTCGTCTTTATGTAACAGGTTATATATTAAAATGTGTAGAATGTCGTATGCTGTTATATTTTGGATGGTGTTTTTGAAAACTCATCACCACAGCAATGACTATTCATCTCTCGGTGGGGTGGCGTTACAAATATGAGGTTTATAAAGTTGTTGTATTTAAGACCGTGTCTTTATTTTAGGATAAAGTGAAGGGGTTCATATGAGCGATTCTAACAACAGGCCCGGGTGACATGGTTGTCAAAGATTAAAGGCAGGCATGAGTTTTTGCTGGAAAGAAGCTGTAAGGTGCACACATTTGAAAACAATTGCGGCAGCATCTGTCTTTACAGTGCTTAGGCTGCTAGTCTCCAAAGCCCCAGGAAGCTGGTGACAATGTTGGGTTGTAAACAGTTTTGCTTTAAACTGTCCATTTACTTCCAAGATAAAAGAGAGTTGGGATCTCAAGAAACTCTAATCAGCAATTCTATCTGGATATAAGGCCCATGTGATTCATGTTATCATTGAGATGAGCTTTGAGAGGGGAAGGGTTTCCTAAAATATCATTGAATCTCTGAGACAAGTTAGTTTGCCAGAAAGCACGGGAAAGGGAGCAGCTAGAGGCTGAAAGTCTCTATGGTTCAATGCGAAGGAATGTGGTTAGGAGCTCATGCTTGGATTACAAAGGCCAAATTTGTGAGGATTTGAAAATTCACCTAGTTTTCACTAGAGGGAGAATCATTAAGAAAACCCTTATCGTGAAAGACAAGTCTGGGGTTAAAAGTTCCCGGGCTGGGGAAGGAAAGGAACGGAAATAAACCTCAGAAGCTAAGAATCACTTTGGACTGGGTCTGGGAAAATCAAATGACTACTTAAGGGACAGTGTAAAGTATATTGAGCTGAAGTGGGTTTTTTAGTTGTGTTAAAAGTAAAAAGGGAAAGTTCTATTCTGTAATTTAAAGTATAAGTTGCCAAAAATGTGATGTTTAGTCAAGAGTGCTTTTAGTCTGTTTGTTACAGTAAAACCTTAAAATGCAAAATCTTGTCATGTCAGCCGTTTAGCTATCAACTGAAAGTTTGAATTTTGTTTTTTAAAGTTATCGGGCTCCAAGGGGATCATAAGGCTTTAATATAATAAACATTTCAAGATGCTTTATGGGTGAAAAGCAGACACCAAAGCAGCTGCGGCAGAATTATGAGGGATGACAGAAAACGCAGTCAGAGTTATTTTGAGGGAGCTTTTAATAGTAAGAGAGAAATTATAAAATGGTTGTGCTTAGACAGGAGTTTCCAGAGAGTTCAAAGATGGCAGAAGACCTAGTCACAAAGGATATCTTTTGGGAGGGAGACTGAAGAAAGCAGGTTGGGACAAATTTATTGAGGGATTTGCAAAGGATGGGTACTTTAATTTGATGCTTAGAAAGGCAGGGAAGTATTAAAGGTTTTTGAGGACAGGGGCAAACAGATGCGAGACAAGGGGTGGACAGGGAGTTTTGACTGAATAACTAAACTCAACTCTGTGATGCATTGTAATTAAAGGATCCTCTTTTTCATTAAGAAGATGTTAGTATATCTTTTGCCAAATTGCTGAGAAATACACTATGTAATCACAGGATGCATGTAGTGTACACAATGGTCACAATGGAGATGATTGGGTAATTGCCCTGTCAATCATTGCTGAATGGGGCTGGGATCAATTTCACACACATAGGGTTGGCTTTTACGTGCTCGAGGTGGGCGTGTTTCCTGTGGGGGGGTGGGGGGACATAAAGTGGGTTGGGCGCCCATCCCACCACCTCCCCACCCACACCCGAGCTCAACTCCATAACACGGGGGCGGTGGGCATGTGGGTGCTGGTATCGGCAGGCCTCCAGCCGTGTTTAAATGAATAACAAAAGGTCAAGTGAGCTTGTTATCAAGTCTATTGGCCCTGATAATACCCTGTCCACGGCATAAACCGTTAGGCGTGGGCAGCACGGCAGGGGTGGGAAGGCTGAGATTTGAACTGAAATGTTTATAGGACGGGAAGGAAGACGGGTGGGTCGCTCTTCAGGGGCTGCCCTTTGCTGACTGTGGGGTGGCCCCCCTTAGAGTGAACCCCACCCTTCCTTCCTACCCGCTTCCTCCCTTAAACACACCCTGCCCCACTAACCCCCACCCCCAACCTCCCACTACCCCTCTCCCTAACCTTCCCAAACCCTCCAGGCCCAAGACCCTGAACCTACGTGCTCTGGGGTTCCATGGTCTTGGGGTCCTCTCTTTACCAGCCATCCTGGCAGCTGCCACTGATGCCTTCCTGGCACTGCCAGCATGCCGGAGCTGCTGGCCAATCAGATTGGCTGGTAGCTCCAGAGGGCTACTCGGCCCTTGTTAATGGTCTTTGCAGCGTGTTATGGCTGCAGGGCAGGTCGGCGTGGAGCTGCCCCCACCCACCGCCCCTCCCCATCCCCTATTATTTCGTCCATAAGGTGCATCATGTGACTACCCTCCAATTGTTGCATTTTGTTGAAGGGATCACCCTCCTTTTATTGGGAGATGTTGCAATAGTTTTGGTCATGAGTTCTGTTCGCTGCAGTTCAGTGACTCATCTTAAATGGACCTGTTGTAGTCAAAGCGCTATTTAAATAGATTATCTTTGCTGAGTAAAGACTTCTTTGCTGTAAAATAGATTGTTTCTTATGAATCCTGTTGGAAGTCCTGCTTCACCTGCAACTCATTGGATGAGAGTGCTGGGTATCAATAGATGCTCTGGTGATCAAATGCAATATCTCTCATAAGATTACAAGAAAACAAGGAATGGTTTCTCTTTCTGCCCAAATAAGAAAATTATACTCTCTTTCAAGGAATTATAATCTAACACGTTGGGGAATTTAATGCCGCTCTTGTAGCTGAGTTCTGAGGCGGGAGGCAGCATTTGATCAGGCAGGAGGGTGTGGACTGTGGCCCTGCCACCTCCCTGCTTCCCCCCACCGATTAAGTCCAGGGCAGAAAGGCTTGTCAGTGGCCTTCTCGCCTGGATGCCACTTGGGGCCCTTAAGGGGAACATTGGGATTGCTTGCGGCTTTCAAGGGGGGGTGTCCTTTGTTCAAAGGCACTCAGTGCCTGCAGAAACCCACCCCCTGCCCTTTCCTCCAAAACCCTCCCCTCACTGGTGACCCCTTCTCTCCGACCCCATCCCGCGCTCACATATCTTTCTCCAGGAATGTGAAGACAATCCCTGGTGAATGATGAAGTGTATTACTGGAAGCAGGCTCTGCTCCCAGTGGTGCTGCCAGCAATGGAGAGCTGTCAGCCTCTAAATTGGTGCGGTGGTCGTGGTGGTGTTTGGGGGGGGTGGGGTGGGGCGCTGGACGGATATCTGCCCTACTGGGGGAAGTCCTTCAATTAAATGTCCCCTCCCATGGAGCTGGGAGGCCCAGTGGCAGGTTTCCCGCTGCCAATTGGAAACTTAGTTCCTTCAGGAGTCCCAGAGATCGGGTTTGCAGGGGGAGGGGTCACCAGTTTTGGTGGAGGATGTCGGGTTCCCCGCTGCTCTCATTAAATTCTGCCCATTGTTTCTCAGGGCCTCGCTGAGGCTTGCTTTATACCTGCAGGTGACAGGCTTTTGAAACTAAGCTGAAAAGCTGCAGGTTACTACTGCCTGACTTGTTTTGTCTTCTCTCTTACTCTTTTCAGTGTTGGACACCTCTTTCAAAGAGCTGGCACGGGCAGGATGCTGCGAACGGCCTCCTTCTGTGCTGTGAGATTCTATCATTGCTGACTTCTCAAAACCATCGGCTCTGGCCCTTCACAAAAAGCTTTAATTTATTTTTAAAACCTGTAAGATTAAAACATAAGGAAAACCCAGCAGCGGACAGAATTTCCAACGGTTCAGTTGGGCTTCAGATTTTTCCATGGGGGAAATTACCATATTGTAAATGCTTTCTATATTGTGGCTCAGAAATGCAGCACTAGGCAAATTATTATTTCCTTATCTACAACTCATTGCAGAACATAGATGGAATCAATATTCTTTGATGGTATGTTTCAGGATTATTCAATTTTTCTGTTGTTTGTTTCCATCGGTGAAATATGTGAATTGATATCAACATGTTTTGAATCCTCTCTAAATTCCCCAAAATGATTTTTACATCATGGGCGGCAAATATGTTTATGTTCTTCTCTCTTCTACTGGGATTGCATGTTGAAGTGTTTAAAACAACTTGTCTCTGAGGTAAATGAAACTAAAGTAAATAACAAAAGCAAAAATGCAGGAAACCTGAAGTGAGAAACAGAGAACGCTTGAAATATTCCGCAGCTCTGGCAGCACCTGGGGAGAGTTAGTAGGGTGAGTTTTAACTTGGTTTAGGTGTGGGTGGTGGATCGGAGTGTAGAGGGGGCTAAGGTCGGCAATAATGCCAGAGCTTCTGGAAATCAGCTCCAACCCTCCATCCCCCCACTCTACCATTACCATCAAGCCAGGGGATCAACCATGGTTCAACGGAGAGTGCAGGAGGGCATGCCAGGAGCAGCACCAGGCATACCTAAAAATAAGATGACAACCTGGTGAAGCTATAACACTGGGCTACTTGCATGCCAAACAGCAAGTGAGAGACAGAGCTAAGCGATCCCACAACCAACGGATCAGATCTAAGCTCTGCAGTCCTGCCACATCCAGTCGTGAATGGTGGTGGACAATTAAACAACTCACTGGAGGAGGAGGCTCCACAAATATCCCCATTCTCAATGATGAAGGAGCCCGACACACCATTGCAAAAAAAAAGGCTGAAGCATTTGCTACAAACTTCAGCCAGAAATGTCCAGTTAATGATCCATCTCAGCATCCTCTGGAGGTCCCCAGCATCACAGCTGCCAGTCTTCTGCCAATTCGATTCACTCCACATGACATCAAGAAACAGCTGAAGGCACTAGATACGGCAAAGGCTATGGGCCCCGACAATATCCCAGCAATAATACTGAAGATTTGTGCCCCAGGACTTGCCGCGCCCTTGGCCAAACGGTTCCAGTGCAGCTACAACACTGGCATCTGCCCAGCTATGTGGAAAATTGCCCAGGTATGTCCTGTACACAAAAAGCAGGAAATATCCAACCCGACCAACTACCGCCCCATCAGTTTACTCTCGATCATCATAAAGAAATGGAAGGGGTAATCAACAGTGCTATCAAGCGGCACTTGCTTAGCAATAACCTGCTCACTGGCGCCCAGTTTGGGTTCCGCCAGGGCCACTCAGCTCCCGCCCTCATTACAGCCTTGTTTCAAACATGGACAAAAGAGCTGAACTCTCGAGGTGGGGTAAGAGTGACTGCCCTTGACATCAAGGCAGCATTTGACCAAGTGTGCCATCAAGGAGCCTTAGCAAAACTGGAGTCAATGAGAATCAGGGGGAAAACTCTTTGCTGGTTGGAGTCATACCTAGCACAAAGGAAGATGGTTGTGGTTGTTGGAGGTCAGTCATCTCAGCTCCAGAACATCACTGCAGGAGATCCTCAGGGTAGTGTCCTTGGCCCAACCATCTTCAGCTGCTTCATCAATGACCTTCCTTCCAACATAAGATCAGAAGTGTGGATGTTCACTGGTGATTGCACAATGTTCCCCACCATTCGCGACTCCTCGGGTACTGAAGCAGCCCATGTCCAAATGCTCCAAGTCCTGGGCAATATCCAGGCATGGGCTGACAAGTGGCAAGTAACATTCACGCCACACAAGTGCCAGGCAATGACCAGCTCCAACAAAACCATCACCCCTTGACGTTAAATGGCATTACCATCACTGAATCCCCCACTATCAACATCCTGGGAGTTACCATTGAACAGAAACTGAACTGGACTAGCCATATGAATACTGTGGCTACAAAAGCAAGTCAGGGGCTAAGAATTCTGTGACGAGTAACTCACCTCCTGAATCCCCATACCTGTCCACGATCTACAAGGCACAGGTCAAGAGTGTGATGGAATACTCCCCACTTGCCTGGATGAGTGCTTCTCCCACAACACTCAAGAAGCTTGACACCATCCAGGACAAAGCAGCCCACTTGATTGGCACCACATCCACAAACATTCACTCCCTCCACCACCGATGCACAGTAGCAGCAGTGTGTACCATCTACAAGGTGCACTGAAGGAATTCACCAAGGTTCCTTAGCCAGCACCTTCCAAACTGTGGGTGTACCTACACCGCATGGGCTGCAGTGGTTCAAGAAGGCAGCTCACCACCACCTTCTCAAAGGCAACTAGGGATGGGTAATAAATGCTGGCCCAGCCAGCGAAGCCCACATTCCATAAATGAATTTTAAAAATCTTTCACTTTTAACTCACTGGAACGAGAATGTACAGGCTGAGGCTGAGATCTGTTTTAAGGACTTAGTGCTTCCTTCATTGGGATGGCAAATGTAGAATGTACTAAGTCTAGGTTCTAATAAAGAACAGCTATAGGGGTATAAGGGTATTTACTTAAAAACTAGTGTATTTACACTATTTACAGTATGTACATAGTGGGTTACAGGGAAGGCACATCTCCCCTCAGGGTTACCTGTCTGCTGCCTAGAGTACCTAGCACATGATTGCCTGATGTCAGTGCTACATCATCATGTACCTCATAGATTGGCATATTCATCCTGTTAACCCTTTATACTACAGTAAGGTCGCTTGCAATTTTTGGCTAGGCAGTTCGGGTAGGTGCCATTGTTGCAGCTCTACAGGCACTGCCCACCTACCCTTTTCCCACTATTTGCCATGAAGTCAGCTCCAGGGTACAGTTGTAGATGAAGTTGTTTATGGCTGCACTTATATAACTAATGTTACACAATTTAGTACCAACATAAACAACATCACTGTTCTCAGGTTTTAAAAGTTACTAAAGCAATTGTGATTGTCTGTAAAGCTACTGTATATCAAGCCTTATCTAATAACATAAATGGTTCTCATTATTAGTTCTCTGCAGCAGAATCCAGCAATTTTAGCCCCTAAATTATTTACTTTAGTACAGTGCTTCCCTTATGTTAAAAAGCAATTACTGTACATTGATAATTAAAATGAAATAAAAGTACAATTCATTTGTTTGTACTTTTGCCCATGACATCCTGTAGTACCTGATCTTCCTGCTTAACAATTAGTATTTATATAGTGCTTTTATGTAGTAAAACAGCACAAGGAGCTTCACAGGAGGACTAACAAACAAAATTTGATGCTGAGACATGTAAGGAGATATTGGGACACGTGACAAAACACTTGATCAAAGAAGTAGGTTATAAACAGCGTCCTAAAGGAAGGTGGAGGGGTGGAGGAGCAAGAGGTTTAGGCAGGAAATTCCCAAGCTTAGGACCTAGGCAGCTGAACGCATGACCATCAAAGGTGGAGCGATTAAAACTGAGAAACAACAAGAGGCCAGGATTGGAGGAGTGCAAAGAGCTTGGAAAGTTGTAGGGTGCAGGAGATTACAGGGAGAGGGAACGGGTAAGGTCATGTAGGAATTTGGAAACAAGAGAATTTTCAAATTGAGGTGATGTTGGATCTTTGAAATTTATATCACTATCCTGGAGCACAGTTTGGACATTGCTGAAACTTCCTTTCTTGACTTAAAGAACACAATCTGCCCACTCATATTGAACTGCTGGTTGGTATCAGTTCCTAATTATATCTTTCTTCCCTTGCAACTCTCATCACTATCTTTATTCACACCGTAGTGCTGCAATGCAAGTTAAAGCACTCATTGTGTGTTTGCTGCCCCATGGGTCGAGATTTGTGAAACACTTCTTCATGAAGGCAGCAACCCCTCGAAACCTAAAGGGGTTGGAGGGGGTGGGTGGGGGAGGGGGGTGAAATTCCCCTTGGTGGGTATCACTAAACAGACACTAATGAATGAGGGGACCATTAAAATGTCAAAAAGTAAATCTGGCAGGGCGTGAAACAGATGATCAAATTGCTGTCACTCATTTTCTTCTTCAGCCCAAGATGAATTTCATTTCGCTTAGTTTAGCAAATCATTGGTACTATCAGCTTTATCTCCTTTACAAGTTTTTGGGTGAATTATATTATCTCTTACATGCTACATATAAACTTGCTGATAAATGCTTTTGGTTTCAAGCAACCCAAAGGAAATGGCCATCCTACAGCAATAGGCTGTTAATCTATCAGATAACAATATACAATCCAATAGGTGATTAATGACTAAATAGGACGGAACTGCTTCCTTTTTAGTTGCTATGCAACCATAATTAATTTGTTACTGAGGACTTATTGCTGTGGTTTTACGAGGAAATCAGCAAAGGTAAATTGATGATTCAGTTTTGAGACTTTGGGTATAACATTCAGTTTTGCAGGGTTAAAGTGTGCACTCGCCCAATCGGAGATAATTAGAAGATTAATGGAGAGTTTGGAAGCTGTTGCCTTGAAACTATGATGGGGTAGATTTCCCTCTGGTTGGGCCTGAGGTGGCTGGCTGGGGCTGGCTTCATTAGCATTGACACAGTGGGCTGTGATAGCCACGGGGTAGACGATTGACTCCAGACCACCACAAAATATTGAGGGTTCAGCTGGTCTCAAAGCCTATTGGAGGGAGGTCCAGTTGGGTGGGGGTACTGGTGGGGGTGGCGTGATTGTGATAGATGCCAGAAGTCTGGAGGGGGCGGGGGAAGCCAAGGTCATTTTACAATGATAGGGAAGAATCTATCTTTGGGATCCTCCTCTTGTGAATTGCCAGTTGATGCTGATCAGAGTATATATGGTATATATTTCAGCTGGTCCAAAAATGATAATGGGGGTTTTACCTATGTCATTGGCATCTAACTTATATTTCAAATGGGCACACTCAAGGTGAGGGGCAGGAGGTTTAGGGGGGATGTGGGGAAAAATATTTTTACCCAGAGGGTGGTGACGGCCTGGAAGGCGATGCCTGGGAGGGTGGTGGAGGCGGGTTGCCTCACATCCTTTAAAAAGTACCTGGATAAGCACTTGGCACGTCATAACATTCAAGGCTATAGGCCAAGTGCTGGTAAATGGGGTTAGTTAGGTAGGTCAGGTGTTTCTCATGTGCCAGTGCAGAATCGATGGGCCGAAGGGCCTCTTTTGCACTGTGTGATTCTGTGATTTTCATCTGGCAAGAGTTTTGAAAATTCACTCCCATGCCCTTATTTAAAATTATAGATTGAACTATTCTATAATTACAGGTTTAATAATCTCTCCAAGGACTGATTCTTTCTGATGGCAAAGCTCATGGTTGTGAACTCTGTTTATCATCAATTTACATAATGTACAATTCAATGTAAGGAGATAGAGTGAAAATGAATCATCAGTTGAACTGTTAGGATTGCTTATATAGCCAGACATTTCAGCACAATTTCTTGATATCAGAAATAGCCAAATAAAGTTTTGGAGGTGATAACAAAAGGAAATTACAAACATCAATATACCTGATATAAAATACATAGAAACTTCCCCCGGATTACTTACAACCGCAATTTCAAACCCCTAGCTGATTGGCCTTTGGCCTTTAATTTGCCACAAGTTTCTACAGTTCAACCATTTGCCCACTTTTGCCTTTCATTCCATTGTCCCCAGTAAAGTCCATTTAAAAAGACAAGGGCAGGAGATGTGTGGGAACACCGCCACCTGCAAATCCCCCTCCAAGCCACTCACCATCCTGACTTGGAGCTATATCGCTGTTCCTTCACTGTCACTGGGTCAAAATCCTTGAACTCCCTTCCTTACAGCAGTATGGGTGTACCCACAATGCTTGGACTTCAGCGGTTCAAGAAGGCGGCTCACCACCACATTCTCAAGGGCAATTAGGGATGGGCAGTAAATGCTGGCCTAGCCAGCGACACCCACATCCCGTGAACAAATAAATAAGGAAACACAATTTTTGAGTGCAATGAGCGTCCTTAGAATGACAAAATGGTGTCTGCAGCCTATGTGAATTGTGATGAGAAGGCGCTGGATGCCATCTTGATGCAGGCGTTAGCAGGGAGACAGTGAACGCACACCGGAAGTATGTAGAATCACAGATGGTGCTAATGCTGCCATTTTGGAGCACACATTTCAACAACACCCTCTCCTAACCTGAAGTGCAGCTGAAGTGTTCATCAAAAGGAACCCCCAACAGTGCAATTTGCAGGGATCGTGAACAACTTACAGATTAGATTTCTCCTGGCTATTGCTACAACTCTACATGTTTCTGATGCTTTCCATAGTTGTCCCAAATTTTGAAAGTCTACATAATGGTGTGGTGGGTGCTGAAGTACCTCTCTGTTGACATTGAGCTTTCTGCAAAAGCCAGTTGCTCCCAGACATAGGTGCACTAGCAGGTTTTCCACTTAGAATTGAAAATGAAGCTAGGCCACGCAGAGTCGCATAAGCTGTTAGAAGAGGAAGGATCAGGAGAAAGGCTTTCAGAAGGAGGCCACATCTGCATCACACAGAGCGTTCAGGAAGCAACTCTCCACGCTGAACCTCAGAGAGCAGCAGTTTGAGGGGACGCCTGCACTCCAGGAAGGATGTCTTAGCTCAAATCTGCCAACTGCTGCAGCCACAATGTTTCTTCCTTTTCAGAGCCACAGGTTCACGTTAAGCGGTGCAGGCAGCTTTAAGTGATGCAAACAAGTATTGATTTGAGCCCCTTGCTGATGTGCTCAGCCAATCGACAGTGTGTTTAAAACAAAAACAAAAATACCTGGAAAAACTCAGCAGGTCTGGCAGCATCGGCGGAGAAGAGTACAGTTGACGTTTCGAGTCCTCATGACCCTTCAACAGAACTAAGTAAAAATAGGAGAGGGGTGAAATATAAGCTGGTTTAAGGTGGGGGGGAGAGAGAAGGGGGGGGTGTTGTTGGGACAAGCAAGCAGTGATAGAAGGAGATAACCAAAAGATGTCACAGACAAAAGAACAAAGAGGTGTTGCAGGTGGTGATATTATCTAAAAGAATGTGCTAATTAAGAATGGATAGCAGGACAAGCAAGGTATTTCAAGTGGGGGTGGGGTGAAATAAGACTAAAAGGGCATAAAATGTATAGATAAATGATCGGTGGAATACATTCAAAATAATGGAGATAGGTGGGAAAAGAAAAATCTATATAAATTATTGGAAAAAACAAGGAGGAGGGGGAAGAAACGGAAAGGGGGTGAGGATGGAGAAGGGAGTTTAAGATCTAAAATTGTTGAACTCAATATTCAGTCCGGAAGGCTGTAAAGTGCCTAGTCAGAAGATGAGGTGCTGTTCCTCCAGTTTGCGTTGAGCTTCACTGGAACAATGCAGCAAGCCAAGGACAGACATGTGGGCAAGAGAGCAGGGTGGAGTGTTAAAATGGCAAGCGACAGGGAGGTCTGGGTGATGCTTGCAGACAGTCCGAAGGTGTTCTGCAAAGCGGTCACCCAGTCTGCGTTTGGTCTCTCCAATGTAGAGGAAACCGCATTGGGAGCAACGAATGCAGTAGACTAAGTTGAAGGAAATGCAAATTTCTTTTGTCTGTGACATCTTTTGGTTATCTCCTTCTATCACTGCTTGCTTGTCCCAACAACCACCACCCCTCCCCCCTTCTCTCTCCCCGCCCCCCCCCCACCCCCCCACGTTAAACCAGCTTATATTTCACCCCTCTCCTATTTTTACTTAGTTCTGTTGAAGGGTCATGAGGACTCGAAATGTCAACTGTACTCTTCTCCGCCGATGCTGCCAGACCTGCTGAGTTTTTCCAGGTATTTTTGTTTTTGTTTTCGATTTCCAGCATCCGCAGTTTTTTGCTTTTATAACAGTGTGTTTAAGGCTGGTTGCACAAAGAAATCATGTAAATGAGAAAACAGCAAGAAGAGTTCAACCTGTATTACATGCAATGAGCATTGGTTAATTGTGTATTAAGATACCGACCCCCTTTTAAAGGACTATCCAATTTAGCTCCCACTTTCTCTAGCCCAGGTTGCTCCCCTGGGATGACCCTAATTGTTGCTTCCTCAGTTACAATACACACAGACTTGTGTGTATCTGGGGGCACAACTGATTTCGCCATCCGTTGGCAGATCTGGTTGCACCATTTTCTGCTGGCACACCCAGTAATGGTTTCTCTTTTCACCTGCAAGGTGTAACTTCTGAAATCCCCCAAGGATTTATCCTTGGCACTCTCCTCTTCTTCATCTATATGCTGCCCCTTGGTGGCATCATCTGAAGACATGGGGTTGTAACATGAGTTGTACTTCTTCACTGGCTCTCTCAATCCCTGCACTGCTTTTATGCTGTGCCTGATTTTATGATATCTGATTTGGACGAGTCACAACTTTTCCAGTTAAGCCTTGGAAAGATCAAAGCCATTATCCCCAGCCCCTTCCACAAAATCCATGTCCTTTCCCCTGATTCAATTCCCCCCTTAGTCACTGTTACAAGTTGAACCAGACTGTTGGTACCCTGACATCCTAAATGACCTTGAACTAACCCTCTGAACCCATTTCCTTTCCACACCTAGATTACCTGTTTCCACTTTTTAGGAAGGATAGGAAGTTAGGAAAAGGTGGAGGGGTGGTTCTGTTAATTAATGCTGACTTTAGATCAATAGAGACAGATGACTTAAGTTCAGGAAACCAGGATGTAGAAGCAGTTTGGGTAGAGATATGGAATGATAAAGGTAAGAAGTCACTTGTGGGAGTGGTGTACAGGTCCCCTAACAGTAATCACATAATAGATTGGGGTATCAAAGACAAACATAGTGGAAGCTTGTCGGAAAGGTATGACGATTATCGTGAGGGATTTTAGTTTACATATAAACTGAAATAACCAGATAGGTAAAGATAACATAGATGATGAATTCATAGAATGTTTTCAGGATAATTTATTAGATCAACATGTTCTGAAGCCAACCAGGAAGCAGGCTATACTAGACCTGGTATTGTGCAATGAGATAGGATTAACTAATGAGTTAGGCTTCAGTATGAAAGTGCCAATAGGTAGCAGTGATCATAATATGATTGAAATTTACATTCAGTTTGAGGGAGAGAAGAGTGGGTCTAAGATGAGTCTTCTAAGCTTTAATAAGGGCAATTATGAGAGCATGAAAGCATAGCTAGCGAAAGTGAACCGGCAATTTAGGCTAAGGGATAGGTCAATAGAGATGCCGTGGCAGACATTTAAGGGGATATTTCGGAATAAACAGAATAGATACATTCCAACGAGAAAGAAAAATTCCAAGGGGAGGACCTGTTGCTAAGCAAAAAAGTCAAAAATAGTAGCAAAATTAAGGAAAAAGTGTATAATTGCGCAAAGATGGGTGGCAGGTTAGAAGATTGGACAAAATATAAGAAACAGCAGATAGTAAGAGGTTCCAAAGATATTTAAAATACAGAGTTAACAAAGTGGGCATTGGTCCTATAGAAAGTGAATCTAGGGAGTTAATAATGTAAAATAAGAAGATGGCAGGTGAATTGAACAGATATTTTGCACCATAGAAGATGCAAGTAACATCCCAGAAATTTTTTTGTATTCATTCATGAGATGGGGGCGTTTCTAGCTAAGCAAATTTATTGCCCATCCCTAATTGCCTTTGGGAAGGTGTTGGTGAGCTGCCTTCTTGAACCGCTGTAGCCCATGCGGTGTAGGTACACCCATAGTTCTGTTAGGGAGAGAATTCCAGGATTTTGGCCCAACGACAGTGAAGGATCAGTGATATAATTCCAAGTCAGGATGGTGAGTGGCTTGGAGGGGAACATGTCAATGAACTTTAATGAAAAAATTTATTTAATTTATAAACCCTTCATGAAACCTTATCCCGCCCGTGGATGAGGTTCCATGAAAAATGCGAAGGCCGCCTGTGCTCTTCGCCTGCCCGTCAACCTTGAGGTTAGATGGGCAGTTTCTCAATAATTAGTTAAATTAATGGCCTTAACAAGACTTTGACAGTTTGGCGGGCGCACAGCTCTTGTAGCCACTGTATTTATATGGCTGATCCAGTTTAGTTTCTGGTCAATGGTAACCCCCAGGATGTTGATAGTGGGAGATTCAGTGATGGTAATGCCATCAAATGTCAAGGGGCGGCAGTTAGATTTTCTCTTGTTGGAGATGGTCATTGCTGGCACTTGTGTGTGCCACAAATGTTACTTGCTATTTATCATCCCAAGCCTGGATATTGCCCAGGTCTTTCTGCATTTGGACATGGACTGCTTCAGTATCTGGGGAGTTTTGAATGATGCTGAACATTGTGTGAGCAGTGAGCACCCCATTTCTGACCTTATGATGACTTCAACCAGCGGAAAATTTTCCCCCTAATTCCCATTGACTCCAGTTTTGTTAGGGCTCCTTGATGCCACACTCAGACAAGTGCTGCCTTGATGTCAAGGGCAGTCACTCTCACCTCACCTCTGGAGTCAGCTCTTTTGTCCACGTTTGAACCAAAGTTATAATGAGGTCAGGAGCTGAGTGGCCCTGTTGGAACTCAAACTGAGCGTCGGTGGGTAGGGCATTGCTAAGCAAGTGTTTCTTGATAACACTGTTGATGATCCCTTCCATCACTTTACTGATGATGGAGAATAGGCTGATGGGGTGGTAATTGGCTGGGTTGGATTTGTCCTGCCTTTTGTGGACAGGACATGCCTGGGCAATTTATCGCATAGTGTTGTAGCTGTGCTGGAACAGCTTGGCTAGGGGCGCTGCAAGTTCTAGAGCACAAGTCTTCAGTATTATTGTCAGAATATTGTCAGGGCCCCTAGCCTTTGCGGTATCCAGTGCCTTCAGCCATTTCTTGATATCACGTGGAGTGAATCGAATTGGGTGAAGACTGGCATCTGTGATGCTGGGGGACACCTGGAGGAGGCCAAGATGGATCATCCACTTGGCATTTCTGGCAGACGATTGTTGTGAGTGCGTCAGCCTTATCTTTTGCACTGATGTGCTGGCCTTCCAGAAATGGCTATAAGTCAGGAATTGGAAGGGAGGGAAGAACTGAAGAAAATTAAAATCACCAGGGGAGCGGTACTTAGCAAAATGTTGGAACTGCAGGCTGACAAGTCCCCGGGTCCTGATGGATTTCATCCTAGAGTCTTAAAAGAAGTGGCTAGTGAGATAGTTGATGCGTTGATTTTAATTTTCCAAAATTCCCCAGATACAGGAAAGGTTCCATTAGATTGGAAAATAGTGAATGTAACCTCTTTATTCAAAAAGGGAGAGAGACAGAAAGCAGGAAAATACAGGCCAGTTAGCTTAACATCTGTCATCGGGAAAATGTTTGAAGCTATTATTAAAGACGTTATAACAAGACACTTAGGTAAATTCAAGGTAATCAGGTAAAGTCAACACGGTTTTGTGAAAGGGAAATCATGTTTAACCAATTTACTGGAGTTCTTTGAAGAAGTAACAGGTGCTGTGGGTAAAGGGGATCTGGTGGATGTACTGTGCTTAGATTTTCAGAAGGCATTTGATAAGGTACTCCATCAAAGTTTATTGCGGAAAATAAAAGCTCATGGTGTAGGGGGGTAACACAGTGACATGGATAGAGGATTGGCTAGCTAACAGGAAACAGAGAGTAGGCATAAATGGGTCAGTTTCTGATTGGCAGGTTGTGATGAGTGGTGTGCCACTGGGATCATTGATGGGGCCTCAACTCTTCACAATTTATTGAATTGAAGTGACCGATGGTCTGGTTGCTAAATTTGCTAATGGCACAAAGTTAGGAAGGAAACTAAGTTGTGAAGAGGACATAGGAAGGCTACAAAAGGATATAGATAGGTTAGGTAAGTGGGCAAAGATATGTGAATTGGGGTATAATGTGGGAAAATGTGAGGTTGTCCATTTTGCCAGGACAAATAATAAGGAAGCATATTATCTAAATGGTGAGAGATTGCAGAGTTCTGAGTTGCAGACGGATCTGGCTGTCCTAGTAGATGAATTGCAAAAGGTTAGTATGCAGGTGCAGCAAATAATTAGCAAATCTAAGAGAATGCTATTGTTTCTTCCAAGGGGAATTGAATACAAGGGTAGAGAGGTAATGCTTCAGTTATAGAGGGCATTGGGAAGACCACACCTGGAGTATGTGTATAGTATTGGTCTCCTTAATAAGAAAAGACGTAAATACATTGGAAGCAGTTCTGAGAATGTTTACTAGACTAACACCTGGAATGGGCATGTTGTTTTATGAGGAAAGGCTGGACAGGCTAGGCTTGTATCCACTGGAGTTTAGAAGATTAAGAGGCAATTTGGTTGAAACAAGTCCTGAGGGGGCTTGACAGGGTGGATGTGGAAGGGATATTTCCTCTTGTGGGAGAATCTAGAACTAGAGGTCACTGTTTAAAAATAAGGTGTCATCCATTTAAGACAGAGATGGGGATTTTTTTTTCTCTCAGAGGCTTGTGAGACTTTGGAATTCTCTTCCTCAAAAAGGTGATTGAGGCAGAGCCTTTGAATATCTTTAAGGCAGAAGTAGAGAGACTTCTGATAAGCAAGGGGGAGAAGGGTTATTGGGGTAGACAGGAATGTGAAGTTGAGTTTAAAATTAAATCAGCCATGATCTTATTGAATGGTAGAGCAAGCTCGAGAGGCCTAGTGGTCTACTCCTGCTCCTAATTCATATGTTCGTATGGATGTTCATTATGGAGGGCATTAAGAGAGGATCAGGGTAGCAGATTCCCTACACTGTTATAATCTTACAACTCCAGCAGATTTGCAAAGTTATGTTTCCAGTGATAGCTCCTAGATTACCAGATTTATTTAATTCAGTTTTATAACATGGAGGGATTGTCAAATGTCTGTTTTCAAAACCCTCCAGGGCGTTGCATTCCCTCCCTATCTCTGAGGCAGGGCCATTGACTAGTTTTAAGGCTGAGTGAGGCATAGAATATAATGGATAGACAGGAAAGTAAAGGCCACAATCAGATCAGCCATGATCTCATCAAATGGCACAGCAGGCTCAAGGGGCTAAATGGCCTTCTCCTGTCACTAATTTGTATGTTTGTATGTCCACCTCTGCAACACCACTTGTTTCTGCTCTTGCCTCAGCCTGTCTGCTGCACTGGGCCATAACTATTTACTAATGGCAGATGAAGCATTAGAGAACCGTAAAGCCGAGTTTTGGCAAAGGCACAAAGATAGGTAGCATAATAAGTGGTGTCGGCAGGAGCATAAAATGACACTGATATATTGATAGGTTAATTGAATTGGTAGAACTGTGGCAGCTGGATTTTAGTGCAGGTCAGCGCGAGATCATTCATTGTGGACCAATAAAGGATTGATCCGAGTATTGTTTAAATGGTAAAAAGCTAGGAACAGTGAAGGTCCAAAGAAATTTTGGGATCCATGTACACAGATCACTACAATGTAGCAGTTATTAATTGGATTTTGATTGAGTGTTTAGCTGTGTTCTCGTTGTGAGCATTAACTCGGATTTAATGAAGCTCCTAAATATAAGAGCAGACTGAGGCTATGGGTGTGGGTTTGGAGGCGCATGTTTGTAATATGTATCTCTGTAAATAAAAGGTTATTAGGTTGTAAAGGCTAGTGTGGAATTTTCTGTTCTGGAGACTAAGTCCAATAGTGGGAGCAGAAGTCGGGGTGACTTCTACTGGATAGTGGGGTAGCTAAGCACACAAGATCTTGCACTGTTCAGCTCATTATTTATGCATTGACGAGGAGCACAACAAACCCCGTGGTGACATGAGCCGGAACTCATGGGGCAGAATTTTACATTCCAGGATCAGATGTGCGGCCACCCCGACCGAGCGTGAAATCGTGAGAGATTACGCCGGGTGGTCGTCACGACATCATTGGGACATCGTCCAATATTACGGTGGGTGGACGCGCACAGAAGCTGAAAGCTCACCTGCCAACAATTAATCTGGCAATCAAGCCACTTTTATATCCAGTTGTTTACGTGGCCCGTGTGATTTAATGGTTGGCGCACGGGCAACACGGGTAGACGGCCATCCCATTTTTATTGACTTCTCCATCCAGGGAGTGATAAAAGTCACCCGGAGCCTTGGTAATGTGAGTAGTTAGGAGTTCAGGTGAGAGTTTGCTGTTGGTTGATTCCTGGTAACTCATAGCATTTTTGGTGTTTTGTGGAGGACTCTTTGCCTTTCTAGCTTTCTTTCAGGACTGTTTGGCTTACAAACTTTCTTGGAGGCTTTCTGCCACATGCACCCTTCAGTGCACGAGTCAGTGCCATCTACATTTCTGAAAATGGGGATTGTATACTCGTTTGGTGGGACCTTCTCTGAAGAGGTTGAGAGGGCCGGAATGGAAAGGAGGCCAGGTGTCCAAAGGCAGCGTCCCAGAGAGTGACCTGTTGGAAGAAAGGCGCAGCCACATGGGGTGCAGGGCCAGCAGGGAGTGCAAGGTGGAATGTTCCACAGAAAACGGCACTATTCTGCACCAAGACTCTACAGTCAGCATTCCAGCTACCTCAACATGTCTGACGTACAGTGCCAAAGGAGGCTCCACCTCTCTAGGGAAACTGTAACCTTCATATGCCAGGGCTGGAGATTGCCTCCAACTGTGTAGGTGGCTGCCCTATGTCAGTGGCCCTAAGATTCACAGCAGCCCTCTACCTTTGGCCACCAGTTCTTCCCAGGTGTCAGTGGGGGACCTATATGCTTTGCCCCAATCTGCTGCCCACAGTTGCATCAAGCTGATCACTGATGCTCTCTTCAGTCGGGTCATGACCTTCATTCATTTTCGGACAGACGAAGCCAGCCCAGCTGAGCAAGCCAGAGGCTTCGCTGCAATTGCTGGGTTTCCCCGGATCCTGGGTGCGATAGATTGCACGCATGTGGCCATAAAAGCACTGGGGGTGAGCCGGGTGCCTTCGTAAACAGAAAGGGGCTTCACTCCATGAATTTTATGATCACAGAGCACAGAATCTGCAAGTCTGTGCAAGATTCCCTGGGAGCTCCCATAATGCCTACATCCTGCGACAAAGGTGCTAAGGCTGCTCGTGGCTCCAGTTCAGTTGGACGGTTGGCTTCTGATGACAAAAGCTATCCTTTGAAAAGGGGGCTCATGATGCCACTCTGGTCCCCAAGGACAAGTACAGGAAATGTACAAAAGAAGTCATGCCTCCACAAGGATGGTAGTTGAGAGGACTATAGGGCTGCTGAAGATGAGGTTCAGATACTGCAAAGGATATGGGCACTGATAATATTCTGGCAATAGTACTGAAGACTTGTGCTCCGGAACTTGCCGCACTCTAGCCAAGCTGTTCCAGTACAGCTACAACACTGGCATCTACCTGGCTATGTGCAAAATTGCCCCGGTTTGTCTTGTACACAAAAAGCAGGACAAATCCAACCCAGCCAATTACTGCCCCATCAGTCTACTCTCGACCATCAGTAAAAGTAATGGAAGAGGTCATCAATAATGCTATCAAGAGACACTTGCTTAGCAATAACCTGCTCACTGATACCCAGTTTGGGTTCTGCCAGGGCCAGTCAGCTCCTGACCTCATTACAGCCTTGGTTCAAACATGGGCAAAACAGCTGAACTCTTGAGGTGAGGTGAGAGTGACTGCCCTTAACATCAAGGCAGCATTTGACCAAGTGTGCCATCAAGGAGCCTTAGCAAAACTGAAGTCAATGGGAATTAGGGGGAAAACTCTCCACTGGCTGGAGTCATACCTAGCACAAAGGAAGATGGTTGTGGTTGTTGGAGGTCAGTCATCTCAGCTCCAGGGCATCACTCCAGGAGTTCTCCAGGGTAGTGTCCTGGCCCAACCATCTTCAGCTGCTTCACCAATGATCTTCCTTTCATCATGAGGTCAGATGTAGGGATGTTCGCTGATGGGTGCACAATGTTCAGCACCATCACGACACCTCAGATACTGAAACAGTCCATGTCCAAATGCAGCAAGACCTGGACAATATCCAGACTTGGGTTGACAAGTGGCAAGTAACATTCGCCCCACACAAGTGTCAGGCAATAACCATCTCTAACAAAGAGAGAATCTAACCATCGCCCCTTGATGTTCAATGGTGTTACCATGACTGAATACCCCACTATCAACATCTTGGGGGTTACCATTGACCAGAAACTGAAATACTGTGGCTACAAGAGCAGGTCAGAGGCTAGGAATCGGGCGAAGAGTAACTAATCTCCTAACTCCCCAAAGCCTGTCCACCATCTACAAGGCACAAGGAGTGTGATGGAATACTCCCCCTTGCCTCGATGAACGCAGCTCCCACAGCATTCATTTATTTCCATGCAACTTTGCCCACTCCATGCAAAAGAAGCTTGACACCGTCCAGGACAAAGCAGCCCACTTGATTGGCACCACATCCACAACATTCACTCCCTCCACCACCGACGCACAGTAGCAGCAGTGTGTACCATCTACAAGGTGCACTGCAGGAATTCACCAAGGCTCCTTAGACAGCACCTTCCAAACCCATGACCACTACCATCCAGGGCAACAAGGGCAGCAGATAAACGTGAATACCGCCACCAAGTTCCCTCCAAGTCACTCATCATCCTGACTTGGAAATATATTGCCGTTCCTTCACTGTTGCTGGGTCAAAATCTTGGAACTCCCTTCTTAACAGCACTGTGTGTGTACCTACACTACATGGACTGCAGCAGTTTCAAGAAGGCAGCTCACCACCACCTTCTCAAGGGCTACTAGGGATGGGCAACAAATGCTGACGCAGCCAGCAAAGTCCACATTTTGTGAATGAATAAAAAAGATGTCTGGGCCAATCAGGGGGAGCTCTGCAATACACGCCAGAGTGTGTGTGCTTACAGTCGTTCTCTGCTGCACTATGCACAATCAGGCTCTGACAAGGGGGGGACCCATTAAGGATGAAGACAGCAAGGCAGCTCCAAATCCTGCTGAGGATGACTCAAGTGATAGTTCTGATGAGGAGGACACAGGGTGAGGAAGTGGGGGCTGACATGATGAACCTTCAGAGAGGTCTTCCACCAGGGATGCCTTGATTCTCTGCACATTCAGCTAGGCATCCGAGGTATGGCTTGAAACTTAGGCCACCTTCCTGATGAGGCCAACCCCCGACTCCAGTGTCGATTCATAACCTTTAAAATAAAACTTGCAGCCCCTCTCGTCTATCATAAGGCTCTGTTGTGCCCCACACCAATGAAAAACATGAAAAACACTCAGGCTATGAGAAGAAATATTTATGTCTTGATGATGTTGACAGAAAATGAACATAAATTTATCTCTTGTTGATGTAGCCACAAAACTAACTTCTAACACTGCTCAACTGAAATAATGTCACCTGTGAAAACCTCCTCTTGTGCTCACAGTCCCTTAAACTTACATTTGCCAGTGCTGTATCTTGGTGCCCATCCCCCTCCCCGCCACCCCCTCGCTGGCACTGGCATTGGAGGCAGCCTGCTGACAATGCTGTCCTGTTAGCCCTGATGGCGTTGGCGGCCGTCCTCTGGCCAGCAGAGCCTGTGCAGGCACTGCCTGGGAGGAAGCATCCAGCACCACAGCTGGGCACTCCTCACTCGTCGCAGCCTCATTAGATGCCACAGTCACCGGCAGAGGGGCAGAGGAGCTGCTGCCATCATCTAGAGTGCCCTGTGGGAGCCCGCAGAGACAACAAGCAGCTCATCTGCCAGCATGAGGTCGGTTTGAACTTCCCTGCTGACCATTGATGGGTGGGCACCTAGCACAAAGACTAGGTGACTCATCCATCTCTCACACTGGCAGTGACCTCCCATGTCCAGTGTATGTGGGCATGCAGGTCTGAGAGCAGCCCCAGAAAAGCCTAATTCTGTTCCTGGAGCTGCCTGTCCATGAGAGTCGCAACTCTCTCAATTGTGGAGGCTGTGTGCTCGGGGCCCAGGGTCGACGCAGTGCTCAAGCTCCTGATGGACTCCTTAATGACAGAGATAATGGCACGTAGACCCTCAGGGATCTCCACCAGATCTTCCCCTGCATCCGGCTGCACATCCAGCATCTGCCGCTTGATGGACGGCTCCAGAGGCTCACCTACAGCCTCGGACTCAGCATGCTCCTGATCTCCAGCAGTCCTCCAACTGTTGGTGCCCTGGGCACCCTCTGCTTCTGCCAGCTCCTCATGCAGTGCCCTCCCCACTGTGCACCAGCACCTGAGCCAATGAGCTAATGCCCACCGACGTACATGTGTCGGCGCTAGTGCCTGGTTCCGAGAGGGGATGTGATGCGGGTGGATCTGGCTGGGAATCCTCCCCTGGTGTCCTCAGGGTCTTGGCAGTCTCTTGAGGATGGTTCACCTGAGGGAGGAAGACAATGGGCAAAATTTAGCCATGGTAGGGCGGGCTTGGCAGGGGCGGGCAGGGGGGGTGGTTAGGAAGCTGACTGCCGCCCCATGATTGAGACTGGAAGGCGATTTCACGCTAGTGTGAGACGTGAGCGGCAGCGCTTATTGCTGCCTGTGCCGGGTTGGGGGGAGGAGCGCGAGCGGGGTGAGCGTGAACTTCTCACATGGGCGTGAATGCGCACTTGAGAATCTCCCTGAGGCACAGAGCTGCCTCAGGGAGATGGAGAGCTTTCAAAAAAATAATAAAGATTTGAAAAATGTTATAAAACATGTCCCCTCATGTGACTCTGTCACATGAGCAGGGGCATGTTATTAATTAGGTTTTAATATTTTTATTTTATTTTTATTTGCTTTTGGAAACCTCATCCCGCCCGTGGATGAGGTTTCTTGGCTGCCGAATCCCGCCAACCGAAATATCGCACGTAATTTTATGCTCGAGCAGGTTGGGCGCGCACCCAACCACCGAGAGGTTACATGAATCAGGCTAGTATTACATAGAATAAAGAGGATTAAGGAGATATTTGATTGAGGCTTGTGGTGCTTTGAAAGGAACTGATAGGGTAGATAGAAAAAATTTGTTTTCCGTTGATGGAAGGGTTGAGGACAAAGGGACATAACCTTAAAATCAGAGTTAGGCCATTCAGGGGAAAAGTTAGGAGGCATGACTCCTTCACATAAGTTGTTCAGCAACTAACCTATAAGCCGTGGATGATGTCCTGACCTGTTAGCTCAACATGTCGTTGAATGCATTTATCAAGTAACAAGGAGTGTGGAATCCTCTCTGGCTAAAAGCACTGGATGCTAGCTGAATTAGTCATTTGAAATCTGAGATTGACAGATTTTTGCTACTCGCTGGAATTAAGTGATCTGGAGCCAAGGCAGGCAGATGGAGTTAGTACGCATGTCAATTATGATCTCATTCAATGGTGAAACTGGCTCGAGGGACTGAATGGCTTACTCCTGTCCCTATGATCCTCTGATTCCTTCTGTCACCTTGGTGCTGAATTTAGTCCTTGAACCGAAAGTACAGCGTTCTAATCTACTATGATAGTTTATTTGATGTAATGATGCATGCATGTGCTCCCCAATGTAGGCCCCCTTACCCTCTAAAAATGATTTTCACTTGAAGATGCAAATGATCTTACCTTAAACATTATTACATCTACGTTGTTAGGAAAGTTACACAGCTCCCCTCAACATTCAGCCCCAAAGGCACTCTACCAGACCAGCATGGCTGTGGACAAACTGTTCTGAAGGCAGCCAAAAATAATGCAGCACCAGAAATCCCTTCTTCACAGCAGTCAGAATCAGAATTGCTGAGCAAGAATACAGCCCAAAAAAGGCCCAGGGGCTGACCAGCAGCTTGAAATGAAAAATCAGCAACTAACCTATAAGCCGTGGATGACGTCCTGACCTGTTAGCTCAACATGTCGTTGAATGCATTTATCAAGTAACAAGTCAGGTGTTGGGGCAGACTAATATCAGAAAGGAATTCTACAACAAAAATAGACACCTTATTTAAATATGTTAATTTTTCATTTTTGTAATTCTGCCATGCACCCTGGATACCTATGGAAAAGCCCAGTCCAATAAGGTAGACGACACACTTCTGGCTCCTAATGAGGGTGCACACCCCATCCGCCATATTGAATGATTTGGTGCCCTTTTCGTGCCTGAGAAACAGGCTCATCACCACCAGACTTCCGCGCTGACAATTCTTATTGTAATGGGTCCGGTAGTTTTGAATATGGCTAGGGGAACAGAGTTGCTATACTGTTGATATAAGGAGGAATGCAATGGACCAATGTGTATCCATGCAAAGCAATTGTACAAAGCTTCAAGGCACTCCTGCCTGTTTGAACAGGACTACCATGCAACTCATAAAACAGGAAATAAAGATCTTTAAGGGCGTGAAGGAAAATGGCACAACATTGAGACAAATTCAACACTAATGGGTATGCCAGGGTAGTAAAAATAAGCATCAAATGGCAATGCAAAGTGTAAAATTAAATATGGCAAGTGAAGAATAATGGTAAGTCTTTTAGATGCATCCAGAGAAAAAGAAAAATTAAGGGATGGAGTGGGGTCTCTGAAAGTGGACTCTTTGAGAGCAAAGGAAACTGATGCTGCAAAAGTGTTAATTAAGTTTTTGCTTCAGTGGTTACCAAGGATGAGACAGATACTTATTTGATCTGGAAAAAGAACTAGGTATATTCAAAGGTACATCCTTAAGGAAATAAGGGAGGAATTTGCAAGAACTTTAGCACAAATCATCCAGAAACTGTTGAATACCGAAGAGATGCCTGCAAACTGGAGAAATGGCAAGGGATAGTCCTACTTAGAAATATAGCAAAAGTGACCCAGGAAACTATAGACTACATCTGTTTTTGGTAAAGCTATGGTAACCCTTATTAAAGATAAGGAGGTGGAATTTACTGTGTCAGCATGGCCAAGAAATCATGGCTGAAAATATGCTCATTTGTGCGTCAATTTTGCCAACATCAATGCCATCTCTTTATTGACCCAATTGGTCACTTCTTAAAAAACCTCTCTAGTCTTGGTCTTTAATAAATCAGTGCTGTCTGGCCTTGGTAAACCCTCGGCATTTCTAAATTCCCACAAATGTAATCTCTAATTGTGAATTTGGTAAGCTTGATGTTAGACTTTATAGACTTATTGTCTATAATTACTCTGTTTTATCCTTCTCTTTCCTTTTGTGGGTGAAGGAGTTAGACTGGCTGCTTTCCTGTACAACACCAATCCCTCTGACTTTCCAATGCATCAGCTTTTCTCCAAATATTTATCTCTAAGCTAAAATCAATCTTCTCAACTTCTTGCAATCTCTAATTGTTTAAAATTCATGGTTGTGCTATCAGACTATTCCTTCTTCATTTACCTTATTTTCTCACCAAAGGCTTTTCCCTTTATTGATTTTTTTTTAGGATGGCAAATTTATGTTTTTCAACTGGGTTCTCTCTGAAAAAACAATCAGCATTTATATTTCCAGCAATAAATGCCTTTTTTATTTGTTCATGGGCTGTGGGTATCACGGGGAAGGCCAGTATTTATTTTCCACCCCTAATTGCACTTGAGAAGGTGGTGCTGAGCTGCCTTCTTGAGCTGCTGCTGTCCTTGTGATACAGTACATGCAGAGCTGTGAGGAAGGGAGTTCCAGGAATTTGACCCAACAGTGGTGATATGTCTCCAAGTCAGGATGATATATGAATTAGATGGGAACTTGAAGCAATTTCCAGCCTCTGACTTGTTCTTGTATCCAGGGGTATTTATGTGGCTGGTCCAGTTAAGTCAATGGTGACCTCCAGGATGTTGATAGTTTGGGATTCGGTGATGCTAATACCATTGAAAGTCAAGTAGAAGTGGTTAGAATCTCTCTTGCTGAAGATGGTCATTACCTGGCACCCTGTGCAAATAATTGTTATGACCAAGTGAGGAGAGGATCGAAAGTCTCCCCCTTTGCCCACTCCGTTTTTGACCACAACAGGTATTTTTTTGGAAAAGAATATACTTGCCACTTTAGTGAGTACTTAACTATTTATGTGCTGTGATCATAAAAGAACAATAGGACAGGTTTTCTTGAGTTTAACAAAGAACGAAGTTAGCTTTATTATTCTTAAACTGATCTAAGTAAAATAATAAAATATGCACCTACTTTCATACACATGCACACACACTCGAATTTCTCGCACACATGTACAAATACAGATTACAGAGTGGCGAAGGATAGTTTGGCTAAATTAGAGTGAGTCCATAAAAAAAAGTTAAAGGATATATAGTCTGTAGTTTGGTGACTCCAAGGCTTCAGGCTGAATTCGATGGTCTTGATGCTTCCACTTTAGTAGACAACTGAGTTGGTTGCTCTTTGAGAGCAAATGGTGTTGGGTTGAATTCCTGTAAGAAATTTCAGTCTCCAGCAGAGTGTCCCTGGAGGATCATAGTCAGCGAACAGGACTCAAAGATTACCAGAGTAGGTTGGAGAAAATAAAAAGCAGGGGCACCCCACTTAGCTCTATTCCCTAAACAGCTTGTCCTCAGTTCTGCTGAGAAAGCAGGTGCTTAAAGTGTACAAAGGGTTGGCTTGTCATATGACCTTATTTCTCCAACTGCTGGCGGATTCAAAAAAAACATTGGGCAGAATTCTGCCCTCGGTTGGCGTGCAGGCCCCACTGGCTTGGCGGTGGGCGGGCAGCCAAACTCCGCCGCCAAAACGGGGTCCGCCGCCATTTTGAGAGGACAGGCCAATAAGGCCCACCCAGTGGTCTGCCCGACGGGAAGCGCTATGAGCTTCCTGTGCGAGGGGGTGGAGGGATTCCCCATCTGTCAAAGTGCGCTCTTCCGTGCATGCACGTGAAAGAGTGCACTGCTCCCTGAGACTAAGTGCTGTCTCAGGGAGATTACTGACAGTATCAAAAACATTAAAAATAGAAAAATATAAAAATTATTAACATGTCTTGCTCATGTGACAATGTCCCACGAGATGGGACATGTTAATAAAAACGACGTAAACTTTATTAAACTTTTTAAAAACGGACATGAAACCTCATCCCACCAGTGGGGTTCCTGGCCTGCCCGCCAGCCTTAAGGTTGGACGGGCAGATTCTTTAATTATCTTAATGACCCTGTCAATGCCCTCAATTGGGGGTTCCTCCCAATGTCATCTTGTGTTATGTTCCCATCGGTGAGCGGGCCCCACCCCCAAATCGCCAACGGGAAAATTCTGGCCATTGTCTATGTATTTCAAAGGTGACTTGATTAGCTCATGCCTGGAAGCTAACTTAGCCAGGGTCCCATTGCACAAGCGATTAGTCTTAAAAGCCTGTCTCCAACAGTTCAATACCTCAGGAGATTATCATGGATGGTTTGCAAATGAGACAGGAGATGTGGGTCCTTCACACTCTCCTGCAGCCATTTTCGTTGATGGGTTTTGCAAGACTGACAGACATGGTGGAGCTTGATGGACAAGTTGTCGCCATTTTGAACGATTGGTAGTAAGCTTCTCCCAGTCATTAATGTCAATGCTGTTATGCTTCAAGGAGAGCTTCATATTGTCTTTGAAACATTTTCTTTGCCCTCCCCTGGAATGTTAGCCAGTTGAGAGTTGAGAAAATAGTTTCTACAAGGAAAAGGATAACTAAAGTGAGCATGGGTCCTCTAGAGAATGCCTGGGGAATTAATAATGGGAAAAATAGGAAATGGTGAAAGCATTGAACGGATATTTTGTGCCTCTCTTCACTGTAGAAAACACAAATAACACTTGTAAATCAAGAGGTGAAAGGGAGGGAGTAATTTACATTTACAATCATTCCGGAAAAGGCTACTGAGAAAACTATTAGGACTAAAGGTAATCAAGTCACCAGGCCCTGATGGACTTCATCCTAGGGTCTTAAAAGAAGTGGCTGTGAAGCTAATAGATGCATTGGTTGTAATTTTCCAAAATTCCCTAGATTCTGGAAAGTTCCAATGGACTGGAATATAACAAATGTAATTCCTCAAGAAAGGAGGGAGACAGAAAGCGAGTAACTACTGGCCACTAAGTTTAACTTGTGTGGTGTGGAAAATGTTAGAAGCTAGTATTAAAGATGTTATAGCAGGGCACTTAGAAAAATTCAAGGCAATCAGGAAGAGTCAACATGGTTTTGTAAAATCACCTCAAAATTTTACAATTTATATAAATGACTTGGATGAAGGGACCAAAGGAATGGTTGCTAAATTTGCTGACAACACATAGATAGGTAGGAAAGTAAATTGTGAAGAGGACATAAGGAGACTACAAAGTGACAGATAGGTTAAGTGAGTGGGCAAAGATCTAGCAAATGGCGTGTAATGTGGGCAAATGTGAAATTGTTCATTTTGGCAGGAAGAATAAAAAGGAAGTTTGTTACCTAACTGGTGAGAGATTGCAGAACTCTGAGATTCAGAGGGATCTGGGTGTCCTAGTTAATGAATCACAAAAGGTTAGTATGCAGGTACAGCAGGCAATTAGGAAAGCTAATAGAATGTTATCAGTTACTGTGAGGGGAATTGATTACAAAAGTAGGGAGGTTATGATTCAATTGTACACTTGCCTGAATGAATGCAGCTCCCACAACACTCAAGAAGCTTGACACCATCCAGGACAAAGCAGCCTGATTAATTGGCACCACATCCACAAACATTCACTCCCTCCACCACTGATGCACAGTAGCAGCAGTGTGTACCATCTACAAGGTGCACTGCAGAAATTCACCATGGCTCCTTCGACAGCATCTTCCAAACCCACGACCACTACCATCTAGAAGGACAAGGGCAGCAGATACATGGGAACACCACCACCTGGAAATTCTCCTCCAAGTCACTCACCATCCTGACTTGGAAATATATTACCGTTCCTTCACTGTCGCTGGGTCAAAAGCTTGGAACTCCCTTCCTAACAGCAATCTGGGTGTAACTACACTGCATGGACTGCAGTTCAAGAAGGCAGCTCACCACCATCATCTCAAGGGCAACTAGGGATCAGCAATAGATGCTGGCCCAGACAGCGAAGCCCAGATCCCGTGGATGAATTAAAAAAAAGCATTGGTGAGACCACATCTGGAGTATTGTGTACAGTATTGGTCTCCTTATTTAAAGAAAGGTGTAAATGCATTAGAAGCAGTTCAGAGAAGGTTTACTTGACTAATGCCAGGAATGGGCGGGTTGTCCTATGAGGAATGGTTGGACAGGTTAGGCTTGTATCCACTGGAATTTAGAAGAGTAAGAGGCAACTCAATTGAAACCTTTAAGATCCTGAGGGATCTTGACAGAGTGGATGTGGAGAGGATGTTTCTTCTTATGGGAGGTTCTAGAACTAGGGGTCACTGTTTAGAAATAAGGGGTCGCTCATTTAAGACAGAGGTGAGGAGAATATTTTCCCTCAGAGGGTTGTGAGTCTTTGGAACTCTGTTCCTCAAAAGGCGGTGGAAGCAGGGTCTTTGAACAGTTTTAAGGCAGAGCTAGATAGATTCTTGATTAACAAGGGGTTGAAAGGTTATTGGGGGTAGGCAGGAATGTGGGCTTGAGGTTACATTCAGATCAGCCATGATCTTATTGAATGGCAGAGCAGGCTTGAGAGGCTGATTGGACTATTCCTGTTCCTAATTTGTATGCTTGTATACTTGACTAATTTATTAGGGTTCCTTGAGGAAGTAACAAGTAACTTGGGCAAAGGGGAACCTGTAGATTTAGTGTACTTGGATTTCCAAAGACATTTGATAAGATGCCACATCAATGGTTGCTACACAAAATAAGAGTTCATGGTGTAGGAGGTAACATATTAGCATGGATGGAAGATTGGTTAGCTAATAGGAGGCAGAGAGTAGGGATAAATAGATCACTTTCAAACTGGCAAGCTATTACCAGTGGAGTGCTACAGGGACCAACTATTTATGATCTATACCAACGACTTGGACAAAGGGACCGAATGTATGGTTACTAAATTTGCTGATGACATAAAGATAGATTGGAAAGTAAATTGTGAGGAGGACATAAAATATCTAAAAAAGGTTTTGATAGGTTAAGTGAGTGGGCAAAAAATTGGCAGGTGGAGTATAATGTGGGAAAATGTGAACTCGTTCACTTAGGCAGAAAGAATAGAAAAGCAGTATATTTTTTAAATGGAGAGAGACTGCACAGGGATCTGGGTGTCCTAGTACATGTCTCACAAATGTTAATATGCACGTACAGCTAGTGATTAGGAAGGCAAATAGAACACTGGCATTTATTGCAAGGGCAACGAAATCTAAAAGTAGGAAAGTTTTGCTACAATTGTATAGGATGTTGGTGAGACCACAGCTGGAGTACTGTGTACAGTATTGGGCTCCTTACTTGAGAAAAGATATAATAGCATTAGAAGTAGTTCAGAGAAGGTTCACTTGGCTAACACCTGGGATGGGGGGGCAGGGGGATGTTATTTTATGAAGAAAGGTTGGATAGGTTGGGCCTGTATCCATTAGAGTTTAGAAGAAGGAGAGGTGACATTATTGAAACATATAAGATGCTGAGGGGAATTGACAGGATGGATGCTGAGAGGTATTTCCCTTGTAGGAAAGACTAGAACTACGGGACACAGTTATAAGTTAGGGGTCTCCCATTTAAGATGGACATGAGGAGAATTTTTTTCTTACAGGGGCCCATTGGTCTATGGGATTCTCTTCCCCAGAGACCAGTGGAGGCAGGGTCATGGAATATTTTTAAGACTGAGTTTGGCTGGATGCAGGGCTAGTTCTAGAGCACACATTTCCAACACTACGTGTTGTCGGGGCCAAAAGTCTTTGCTGCAACTCAGGCTCAGTAAATAAAGTAAGTCGAGAAAAAAAGCAAAGAAGTAACCTCAGGGAAACCCACGTGAAAAAATATATCTCAGAAAGAACTACCGCTTTCTCATGGGTAATTAGAGATGGGGCATAAATGCTGGCCATGCCATGCCACATCCCATTAAAAAAATAAATATTCTGGCAGTTATGTCTCCTAGCACTCGACTAGCTCAGTCTGTAGTGCTCTATTGAGCCAATGTGGTGATGGACACCCAGGGTACAGTCGTTGCCCTTGCCACCTTCAGTGCCTCTTCCAAATGGTGTGTATCGTGGAAGAGTACTGATTTATCAGCTGAGGGAGGGCAGTAGATGGGAAACAGTAAGAGGTTTCCTTGCCCGAATTGACCCGGCACCATGGGACTTCATGAGCTCTGGAGTCAATGTTGAGGAATCCCAGGTTTGCTCCCTCCATGCTATAAGCCACCGTGCTGCCACGTCTCATGGGTCTGTCCTCCCAGTGGGACAGGACATTTCCAGGGGTGGTGATGGAGGAGCCTGGGATATTGGCTGCAAGGTATGATTTGGTGAGTATGACGATGCCAGGCTGCTGTTTGACTAGCCTATGGAGGATATCCCTGAATTTTGATGCGGCCTCTCAGCCATTAGTGAGGAAGGCTTTGCAGGGCTGACTGGTCTTCATAGGCAGAATTTTGCCCTCGTCGGGCAGGCTCGGCCCGCGATCATGCCCCAACCGCGAATTCACACTGGCCAATTAACAGCCAGCCAGTGTGAAACGCATGTTACAGCACTCAGCACTGCTGGGGTGCGGGCGACAGGAGCGCGAGCGCTGAAGATCGTGCATGCACATAGGTGTGTGCAGTAAAAGCTCCCTGAGGCACAGGGCTGCCTCAGGGGTCTGAACATTTTTATCAATATAAATAAAGAATTTTAAAATAATGAAAACATGTCCCCTCATGTGACTCTGTCACATGAGCAGGGGCATGTAAAATATGAGTGCCAAAAGTTTTTTTTTAAAATCAGTGGACGAAACCTCATCCCGCTCGTGGATGAGTTTTCGCCAAAAATGCAGAGGAGGCTTGGTCTACTCGCCCGCCCGCCAACCGAAAGGCTGGATGGGCAGCTAAGAATTCTACTCAATTAATCAATTAAGGGCCTTAATAGGCTGCTTAATTTTTGGCGGGCGCACTGCCAACTCCTGCACGTGCCCGCTGACCGAAATATTGCGCGATGACATTAGGACGCTCGCCTGACATCATCACGCATCATTTTACCCTCATTCGGGTCTGGCACACGCCCGCCCACCGAGTGCAATATTCTGCCCCATGTATCTTTGTCATGTCTGACGCCTAAAGTTGATATTGGGTCTGCCGTCTGATTTCATTCTTGTCATTTCACAGTAGTTTGGTCCAACTGAATGGTTTGCTATGCCATTTCAGAGGACAGTTAAAATTTTTCAAAAATTTAGATAATTACTCCAAATACAGCTTGTCATTTGTAAAAGAAAGACAGTCAGAAATTCAATGAAAAATGTACAAGGTTAACTAGAAATATATATATATATAAAGAGAATTTATTGATTTCCATATAGACCAACATAATGACAATTTAATAGCTGTTAAAACTTAAATACAGAAAATCTCATGCTGAATGATACTTCCAAGCAATTTGTGGATAAAAATAAAGTTTTATAAGCAAATTTGCATCACAGTGATTAACTTCTATAATAAAGATACATACATCCCCACTGGCTTCAGAAAGGTGACATACTTCAATGAGGCCCAAGAATTCAAATGGCCTGGGCCTCCTGCCTGACTCCCCACAGTGGATTTCTCATTGAGACCAACTAGGGTGACCAGGCATCCTGGTTTTGCTGGTACAATCCTGGTTTTTCTTTAAATAACCCCATTTTCCTAAGAATAGTCCAATTGTCCCGATTTTCAACCTTTCCCTTTTTTGTCAAGTATAAACTGGTCCTGGGAAGAGAAAAATCTGTTTGAAATGTTGTCCTTCTTCCAGTAAACACCCTCACATTGCACTGTATTGCGTGCAGCAGACCTGTATCCCTCCCTGACTGCCCCATTGACATCTCCAAGGGGGGCGTCACTACCCTTTTGGCATCAATGGCCCCGTTGCTGATGACGCCTTTTAAGAAATCTACAGAATAGGGTTGCCAGCTTGGCTGGGCATATTCCAGGAGATGTCATCACATGACCTCCCACCTTCAATTGCCCTGCCCCCAGACTCCTGCCGTTGGACACCCGGCATGTCAATATCAATGAAATCCTGCTTTCCCATGGTTTTTAAATGCGTCCCGGTTTTAACTTTAGAAAACCTGGCCATCTGAAGCCCACCTCCCACAAACTTGCCTGAGTTAAAATCAGTCCTATGTATTCTTCATTACTGTATTACTGTAGTCCAGCATAAATGTAAAATATATACTATGTTATAATTTGTAATAATATATCAGGTAGGTACAAAATTCAGCCATTTTCATCTTTTATATAAAGTAACAGAGGAATAAATAAATAAATAATATTTAAATTGCAGTTTAGTTGTGCTTTTTTTTTTGCATACCAAACATCTTAATCCTTTAACAAAAACAAAAATACCTGGAAAAACTCAGCAGGTCTGACAGCATCTGCGGAGAGGAACACAGTCAATGCCCCGAGTCCATATGACTCTTCATCAGAACTAAGGATGAAGGGGAAATATAAGCTAGTAGAGAGGGGTGGGACAGGTAGAGCTGGACAGTCCCCTATCCAGTTCTACCTGTCCCACCAGCCTATATTTCCCCCCATTTCTCTATTTCCTTAGTTCTGATGAAGAGTCATATGGACTCGGGGCATTGACTGTGTTCCTCTCCGCAGATGCTGTCAGACCTGCTGAGTTTTTCCAGGTATTTTTGTTTTTGTTTCAGATGTCCAGTATCCGCAGTATTTTGCTTTTATCTTAATCCTTCAGTCTGGCTGTTCAGAGTCTGTGAAGTATCACTGATGGCGCAGTGCACATTGGGCAAATTTCCTCAGGCCATGCAGAAAAGTTTTCAGTTCAACTTCATAATCTTCACGTACCGTACAATTAATATTCTGCAATGGAAAAATTAATTCAGTCAAATAATGAAAATATGTCAAAGGGTTGGATTTTGTTCATTAAATCTTATTAAATGGCAGAGCAGGCTTGAGGGGCCCAAACGACCTACTCCTGCTCCTAATTTCTATGTTCATATATTAAGCAAGGTTTGTGTATCAGGCTAAAATGAACTCTTCATACATGGTAAATCCACAAGTAATGATATTGTTTTTTTAATAAGCATTAGACTGAATTTGTACCTTGAAATAACCCAAAGTTAGCCAACTTAAAGTTCCTAAGCGCACTGCATTCTAATGCATACGCTCTTGTTTAACGTAGTTGCAGGCAGGAGAATTGAAACAAAATTACCCTCTGCACGTGCCTAGAGCCATTTACAACGTACCACCAGAGTGTTGCAAGTGCATTAAGAATATAAGACTTTGCTTTAATCAGATTTCAGCTGATGGTGGTGTGAGTGGGTGTGATTTCTAGCAGCTTAGTGCATTTGTTATCTGATCTTCAGAAATCTAAACTAGAATAGAGCCAAATAGTTGTGGTCAAGCTGGCGCTTATCAATCTCTGTTACAAAAGAATGTTTTTATTGGTAAGGATTTGAGTAGCACTTGACAGCTCCCAAGTGTGTGGTCAGTTGGAATTGGAGGAATAATACTTGTTATTTTGCATGGTGGACAGTACACATCTAATCTCGAGGGGAGTATGGTTTGGGCTTTGGTGTTTCCCAGTACACATATTTTAGGTTTTCTGAAACCAGGTCAAAGGTTAAAAAGCCAAGGCCAGTTCCAATGTCTATGATTAGAATTTCCTTTCAACTCTAAACAACTGCCTTGACATACTGTGCCTTCACCTTCATGTTGACAAAAATTAGAATTTGTCTATTAAATTGGCCTAATTAACTTTGGGAAGATAATGTGAGACCAACCCTGGAAAGCCATCTCACAGTGTTGTATGTGGACTTTGCTGCAGCTGAGCTGGAGTGGAACTTTGTTATTTTAAATGCTACATTTAACCTACGTTAATAGCACCTTATTCCAAAGACGCAGCTCTTTCCAAGTAAGACTCACCTGACTCAAAGCTTTAGTTAGCACACGGAGTCCAAGTATGTTAAAGTGCTGACAGGTAGTTGCCTTCCTCAGGGCTTTAGCAGCTTGGCAGAATACTACAGATGCCCTCTGGTAACCACAACACTAGATGGCCAAGAGATATTGAAATCATTTTGGTTAATTGATCCAGGAAAACAAAAAACTTGAGTATTGCAGAAAAAAGAAACATGTTGTTGAAGCTTTTCATCTTGCACTCATCAGGACAGTTTGCAAGAATTTCAATAGTAAAGGGAACAACAATTTATACTGCTTGAGAAGAGAGTGCTGATTGGTTGGCATGTGGACTCTGGTTAGTTGAGGTGTTGCTATGGAGAATGCACCAGGGAACAGTTAACTTTTAAGCTTTTGTTCAAATTCAAACCAGGCAGCTCAACTCTGATTGGTCAAGGCATTGCCATGGGAATGAACTATCTCCCAAGCTTTTGTTTAGCTGAAAGCAAAGAAACTAAGTTGTACGCCCCCTGTTATTCAATGGAAAAGGATGATCCTATAAAATTCAGCAAACTATTTTCAATTCATTTAGTGTTTTCTGTGCACAGATATTGATAACTCAATAACTTTGTGATTTGGTGGACAGAAGGATTTAAATTTTGGCACAACCTCCACATTTTCATAGCAAAGAAGTCATCAATTTCAGTCAACATCAAATTGACCTTTATAAAAGCATCTCAAAAGTTTCTTATTGCACACGCATATACACACATACATGTGTACACACTTGAAGGGCTGAATGCCCTATTTTTGCTCTTGTCTCTTTAGTCCACATATCAATATTATTAGAAAGGCCAGGATAATTTCATATTATTGAGTAATTGAATAAACAGGTTTTCTTGCACATTACCTAACACCAACGTTAAAAAACTCTTGGCTTTGACCTCGGTCCTCAAATACACATGTATTATGAATTTAAACTTAGGGAGGCATATGCATCAATGTTGATATCTCCAAGACAGTGGGCTTTGCCTTGATTTGTTATGAAGGGCTGGAATTTCCTGGTTCCCATCGGACTGGAAGAGAAGCGGGACCAGGAAATAAATGGCTGCTGAGCCCTGCAACCAGAGGTCGGACCTCTGTTTCCACCCTCTCCCATTTTCTCGAGGGTGGGGAACAAGTGGGTCACCAAACAGGCCTACTCCTATTAAGGACCTAATTTACGTTGCTGTGGGCTCATAAAAAGCTTGTCTCTGGTAAGTTTTCAATTTTCAGTGAGGTGGCTGAAGTTTAGCAGCTGCTTGGTTTCAGGCAAGCTGCCTGGTGGCAAGGGCATGATTTAGAGGCAGGAAAAGTTTTATAAAATAAGTAAAAATGGTTTTCAAAATTTAAAAGGCTTACCCCTTTGTAGTTAAAGTTCCATTACAGGTCAAAGGAGGACCCAGAATTAAGAACTTTACAAGTTCAGGCGTCGTCACCTGGCTGGCAGTGCCTGGCATCATGTGGGCATTAGAGGCAATTGGACTCTGCCTGTGCACCAAGAAGAGTGCAGACGGGAGTGGGCACTGCACCCTCACAAACTGAGGTCATTGGAGGTGAGGGGCAGTAGCCTGCAGAAGAAGGGGCAGAGTGTCGGGCATCAGAGGGCCAGGTGCAGAGATGTTGGGTGTGACGGAGAAGAAGACACTATCCTGATCACAGGATCTACAGGAACAGGCTAAGACACCCTATAGATGACTGTGGACCAGCGGAAAAGTGGGGTCTGATCTCTGGGCAGGTAGTCACTGACATCAGTGCCCGCTTCAGTTCAGACCTCTGCGGCATCTCATTGGAGGCTACACACCAGCGCATCACCACAGGTGACAGATGTTTTCCTTTCAATGCTGGACAACACATCAGAATTACAACTGAGAGGGGCTCCCTCCTCTCCCTTCCGGGTGCCAGGCCTCTGACTCCCTGTGCTATCTCGGGATCCTGCGGTCCAGTGGCAGGCTTTGGCACAAACCCTCTCCCTCAGAACAAGCAGCAGCCTGAGTGCTGGCTGCTGTGGGTGTCTGGAATCTGTCTCCATCCCTGCTTCCACCAGCTTTAATTGGACAGAAAACACCTCTCCATCCCAATTAAAGGTTTACCCCTGGGAAAATCCAAAATTCAGTCAGGTTTCCACCTTAGGAGAGTTTTTGACACTACTCCTGTTTCCCACCTCCAATGGGAATATCCAGCCCAAAGAGTACCAACTTTTTATTTCACTATATGAAATAAACAAGTAACCTTACAGTAGTTCAACAGCAGCTACAAATGTTTGCTGCTTGTTAAACCAGAGGAGAGGGAGAGGAAACAAAGTGATCACCTGATCAGTCACATGATGAACCCCATGACTCAGGCACCACAAATTTGCACCCAACATGTATCGTGCGTCACAGCATCATACCCACTTGAGCAGATTTATTGAACTGCAGGAAACATCCTAACGATTCAAGGGAAGATTATGGAAATGGTTACGGATATTCCTACTTAGAGCTGATACACTTTCAGAAAGCAATGGCGAAATGCGCCATTGACTGATTAAAGTACACAGCCATGTATAAAACCCATAACCTGTAGTTTGATGGAAAATGTTGACAAAGTTATCATCAGGCTTTCCTTGCCATTAGAAAATGAAAATTCCTGCTGTCATAACTTTAAAAAAAATTCTTTCATGAAATGTGGACATCACTGACAAGGTCACCATTCATTGCCCATCCTTACTTATCCTTGAACTGAGCAGTTTGCTGGGCCCTTTCAGAGAGCAGTTAAGAATCAACTATGTTGTTGTGGATCTGGAGTCACATATAGACTACACCAGGTAAGGATGATAGATTTCCTTTTATAAATGACATCTCTGAGTCAGATGGGCTTTTACAATTGATGATAGCTCTATGGTCACCATTACTAAGACTTGTTTTTAATTACAGATTTTTTAATTAATTGAACTTAAACTTCACCAACTACCACAGTGGGATTTGAGCCCATGTCACTAGACTATTAGCCAAAGACTTTGAAATTACAGGGCCAGTGACATTACTACTACACCAGCATCTCCCTGTGACTTACTAACTAGAGTTATGGATCTGGATAATGTAGTGGTGATGACTTGCAGCAAAAATAAACAGTCCCCAGGAATACCCCGGTTAAATTAATCAAAATTTAAGAAGGCAGAGATCTAAATGGCAGCTGAATTGAATTTCTACCATAATGTTACGTTAAGAGCTATATTTGAAATATGAAACTCAAGTTTAGCTGTGTACATGTGAATGCTCTTAAGCATGGAACTCAAAATAAGATAACAAAAAAGATACAAAAAGCAAGATTACATTCAATTACAGGAACCTGAATGACTATCATTAGAAACTGTTCTTACTTTGGGGTTGAAATGTACTTCAGGGATCATGTTGCCACCACAAGAATTCTTCTAAAAAACAAAAAAAAAAATATTTGATTAACAGTAGTAGGTCTACATAAAACGCACACATAAATATTTTGGCTGTCACTTTATAGTTAATGTCCTTTGGTAGAATAGTTAAGAGAAAATTAAAAAAAAACCTTGTTGCCATTGATATTATGTATTCTATTGTAACCAAAATTTACCCAGATTTCAGCAAACACCGGCTCCGTTTTACTATATGAATTTAATTATCACTAAGAAACTTATTCTGTAGAGTTCTATAAGCAGGTTTATTCAGTAAGCACCTATTCAGCTATTCTGTACGTACCTTATTTATCTTTTCTTCCGATACTTCCATAATGATCTCTTTCAAGGATTCAATTTGACACTTGCACTCGACGCTGACTAAGATGAGAAGAATCACAGCCTTCAGTACCTGAGACATGATAATGTTCTGAGCTAATCAGTCACAGCTACAGATTGATTCAATGCTGATTATCTGTCTGAAGGTGAACAGTTGACTTTTTATAGCCAGTAGCTCGATGGAGAGGAAATACTGGGGAGGCCACCAAAGCGTCACAAATTCCTTAACCATTGAGATAGCAAATTTGCAAGAATAGGTTAAACCCAAGAGGACGGAAATCCTTTCTCTTCGGTGAAATAGATAGTAAGGTCAGGTTGAGGAAAGGTGGAGGAAGGGGAGAGAGAAGATGCTACATTGAAATACCAACCATCATCATTTCAAACAAATTCCTTGTGATTGTCTTTCCAAGGTTGAGTACTTCAACCCATTTTTATAATTGTTTAAAATCTTCTGTTAAGATATCTCTGATTGTGGAAATAGGAAGTAGCATTCATTTTGAAAATATAAGTGGATTTTCCATCTAAAAGCACAACACCTTTTTGAAAAACGATTAGCCCACACATGCAAATCCTACAGCTACTGTTGTTTAGTGTTCTAGTTTAGGAAAGCTGTGTGCTTGTGATTACTCCGCAATGCTATCCGAACTGTTGGCAAAGAGAATAATAAGCAACAAGAGAACATTTAAACTTCATGTTACCTCCAATTATATTAAGGGTTGAATTTTGCAGTCAGCCGAATTATTCTTACTAGCGGAGCACAGGCAAGGGACAAAAGATCAGCAAAACCTCACTTAATCTGATCCTACCACTTGCTATTTTCTAACCTAACTTTTATGTTGACACGCAAGATGTGATGATGCATTTCAGAGACTTAAGCCCAAAAATTCCAGGCCGATAGACCCTTAGTGCAGTTCTGAGGGCATGCTGTATTGTCAGAGATGCTGTCTTTTGAATGAGACACTACAGGTAAATGTAAAAGATCCCTTGTCATCAGTTTGAAGAAGAGCAGTGAGCTCTCTGTGGTGTCTTGGCCAATATTGATCCCTCGACCAATAACGTATTACCTGACCATTGCCTCACTGCTGTTTGTGGGACCTCTCAATGCACAAGTTGGTTGCTGTGTTTCAACATTACAACAATGGCAACACTTCAAAAGTCCTTCACTGGCTGTAAATAACTTTGGATCTCAAGGTTGCAAAAGGTTCCAAAGAAATGCAAGACTTTGTTTTTCACATTTTCTCACATTACGCTCCATCTGCCAAATTTATGCTGACAATACAGCATGCCCTCAGAACTGCACTAAGGGTGTATCGGCCTGGATTTTTTTGGGCTTAAGTCTCTGAAATGCATCATCACATCTTGTGTGCCAACATAAAAGTTAGGTCAGAAAATAGCAGGTGGTAGGATCAGGTAAAGTGAGGTTTTGCTGATTTATGCCCACTAACGTAACCTATTTATATCCCTTTGCAGACTCCTTAAGACTTCTTCACAATTTACTTTCCTACCTATCTTAGTGTCACCAGCAAATTTAGCAACCATACATTCAGCCCCTTCATCCAAGTCATTGATATAAACTGTAAATAGTTGTGGCCCCAGCACTGTTTCCTTTGGCATTCAACTCATCACATCTTGCCAACCCCAAAAAGACCCATTTATCCCCTCTCTGCTTCCTGTTAGCTAACCAATCCTCTATCCATGCTAATACGTTACTCCCTACACCATAGCTCTTCTTTGGGGAGCAACTTTTGATGTAGCACCTTGTCAAATGTCTCCTGGATATCTAAGTACAGCACACCCACATGTTCCCCTTGATCCACATTGCTTGCTACTTCTTCAAAGAACTCCAATAAATTAGTCAGACATGATTGCCCTTTCACAAAACCATATTGACTCTGCTTGATCGTGTTGAGGTTTTCTAAGTGCCCCGCTATAACCTCTTTAATAATTGATTCTAGCAATTTCCTCATGACAAATGTTAAGCCAACTGGCCTGTAAGCCAACTGGCCTGTAGTTTCCTGCTTCCTGACTCCTTCCTTTCTTGAATAGAATACATTTGCTATTTTCCAAATTGATGGGAACTTTCCAGGGTTCATGGAATTTTGGAAAATTGAAACCAATGCATCGACTATCTCATCATCCTAGCAGACCCCCTAGGATGATGTCCATCAGTGCCTGGGGACTTGTCAGTTTTTAGTTCTAATAATTTTCTCAGTACCCTTTCCCTGGTGATCACAATAGTTTTAAGCTCTTCCCTCCCTTTCCCTTCCTGATTCACAATTATTTTTGTTTTTTTATTTGTATCCCCTACAGTGAAGACACAGGCAAAATATCTGTTCAATTCATCCACCATTTCATTATTAATTCCCATTCTCACTCTCTAGAGGGCCCTTACTCACTTTACTTACTCTTTTCTTGTACTCTAATTTCTTGCTCCTTATTAATCTTTTATTCATTCTTTGTTGTTCTTTATATTCTGTCCATCTTCTGACCTGCCACTAATCTTTGCGGTATTGTACTCTTTTTCTTTCAATTCGATACTACCTTTAACTTCTTTAGTTAGCCACAGATGATGTGCCTTTCCCTTAGGGTCTTTCTCTTTGGAATGTATCTTTTTTGAGTATTCTGAAATACCTCCTTAAATATCTGCCACTGTATCTCTACTGACCTATCCCTTAAACTAATTTCCCAGTTCACCTTAGCCAGTTCTGTCTTCATGCCCTCATAATTGCCCTTATTTAAGTTTAAAACATTGGTCTTAGACCCACTCCTCTCTCCCTCAAACTAAATGGAAATTCAGTCATATCATGATCACTGCTATCTAGGGGCACCTTCACAATGAGATAATTAATTAATCCTGTCTCATTGCACATTACCAGATCTAGTTTAGCCTACTCTCTCGTTGATGCTAAAACATACCGCTCTAAGAAACTGTCCTGAAACCACTCTTATCATCCAGGCTACCTTTGCCAATCTGATTTGTCCAATCTATATGCTGATTAAAATTACCCATGATTATCGCCATACCTTTCTAACAAGCCCCCATTATTTGTCCCTGTACATCTCATCCTACATTGTGGTTACTGTTCAGGGGCCTACAAGCCACTCTCACAAGTGACTCCTTACCCTTAATATTTCTCATCTCTACCCAAACTGATTCTCCAAAACTAAGGATATCTCTCTCTATTGTACCAATGTCATCCTTAATTAACAGAGCTAAACCTCCACCTTTTCCTAGCTTCCTGTCCTTCCTAAATGTCATGTACCTTTGAATATTCCCAGTCTTTGCCATCCTGCAGCCATGTCTCTGTAATGGCTATCAGATCATCCATATTTATTTCTAATTGTGCTGTGAATTCATCTGTTTTGTTATGAGTGCTACGTACATTCAGATACAGAGCCTTTGGTTCTATCTTATTGCTTTTTTTGTAACCTCTAGCCCTATCTGCCGGCCGCTCTTAGGTTTGTGCACACTGTCCCTTCCACCCATGCTCTGGGGGAGTTGATGGCATGATGGTATTGTCACTAGGCTGGTATTCCAAAGACCCAGGGTAGTGCTCTGGGGACCTGGCTTTGAATCCCACCACAGCAGATAGTGAAATTTGAATTCAATAAAAATCTACAATTAAAAGTCTGATGATGACCATGAAACAATTGTTGTAAAAACCCATCACTTTTAGGGAAGGAAATCTACCATCCTTACCTGGTCTGGCCTACATGTGACTCCAGACCCAGAGCAATGTGGTTGACTCTTAAATGCCCTCTGAGCAAGTGCAGTTAGGGATGGGCAATAAATGCTGGCCTAGCTAGTAACACGCCACATCCCATGAATGACTGAATAAGAACAATCATTTCCCTTATTTCTACCTTTCTCTTTTGCCTTGTTTTCTCTATTTAATTTATTACATCTTCCCAAAGTTGATCCCTTGCTCCCACTATTTAGTTTAAAACTCTCTCTATCGCCCTAGTTATATGACTTGCCAGAACACTCCTCCAAGCACAGTTCAGGTGAAGACCTTCCCATCGGTACAGCTCCCACTTTCCCCAATATTGGTGCTAGTGCCCCAGGAATCAAAACCCATTTTTCCCACACCAGTCTTTGAGCCACGCATTTAACTTTCTCATCTTATTTACCCTACGCCAATTTGCTAATAACTCAGGTAGTAATCCAGAGATTATTACTTTTGAGCTTCTGCTTTTTAAAATTTAGCCCTTAGCTGCTCATGCTCCCTCAGCAGAACCTCCTTCCTAGTTCTACCTATGTTGTTGGTACCTACATGGACCCCTACCACTGGATCCTCCCCCTCCCACTGCCAGTCCCTCTCCAGCCCAGAGGAGATGTCTTGAACATTGGCATTGTGCTGGCAACACAGCCATCTGGACTCATGCTCTTGGCTGCAGAGAAGTGTCTCTCCCCATGACTATACTGTCACCAACTACCAATACATTTCTATTAACTCCTGCTTGAATGGCTTGCAGTGCCATGGTGCCTCGTCAGTTTTCTCATCCACCCTGCAGCCACCACTTCCATCCACACAGGCTGCAAGATCCTCAAACCTGTTGGACAATTGCAAAGGCTGAGGCTCCTGCACTCCTACCTTCTAGGTCCCCATACCTGCTTCACTCACAGTCAGATTAAGAACCAGATTATCTGTTTTAGCGACTTCAATTGAGGGTAAAATATTGGACAGGTCACAGGTGAGAATTCCCCTGCTTATCTTTGCAGTAGTTTCATGGGTCTTTTATGTCCACCATGCCAAGGCCAAATGGAGCCTCAGTTTATTGTCTCACCTGAAAGGTGATTCCTCTAACAGTGTGACAGTGACAGTCCCTCAGTATTCCGCAGGAATGTCAATCTGGATTGTGTGCTCAAGTTTCTAGCATGGATCTTGAGGGGATGATTGGGGATTCTTGCATAAGTGGACAGTACAATACCCTTCATGCTCTCACCTTCCCATATATAACTCGCCTGTCTTACTGACTGAAAGGCCTATGATTTGATTTCAGTAAGGAACACAATCCCACCCATTTCTGCACATGTCACCAAATTTGAACAGGCAGAGAAAGGTATTGGGGCATTCAACGCATAACAATACGTTTGGGACACGTGTTCTTGAAAGCCTTTTTGATATTATCTACACGGTGATCACAACAGAATCACAGAAATGTCACAGCACATAAAGAGGCTATTCAGCTCATTGTGTCTTCAGTGGGTCTCTGATGAGCATTTCACTTAGTGCTATTTTCCTGCCTTCTCCCCGTAACTCTGCATATGATTCCTTTTCAAATAACAGTCTAATTCTCTTATGGATGCTTCAGTCGAACCTGTCTCCACCACACTCTCAGGCAGTGCATTCCAGACCTAACTACTCGCTGCATGAAAAAGTTTTTTCTCACATCACTTTTGCTTCTTTTGCCAATTGCTTTAAATCTGTGCCCTCTCATTCTCTTTTATACGCACTTGTATAAGATCATAGCGTAGCTTTTACTGGTAGAGAAACAATAGGATTAATGGTGATCGCTGTTATTAATGTTCAAATCATCCTGCATCTAATATTGAGGAAGAGATACCCTATAAATTACGAATCATCACAAGTTGTTGGATGACTTATGCCACTCCACCATTAACCTCACAGATATGGCAGCTGCCCGTCAACCTTTTCATGAATTTCATGAAATTGCTTCATTTTCCTATTGCATTAATTGCCCATTGAGCTCATCACAGAAACTTAGAATTGCTAATTAACAGTGTGTTAGTACCTTTTTAATGAGGAGATTTATGTTTCTGCAATGCGACTTAACCTTTCTGGCTCAGCAAGGCAACAGTTGAAACTGTGGGGTTTCATTCCTATAGATTTTGTCACAGATTTTAAACAAAATAACATAGAATGCTATTCTGACTTTTTCTTCCAGTTCCTTTTTTCTCTCTTAATCCAGTTTTACTTTCCCCCTCTTTACTTCTCTTCCTGTATCTGATTTGACTTCTTATTTTCTTCTATATCATTGTTCTGTTTTTCTCTCAAACCTTAAATCTAATTAGTTGAAGTGACAGACCAAGGTCCCATTGCCCTCAACAGGCCTTTATTAGCTTGCAGTTCCAGAAGGTGACAGGAGAAAAATATACTCGAACTGAAGGCTAAGAAACAAAGTCTAAGTAACACATCAAACTCTGAGAAGAGCCACCAACATGATTTCATATAACACTGATTACAGCTACTAGGAAATTCCCTTTACTAGAACGGAAACTCCTGCTTAGAAGCACAGGATCATTAGGAGGTGGAGCCAAAAAATTTTAATTTGCAAGTGGCGGCTTCAGTGGATTCTGCTGGTATTTCCCCTTTTGGACATTTAATCAAGATTGACAATGCTTCTATTGATCTATGTTTTACACTTAGAAGGCTTCCTGCATCTAGGGGCGCATGAGGCAGACACAGCACATGCTTATGTCTATTTTCAGTGGTTTGTTTTCCTGGAACAGGTTGCTAGCCTGGAGCCAGAGGCTATAGCTTCAGGGATGCCACTCTGCATCAAGCATGGCTGAACAGCTTGCTTGTTCCCATGCCAGCCATAGGCATGTTGGAAGGATTTACAGGTTCATAATCAACATGTTTGGCCATGTAACAAGCGCACTTTCCATGACAATCAAGTCCTGGAGTGGGACTCAGACCTGGAGAGGCAGGGACACTGCCCACTGCACCACAAGAATTCTGATCTATTTTTGACTATTATATTATTTGATTTTGGGGGGACAAGGAGATGGTAAGGAAATGGGCACGGCTTTTAAGGGATCCAGGTGAGCAGAACCCACAAAGTGTTTATGGGAACAGGGGTGAAAACAGAAGCAAGGAATTAAATGTGTTCTTCCTATTCAAAGCGGATGAGGTATTCTGATGTGCATTCGCAGAGAACTAAATATGCCTATTCACAGAATTTCCTCTTTTTGGCCATGACGCATTAATTACAATGTTGCTCTACTTCAACAGATTGACAGCTATAGCAGTCAGACCCATATATGGATTCTAATTATATATTTCAAGATAAGAGTGGATTCTGTGGCCATTGACATTCATCTGATTATAAATGTCACATTTCGTTGAAAAGAGCTAAAGATAATAATTATCTTCCATGATCAGTCACTTAACATCCTTCCATTGCTATCTCCTGCCTGTTGCAAAGCTGCTTTTTACTCTGCATTGAAGTGACCTCATTAAAACATGGACAATGCTGTGAAAGCAGGGCTACTTTCTCATAGAACCATAGGCCAGGATTTTACATCGTTTGACCGGGCGTGCACCTGACCCAGCAGTGCATGAAATGGCCCGAGAAGATGTCAAGAGCACATCCTGATAACATCACGCACTAGTGCGATATTTCGCTTGGTGGACTGGTGGGGCAGTTGGAAACATGCCCATCAACAATTAAGTGGGTAATTAAGCCCATTAAGTCAGAGGGAGTACAGCTGCATTAAGTTTCAAGGGAGTAAGGCAAGGCTGGATGGCCTCTACTTTAATGCCAGGAGTACTGCAGGTAAAACGGATGAGTTAAGGGTGAGGATTGACATGTGGAATTGTGATATAGTAGCCATCACTGAGACTTGGATGAGGGAGGGGCAGGATTGGAAGCTCAACATTCCGGGATATAGAATCTTCAGGCGAGACAGGGGAGGGGGTAAAAGAGGAGGAGGCATTGTATTATTAGTTAAGGAGTCAGTTACTGCAGTAAGGAGAGATGAAATCTTGGAGGGGGCATCGAGTGAAACTTTTTGGGTAGATCTTAGGAATAAAAAAGGGGCAGCCACACTGTTAGGTGTTTATTATAGACCCCAGTTAGTCAGCGGGAAATTGAGGAGCAAATATGTGCACAATTTGCAGAGGTGTATAAAAACAATAACAATAGGGTAATTATATTAGGTGATTTCAACTTTCCCAACATTATTGGGATAGACATAGTGTTAAGGGCTTGGATGGAGTGGATTTCTTGAAATGTATACAGGAGAACTTTTTAGGTCAATATGTAGAGGGTCCAACAAGGGACGACGCAGTGCTGGACTTAATTCTGGGGAATGAAGCCGGACAGGTGGCTGAGGTGGTTGTGGGGGAGCATTTTAGTGCTAGTGACCACACTATGGTACAGTTTAAGTTTGTTATGGACAAAGAAATGGACAAGTTTCAAAAAAATGTTTTGGATTGGGGGAGAGTGGATTTTAGTAAAATAAGGCAGGATCTGGGCAAGGTAGACTGGGAACAGTTACTTGTGGGGAAATCTACAGAGGAACAGTGGGGGGTGTTCAAAAAGGAAATGGGGAGGGTACAGGCTCAACATGTTCCCTCTAGGGTGATAGGAAGGAGTAACAAGCCCAGAGAGCCATGGATGACCAGAGATATTCAGGATACGATGAGAAGGAAAAGAGAGGCTTTTAGCAGGTACAAGGGAAGCAAATCAGCGGAGGCATTAGTGGAGTACAGAAAGTGCAGGGTGGAGCTTAAGAAGGCAATTAGGAGAGCAAAAAGGGGATATGAGAAAGCTCTGGCTGGTAAAAGTAGGGAAAATCCCAAGATATTCTATAAGTATATCAATGGGAAGAGGATAACCAGGGAAAGAGTAGGGCCCGTTAGGGACCAAGGGGGCAATCTATGGGTGGAGCCAGAGGACAACGCTAGAGTGTTGAATGAATACCTCACATCCATCTTTACCCAAGAGAATGAAGATGAAGGTATCGAACTCGGAGAGAGAGACTGCGAGGTTCTTAAGCAAATTGATATAGGGAGTGACAAGGTATTGGAGGTGTTGGCAGGCTTAAAACTGGACAAATCTCCTGGTCCGGATGATTTGTGTCCCAGACTGCTGAGAGAGGCAAGGGAGGAGATCGCAGGGGCTCTGACCCAAATTTTTAATTCCTCTCTGGCCACGGGGGTGGTGCCAGAAGACTGGAGAATAGCTAATGTGGATCCGCTATTTAAGAAGGGTAGTAGAGATAAGCCAGGGAACTACAGACCAGTGAGTCTCATGTCAGTGGTAGGGAAACTATTGGAGAAAATTCTGAAGGAGAGAATCTATCTCCACTTGGAGAGGCAAGGTTTGATCAGGGATAGTCAGCCTGGCTTTGTCAGAGGGAGGTCTTGCCTAACAAATTTGATTGAATTTTTTGAGGTGACCAGGTGTGTAGATGAGGGTAGTGCAGTTGATGTAGTTTATATGGATTTCAGCAAATCCTTTGACAAGGTCCCACATGGGAGACTTATAAAGAAGGCAAATGCACATGGGATACAGGGTAATTTGACAAGGTGGATTCAAAATTGGCTTAGTTGTATGAGACAGGGTGATGACAGAAGGCTGCTTTAGTGACTGGAAGCCCGTGTCCAGTGGTGTACCACAGGGATCTGTGCTCGGTCCTCTATTATTTGTAATTTATATAAACAACATAGATGACTATATAGGGGGTAGGATTAGTAAGTTTGCAGATGACACAAAGATTGGCCGGGTGGTTAACAGTGAGGTTGAGTGTTTTGGGCTACAGGAAGATATAGATGGGATGGTCAAATGGGCAGATAAGTGGCAGATGGAATTTAATCCTGAAAAGTGTGAGGTGATACACTTTGGAAGGAGTAATTTGACAAGGAAGTGTTTAATGAATGGCATGACACTAGGAAGTTTTGAGGAACAAAGGGACCTTGGCTTGTGTGTCCATAGATTTATGAAGGTGGAGGGGTATGTTAGTGGGGTGGTGAAAAAGGCATATGGGACATTTGCCTTTATCAATCGAGGCATAGATTACAAAAGTAGGGAGGTCATGTTAGAGTTGTATAGAACCTTGGTGAGGCCACAGCTGGAGTACTGTGTGCAGTTCTGGTCGCCACATTATAGGAAGGATGTTATTGCACTGGAGAGGGTGCAGAGGAGATTCACCAGGATGTTGCCTGGGATGAAACATTTAAGTTATGAAAAGAGGTTGGATAGACTTGGGTTTTTTTCGTTGGAGCAGAGAAGACTGGGGGCGACCTGATCGAGATGTACAAGATTATGAGGAGCATGGACAGGGTAGATAGGGAACAGCTGTTCCTCTTAGTTGAAGGGTCAGTCACGAGGGGACATAAGTTCAAGGTGAGGGGCAGGAGGTTTAGGGGGGATGTGAGGAAAAACCTTTTTACCCAGAGGGTGGTGACTGTCTGGAATGCACTGCCTGGGAGGGTGGTGGAGGCAGGTTGCCTCATATCCTTTAAAAGGTACCTAGATGAGCACTTGGCACGTCATAACATTCAAGGCTATAGGCCAAGTGCTGGTAAATGGGATTAGGTAGGTAGGTCAGGTGTTTCTCATGTGTTGGTGCAGACACGATGGGCTGAAGGGCCTCTTCTGCACTGTGTGATTCTGTGATTCTGTGAAGGAGTCAATTGAAAGCGATTTTACATGAACAGTACACTCTTACTGTTGACGGAGAGGGAAAAAAACCAGGCAGCCTTCACGTTTTCGCTGCTACCTCAATCCAGGGCAGGATAAAATGTCCGGGGCGAAATATAATAAAAAAAGATGCTTGGTAATATAGAACTGGAGTATTGCTGAAAAAAGGGATGTGTCTAAGCTTTTCATCTTGCACTCATCAGCCCACTCGCAAGAATACCGATATAAGGGAGGAAAACAACAATTTCTGTTGTATGTATACCTGAGACAGGGGCACAACAAAGACAAAATTCAGGTCATCAACAGCATAGTTCAACTTAAAGGTAAGTTTAGAACAGGTAAGCTATCCATTGAATTTCTCCAGATGTGGATTAAACTCAAGGTTGTGCCAGTTCCCATTTCCAAACGTATCGATAATTCTAAGGTGAGACACAGTAACACGATCAAGTGAGCGTTTGTATGAGATGAAATTGAACAGATTGGTATTTACACCATGCCCTACCCTTCGCTTGGTCTGAGGTGCGCAAATTTCTTTTATTTTTCGATTCGATCTGTTTATGTCACCATATTGCTTCAATTGATGACCGCAACATAAACAGTACCAGTCTGAAATACATCTGCACCATAAGCTCACTTAAAAGGAAGCAGCTTGGCAATGCAATTAATGATGCCACTAAACAAGTAACAAATCTCTCTGGCCATGCACTCTCGGAAAGCGAGAGGTTTCTTCTTGTGCATGGTTTCAACTTAGGTGAGCCTTCATCCCAAATCAAACGGGAAGAGATATTGGCTGTGTTTGAACTCCTCTACTTCCTACTATCCCATGACAGACCAATGACCACTGAAGGTGCTGAGTCCTTGAAAGCGCGCCTAGCTGACCAAGCACATGCATATTGTAGGATTCTTAACGACCTGTCCGACTTTCACATGCAACGCGAATGCCTTATAATGTTGCAAAGCCTTAAGACCAACCCAGGCATACACATTATTAAACCTGACAAAGGGACTGGAATAGTCATCCTTAACAAGCATGACTATATCAACAAAATACACGCCATTCTTAATGACAGGTCCAAATTTGTATCCATTGGACCTGCCACTCAACATCACTGGACAGCCTTGCCTGGAAGTAAGCTAAAAATACGCTTGCTGGACCTGTGTAAGAGTGATGAGCTACTGCGTGATGTACATGTCAGAGTTCATCCTCATAGTTCGCTGCATCCACGTATGCATGGGCTACTCAAGACACACAAAAGTCATGTCCCTCTACGCCCCACCTAATCTACGACCAATTCTGCACATTGTGAATTGACTAAATGGTTGGGCAAATTGTTACAACCAGTTTTGATCAAGTTTCCCACATACACGGTGAAGGACTCCTTCACATTTGCGAAGGCCATACAGGACTTGCATTTCGATAGCAATGCTGTGTCCATGTGCTCATTTGACATTGCTAGACTCTTCACCAATGTTCCACTTAAAGAAACTGTAGATATTTGCTCTGCAGCACTATATAATGGCGACCTAGGCCTGTCACGATTTTGTGAATCAGTATTCACTGTACATATGAACTCGGCAATGAGCGCTGTTGAGTTCAGTTTTAATGACTTGGAGGGGAACTTCCAGCTGGTGGTATTCCAATCTATCTACTGCCCGTGTCCTTCTAGATGGTAGTGGTTGTGGGTTTGTAAGGTGCTGTCTAAGGAGCCTTGGTGAATTCCTGCAGTGCATCTTGTAGATGATACACACGCTGCTACTGTGCATCAGTGGTGGAGGGAGTGAATGTTTGTGGATGTGGTGTCAATCAAGCGGACTGCTTTGTCCTGGATGGTGTCCAGCTTCTTGAGTGTTGTGGGAATTGTACTCATCCAGGCAAGTGGGGTGTATTCCATCACACTCCTGACTTGTGCCTTGTAGATAGCGGACAGGGTTTGGAGACTCAGAAGGTGAGTTACTCATCGCACGATTCCTAGCCTCTGACTTGCTGTTGTAGCCACAGTATTTATATAGCTAATCCAGTTCAGTTTCTGGTCAATGGTAACACCCAGGATGTTGATAGTGGCAGATTCAGTGATTGTAATGCCATTGAACATCAAGGGGCGGCAGTTGGATTCTCTCTTGTTGGAGTAGGTCATTGCCTGGCACTTGTGCAGCGCGAATGTTATTTGCCACTTGTCAGCCCAAACCTGGATATTGTCCAGGTCTTGCTGCATTTGGGTATGGACTGCTTCAGTATCTGAGGAATCGCGAATGGTGCTGAACATTGTGCAATCATCAGCAAACATCCACACTTCTGACCTTATGTTGGAAGGGAGGTCATTGATGAAGCAGCTGAAGATAGTTGGGCCTAGGACTACACTGAGGAACTCCTGCAGTGATGTCCTGGAGCTGAGATGACTGACCTCCAACAACTACAACCACCTTCCTTTGTGCTAGGTATGACTCCAACCAGCGGAGAGTTTTGCCCCTGATTCCCATTGACTCCAGTTTTGCTAGGGCTCCTTGATGCCACACTCGGTCAAATGCGGCCTTGATGTCAAGGGCAGTCACTCTCACCTCACTTCGGGAGTTCAGCTCTTTTGTCCATGTTTGAACCAAGGCTGTAATGAGGTCAGGAGCTGAGTGGACCTGGCGGAACCCAAACTGGGCATCAGTGAGCAGGTTATTGCTAAGCAAGTGTCTCTTGCACGTGGACGATACATTTGCTATATTTAAATCCGCAGCTGCATGTAACAATTTCCTAACATGTCTTAATGGGCTCCATCCTGTGCTCAAATTCACCGATGAGATGGAGCAGTCAGATGAACCCCCCCTTCCCTAATGTACTACTTGAGAAATCTGCCAGGGGGTTCTCTACCACGGTCTACTTCAAGCCTACCTTCACCGGTCAATATACGTGTTGGGATTCTTACAGTTCCACGTGCTATTAGATTGGTTTTATCAGCAGCCCTGTAAATAGGGCCCGAGCCATTTGCTCACCATACACGCTTGATACTGAAATAGGGCACATCAAAGGCATCCCACAGAATACCCCGATCAGGACATTTTGCGCTGTATATCACACTGACCCATGAATGGGCCCAAGACCATCACTTTTGGCCTAGTTTACCTCAGATTACCCTTGAAGGGCAAGGTACCTCAAGGATTCGAGCAACAGGTGAAGCTAGCCGTTTCACGCTGCTGTTATGCAGCAGCAACACAAGAGGTATTCGTTACTAACAGGATGCTGCCATCAGGATAAAAAGATGTTCTGCCTATCACACAAGTGAATAATGTGCTAGATGAATTTCAGTGCCAGTGTAATGCTAGGTGTGAGACTGATGTATCAAATTGCATGCCCCAGTCGCTTTTCACAATGGGCAGGGTACAGACCATTCCCAACAAGCCTGTGCTTGCAAAACTCAAGACACAGTGTCCAACATTAGATGTGATTCCGTGATTGGACAACATTTACTAAATAATATTCAATGTGCAAAGAACTACGCTGACAATCAATTTAAGATTGTCAGTCGGGCTCGCTGTGTGGCACATTTGCATGTATTGGGAGCTATATATATTAATACACAGGGCCCAGTTCTTCACAGGACATGTACATACATTGCACCTGTTTCAGCTAAACAAAATAAGTGACAGCCATTCACTGACTTATTCTTCAGGGCAATGCCTTGACCAATCAGGGTCAAGCTGCCGGGGTTAAATTTCAAACAATGCTTGGCAGGTAACTGTCAGTCATCATTAGTGGTGCATTCTCCATGGCAATGCCACTTCCCAACAAATCAGCACTATCTTCACATAGAGTATAAATTGTTGTTTTCCTCCTTATACTGGTATTCTTGCGAGTATCCTGTTGAGCACGACCTGAAAAGCTTAGACATGTCTCTTTTCTCAGCAATAAAAATAGATGCCTGGAGACTGAGGTTTTTTGAGTTCTGCTGTCAGGTGCTTGAGTGTGCTGCACAGACACAGTTTGCTGCATTTCTTTCTTCTCATTTAATTTATACAGGTCTGAAGCTCTCTGAGGCAGCTCCTCAGCAGCTAATTGCCTTCAGGAGGCTCATGAGAAGCACCCGGCCCCCTCCCCCCCCTCCACTCCCAGCAGCGCTGAGCCTTTCTCAGCGCCCATTTCACGTTGGCTTCCCCGTTAATTGGCCAGCCAGCGTGAAATCGCATTCAGGGGCCGATCGCGGCCAGCAGCGCAGTTCGCATCCACTTTCGGGCCTGCTGATCATGCGCGCCTGATGAGCGCAAGATTCAGGCCATAGAACCTTACAGCTCATCCTGCTTGTGCTGGCTCTTTAAAAGAGCAGTCGTGCTTTGTCTCCCAAGTCCTGCTTCTTTCTGTAACCTTGTAAGCCCCTCAGTCACCATCCACTCCATTCCGTTTCAAAATTATTCATGGAGGTAGCTTCCACCACCTTTCCAGCATTCCAAATTGCAAAGCCTCTCTGGCTGGGAAGGTTTCTCCTCACCTCCCCTCTAAATCTTTTTCTAGTGATTTTAAACCCATGATCAACTAATTATTGGCTCAGTTGTCCAAGGGAATATATTTTTCTCTATTTACTCCATCAAAACACCAACTTGAAAACCTCCGATTGATTTTACAGGAAGAGTAATGACAGCAAACCTGCCAATGTTCAAGTTATTACTCGTCTGGAACTGGCAGCAACTTCTGGGATGGAATTTTATGCCGGCGGGATTTTACGGTCAATGGCATTTTGAACGGCTCACCACATTTTATGGAGGCGCTCTGGCCACAATGGGGCCATAAAATTCCACCCTGGGAGTCCACGCATGCACAGTTAAACAGTCACGGCTGCAACATGTGGCTGCTACTGGATGCCATTGTGATCCGGGGCAAATATGTCTGCAGTATGCGTTTGCAGCTTGAGGAGTTTAGGTTTAGAGTCATTGAACTAAAGGTTGTAGCTGCAATACATCAGGGAGTGGGGAAGTTACCTGGATGCTTTGTACCAGGAGGCAGTCACGCCACTTAGGACAGGGTGCTCTGATTTAGTCAGTGGTCAGGGACAGGAGAGTGTAACTGCGAGTGAGACAGGTAAAAGGACCCAGAAGGCAGCAATTGCCCAACACGTTTGAGGTTCTCTCAGCTTGTTTGGATGAGAGTAGGAGCTGCAGGGTGGATTAGCTGACTGACCATGGCACCATGATACAGGAAGCCATTCAAGTGGGGTGGGCAAAAAGGAATGTAGTGGTAGTCGGGGACAGTATAGTGAGGAGCAAAGTGCGAGAGTCCAGAGGGCGTCATTGCCTGCTTGGTGCCAGGGTTCAGGATATCTGCTCAGGGCTAGAGAGAAACTTGGAGTGTGAGGGGGAGGATCCAGTCATTGTGGTCTATATAGGTACCAACAATATAGGACAACGAAAGAGGTTCTGCATAGTCAGTATGAGAAGCTAGGTACCAAATTATAAAGCAGAACCTCAAAGGTAATAATCTCTGGATTATTACCTGAGCCACATGCAAATTGGCATAGGGCAAATAAGATTGGAGAAATAAAAGCACGGCTCAAAGATGGGTGTGGGAGAAGTGGGTTCAGGTTCTTGGAGCACAGGCACCAGTACTGGGGAAAGTGGGGGCTGTACCGTTGGGACGGTCTACACCTGAACTGTGCTAGGACCAATGTCTAGGGAAGGAGAGAGGGTTTTAAAATAAATAGTAAGGGTAAAAGGGATCAAATTGGGAAGATGTGGAAATTCAAAGAGTAGAGACAAGACAAAAGAGAAAGCGATTAATATGGGAAATGATAAACAGACCATGACAGGAAGGGATAGAGAGTACAATTCTCAGAGTAAATCAGCAGATAAGGCGAGAGGCCACAAAAATAATAGGCTCCGTATCTGAATATATGTAGCATTCGAAACAAAACGAGTGAACTGACAGTGCAAATAGAAATAAATAAGGATGATCTAATAGCCATTATGGAGGCATGGCTGCCTCTGTAATAGATTGGGACCTGAATATTGAAAGGTACATGATAATTAGGAAGGATAGGAAGCTAGGAAAAGGTGGAGGGGTGGCTCTGTAAATTAATGATGTGTTAGATAATAGAGAGGGATGACCTAAGTTCAGGAAACCAGGATGTAGAGGTGATTTGAGTTGAGATGAGAAATGATAAAGGCGAGAAGTCACTTGCGGGAGTGGTATACAGGCCTCCTAACAGTAACTGTATGGTAGGACAGAGTATAAAGGAAGAAATAATGGGAGCTTGTCAGAAAGCACAGCAATAATCATGGGGGATTTTAATCTACATATAGTCTTGAAACATCAGGTGGGAAAAGGTAGCCTAGATGAGGAGCTCATAGAATGTTTTCAGGATAGTCTTTTAGAATAGTACGTTCTGGAGCCAACCAGAGGGCAGGCTATACTAGAACTGATATTGTGCAACAAGATAGGATAAATTGATGACCTCATAGTGAAGGCACCCCTAGGTAACAGCAGTCATTATATGACTGAATTTAACATTCAGTTTGAGGAAGACAATAGTGGTTCCAAGACTAGTATTTTAAACTTAAATGAGGGCAATCATCAGGGCACGAAAGCAGAGCTAGCCAAAGTGAACTGGCAAATTAGGTTAAAGGATAGGTCAATCGGCATGCAGTGGCAGAAATCTAGGAGATATTTCAGAATACATAGAATGGACACATTCCAACAAGAAAGGAAAATTCCAAGGGGAGGACCCGCCATCCGTGGTTAACTAAAAAAGGTAAAGATAGTATCAAACTTAAAGATAAAGCATATAATTGCATAAAGATGGATGGCAGGTCAGAAGATCGTATAGAATATAAAGAACAACAAAGAATGACTAAAAGATTAATAAGGAGGGACAAATTGGAGAATGAGAGAAAGCTATCTAGAAATATAAAAACAGATGTTAAGAGGTTCTATAGATATTTTAAAAAAAAGGAATTAACAAAGTGAGCGTTGCTCCTATAGAAAGTGAGTCTGGGAAATTAGTAATGGGAAATAAGGAGAGGGCAGATGAACTGAACAGGTATTCTGCATTGAACTTGACTATAGGGGGTTCAAGTGACACCCCAGACATAGCTGTAAATCAGGAAATGGAAGGGAGGGAGGAACTCAAGAAAATTACAATCACCAGGGAAGTGGTACTGAGCAAATTGTTGGAACTGCGGGCTGACAATTCATTATGTCACTGGGTGCTAGATTAGCAGCATGTGGAGATTGCAACATTTAAGATACAGGATGTTCCAATGCTTGTTACATTGGTTCCTGCCTAGCAACATGGGCGGGATTCTCTCAGAATGTTCTGATAGGTGCTCAGATCAGTTCAAGTGTCAGTGTACAGCAGTTGGCACATAGTCAGTTTGAGGTTGTCTGCTAGCCAAAAGGTGTCACAAAGACAAAAGGAACAGAAACAGATCCCAGTTAAGTTACGTTAAAGAGAGAACTACGAGGAGCAGACTTTAAGTGAAGAGGGCCATTTGGGGAAAATGTACCCCTTTGGAGCAGTGTTGTTCTGCTTGGCATGGCCATAGATCTAAAAGTGTGCTTGTAAGCCAGCGTCTGAGTGCACTGAGCAATCCCGGGAGAAGGAATCTTGGAAGGTGAGGTTGAAACCCTGTGTGGTGAGCCATTTTTAAAGCTGTCCTAGTGGGAGCAACTTTTGAAGAGAATTCCAAGGTCAGATCTTTGAGGTGAAGCTGGGAATCCAGAGACAGTAATCTTACTGCCATCTGGGTGGGTTCTTGAGAAACCCATCGACTCTACCTTGGATCCATCTGTCATTTACTCTGTGGCGAGGTGTGTTCAACCACAGTTTGTCTTTTAATTCACATGTATCTCATCCTTTCTTTGAATGTTAGAGTATAAGATACATATTATAGATTGCTTTATGTTTCTGAACTTGTGCAGTAAAGTTTGTTTTTATTTGTTCAAAATCTATGGAATCTTGTAGCTTTATTCCAAAAGCAGGTGTCTTAATGTCACCTATTAGCACATTCCTTAGATAATATCATCACCTTCAACATCTCTGTCCTTTTGTCTATGACATCTTTTGGCTATCTCCACCTATCACTGGCCTTCTATCCAGCTCTACCTGTCCCACACTCCCTTAAACCAGCTTATATTTCACCTCTTTTCTATTTTTCCTTAGTTCTGTTGAAGAGTCATACGGACTTGAAATGTTAACTGTTCCTCTCCGCAGATGCTGCCAGACCTGCTGAGTTTTTCCAGGTATTTATATTTTTGTTTTGGATTTCCAGCATCCGCAGTTTTTTGCTTTTATCTTTGCATCCATTGGAGTTTAGACGAGTAAGAGGTGACTTGATTAAAACATATGAGAACCTGAGGGGTCTTGACAGGGTGGGTGTGGAGGGGAAGTTTCCTCTTGTGGGAGAATCTAGAACTAGGGGTCACTGCTTAACAATAAGGGGCTGCCCATTTAAGACAGATATGAGGAGAATTTTTTTCTCTCAGAGCCTTTGAATGTCTCTTCCTCAAAAGGCAGTAGAAGCAGAGTCTTTGAATATTTTTAAGGCAGAGTGCCATGAAAGTATAATAATTCTTATAATATTGTTGTGATTTATTGCAAAAGTAGGTTAATAATGGGGTTTGGATAGTTTGTCTGCGTGTGTTTGTGTGCGCACATGTCGGGGGAGGGGATTTTATTGAGTTGGAGATAGCTGGTCTGGAGGCCTTGATTCATCAAAAGAAGCTAGGTTTGAAATGCTAAATACATAAACATGTCTGAAGTTTTAGAATGTGAGGTGAGGAGCATATGCATTTTTTGATGAATCAGGGTGGTTTGAATTTTAGAGAGATGGTAGGATGTTACACCTAGCCAGAGAAGCTAGACCAAGCAGTGTGTTTATTTTTCCCAAGCGTTACTGATAATATTAGCACCATGCAATGATTTATATTATGAGAAAAGTAAAGCTCCAAAGACATATGGGAACAATGGAATTTGCATTAAAAGGGAGAAACATATATAAAGGAGGAGAGGCTATGTGTCAGAGATCGACCAGAATTGTGAAAAGCCCCCAGTATTTGTGCATTAAATCTGCTGTCTACAAAAACTGAAGCTGGGAAAATCCACTTTGAATTCTACTGTCCAGTATATTACGTTGACTTGCCTGAATCAGTTTAAATCTATTTTTCTTTTACGGTTGCCTTAACAGGTGTGTAACTGGAAGCCAGATTAATTAGGAGTTTTAGGAGTTACTTTAGTAGTAATTTGTAGACCTATGTATGTGCTTGAAATCTTATCTTTTGTCAATAAATGTTTAATTTTAGTTTTGTAAAAAAAAATCTCTGAAGTCTGATGGTCTTATTATTACCGAATTCAGGGCACACATTGGAAAAAATAAAAATCGCAAAATTGTTGTGACCGTGTGATCAAGTTTCCCTCGTGGGTTTGATCTGCCTGGCACACATCATCTGCCATGTCATAACACAGAGGTAGATAGATCCTTGATAAGCCAGGGGGTGAAAGGTTATCGGGGGTAGGTGGGAATATGGAGTTGAGGTTAAATTCAGATCAGATATGATCTTGTTGATTGACGGAGCAGGCTCAAGGGGCTGAATGGCCAACACCTGCTCCTAATTCGTATGTTTGCATGTTAAATGCAGAAATCTAGAAGTTGCTGTCAGTGATTCAATGCTTCTCCATAGGATGCACTGTTGAAGTCTCCAATCAATTAGAAATCACTGAACTGATGAGAACTTGCCCTTTCGTGTTATCAACGTTGATTTAAAAACCCATGAAAAAGGTACACTTTGTTGAATGTTAACTAGGTTTTTAATGGTGTACTACGTTCACAATTACTGCTGAATACTCTAAATAGTCTTGAAAGATTAATGTTTTTGTACAATGTCAAATTTCTCTATTATGATAAAAATAATCTACGCATTTTAATTTTTTAAAAGTAGATTTTTGATATTTCAATTTCTGCCTTAATCCCATGTGGCTGCCCAATCATTCTTTTGATCTTTGTAAAATTATATTAAAAAGTGAAGGATGATCAGTACTTTCAACCTCCAGGTTTGTTGTCTACGTGAATACATCAATGTGATTGGATGCTTACCCTGCCTGGAGACATCACGGCTGCTGGGCACCTGGATATCCCTTTGACTTGGCACCAGATTCAAACTAATGTCAGGAAAGGAGAAATCCATGGGGCAGAATTTTACAGGGCGGGTGCAAGCCTGACTCAATCGGACATGAAATCGTGCAAGATAACGTTGGGTGGGCGTCCCGATGTCATCCTGCACTTGCGAGATATTTCGGTCGGCGGGCAAGCGCAAAGGTTGGAAGTGCACCCGCCGGCAATTAAGAGGGCAATTAAGACCATTAACGGAGCAATTAAGTCCGACTTTTTGTGGTCCTTCCAACCTTACAGTTGGCAGAGATGAGCGAATCAGCCAGGCGGCCTTTACATTTTTCATGAAACCTCATCCAAAGGCGGGATGAGGTTTCCGTTTGGAAATGAAATAAAAATAACAATCTGTGGGCAGCATTTTTATCATCTATATGTTCAGGTGCCTGATTCTGACGCTTGGACATTTTTTTCAGGCTTTTTGAAACTTACTTTGATGGGTTTTCGGGTCTGCAGCTCCCTGAGGCAGCTCTCTGCCTTCAGGGAGCTTTCACTCAGCGCTTAACCACGCCTGCGCTGACGTCATCATCCGCCTTCTTCCCCATCCCACCCCGGCAGCGCTGAGCGTTTCAGCCAGCCAGTGTGAAATCGCGGTTGGAGGCCCATCGTGGTCGGTAGTCCATTTCCTGGCTGATCCTGGGCCCGCCGATTGTGCCCACCCAGCCAAGCTAAAAATTCTGGCCCATGTCACAGCGATTACTAGATTTCCATGGGCAGCTTCTTAAGAGGTCAGTGGCAAGCATCATCACTTTGCCGCTGACTGCAAAATTCTGACCTCTAGAACAGTCCTAACTTTTCCAACACTTGCTCATAATTGAAGTCCTTCATCCTTGGTAATGAACTGGCCCTTGTGTAGCCTTTCTAAGGCCTTTACATAGTTCCTGAAGCATAATGCCCAGAATTACCCACAATACTCCAGCTGAGGCCAACCAATGATTTATGAAGTTCTAGAATGACCGCTTTGTTTTTATATCTTATTCCTCTATTTAGAAATCCAAATAACCCATATGCTTTTTTCACCACCTTATCAATTTACTCCACCACTTTTAAGAATCTGTGTATCTGGACATCAAGATACCTCCACTCACCTACACTTAACAAAATTGTACCACTTCTCATATATTGCTTTTTCATATTAGTCCTCCAAATGTCCATCACTTAACTGCGTAGAATTCCATCTGCCATGCTTCTGCCCATTTCACCATCCTGCCTGTTACCCAGAAGCTTTTAACTATCCTCAGCATGATCGACTACTTTGTCAAGTTTCCTATCATCTGTAAACATTATAATGCTGTGACCTGCACCTGAGTCTAGATTATTTATAAAAATTGCAGAGCAATGGATCTAAAACTCACCCTTCGGGAATATCACTACAAACTAGCTCCTAATCTTAAAAACATCATCCACCATCACGTTATGTGTCCTGTCACCGAGACAATTTTATATCTATGGCCCCAATTTTCCCTTGAGTCTATGGGATTCCATCTTTTTACTAAGCCTACTTTGTGGCACTTTGTCGAATGCCTTCTGAAAGTCCATATTTAAAAATCTACTGTAACACATTAATCAACCGTCTCTGTTACTTCAAAGAATTCAATCAAGTTGGCCTGAAGCAATTTATAGTTAACAAATCTGTGCCAATTCTCCTTGATTAACCAAATGAATGTTTAGGTTTCCTTGATAATGCTTTCTAATAATCCCCTAATAAGGCTGCTATGCTGACTAGCTTGTAATTTTCTGGTTTACCCCTGTCCAGTACATCTTTATTCGATGAGGATTGAAAAATTGTAACTAATGTCTGCTTTTTCTACCTTTGCTTCTTTCAGCAATGTAGGATGCATTCTATCTGGACCAGGAAACCTAACCATTTTCAGTAATGATAATGAGATGGGAGGTAATCTCAAATGGAAATTGGTGGCTATTCCCTGGGGCAGCAGACGCAACACTGCTTTGCTCGCCCTGGTCTACCCAACAGCAGAGTACTACTGCTACACCTCTGGAAATTCATGAGGATTATTCCTGGAACATTGAGACCAACACAGCTGCATTGGCTTCCTGTGCTAGTACACATTGAACCTTCTGAGGTCCACGGATAAAACATCCCCCTCAAAGAACGCTGACAGCTAACGAAGCACTCCCGCGGACACAGGACCTGAAAAAATCCCACCTGCTTGTCTGAAATCCCGTGGCCCCTACTGGAATGCAGCCTACACCCTACAAACTGACGACAGCCCCACCTCTCGATGATGCACCTCCTGGTTGATTGCGAACATCGCCAACCGCAACCTGATAACTGACGCAAGTGAAGTCCCAAGTTTTAATCTTCTGCAGAAAATCTGGGAAACCCTCAATGGCTTGAGGATGGGCCAGGAAAGATGTGGACACTTGCTCCACGAGTGGAACACGAGGAACAGCTGAAATTGTGACTGTGGCCATCCAAGGCAGGCCATCGCCCGCATACTGAACTCCTGCCCTGAGAGAAGAATTCCCGGTGGCATCACAATCAATCGCACTGCTTAGGCTGAAGCTGTTGAATAGATTGTTAGCCTCGACATTGAACTATAACTGTTTCCCCAACCATACGAATTAATAATAGTAATGATAATCTTTTTCCAATGTTTTCGCTAACCATTATAATATGCTATTATTATGTCTATAAATACCCTCTCCTCTTTTAGAATAACCTTCATATTCTTCATTTCCTCTGTGAAGACAGATACAAAGTACTCATTTAATACTTTTGCCATGTCCTCTGCCTGCACATGAAGATTTCCCTTGGGTCCTTAAAAGGCCCAAATTCCCTAACAAACTATTAACACTTTATATGTCTATAAAATGTTTTAGAGTTTAATTTAATGCTGCCTGCTATTTGCTCACTACTTCTCTTTGCCTCCCATATTCACTTCTTCAATTTCCTGCTGTACTTTCCATAATCATCAGTTACCAACTGAATCTTGTTCCTGACATTTGTCATAAATCTTTTTCTGCTTTATTTTCCTTTAATTTTATTATTTAATTTTATCCAGCGTGCATTGGCTTTGGATGCTTTACCTTTTCCCTCCAAAGGAATGAGACCAGTTTGTACCTGAACTATCTCTTCTTTGAATTTACCTGGGAGAGAGGCAGAGAGTGAACCTGGTTGGAGAACGCACAGGAGACAATGAGTATATAAAAAGAGAGAGTGGGTCTTGGGGCTTACACTTACCTGGGAGAGAGGCAGAGAGCGAACCTAGTTGGAGAATGCACCAGAGACAGTGAGGATATAAAGAAAGCATGGGGTTCGAAGCCTATACAGGAGATACAAAGCTCTAGAATGCTGGGTTTGAAGAAAATAAATGAAGAGTGACAATACAGGAAAACTGTGAGTTCATTGGTTGCTGAGAAATAGCTGTTAGGGCATGGCTTTAAATAGCGGTAAATTAGAAAAGCGTATTATCTTTAAAGAAATAGCTCTTGTTTTTAAATAAGAAACGCTTTAAGTAAGAAAGAATAGGAGAATAAAATTAAGTCAGGGCCAGTAAAATAAAGTAATATCAGTAAACCAAAGTACGTTAAAGTTAACGTAAGGGAAGACGTGGCAGGGCAGCTTGGCTGTGTGGAATGCGTGTCCTGTAATATATGGGAAGTTGTGGACACTGCTGGTGTCCTAGAGGATTACATGTGCAGGAAGTTCTGTCAGCTGCAGAAACTTGAGCTCCGGATTTTGGAGCTCGAGTGGCAACTGGAATCACTGGCGCATCCACGAGGCTGAGAGCTACATGGATAGTATGTTCAGGGAAGTGGTCATACCACAGTCTAGGAGCATGCAGGCAGAAAGAGAATGGGTAGCTGCCAGGCAAGAGAACCAGACAGGTAGTGCAGGAGTCCCCTGGGATCCCGCTTATAAATCGGTTTTCCATTTTTGATACTGGTGAGGCCCTTGGTTCCTCAGAGGAGTGCAGTCAGAACCAAGTTTGTCACACCACGAGCAGCTCAGCTGTACAGGAGGGGAGGAAGAAGAGTGGAAGAGCACTAGTGATAAGGGGATTCATTAGTTAGGGGAACAGACAGGCATTTCTGCGGCTGTAGACTTGACTCCAGGGTGATATATTGCCTCCCTGGTGCCAGGGTTAAGGACATTCTTCTTGGGGAGGGTGATCAGCCAAAGGCCACATTGGTACCAAGGATTTAGGTAGGAATGGGAATGTGGTCCTGCAATCAGAATTTTGAGAGCTGGGTCGAATATTAGCAAGCAGGACCTCTAAAGTAGTAATTTCCAGATTTCTCCCTGTGCCACGTGCAAGTGAGTACAGCAATAGGAGGATAAGACAGATGAATGTGTGGCTGGAAAGATGGTCCAAGAGGGGGGGTTTAGATTCCTGGGAAACTGGGACTGACTCTGGGGGCAATGGCACCTGTACAAGCCAGGCGGGTTGCACCTGAGCAGAGCCAGGACTGAGTTCCTTGCGGGGCGGTTTGCTAGTGCTGTTGTGGGGCTTTAAACTAACTCAGCCATGGTGTGGGAACCAGGAGAGAGTATTAGAGAGGAATACCAGCATGCACAAAATGCTGGGAGAGACAGATAACACTTGTATAGAGAATAGTAAGTTAATAAGTGGAATTGGAGTCAGGGAGAAAGTCATGAAGTCTAAATCAGGGATACTGTGCATGAATGTGAATATGAATGCACAGGGTATAGTAGATAAGACTGGGGAGTTACAGGTACAGATTGCCATGTGGAAATATGATGTGGCAATAACAAAGACCTGGCTCAAGGAAGGGCAGGGATGGGGTGTTAAATATACCTGGGTACAAGGAGTTCTGAAAAGATAGGAAAGGAGGAGGGGTGGTGGTACTGGCTAAGGAGAGCATTGCAGTGCTGAAGAAAAAGGATGTCCTAGAGGGTTCAAGGACAGAATCAATTTGGCTAGAGTTAAGGAACAAAAAGGGTGCAATTACATTGCTCCATGTAGTCTATAGGCCGGCAACTAGTGAGAAGGACTTAGAAGAACAAATCTGCAGGGAAATTACAGAGAGGTGCAAACATTATAGGTAATTATAATGGGGGACTTTAATTACCAGAATATAGACTGGGAAAGTGGTAGTGTAAAGGGCAAAGAGGGGCAAGAGTTCCTAGAGTGTGTTCAGGAGAATTTTCTACAGCAGTATGTGTCCAGTCCAACAAGAAAGGATGCGTTGTTGGACCTGGTTCTTGGAAATGAGGTGGGCCAAGTAGATCAAGTGTCAATGGGGGAACATTTAGGAGACAGTGGTCATTGTAGCGTAAGGTTTAGGATGATGGTGGAAAAGGAATGTGCAATCCAGAGTAAGAATAATTAAATAGAGGAGAACTGACTTCAATGGGGCAAGAATGGAGCTGGGCCAGATAGACTGGAACCAAAGGTTGGTGGGAAAAACTGTAGCTGAACAATGGGCTACCTTCCAAGGAGAAATGGTTCTGGCATAGTCCGGGTATATTCCCACAAAAGGAAAAGGCAGGGCAAACAAATCCAGAGCTCCCTGGATGAAAAAGGAGATACAAATTAAGATAAAAGAAGAAAAAGTGTGCTTATGACAGGTGTCAGGTAGAAAATACAACTAAGAACCATGCAGAATACAGGAGGTTCAGAGGGTAGGTGAGAAAGCAAATAAAAGAAGCAAAGAGGGATCATGACAAAAGACTGGCAGCCAACATAGAGGGGAGTCCCAAAGTCTTCTATCAGCACATAAATAATAAGAAGATGGTAAAAGGAGGAGTAGAGCCCATTAGGGACCAAACAGGGGATTTACACATGGAGGCAGGGGTCATGGCTAAGGTGTTAAATGAATACTTTGCATCTGTCTTTACCAAGGAAGCAGATGCTACTGAGGCTATGGTGACAGAGGAGGAAACTCTGTCACTAGAAGGGTCCATTATTGATAGGGAGGAAGTGTTGCATAACTTGTCGGTACTTAAGGTTGACAAGGCACCTGGACCAGATGAGATGCAACCAAGGATATTGAAGGGAGTAAGAGTAGAAATTGCAGGGGCAATGGCCATAATCTTTCAGTCTTAGCTAGGCTCAGGGAGGTGCCAGAGGCCTGGAGAATTGCAAACATTATGCCCTTGTTCAAAAAAGGTTGTAAGGATAAGCCCAGCAATTATAGACCAATCATTTTAACTTCAGTGGTGGGGACGCTACTAGAGAAATTTATTCGGGATAGAATTAGTAGTCACATAGATAAATGTGGGTCAATTAGGAAGACCCAGTATGGATTTCAAAATGGGAAATCGTGTTTAACTAACTTGCTAGAGTTTTTTGAAGAGGTAACAGAGAGGGTTGATGAGGGTAATGCTGTTGATGTGGTGTACATGGACTTCCAAAAGGCATTTGATATAGTGCCACACAAAAGACTTGTGAGTAAAGTTATAGCTCATGGAATAAAAGGGACAGTAGCAACATGGATACAAAATTGGCTGAGTAATAGGAAACAGAGGGTGATGGTCAATGGATATTTTTCTGGCTGGAGGAAGTTTTGTAGTGGAGTTCCCCAGGGGTCGGTATTGGGACCCTTACTTTTCCTGATACATATTAATGATCTAGATCTTGGTGTGCAGGGGACAATTTCTAAGTTTATGGATGATACAAAACTTGGAAGCATTGTAAACTGTGAGGAGGACAGTATAGAACTTCAAAAGAACATCGACAAGTTGGTGGGGTGAACAGATAAGTGGCAGATGAAGCTCAATGCGGAGAAACGTGAAGTGATTCATTTTAGTAGGGAGAACAAGGAGTGACAGTATAAAATAGGGGATACAATTCTTAAGGATGTGCAAGAGCAGAGAGTCTGGGGTGTATATGTGCATAGATCATTGAAGGTGGCAGGACAGGTGGAGAGAGCAGTTAATAAAGCACATAGTATCCTGGGCTTTATTAACAGGGACATTGAGTACAATGCAGGGGGGTTATGCTGAGCTTATATAAGACACTAGTTAGACCTCAGCTGGAGTATTGCGTATAGTTCTGGGTGCCACACTATAGAAGGGATTTGATCGCATTGGACAGAGTACAGAAGAGTGTCCAAGAATTGTTCCAGGGATGAGAAACTTGAGTTATGAAGATAGGTTGGAGAGGTTGGGTCTGTTCTACTTGGAGAGCAGAAATCTAAGAGGAGATTTAATAGAGGTGTTCAAAATCATGAGGGGGCTAGATAGAGTAGATGGGGATGAACTGTTCCCGTTCATCAAGGGATCAAGAACAAGAAGGCACAGATTTAAAGAGATTTGCAAAAGAAGCAAATGTGATGAGAGGAAAAACTTTTTCACGCAGCGAGTCGTTCTAGTCTGGAATGCACTGCCTGGAAGTGTGTTGGAGGCAGGTTCAGTCGAGGTATTCAAGAGGGCAATAGACGATTATTTGAATAGAAACAATGTGCAATGGTATGGGGAAAAAGCAGGAGGATGGCACTAAGTGATGATGCTTATTTGGAGAGCCGGTGCAGACACAATGGGCCAAATGGCCTCCTTCTGCGCCATAAAAATTCTGTGTTTCTGTGAATGCCTTCCATTGCTCCATAATTGCTTTACCCTACCCAATTTACCTTTGCTGGGTACCTTCTTAAAGCATTGAAATAAGTTCTTCCTAGGCTGGAGCATTTTGACTTATGATACTTACTGATCTTTCTCCATTGTTACTTTAAACCAAATTACATTGTTGTAGTAATTATAGTTTAGATAAACGTAGAACTGTGCCTTTAAGAATAATCCTATGTTTTAAGATCACATGATCTGTGTAAACCAATGGGCGAGCAGCGCAGGCAAACTCTAGTGGAGAGTGTTTCTTTAGTTATAGAGCTTGATGCATGCATGTAGTTACTGCTGCTGTCTGGTAAATAAAGTTAAATGTGCCCACCAAGAAAGGTTGCCTGGAAAATCAACCGTATAACAAACAGGTGATGAGGATGGGATCAGATCCAGTGCTGTCCCTCGCCCAGCGATTGTGAGTATCTAAGATAATTCAAAAGAAAGGAAGATATACTAATCTGAGATGTCACAGTTTGGCAGGATCGGTCCCTTTGAACCAGCCACAAGACTGGTCTCAATACATAGAATGCTTTGCATTCTTCTTTCAAACCAACAAAATGACTGGGGGGAAAAGAGGAGACCAATTCTCCTGAGTATTTGTGGGAGCAAGACCTACAGTTTAATTCAAAGCTTGACGGACCCCAATGCCCCAGATTCGAAGGCCTTCAGTGAATTAGTGAACCTCATTAAGGGACATTTTCAGCCCAAGCCCTCAGTCACAATGCAGAGGTTCAGGTTCAATTCACGGAATAGAGCCCTGGGGGGGAGACCATTGCTACTTACGTGGCGAAATTAAAACAGCTGATGGAATATTATGATTCCGGTAAAACCCGGAATGACATGCTCAGGGATCGTTTGATATGTGGTGTACAGGAGGATGCTATCCAGCGAAGATTGCTGGCTGAAGTGGATCTTGATTTTAAGAAAGCATTAGAAATAGCGCTTGCGATGGGAAGCGCTATAAGAGATTCACAAGCAATCCAAGGTATGCAAAATGGTGCCATTTTCCTAGTTGGGCGGGAACAAGTCAGCCGAAAATAGCGCAAAAAGCCAGGACTCCGCTGCGAAACGGGAAACAGCCCCCGCTAACCAAAAATTGATTGGAAACAGCTTAGTAGCAAAGTCGAAAACTAATTTTTATCAATGTGGAAACAATCATACTCCTAACGATTGGCCATTTAAAAAGGTAGAGTGTTATTTTTGTCACAGAAGTGAACACATATTGAAACGTTGCAAAGTGAGATTTAAACAGGCTTTCAGGCAACAATCGAAGTCCAATGAAGTATATAGTGTACAAGAGCCCGAGACAACCAATTCTGACATTTATTCCTTATTCAATATGAAAGCTGGGGAGACAGAGCCAATTATTGTCACAGTGCAAGTAAATGATAAACCCTTAAAAACGTAAGTAGACACGAGTGCTTCTATCACTGTAATAGGAGAACACACTTTCAGATATTTAAATAAAGTGACCAACAATTAAATTTGGAACAAACAGCTGCCAAGTTGAAAACGTACACAGGCGAAGAAATCCAGGTAAAAGGTATCACCAGAGTAACTGCTCATTAAAGACACCAATCAGCACAGCTACCTGGTAGAAGGTGAAGGACCAAGCTTTCTAGATCATGATTGGTTGAAAGAGATTAAATTAAACTGGTCCGAATTCTTCCCAGTTGCGAGCAGGGGGACTGCCAGAGCTGCTAATAAAAAAATGACACTGTCTTCAAGGATGAACTGGGAAAAATCCAAGGCCTACAGGCCAAGATTTACGTGGGCCCAGAAGCAACCCCAGGCTTCTTGAAAGCAAGACCGGTTCCATATGCCCTGAGAGAGAAGGTTGTTGCTGAGTTGAACCCGCTAGAGAGGCTGGGTGTCATAAAAACAGTTCAGTTCTCAGAGTGGCCAGTACCCATAGTCCCTGTCCTTAAACCAGACCAGACCGTCCAGGTCTGTGAGGACTATAAACAAACAGTCAACAAAGCAACCAAACTAGACAGGTACCCTATTCCCAAGATTGAAGACCTCTATGCCAAACTAGCAGGAGGGACAATGTATACAAAGCTTGACATGAGTCACACATGTCAGCAACTGGAGGCCTCCCTAGAATTTGTGACCATAAATACCCGCAAAGGGCAAAAATAATACACACACCTGTCCTTCGGTGTTTCCTCGGCCTGTGCCATTTTTTAAGAGGATGATGGAGATCTTGCTACAAGGACTACCTCAAGTTGTGGTCTACCTGGAAAATGTACTGATAACTGGATTCACAGAAAAGGAGCACTTGGGCTAATCAAGACGAAGTCCTGAAACAATTTTTAGAAGCAGGAGTGCATCTAAAGAAGGAAAAATGCACTTTTCAGGCAAATGAAGTCATTTATTTGGGCCACTGGGTAGATGCCCAAGGGTTACACCCAGTTGAAGAGAAGGTTAAAGCAATCAGAGAGGCACCTGCACCTAAGAACACCTATGAACTTAAATCATTTTTAGGGATAGTAAATTAATATGGCCAATTTCTACCAAATTTATCAATGGTTCTATCCTCTCTACATTCACTGCTAAAGAAAAACAAGTGTTGGGTTTGTGAGTCACCCCAAGAAGAGGCCTTCATGAAAGTAAAATAGCTTTTGCACTCTTCAAATTTGTCAGTGCATTATGACCCGACAAAAGAATTGGTGCTAACCTGCAATGCGTCCCCCTGTGGTGAGGGAGTGATACTATCTCACAAGATGGGTGACGGTACAGAGAGGCCGATAGGCTATGTATCCAGGACACTTACCACAGCTGAGAAAGGATATTCTCAGAATGAAAAGGAAGGTCTGTCCATTATTTTTGGTGTAAAAAAATTCCACAAATGCCTGCATGGGCGACATTTCATGATAGTATCAGACCACAAACCACTTTTGGGTCTATTTAGCGAAGAAAAGGCTATCCCTCACATAACTTCTGCACGAATGCAAAGATGGGCCCTAATTTTAGCAGCATATGAATACACCTTTATACATAGACCAGGGATCCATATAGCAAATGCCGATGCCCTAAGACGCTTTCCTTTGCAAGAGAACAATGACCATGCCCCAATTCCCCAAGAGCTTGTATTAGTGATGAGTTTCCTGGATTCCTCACCAGCCTGCGCCAGGCAGGTAAGAAACTGGACAAATCATAATCCAGTCCTGTCTTGAGTGAGAGACCAAGTGTTACGTCGTTGGTCCCAGGAACCAGTCTCTGATCAATTGAAGCCATTTTTCAACCAAAGACATGATATGAGCAGTCAAGATGGTATTCTATTATGGGGTGCATGAGTAGTAGTTCCTTCACAAGGAACATAACCACTCTTAGTAGAGTTACACAGTGCTCATCCAGGGATGTCACAAATGAAGACGATAGTGCCAAATTATCTTTGGTGGCCGGGGATGGACGGCGATATTGAAAAGGTGATAAAACACTGTGTGCAATATCAAAAGTGGCTGGTGGCAGCCCCATTACAGCCATGGGAGTGGCCTGGTAGGCCCTGGGTGAGATTTCACATAGATTACATTGGTCCTTTCCTTGGAACCATGTTTCTACTGATTATAGATGCTCATTCCAAGTGGTTAGACGTTTATGAGGTAAAGTCGCCAACGTCAGGCGCTACTGTAGAAAAACTGTGGCAAAGCTTCCCCATCCATGGATTTCCAGAGGTAATCATCTCAGATAATGGTCCTCCATTTCCGAGCGCTGAGTTTCAGCCATTTGTCAGCATCAATGGTATCAACCACTTGAAGACTGCTCCGTACCATCCGTCATCTAATGGACTGGCGGAAAGAGCAGTACAAACTTTTAAGGTGGGAATGAAAAAGGGAATTGTTGGAAACTAATTTTGCTGTTTCCTATTTCACTACAGAGCAACCCCCACCCCCCCCGCCCCCCACAACCTCCCACCCCCCACCACACTACGATAGGTGCAACACCTGCAGAATTACTGATGAGGCGCTGTCTTCGAACAAGACTAGGCCTGATACTTCCCAATTTGGAGAGGAAGGCGGAGAAAAGTCAGGTGAACCAAAAAGCGACTCATGATTTGCATAGTCGTGAAAGACAATTTACTGTTGGAGAAGCAGTATATGTAAGGAATTTTGGCGGAGGACCAAAGTGGTTACCTGGTAAAGTCAGCTCTGTGACCAGATCATTGGAGGTTGAGATCACCTGTAAGCATGTGGATCATTTAAGAAAAAGGGAGCTACCCCAACAAAATGATGTTCCACCTATAAGCATTGCTGAACCTGTGGTTCCTGTTGAAGTTGCTCAACCAAGGACAAGCATGCCCAATGTCTCTGTCGGAGTGGAAGACACTGAATCCCATGTTCCTAATGAGGTAGCTGATGTTAATATGATTCCAGAGAATGTGTTTCCTGCAAAAGGATCGGAAGTCATGGAGCTACGATGTTCCAGACGGATCAGGAAACCGCCTGAAAGACTGAACTTGTAATTTCATGACCTGTGTAAATATTGTAATGTCATGAGATAAATATCCTTGTAAATAAGAAATGTACAGTAAAGTTAATGGTGGAGGAATGTAGCAATTAACGTTTTGATAAACATAGGATTGTAGCTTTAAGAATAATCCTGTGTTGTAAGATCGCATGATCTGTGTAAACCAATGGGTGAGCAGAGCAGGCAACCTCTAGGGGAGGGTGCTTCTTTAGTTATGGAGTTTGAGGCACGCATGTAGTTCCTGCTGCTGTCTGGTAAATAAAGTTAAATCTGTCCACCAAGAAAAGTTGCCTGGAAAAACAACTCTATAACAGTTGTGGTCACTGTTAACTAAAGAGTCAGCCAATATGGGTCACAGGCTTTTTTGTGTGTTCTTGAAAAGTAACCATCAATGCACCTCAATGATTGATTCACATCAGGCATGATTCAAGTAGGATTTAATCAGGTAATATCCAAATAATTTTTCTCACACTTTAAGGTCGTATTGCTATGTAACATTTTCATCTAGTGGTCCATGAACTTATAACGACCTCTGGTTGAGGGCCAAGCACTCACCTCAGTGAGATACAATTTATAATTCTATAACATTTCAATTATTTCATTATTTTACTGACATGGACAATCTAACATTATTCTATAGAGAATTTTGGATAAATACAGTGTTGCAGATTTAGGACAAAAACAAAAATACCTGGAAAAACTCAGCAGGTCTGGCAGCATCTGCGGAGAGGAGCACAGTTAACGTTTCGAGTCCGTATGACCCTTCAGCAGAACTAAGGAAAAATAGAAAAGAGGTGAAATATAAGCTGGTTTAAGGGGGGGGTGGGGGTGGGTCAAGAAGAGCTGGATAGAGGGCCAGTGATAGGAGGAGATAACCAAAAGATGTCACAGACAAAAGGACAAAGAGGTGTTGAAGGTGGTGATATCATCTAAAGGAATGTGCTAATTAAGGGTAGAAAGCAGGACGAGCAAGGTACAAATAGCCCTAGTGGGGGTGGGGTGGGGTGATGGAATCAAAAAAGGCTAAAAGGTAGAGATAAAACAATGGATGGAAATACATTTAAAAATAATGGGAATAGGTGGGAAAAGAAAAATCTATATAAATTATTGGAAAAAACAAAAAGGAGGGGGAAAATCGGAAAGGGAGTGGGGATGGAGGAGAGAGTTCATGATCTAAAATTGTTGAACTCAATATTCAGTCCGGAAGGCTGTAAAGTGCCTAGTCGGAAGATGAGGTGCTGTTCCTCCAGTTTGCGTTGAGCTTCACTGGAACAATGCAGCAAGCCAAGGACGGACATGTGGGCATGTGAGCAGGGTGGAGTGTTGAAATGGCAAGCGACAGGGAGGTCTGGGTAATGCTTGCGGACAGACTGAAGGTGTTCTCCAAAGCGGTCACCCAGTCTGCATTTGGTCTCTCCAATGTAGAGGAAACCGCATTGGGAGCAATGGATGCAGTAGACTAAGTTGAGGGAAGTACAGGTGAAATGCTGCTTCATTTGAAAGGAGTGTTTGGGCCCTTGGACGGTGAGGAGAGCGGAAGTAAAGGGGCAGGTGTTGCACCTTCTGCAGTTGCATGGGAAGATGCCATGGGAGGGGGTTGAGGTGTAGGGGGTGATGGAGGAGTAGACCAGGGTGTCCCGGAGGGAACGATCCCTGCGGAATGCCGCCGGGGGGGTGGTGAAGGGAAGATGTGTTTGGTGGTGGCATCATTCTGGAGTTGGCGGAAATGGTGGAGGATGATCCTTTGAATGTGGAGGCTGGTGGGGTGATAAGTGAGGACAAGGGGGACCCTATCATGTTTCTGGGAAGGAGAAGAAGGTGTGAGGGTGGATGCACGGGAGATGGGCCGGACACGGTTGAGGGCCCTGTCAACCACCGTGGGTGGAAAACCTCGGTTAAGGAAGAAGGAGGACATGTCAGAGGAACTGTTTTTGAAAGTGGCATCATCAGAACAGATGCGACGGAGGCAAAAGAACTGAGAGAATGGGATGGAGTCCTTACAGGAAGCGGGGTGTGAGGAGCTGTAGTCGAGGTAGCTGTGGGAGTCGGTAGGCTTGTAATGGATATTGGTGGACAGTCTATCACCAGAAATTGAGACAGAGAGGTCAAGGAAGGGAAGGGAAGTGTCAGAGATGGACCATGTGAAAATGATGGAGGGGTGGAAATTGGAAGCAAAATTAATAAATTTTTCGAGGTCCAGACGAGAGCATGAAGCATCACCAAAGTAATCATCGATGTACCGGAGAAAGAGTTGTGGGAGGGGGCCAGAGTAGGACTGGAACAAGGAACGTTCCACATACCCCATAAAGAGACAGGCATAGCTGGGGCCCATGCGGGTACCCATAGCCACACCTTTTATTTGGAGGAAGTGAGAGGAGTTTAAGGAGAAATTGTTCAGTGTGAGAACAAGTTCAGCCAGATGGAGGAGAGTAGTGGTGGATGGGGATTGTTCGGGCCTCTGTTCGAGGAAGAAGCGGAGAGCCATCAGACCATCCCGGTGGCGGATTTAGGATCTTGCCTTAAATATTCCCTCAGATACAGTTGGGTTAGTCAGCATTTTAAGTTTAAGATTCTTCCATAGACCTCAATATCTAACTACACAGTAGAGAAACCCAATGATGTACCAGTGGTATGCGTGTTTGTTCTGGATATTGGCATCTTTTCACATACTTCAACCTTATCAAAGCTGGGCCAAAGAAAGCACTTAATCAGACGAGGCCAGATATCAGTCACTAAACTTTTTTGTTTCACAACAAGTGAACATGCAGAGTAACAGATATGATTAGGCTAACTTATTTAAATCATAGAGGGAGGCCACTCAGCCCTTCAAGCCTGTGCCGGCTCTCTCTACAGCAATCCAGTTAGTCCCACTCCCCTGCTCTATCCCTGTAGTCCTGCAAGTATATTTCCCTCAAGTGCCCATCCAATTTCTTTTTGAAATCATTGATCTTCTCTCTTTCCACCACCCTCATAGGCAGGGGTTGCAAGTATCAAAGTAACTTGGCACATTATTTTTCGGTTAAGCATTACTCAAACAGCATGTTGCAATTTATGTTGAGTCCATGCCTATTTTGCTGATCAGTGCCTATGGCAAAGTTTCCTGCCAAGTTCAGTAAAACTTTCCATCCTATAATAATAATACACAAATTAATAAGCATGCTATGTTAACCACATCACAGGGCTTTCTTGTCTGAATTTTAAAAGTTAACAACAAAAACGTATTTTAAGGTGGCAAAACATCCCACAGTTCTTCACTGGAGCACTAACAGACAGAATTTGAGACTGAGCCTCATAAGGAGATATTACTAAAAGCTTAGTCAAAAGGATAGGTTTTAAGATGTGCCTTAAAGGAGGAGAGAGAGGTAGAGAGGTTTAGGGATGGTATTCCAGAGCTTAGAGCCCAGGCAACTGCCACTGGTGGAGCAAAGGAAATTGGGGATGTGGAAAATACCAGGATTGGATGAGCGCAGAAATCTCAGAGGATTGCAGGGCTGGAGGAAGTTACAGAGATATTGAGGGGGGAGGCGACCATGGATGGGTTTGAAAACAAGGATGATAATTTTACAACTGAAGCATTGCTGGACCAGGCGCAAGTGTAGGTAGCAAGTATGGGGTGAAGTCAAGTCCTAACTGCCCCCTTGAATTTTCTTTATAAGTCTGGTCAAAGCTTCCCCTTTCTTTCTAAAAAGAATGACTAACTGCCCATGTATCTCCCTTTGTTTTTATCTTAATGTGCTCAGAGCAGGAAAGGGGGCGGCTTTCATACAACCTCTTCTGAGCTCTGATATCAATGACTTCTCAACATAAGGAAAGTAAAGTATTTATCCATCACAGTGACAAGCTAGTATGTTGCTTTGTAGTTACAGCCTTTATGGAAAATTAGTACCTTAACCATCTTTTATCTCAGTCCTTTTTTCTTATTGGTACGAACATCCCCAGCTTTAAAACACAAGGGACTCTTCCTCTCATATCCTGTCTGTAGAGAAATGGCCAAACAAAAATTCCCAAATGTAACATTGTGGTTGGTTAGGTAACAAAGGTCTTTCTGATTGACAATATCTCTAGAATACCAAGTATCAAAAGTAATTTTTTTCAATGTTCAAAAGCCTTCATTTTTACTGCAGACTTTAGTCTCACTTATAGATTGCTGTGCTGGTGCCATGCAATGAATCTTAATCATACTCTTTGTATTATCTGTTAAACTTATGACATTATTCAGTTATTTCTTTGTAGAAAGAAACAGAATGGGGTAGAAATTCACCTTGGGCAGAAGTTCAAATTGAGCAGCATCACATTGGCTGTCCATTATATGGCCCACCTGATAGTCAACACCACTGATTTAAATGGAATGTGCTAGCTCAGTGGTTATATTACTGGACTAGTAATCCAGTGGCCTGGACTAGTGATTTGGGGCCATAAGTTCAAATCTCACCATGGCAGCTGATGAAGTTTAAATTCAATTAATTAAATAAATCTGGAATTAAAAAGCTAGCATTAGACCATGAGACTACTGGGTTATCATAAAAGTCCAACCGGTTCACTAAATGTCCTTTAGGGAAGGAAATCTGCTGTCCTTACCCAGTCTGGCCTACATTTGACTCCAAACTCATAGTGATGTGTTTAACTGTTAACTGCCCTCTGACATGGCCTACCAAGTCACTCAGTGGTTAGGGAAAAGCAATAAATCTTGGCTTCACAGTGACAGCTGTAAATAAATAATTTTTAAAAAGTGGTTGATGACCATCTAGCTTGCACTTTTACCCAAAATGAATCTCTTTCCCAGTAAGCTTCAGGTAATATTAGACAGACATGCAGATTCCGCTTTTCACGTATCTAATTGCTCTCAGTTACATTTTTCACTTTTCGTCACCTTGAGGCATTGACTCTCGCATGGGTATGGTTCAACAGGCAGGTCCCTGTCAAAGTGATTATTGACCATGAGACAGTGAGTGTGGATGGACTATCTGACAGTGGGAGACATCTGGATCATGGTGAATCATGACCATATATGTGCAGCATCATTATTGCCATCAAAAGCAAGCAGCCATGTTTGAGTTTTCCTCTTGCTGGCCCAGAGACACTAAGGTCAATTGAAGCCCCTGCCCTGTCACGCTGGCTGGCATCAATTAACACAGGACAGAGTATGGATTGAGAACATTTCCTTGCAATGAAAGATATGAGGATTCAAGCATCACTGACATAGGTCCTAGGAAGCTTGCTGGCAAAGAGGGTCTGAATTTCAATGGTTAAGTCCTGGGGTTGTGGGGCGTGGGGTGCATTGGGAGGGTGGGGAGTGACCGGAGGAGGGGAAGTGATTGAGAGGGAGGGGGCGGATTGAGGCCTTCAGCACTGCAAGCAATCCTGTATCTCCTAGCTCCCCATTTGGGTCAGTTTGTCTAAAAAACATTATGTTAGTGGCAACCTGTAGCAGTCTCTTTAAGGTCTGCAGTTAGGTCACAGGTGAATCACATTTACCTGAATACAGCTTTATGGCAAACCAGATCAACTGTAGAGCCCTGGTCAATAGATCAGCACAGAAACATGATCAAACATTGAGTTTTCCTGTTCTGCCTGAGTCAGTTACCAATCTGAGTGTATCTAGCAATCAGCAGATAAACTTAATTTCTGATGTGAAGAGTTAGACAAGCTTAGTTTACTTCATGAGTAGTATTTAGGCAATTAAGAATGTTGGAGTCTTCGTAAAATCAATGTTTGACCAATTCAGAGCATTTATTAATAAAGCTGTTGGAATGTTGAAATTCAACAATAATAACTTGTATTAATATAGTGCCTTTAAGAAAAATAATATTGCAAGACTCCTAACAAGAGCATTATCAATAAAAAACATTTTTGACACAAACCCACAGAAGGAGATATGAAGACAGATATGCAAAAGCACAGCCAAAGAGATAGGTTTCAAAGAGCATCTTAAAGGAGGAGAAAGAGAGAGAGGTAAAGAGGTTCAGGGAGGAAATTCAAGAGCTTAGGACTGAGGCAACTAAAAACATGACCATCGATGGTGCAGTGATTAAATTCAGGGACACGCAAGAAGCCATTGGTGCAGTGCAGAGATCTGCAAGGCTTAGTGGGGCTGGTGGAGTTTAGAGAGACAGGGAGGGGCAAAGCCATGAAGGGATTTGAAAACAAAGATGAGAATTTAAAAATTGAGGCGTTGTCAAACTAGGAGCCAATGTAGTTCAGCAAGAACAGGAAGTGGCATTTTAATGTGAGTTAGGATATGGGTGGCAGAGTTTTGGATGAACACAAGGTTTTATGAGGTGGAAGATGGCAAGCCAGCATCGGTCTCTGTGGCGCAATTGGTTAGTGCGTTCGGCTGTTAAACGTAAAGTTGGTGGTTCGAGACCACCCAGGGACGTCTATAGGTAAAAATGGCACAGGCGAGATCTTCAGCATCTGAGGTAGGGTCAGAGTCAGGCGATGTGACAGAGGTGGAATTAGGTGTTCTTGGTGTTGGAGTGGATATGTGGTTGGAAGCTCATCTCATCATCACCAATGCTATGAACAGTCTGGCCAGGGATGAAAACAGTGGCTGTGGCAGGGACCGAGGGCAATGGGTGGAATAGTCCCAGAATTGCACTAAGTGCAGTAGTGGGCATGAAAAATGACATTTTCCCTGCCAGCCACAAAGGTGGGTTTTCATGCCATATTGTCCGCTACCTGGCATGTCCCGCCTCATTAATAATGCATTCACAGGAAACATGGGGATTGCTAGTGGGCAGGCTCGGATTTGCCCGCCACGCCATGACCTCAGCTCTTCCTTGCTCCAGGCGCCATATTTAAAGTGCACCAGAGCGCATGCCGACTTTATGTCTACAGACCAGGACTGCTCCAGGTGACAGATAGCCCCGAAAGCAAAGATGGTGGCAACCCCCAAATTTAATGACCCCTTTCTCGGGCCTCATCAGTAAACATTGGACTTACAGTATTCTTTGCTCCTCCACATGTTCCTCGCCTGAGCAAAGAGATCAATGATGGGCCACCTGCTTGACTGATAGTGGCCCTCACTTGCGTGTCAGTGGCCTGGCCTGGAACAGGCTATTGGTGATGGAAGCAAGGGGTTTGGATGGGTGGTGTGTGCAGGGATGGTGTGATCTGGATGGGGTCCTTTGACAAGCATTACCCCCCTAATTTGCCTATTTAAGGGAAACAGTTGCTTGGTAGTACAGAACTTGAATATTGCTGAAAAGAGAGACATGTTGCTGAAGCTGTTGCACTCGTTAGGACAAACACAAGAATACCAAATTTCAAACAATCAGAACAATTTTTAATACAGGAGAAAAGTGGGTGCCGATTGGTTGGCCGAGATGTTGCCATGGAGAAAGCAATGCAGAACCATGCTTCTGGTTCAGCCTTGTACCTTTGTTGGATTACCTGGAAGCATATAATTCCCCGTTGCCTTCCCCATGGCAACACCTTAGACAATCAGAGTTGGCTTACTAAACAATCAGCACCGCTTTTCTCCTGTAGTATAAATTGTTGTGATTGTTTGAAATTTGACATTCTTGCATTTGTCCTGATGAGTGTAAGATTGAAAGCTTCAGCAACATCTCTCTTCTCAGCAATATTTAAGGGACCTAACACTCCCCTTAAGTGGCTACTTTAGTACGTCTACAAAATGTGGCCGTCAAATTTAGTGTGGGACTGACTCCTGAAGATTGATGTTAGTATGCATGTACAGCATGTAATTAGGAAAGCAAATAGAATGTTATTGTTTATTGTGAGGAGAATTGAATGCAAGAGTAGGGCAGTTATGCTTCAGTTATACAGGGCATTGGTGAGACCACATCTGGAGTACTGTGTGCAGTATTGGTCTCCTTATTTAAGGATGTAAATGCGTTGGAAGCAGTTACAAGAAGGTTTTCTAGACTAATACATGGAATGGGCAGGTTGTCTTATGAGGAAAGGTTGGACAGGCTAGGCTTGTATCCGCTGGAGTTTAGAAGAGTAAGGGGTGACTTGATTTTAACATGTAAGATCATGAGGGGACTAGACAGGCTGAATGTGGAAAGGATGTTTCCTCTTGTGGGAGAATCTAGAACTAGGGGCCACTGTTTGAAAATAACGAGTTGCCCATTTAACTCAGCAATGAGGAGAAATGTTTTCTCTCAGAGGGTCGTGAATCTTTGGAACTCTCTTCCTCAAAAGGCGGTGGAGGCAGAATCTTTGAATATTTTAAAATCAGAGGTAGATAGATTCTTGATAAGCAAGGGGTTGAAAGGTTATTGAGGGAAGGCAGGAATGTGGAGTTGAGGTTACAATTAGATCAGCCACGATTTTATTAGATGGCGGAGGAGGCTCGAAAGCTGAGTGGCCTACTCCTGCTTCTAATTTATATGTTCATTTGAGTCCAGATTGCCCCACTGCAAAATTAGTGCAATTTGTGCCTGTTCCACACCTGGTAAACAGGCACAACACATACCAATTTCTAACCCACAAGTTTCAAACTAATTAAAAGTGAAATTGGGACTGATAGTAGAAAGGTCTTTTCACAGAGAGTGATGAACTCTTGAAATGGACTTTCAAACAGATCAGAGGGGGCAAGGATCCCGGAATTGTCCAAGAAACAATTGGATGCTGCGAAAGGGGGGGTAGATGCCCTTCCTCATTCATAATTACTTTGTGATAAAAGTGTCTTCAGCTTCCTTGAGACAAAACTACAAACACGGCTAATCATGTAGAACAGGCTAAACTATAACAGCAATGATGCATGTCAGCAACTATGGCAATAATTCAATGTTCACCTCGTTTTCCCTCCACAGTTCCTTCTAGATTTTGCATTAGAAACTCCACCTTCTCCCCCACCAACTCAGGGGTGGAAGAAGCCATAACCCCACCCTCTTAAAAACCAACCTCTCAGGATTGTGATGCAGGTTATGCACAAAATTCAAATGGGTTCTTTTTTTTATACCATTTTGAGCAATCATTTTGGGGCAGATTTTATTTGTTGCTATTCATGCAAACTCCACTTAGGAGTTTGGTTAATTTCCTGAGAAAAGGCTCATTTGATTAATCTCAGAGTGGACAAACCTGACTCTGCAAAAAGTGAGAGGAGAGAACAACGAAAGGCAAAAACAATTCATTTATCTCAGCTCAAAATTAATTTGGCCTTCTCTTATAATGATCAACACTTTTCAGAACAGTAAAAAGAGTATTGGAGTGAGGGTGAATTGGCATTCCAAGAATTCCCATAATTTATGTTCAAATGAGATCAATTTTCATAATCTTTTTATGATATTTCTTTTTGGGAGGAGCAAAAGATCAATGTGAATATTTATCAATGGAATTTTCAATCCATTAAAATTGATCTTCCTTTTAGTTAATGCAAAATCAGATTCTTATCTGTTTTGTTAATCTTGCCCCACTCCCTCCCTGCATATATCCTCATCCAACTTAGGTAATAGCATCTCTGCAACTGTTATCCTGCATGACTGGGCACCCTGCCTGCGCTCCTACTCTTGGTCATTATTCAGCTATGCCTGCCAGGAGGGAACAGGATCAGGCTAGGATCAAGACTGATGCACTCCACAACCAATTAACCGATGTGTCAGCATTTGCTTTTTAGACTCGCAATGAAGGACGATCACTTTAGTGAGATACCAGAGGCTGCTTTTTGTCTATTTGTGGAATTATATCCTTAGCAATTAACCTTGGGCTCTTCTGCAGAGCCAGGAGTTGATGCCATTCAACAACAATCGACAAAAGTAGAACAATCCCTTTGTAAGAACCTCATGCAGTTGTACATTCTGACACAAGCCTGAGGAGATACCACCTGCTATCACTCCATTGGCTGGGTAGTCCAGAGCTTGGGGTCAGTCTCAAGATAAGGGGTGACCAGGAAAAATTTATTTACTCAAAGGGTTGTGAATCTTGGGGATTCTCTACCCCACAGGGTTGTGGATGCTATAGTCATTGAGTGTGTCCAAGGTTAAGATTGGTAGAGTTTTAGACTCTCAATGAACCAAGGTAAATGGGGAATGGGCAAGAAAGTGGAGTTGAGGTAGAAGATTAACCATGATGGAGCAGGCTTGAGGAGTTATATGGCTTACTCTTGCTCCTATTTCTTTTAAAACCAGTATTTGGAATAAACTTCCGGCAGGCAAAATTAAATTAATTCAACTATTTGATGACATATGTTAGGTTTTATTTCTTTGGACGGATGGACTAGTGAATGATCTTCCTCATCTACATCACCTTGGGCCTTCTAGATAACTATAAACATGACACTAGTACAAGGTCATGTGGTAATTTATTTGAAAGAGTATAGTTTAAAAACATTATTGGAACGACGATGAATCTGGCAGCGGCAGCATTTTCTTGTCATCTCCGAGTTGCCTTGAAAAGATAATGGTGAGCTTTTTCTTGAAAGGCAGTTGTGTGGCTTGATGCAACCGAGTAGCTTGCTTCAGGCAGATTTAAGGATGAACCACAAGGTCAGACTCTGAAGGTACTCATATCTGAACCTTCTCATCTTTTTATGTTTAACCGTCAAACAATTTTTAAACCAATTTATTTGCTGTAGGACAATCCACAAATCCACTGTCCAGTGGGAATTTTATTTTCCTTGGTCTTGCTTAAGCATGGTTTATTAGATACTCCTATCTACTAGTCCTGCATTCGCAGTCTACATTGAATCCATATTGTATCTTGTAGCCACATTATCCAAGTCTTGTCGCACTTCTTGCTTGGAAACAGGCATTTGTTGCAAACTCACACTTAGATCAATGTACCAGTCGTCTGGTAAGGTAGTGGGAAGTAGATGAATGGAGAAGGTGAATGGGAGACAATAAACCTTGCACCACATCTTATAGTCAGTCCTTGTATTTCCTTAAGCTGCTGTGCTGAAGTCTACCTACAGGTGTCAATTTCTCTAGTGCCACGAGGATTAGAAAACCATATGAAAAAGTACTTCTACTTCAAGTTCACCCTAGACACTAATTTATTTTTCTTCGGAAGTGGAGAGGTGGAACGTTAAGCTAACTAAGGAGAGTGATGCTGGTGCTGAGGAATGTAAGCCCTTTCTGCTGTTCTGCTCTCTGTTTAAATGTCGAAACATTCTCATGTCAAATTAATGCAACGTAAATCAAAGACACACTTGTCAACAATGGACTGTATTTTCGGTCCTGAATCCCAAGCTTACTGTCAGGATAAAATGTATGTCTGGAACCTGGAAATTCTAGTCACATGACCCTGAGGGAGATTGCGCAGGAGGCCTCCAACTAAGAGGCTGCCTCCAGAAGTAGGATCCAATTTTGTACAGAGGGCAGGCTCCACAGCCCAGAGAGCTAATCAAAGCACCCGAAGGTTTGGTTTGGCGGCAGCCTCACTGAGAGAAGTGGAGGCGCAGTCTGATGCTTCAGATAATTTAAAAGCAAAAAGTGGTCATGGCTGTTAGGCCACAGTTGGAGGGGAACTCCTCCACAGGATGGCCATGAACCACAGCTGTGACCATCAGGCAATCATGACTGCCACAGTGAGGGAGGTAGGGTGGGGGAAGTTAAATGAGGCATCTCTGACCCCCATCCACCAGTCTACGTCAGGAGGCCACCTTCATCCATTGGCCAGACTTTGGCTTCAATTGGGGGGCCCACCTGCCATCTGGAAGATTCTAGGTGGCATCTGATGATTACCCTCAGTAGGCACTTCAATAGACTGAAGTAGTCTGTGTCCATATGCAGCAAGACCTGGGCAACATTCAGGCTTGGGCTGATAAGTGGCAGATAATATTCCCCATCTCCAGCAAGAGAGAAACTAACTATCTCCCCTTGACATTTAATGGTATTATCATTGCTGAATGCCCCACTATCAACATCCTGGGGGTTACCATTCAGCAGAAACTGAACTGGACTAGCCATATAAATACTGTGGCTACAAGAGCAGGTCAGAGGCTGGGAATTCTGCAGAGAGTAACTCATCTCCTGACTTCCCAAACCTGTCCACCATCTACAAGGCACAAATCAGAAGTGATAGAATACTCTCCACTTGCCTGGATGAGCGCAGCTCGAACAACACTCAAGAAGCTGACACCAACCAGCAGCTCACTTGATTGGCACTCTTTTCACCACCTTCAACATCCACTTGCTCCACCATTGATGCACATTGGCAGCAGTGTGTACCATCTACAAGATGCTCTGCAGCAGCTCACCAGGGCTCCTTTGACAACACCTTCCAAACTCATGACCTCTACCACCTAGAAGGACAAGGGCAGCAGATGCATGGGTACACCACCACCTGCAAGTTCCCCTCCAACCCACACATCACCCTGACTTGGAACTATATCGGCCATTCCTTCACTGCTGCTGGATCAAAATCCTGTAACTCCCTCCCTAATAGCACTGCGGGTGCAAACAGCACCACAGAGACTGTAGCGGTTCAAGAAGGCAGCTCACCAGCACCTTCTCAAGAGCAATTAGGGATGGGCAATTAATGCTGGCCCATGTCCCATGAAAGCGACGCCCATGTCCCGTGAAAGAATAAACAAAAAGACTACCACCTCCAGTGGGTGGACAGGCATCATCCCGCCCCTGAAGCAGCTCCCATGAAAATATACCAGGGGCAGGAAGACACTGGCAGACCAGCCCACCAGCTGGTATCACGAAGTATGCCCATCTCTGGTCCCACCTCCTCAGACTAAGCAAAATTCAGCCCAATGTGCCTCAGTTATATGGCCCAGGGATGGGTTCTGCCTCTGTGGATGCTTAAGGGTGGATCACAAAGTCCCAAGATGACGTCTATAATTTAAACCCATTTGTCAGCAGCATTGCAGTTGGGACACCTCTGCCACAATTGGTGTTTTCATTTCCTTCATAGACTCTGGGACACTTCAAATTCTGAGTCAACTTTTGAGAGATTAAAAATGATCTCATAATTGTGAAATGACTAAATATTGGAATAAACTGAACAAAACCAAATTCTAGGTTAAAATGCATCGTATTAACTCTGGGGAACAGCTAAATTCCCCCAATAACTTGGCTGATTTTTTTTGTTAACCAAGTCAAACAGACTAGGAAAGTCTTAAGTTTGGTCCCCAGGCAGGGTTAACAATAACAATAACTTGCATTTGTATAGCGTCCTTAATGTAATAATGTCAAGGCGCTTCGCAGAATTATGAAGCAAAATTTGACACAGAGCCAAAGAGATACTAGAGCGGATCTCTAAAAGAAAATTGATCAAAGATGTAGGTTTTACGGAGTATCTTATAGGAGAAAAGAGGTGAAAAGCTTTATGGAGGGAGTTCCAGCGCTTAGGGGCTAGGCAGCAAAAGGAACGATGCCAACGGTGCAGGGATTAAAACCAGGGGTACTCTAGAGGCCAGCATCAGAGGAGTGCACATATCTCAGAGGATTGTAAGGAGTGTAATGTGGGAAGATGTGAACTTGTCCACTTTGGCAGGAAGAATAGAAAAGCATTATACAATTTAAATTGAGAGAGAGATTTCATAACTTGGTGGTACAGGGGGATCTGGGTGTCTTGGTACATGAATCACAAAATGTGAGTATGCAGATACAGCAAGTGATTAGGAAAGCAAATGGAATGTTGGCATTTATTACAAGGGGAACTTAATATAAATGTAGGGAAGTTTTACTGCAGCTGTCCAAGGCCTCGATGAGACCACATCTGGAATACTGTGTATTGCGTTAGAAGCAGTACAGAGAAGGTTCGATTGACTCATTCCTGGGATGAGGGACTTATCCTATGGAGAAAGGTTGAACGGGTTGGACCTATACCCATTGGTGTTTAGAAGAACAAGAGGTGATCTTATTGAAAGATAGAAGATCCTGAATGGATTTAATAGAGTAGATACTGGGGCGATGTTTCCACTTTGTGGGAGAGACTAACTAGGGACACAGTTTAAGAATGAAAAGTTTACCTTTTAAGACGGAGATGAGGAGAATTTTTTTTCCTCTCAAAGGGTCGTTAGTTGGTGGAATTCTCTTCCCCATGGAACAGTGGAGGCTGGGTCATTGAATTTATTCAAGGCAGAGTTAGACAGATTTTTGATAGACAAGGGAGTTAAGGGTTATGGGAGGCACACAGGAAGGTGGAGTTGAGACCACAACCAGATCAGTCATCTTATTGAATGGCGAAGCAGGTTCATAGGGCTTAATTGTCTACTCTTGCTGCTAAGTCCTGTGTTCCTATGTTGTGGGGCTGGAGCAGATAACAGAGATCGGAAAGACAAGACCATGTAGGGATTTGAAAAAAGGGGTGAGAAAGGATTTGAAAACAAGGGTGAGAATTTTTAAATTGCAGCGTTGTTTAATCAGGAGCCAATGGGTGATGAGTGAATGGGATTTGGTGTGAGTTAGGACACAGGTAGCACAGTTTTGGATGACCTCAACTTTAGGGAGGGTAGAACATAGGAGGGTGGCAAGGAGTGCATTGGAATAGGGCAAATCTAGGGATAACAAAGGATGAGGATTTCAGCAACAGATAAGCTAAGGTTGAGGAGAGGTTGGGTGATATTATAGAGGTGAAAATAGGCGGTCTTAGCATTGGCATGGATATTTAGCCAAACATTCATCTTGGGGTCAAATATGGCATCAAGTTGTTTGATCTCAGTTGCAACAGTGGTAGAGGTGCTACCACTCAGTGTCTCAGGATTAGGGTAAAGCCAAGGTCATCACTTCTGCTTGTTATCTAGTAACCCCAACTGGAAAGGGTGTGCACAGCAAAATCATGCGAGGATAGGAGCAATCTTGTTTAGAAAGCTTCCCCACCCACGCTGATGCTTAACTGTGTTCAGAAAGAAGATTGCTGAATTTACTGAATCCTATCCAACTGTTGTCATGAAAGATCAGCACAATTAATAATGTGGTACATTTAGGGGAGACAGTAGCCTAGTAATCCAGGGGCCCAGGCTGATGCTCTGGAGACATAGTTTCAAACCGCACCACAGCAAATGGTGGAATTTAAATTCAATTAGTTAACAAAATCTAGAACTGAAAGCTAGTTGCATAATAGTGACCATGAAATAACAACTGATTGTTGCAAAAACCCATCCGGTTCATTAATGTCCTTCAGGGAAGGAAATCTGACCTTACCTGGGGGAGAAGGCAGGTGACGTCAGAGGTAGAGCAATGTGAGTGACTCGTAATAACCCTCAAAGGGAAGGTAAGGGTGGGCTAGAAATGCTGCTTTGCCATCGACACCCATATCACGTGAAAGAATGAAAAAAAAAATCCAAATTGATTTTGAAATATCCAGATGTACAAAATCAGTTGCCTTGTTGGTCTCATTTGCCTCATGTGCTTGGTCTTTCCTCCAGTTATTCTGAAGTAGATTTGAAACTAATGGCAGGATTTTGGCCCCCAGAGTGGGAGTGGGGATTGAGGCGGACAGGCACGGGGTTTTCCGATGCCGGCTGGCATGTCGGCTCCCTGTCACAATCCTAATTCCTGGCCATTTATGCGGAGGGGTAACAGCCGTCCACCCAGAAGCGTCGGGTGCCAGACAGGGAGCTGAGCAGCTGAACCCCGGACTGCCTGACATAAGACTGAGGGCTGCAACTCCCCTCACTGCTGAAGAGCTCCCTTATTGGCCCTCGAGCTTCAAGGGCCCACCCGCCATTCTTAATTGGACGGTAAGCGCTCCCTCCGGCCACTCATCGGCCAATCCAGCAAAAGTCGATGGCGGGTTCCTTCTCCTGACGTGGTGCAGGTCAGGCCCCCAACACAAAATGGAAAATCGTGGCACAAGGAACCAAGAAACCAATCTCAACTGCAAATTTAAGACTGCTGGGTAAATCAATGCACTTCAAGGCAAATACAACACGTTTACAATAATGTCCTCGATTGACACAAACTCAATCATTTCTGAAACTCATGCCTCGTAAAGCCCGCAATTAAAATTGCATAATAATTCTGTAATATGCATGGCAGGACGATAATTATACACTCATTGTACTCCTATAGGCTATTCTTTATTTGAAGTCCCTTAATTCAAACTGTTTTCTTTAAACGCCTCTCTGCTCTTTTACTTAAATTGCTTGATTCAAACTACAGCAAAACTTGGCTTTCATTTTGAGCATTGAAAACCTTTGATTTAATAGGATTAGACCACAAGAAGAAGAAAGAAAAGCAAAAACCAGCTGCTGATGCTGGAAATTTGAAAATAAAACAGAATACGGTGAAAACACTGAGATTTGCAGAGCGACTTGCACCAAATAAGTTCCCTGCTCTACTCCCCTCACCGAAGCTGTATGATCACTTGGGCGTCTTCAACCTTTTCTGGTTTTGTTCTGGGAACAAACAACCCTGTTGGCAAGCGTGCCCTCTAGTGTTAGTTACAGGGAATTACTTTGCATGAAACCTTTGAGGCAAAAATATGCATCTGTCGTAGTTAGCAATTATAACAGAAGAATTGAACTCAGTCAGATACACCCGAGGAGAGGACTACTGAATGAGAGCCCTCTTCTTCAAGTCTCAAGCACAACGGTTCGCAGCCTACCAACCATTCATTCACAAAATTCTTCCAAACTGACCAACCGAGAAACCCAGCAAAACCCAGGTTTCTACCGGAATTCAGCCAGTTAGACTCAACAGAACTTTTGACAGCTTAAGGTCATTAAGTTCTTTCATGTTGTACCAAGGTTCAAGACTGTCTGTGACAAAAGCAATTGACCTCAGGGAGGATTGATTACCTCAGGAAATAAAAGGTCCACTTGTTACTATGAAACATTTTTCAACTGCCTCACTCCCTCCTATTCTGCTCTTTCCGGGCAATGGTGCATGAACAGATTCAACATTTTGGTGGAACCTGTTGCTGCAGCCTTGGGGACCAAACACCACGTGGCCAGATACAAAACATTGGTTAGGCCTCAGCTGGAGTATTGCATTCATTTCTAAATGACACTCATTGGGTTGGATGTCAAGGCCTTAGAGGGAACGCAGAAGATATTTACTATAATGGTAGCAGGCACTTCAGTTAAGAGTGGATACTGGAGAAGCTGGGGTTGTTCCCCTTAGAGCATTTGCTTTTTATGTATTTGTTCACAGGATGTGGGCATTGCTGGCTCGGCCAACATTTATTGCCCATCCCTAATTGCTCTTGAGAAGATGGTGGTGAGCTGTCTTCTTGAACCACTGCAGTCCATGTGGTGTAGGTACACTCACAGTACTGTTAGGAAGGGAGTTCCAGGATTTTGACCCAGAGATAGTGAAGGAGCTGTGACATATTTCCAAGTCAGGATGGCATCTGAACTTGCAGGTAGTGGTGTTCTCATGCATCTGTTGCCTTTGTCCTTCTAGGTGGTAGAGGTCACAGGTTTGGAAGGTGCTATCGGAGAAGCCTTGGTGAGTTGTGTAGTATAAGGGGTTAATTCTAACTGTGTAATATGCTAATAAGATGCTGTGTATATCAATGCAGGAAGTGATGCAATGTCTCATGATCTTGCTCCCTCTTGTTGAATCCCATGACAAGACGAAACCACAGTAACAGATGTTCCAATGAAGTTGATGTTTTCCTTACCTCAGTAGGCTCTGTAAATACTCTATATTAGCACAATGAGATTTAAAATATTATATGGTGATAGTGAGTGAAAGGACAAACATGGAAAGGTCTCTGACATTACCAGAAAACTTCGAGTAGGTCACCAGGTCTTAACCAGGCAGAAGCATGGCTGAATTGGCATTTAAGATTTGCAAGTTATCACACCATACTGGGCCTCATGACGAGCAGGTCAGTACGCTATTCTACACAATGGACGGCTGTGCAGACGATATCCTGGTCAGGCAAGGGATGAACAAATAAAAAGCTACATCTGATGAAGTAATAAAAGCACTTGATGTCTACTTCAATCTGTGAAGGAATACCATTGACAAGTGGGCTAAATTTAACAAGCGTACCCAATGACAAGGGCAAGTACTGATACATTTATAAACAATCTGTTTAGACTTGCAAAGAACTGTGACTATGGCGGTGTAAAAGATAAACTAATCAGGGATAGAATTGTTGACGGAGCCTTGCATAAAGCATTGTCTGACCATTTGCAGTTGACAGATGATTTAACCTGAACAAAGGTTAACAACTGAGCAGACAAGCTGAGGTCAGGAAGCAAAATCAATCAGTGATTCGGGGTAACAGGGAGAACCATATACTAAAAACGACTGACTCAGTGGAGTATATTAAATTTCAAAGCAGAGAGATGGCCGCACAAAAGCAGGGGAGGCAGGAGGAGCATCCATCAGCCTCCCCAGCTAACCAGTGTGGCGGGAAAAAAACACAGGCATGAAAATTGTTCCACCAAAGGGGCCGAGTGCCATTTTTGCAGAAAGAAGGATCACTTTCAGCTTGTGTGTCACAGCAGGAAGTTTTTACAGAACAAGCAAAAGCACCTTCAAAAGTTGGCAAGACCCATGAAGTAGTAGATATCATTGATAATGAGGTGGCTTTCCTTGGAGAGTCCTAGAATCCAAGAGGATGTACAGGAGCGCCGATATCCTAGTAGAGGGAAACAACGCATGCTTTAACTTAGGCACAGGTGCACCACTTTTGGTTCTTTCTGATGCTGAACCATGATTGGAGAAAAGTTCTCTTCAGCCATCATGCAAAAACTGTACGGGCCAGGAGGTATAGAACTCAAGGTCATGGGACAACTTAATGCAACCCTTCAATATAAAGAGAAAAATCACTGAAATCTTATATGTGATCCTGAACCTGAGTTGTTCATTCTTAAGCAGGAAAGCTTGTACCGTCTTACACCTGATGTGCAGAGTAGAGGAACTAGAAGGCTGAGAAGATCAGCCTAAAAACTCCAGAACTGAATTTCCACAGCTGTTCACAGGGCTAGGAAAGCTGAAGACAGCGTACCACATCACTCTACATCCTGAAATGAAGCCAGTGTGCCTGTTTATACCGAGAGATGTTCCTCAATCCATTCTTGCCAAAGGTAAAGAAGGAAATCCACTCTATGCTGAAGCAAGGGTTATTTCACCTGTGAGAGAAACAACCAGCTGATGCTCAGAGATGGTTCCAGTGCCAAATCCAAAGGACCTATCAGAATTTGGACAGATCTTACACAACTGGACAAAACAATTGATCATGAAGTTCATCCTACGTCATCTGGACAAGAACTTAGCAAAATTGGGAAATAGTTTAATCTTCACAAAGCTACATGAAAATAGTGGTTTTTGGCAACTATCTCACGATGAAGAGTCTAAGTGGCTCACAATCTTCATTACACCGTTTTGGGAGGTTTTGTTTCAAGTTTTCCCTTCAACATCACACTAGTGCCAGAAATCTTTCAGAGGACAATGTCAAGTATCCTAGAAGGACTGGATGGAGTCGTGTGTCACATGGATGCTGTCCTGATCCATGGATCGACTCAGGCAGAACATGCCACTAGAGTGTGGGCTGTGCTACGACACCTACAGGAAGCAGGTCTTGCACTCAACAACAAATGTGAGTTCTCGCAGCCGACTGTCAAATTCCTTGGGCATATTGTGGATGCATCTGGTGTCAGAGTTGATCCACAGAAGACAAGAACAATCAAGGAGTTTCCAGCTCCTTGGAACATGACGGAGCTACAGAGATTCATGGGTATGCTAAACTAACTCAGAAAGCTCTAGCCCAAACTATCTGTCATCAATGTGCAATACACGATGCTAGGGTGAAGCATAGAGATTTTTTGAGATCATCAAAAAGATGCTGATATCAGCTGATATTTTAGCTAACTATGACCCAGAGCTACCCACTATCATTGCTGCAGATGTATCTTTTACAGGATTGGGGGCTGTTCTCTTTCACATATCGACAGATGGAAAGTGTAGACCAATTTACTATGCATCCTGTTCACTGACAGAGACTGAACAGAGACATGCAGTGATAGAGAAAGGCACATCAGCTGCCACATGGGCTTGTGAAATGTTTGCAGATTATGCTCTTGGTCTCCACTTCAAGGCAGTGATAGATCTCAATCCCTTAGTGACACTCTTAAATTCTAAGGTTAGCAAAAATGCCTCCACGAGTACAATGATTCAGACCCAGGATAAAGTGGTTTGATGCAAAGGCAGAGTATGTTCCGGGAAAACCGCAGTCTACAGCAGATGCTTTGTCCCATATCCCAGTGACAAGGCCTGAACAAGGAGATGTAGCCCTTGTTGAAGAGGTAGAAACCTTTGTATTGACAACACCTACAATTCAACCAGCAACAACACAATGGTGGAATGAAATCAGAGCTGCACAGAAATCTGATGAAGAAATCTGGAATCAGAGAGTGCTGCGTCAAAGTATGAACAGCAGACATCCCATTCTCAGGCAACACTATGAACAGAGAGGCCACCTCGATGTAGTTGATGAATTACTCACATATACAAGAGATTGGTCATTTCGAAAGCTCTGAGGTTACACCAGCAGCGATTGTACCAAGGACATTTGGTTATCACAAAATTTCCAACCAGAGCAAATTATTCGGTTTGGTGGCCAAGTCTCTCAAAATCTTTGAAGGAGATGATATCAAACTATATTACTTGTGCTATTCATCATCAGGAGACAAGAGAGTTGTTGATGTAATTTTCCTTTCCATCAAGACCATAGGAGCATCTTGAGATGGACCTCATCCAACACAAAGATAATATGTTCTGGATCATAGTAGACTACTCCTCAAGTTGGACAGAAGTCAAACAACTGTCAGTCATACTTCTGAAGCAGCGATTACAATCTTGAAGGACATTTTTTGCAATCCATGGAATCCCAGATCTTGTAAGCTTAGACAATGGACTGCAGTTTACCAATGAATACATCAAAGAATTCACGACATCGCATGGATTTGTCCATACTACCAGTTCACCAAGATACCCTCAAGCCAATGATGAAGCTGAAAGAAAGAGTGCGTACAGTGAAAGAATTGTTGAAGAACAACAAAGGCATCCAAAACAAAAACAGAAACAGAAATACCTGGAAAAACTCAGCAGGTCTGGCAGCATCGGTGGAGAAGAGCACAGTTGACGTTTCGAGTCCTCATGACCCTTCAACAGAACTAAGTAAAAATAGGAAAGGGGTGAAATATAAGCTGGTTTTGGGGGTGGGGGGGGGTTTGTTGGGACAAGCAGCCAGTAATAGGTGGAGATAACCAAAAGCTGTCACAGACAAAAGAACAAAGAAGTGTTGAAGGTGGTGATATTATCTAAAGGAATGTGCTAATTAAGAGTAGAAGACAGGACAGGTAAGGTACAGATAGCTCTAGTGGGGGAACACTAAAAGTTAGAAATAAACAATGGTGGAAATACATTTAAAAATAATGGAAATAGGTGGGAAAAGAAAAAATCTATATAAATTATTGGAAAAAACAAAAAAGAGGGGGAAGAAACGGGAAGGGGGTGGGGATGGAGGAGAGAGTTCAAGATCTAAAATTGTTGAACTCAATATTCAGTCCGGAAGGCTGTAAAGAGCCTAGTCGGAAGATGAGGTGCTGTTCCTCCAGTTTGCGTTGAGCTTCACTGGAACAATGCAGCAAGCCAAGGACAGACATATGGGCAAGAGAGCAGGGTGGAGTGTTGAAATGGCAAGCGACAGGGAGGTCTGGGTCATGCTTGCGGACAGACCGAAGGTGTTCTGCAAAGTGGTCACCCAGTCTTCGTTTGGTCTCTCCAATGTAGAGGAAACCGCATTGGGAGCAACGAATGCAGTAGACTAAGTTGAGGGAAGTGCAAGTGAAATGCTGCTTCACCTGAAAGGAGTGTTTGGGCCCTTGGACGGTGAGGAGAGAGGAAGTGAAGGGGCAGGTGTTGCATCTTCTGCGTTTGCATGGGGAGGTGCCGTGGGAGGGGGTTGAGGAGTAGGGGGTGATGGAGGATCCAACTTGCACTTCTGAGCTATTGTTCAACTCAACAAAATGGTTTAGTACCATGTGAACTCCTAATGGGAGGAAGACTGAGAACTCAACTCCTTACTCTCCCATACATACTCATGCTTTGAGTACAAGCTGATGACTTGGACAAGGTGAGGAAGAAAGAGGATGACTAATGTTCCAGTCAGATGTGGAACTATGACAAAGGTCACAAAGCATGCAATCTACAAGACCTTCAACCAGGAGAGCCAGTTTGGATCTGAGACCAAGCTCAATATGGCTAAGTGGCTGAACAGACACTGCATCCGTTGTCTGACCTCATCCAAACAGATAATGGTGTGGTAAGACTGAACAGACCTGCACTAATTACCACACAGAAGCAATTTACTACCCCACGGAAGCAGTCATCTACCTATTGGAACCGGCCAGAGATGCTGTCTTCACCCACCAATCCAGATGACCACCAGACTGGTAAACCTGAGTCATTACCAATTCACCTCCTACCCAGCAGAGCCTGAGAGACCACCTGCAGCACTCAAACCCCCAATCCCCTCCAAAGGAGAAGAGGACACGTAATGGTAGACTCATGAAACTGCTACAGTTTTCCTTATGAAAAAGAAAGTCGGGAAGAAGGGGACCTAAGAGGAGAAAACAAGATTAATCCTGCAACGCACCAGAGTTAATCTTCGCAATACAGAAACCGAAATATAAACAAAAATTGCTGGAAATAATCAGCAAGTCAGGCAGCATCTGCGGAGAGAAACAGAGTTAATACTTCAGGTAGAGATGACCTTTCATTCTCATGTCAGCTTTGCTTCTTTTGCCAATCATCTTGAATTGGTGTTCTCTTATTCTCCACCTTTCTGCCAATGGGAACAGTTTCTCCCTAACTACTTCATCCATACCTGTATTGATTTTGAACACCTGTCTCATCTCCTCTTAATTTTCTCTTCTCTAAAGAGAACAGCCCCAGCTTCTCTAATCTATGCACACAAAGTTTCTTATCTCTGAAACCATTCTTGTAAATCTTTTCTGCACCCTCTCCAATACCTTCACATGCCTCCTAAAGTGTGATGCCCTGAATTTTTTTTTATTCTTTCATGGGACGTGGAGAGGTCACTGGCTAAGTCAGTCTCTTATTGTCCATCCCTAATTGCCCAAATCCATCTGGTGTAGGTACATCCACAGTGCTGTTAGGAAGAGAGTTCTAGGATTTTGACCCAGCAACATTGAAACGACGTTGATATATTTCCTAGTCAGGATGGTGTGTGGCTTGGAGGGGAACTTGTAGGTGGTGGTGTTCCCAAGCCTCCATTGCCCTTGTCCTTCTCGATGGTAGAGGTCTCAGGTTTGGAAGATGCTGTCAAAGGAGCCTTGGTGAGTTGCTGCAGTGTATCTTGTAGATGGTACACACTGCTGCCACTGTATGTCGGTGGTGGAGGGAGTGGATGTCAAAGGTGGTGGATTGGACATTGGACAGGATACTCCAGTTGAGGTTCAACCAGCCTTTATACAGCTTTAACATAACTTTCTTACTGTTGTACTATAGGCCCCTATTGATAAGGCCCAGGATCTTGTATGTTTTATTAACCATATTTTAAACCTGTCCTGCCACCTTCAATGATTTGTGCACATATATCCCAAATATATCACTTCACACTTCTCTACACTAAATTTTATTTGCCACTTGTCTGCCCATTCTGCCAGTTGGTCTATGTACTCTTGGGGCTGAATTTTGCCGTCGGCGAGCGGGGGCGGGGCCCGCTCACCGATGTGTAAAATGATGCGGGGTGACATTGGGGGGAACCCCCAACACCATCCCACCCCATTTAAATCTTCAGGAAGGCGGGGACGCAGCAAAATCAGCTGCTGGCCCGCAGCAAAATCAGCTGCTGGCCCGCCAACCTGTCAATGGCCAATTGAGCCATTGACAGGATCATTAAAACAATTAAAGGACCTGCCCATCTGACCTTAAGATTGGCGGGCAGGCCAGGAGCCCCAGCGGGGAATAGAAAAAACATGAAACCTCATCCAGCGGCGGGATGAGGTTTCATGTAGGGATTTAATAAGTTTACTAAAGTTTTAGTGTAAATTATGAATATGTCCCATCTCATGTGACATTGTCACATGAGGGGGACACGTTAAGGTTTTTCTTTCTATTTTTAATGTTTTTAGAACTGTCAGCAATCTCCCTGAGGCAGCACTTAGCCTCAGGGAGATGTGCACTCTTTCATAGGCCTGCGCGAAAGAGCGCACTCTTGCTTTTGGCTTCCTGGCGGACGTCACGCTGGGCGGGCCTTAATTGGCCCACCCACGTAAAATGGCGGCGGGGCCCGCTTCTCCGGCAGGGATCGGCTCCCCGCCCACCCGACAGGCAGAAAATTCTGCCCTTGAAGTTTAACACTATCCTCCTCACAGTTCACAATACTTCCAAGTTTTACCTCATCCAGAAATTTTGAAATTGAGCTCTGTACATCAAGGTCTAGGTCATGAATGTATATCAGGAAGAGCAGGAGTCCTATCGCCAGCCCCTGAGGAACTCCACTACAAACTTTCCTCCAGTCTGAAAAAACAACCATTCACCACTACTCTCTGCTTCCGGTCACTCAGCCAATTTTGCATCCATGCTGCCACTGTCTCTTTTATTCCCATGAGCTCTAACTTTGCTGACAAGCTAGTCATGAGTTACTGTATCAAATGCTTTTTGGAAGTCCATGTACACCACATCAACTGCATTAGCCTCATCAATTCTCTTCGCTAACTCATAAACAACTCGAGCAGGTTAGTTAAATACAATTTCCCCTTTACAAATCAGTGCTGGCTTTCCTTAATTAGCCAAGTGACAGTTCATTTTGGCTCGAATTATTGTTTTTATAAGCTTTCCCACCACCAATGTTAAACTAACTGGCCTGGAGTTGCTGGGTTTACCCTTACACCCTTTTACTTTTGAAGAAGGGTGAAATAATTTGCAATTCTCCAGTCCTTTGGCATCACCCCTGATTCGAAGGAGGATTGGAAGATTATAACCAGTGTCTGCAATTTCTACTCTTACTTCCTTCAGTATCTTCCCTCAGAATCTTAGTTAGATGATGCTTAGAATGCTGTGTACAGTTTTGTTCTCTATTATACAAACAGGGTGTAAATGTACTGGAGAAGGTGCAGAAAGGATTTACTCGAATGATACGAGAATTGAGAGGTTAGAACTATGAGGAAAGAATGAAAAGGTGGCGCTGTTGGTAGCATTCTTGCCTCTGAACCTCAGGGTTCAAGTTCCACTTCAGAGCTTGGGCACAAGAATCTAGCCTCACAATCTAGTGCAGTACTAAGGGAGTGCTGCACTATTGGAATTGCCATAGAAAGATAGAAACTTGGAGAATAGGAGCAGGAGTAGGCCATTTGGCCCTTCAAGCCTGCTTCGCCATTCATTTTGATCATGGCTGATCATCCAACTCAATAGCCTGCTCCCGCTTTCTCCCCATACCCTTTGATCCCTTTCACCTCAAGAGCTATATCTACCTCCTTCTTGAAAACATACAATGTTTTGGCTTCAACTACTTTCTGTGGTAGCGAATTCCACAGGCTCACCACTCTCTGGGTGAAGAAATTTCTCCTCATCTCAGTCCTAAATGGTCCACCCCGTATCCTCAGGCTGTGACCCCTGGTTCCGGACTCCCCCACCATTGGGAACATCTTTCCTGCATCTACCCTGTCTAGTTCTGTTAGAATTTTATAGGTTTCTATGAGATCCCCCCTGATTCTTCTGAACTCCAGTGAATATAATCCTAACCAACTCAATCTCTCCTCATATGTCAGTCCCGCCATCCCAGGAATCAGTCTGGTAAACCTTTGCTGCACTCCCCCTATAGCAAGAACATCCTTCCTCAGATAAGGAGACCAAAACTGCACACAACATTCCAGGTGTGGTCTCACCAGTGCCCTGTATAATTGTAGCAAGACATCCTTGCTTCTGTACTCGAATCCTCTCACTATGAAGGCCAACAAACCATTTGCCTTCTTTACCGCCTGCTGCACCTGCATGCTTACCTTCAGCGACTGGTGTACAAGGACGCCCAGGTCTCGAGTGAGATGTTAAACTGTAGCACCATCTGCCTGCTTGGGATTCCATGGCAATTTTTTGAAGAAGGGCAGGGCAGTTATTCCTGGTGTCCTGGCCAATGTTAGTCCCTCAATCAACATCACAAGTACAGATTAACTGCTCATTATCACATTGCTGATTGTGGGAGTTTGTTGTGCACTAATTGGCTGCCGTGTTTCCTGCAATACATCAGCAGCTACACTTCATATCTGTAAAGTACTTTGAGATGTCCAGTGGATATGCAAAGCACTATATAAATTCTAGTCTTTGCTTTTTCTCTTTTGTCTTATAAAGAGAAGGCGGTGGTGAACTGATAGAGGTCTTTATAATTATAAAGGGGTTTCACTGGGTGGGTGATGTGGAAGATGATGTCGTTTACAGGAGACACCAGAATTAGGAACCATAAATGTAAGATTGTAACTAATAAATCCAATAAAGAATTCAGGGGGAACTTCTTTACTCAGAGAGTGGTTAGAATATGGAACTTGGGATAGGTATGGTAAATAGATGCTTTTCAGGGGCAGCTAGATAAGTACATGAAGAAAAGATTAGGAGAATACACAATAGATGAAAAAGGGCAGGGGAGGTTTATGTGAAACATAACATTTCAAAACTCTATTACAGCTTCTTAGCTCCATGGTAAGTAGACCCAGTATTTCATCTCTCTTCATCCCTAGCATATTGCTAATTGAGGCCTAGGGTTACAGATTAGAAATAGCTGTCTCCAGTTGCTTCTCAGCCTGAAGACAACCATCTCTTGAGGTTTCAGCAGTCCGATTACAATCATTCATTCTGGTTGCTTGTTGATTGGAAGTCAACCATACCCAGTGCTAAGAACTACTGGCATGGCAGAAATGAGCTTGCAAGGTGTTACCATCTCTAAAGCTGGCATAACTTGTGTTCTCTTCCATCAGCCCCTCAATGCCTGGATAGCAGTGGCATCGTGAGGTTGAGAAGAGATGCAATCTTTGACAAGTCCACTTCAGAACTTGGGTGCAAAAAGAGGGTCTATGAGCTTCATATTGAAATGGAGTACTCCTGTCACTCAGGTTACATCAAACAATCCAGCAGTAGATTGGAGGTAGGAGGTAGATAATCATACATTGGCACTAATGAGAGGCATGTCAATAAGAAACTGTAGACATAGCTTAGCATTTAATCATAAAAGGTATATCAATGAAGCTTAGGTGTCTGCATTGTATTGGTTTCTATGGAAAGTAGACCACCTGGGCGGAATTTTCCCAGATTTGCAAGTGCGGCCCGCCGACAAAAATGGCGGGTTTTCACACCGTGTCGTACCAAGCCCGCCTCATTATTTATTCACTCCCATGAAACACACCATTTCTATGGCAGGCAGATTCTCAGTTGCCTGCTCATCATCACCCTGCTGTTGCATCATGCCAGCCACCAGCAAAGTGCTCATTGTCACCAGCTCACCACCGCTGCCCGGGAGACATGGCCAGCAAAGGCAAAAAGACTGCAGCGTCTGCTTCAACGACGGGTCCCTCGAGCAACTGCTGGATGCCGTGGAGGCCCGTCAGGATGTGCTCTGCCCCCGCTCTGCCCCGCAGGATGGGCAGCAAAGTCACCAACCCGGCTTGGGAGGCGGTGGCAGCGGTGGTCAGCGCAAATGCCCTGCAGAGGAGGACAGCTACCCAGTGCCGCAAAAGGATAAATGATCTCCTCTGTTCCACCAGGGTAAGTCACTCTTTTCATCACTCCCAACTCACACACTCACAAACCCATCACACATCCACAGGGCCCTCACTCACTTCCAGTGCAAGGGACATCACCATTCACTCTCTCACACTCACCGTCATTGTCCTCATCCCATCCATGGGACCACTCACCACCCACACAGACCAGGCATACTTATCATCTGGCCCGGCAGGAGTCCTGATACACTCTCCCCATCTCTATCCATGCAGGACAAACAGGCTCACAACAGGAAGGAAAGGTTGCAGGCAGGTGGAGGGATGTTAGAGATCAAATTTCTGACAGAATTTGAAAACAGAGCCATCCAGCTGGCCGGCGATGTCCGGGACTGGACCTGTGCTGATGGTGAGGTCACCGTTGCTTTACCAAGTAAGGATCCAGCAGTGCAACATCCATCAGATAACCATGCTGTGAGTGATGTGTCCTCTTTCACAGGCCACTGCCATGCACTAATTACCTCCCCTTGCTTTCGCAGGCACATCTGCCAAGCAGCCGACAGGGTCCATGACCCAGGGCCTCCAATCAAGGCCCAAAGACACCTCCGAAGAGGAATCTGAAGGCACCCTCCCTGAAGTCCCAGCACAGTGCTCACCCACACCCTCCACCAGCGCAGAGATACACACCTCAGTGGGACTGAGCTTTAGAGTAGTCTTGGCATCACAATCTGGTGAGCACATCGCACTGTCTGATCCACAGCAATGGCGGAGGCTGGGACTTCCCAGGTCCCCGGCACTCAGAGGACTGCTGGAGGCCAGAAATCTGCTGAGTCCGAGTCAGATGACGAGCCTCTGGACTCGGTCACGTCACAGTTGCTGGAGCTGCAAAGGCAAGCTCGGGAACATCAGGAAGGGATGTCCGCTGCATTCCTCAGATTGAAAGGCACAATGGAAGAGTCTGTACACCTTCAGGCTGAGGTGATAGTGCTGGCATTGCAACACACCGAGGTTAACAGTGACAGGATGGTAGCCGCCATGGAGACCTTGGTCCAGGACATCACTCCTGCACGGCTGCGCAGGCTCGACTCCATCGCTGATGCCATAGTTGGCCTCCAACAGTGTGTACGCAGGAGGGGTGCCGGGCAGCTCGATCTCATTCCAGCTACCCTTCCGCTCACAGAGGCAGCCAGGGCCCCTCGGGCACCCATAGGGAGGAGGATCAGCAGGTGCACACTCCGGGGCCATCCACCCAGGTGACTCTGGCAGTGACTGGCCCATCCGAATCCCCTCTTCCTGTGACCTCCACAGCTCCAGCTTCACAGGCTGAGGAGGGTTCCACTGCCACACAGCCGGACCCCGAAAGCAGGCCGAGGTCTTCCAAGTCTCGGCCCTCCAAAGGACGCCCGCCAAAGTCATCATAGACAGGGTGTCACAGTCAGCAGGCTGCCTCCACCTCTGCTGTGGAAGCCTGGGGAGCACCAAGACGTAGCAGCACGGTTAGGAAAGTGAAGTAAAAGTAGTTGCACAGCCTGGGCACGGGTGTTGATCAGTTGTACATACTGTTCACTATTGTCAATAAATTCCTAAGTATGTCTCCCTGCCTATGGCTCCTTGTTCTGCTGAACAGTGTTCTTGTCGCTCAGGTGTGAAACCTTTCTGCACAAGATAAAAGGCAGGTGTCTCAGTCCAGGGCCTCTTCCCTGTGTGGCCTTCAGACCACAGTGATGGTCCAGCCTCACAATCCCTGGAAACATTACTGATGCCTGCACCTCGGCGGTGCTGGTCGTTGCTACCAGAATGGGCACCACAGAGTTCTCTCATTCTCTTTGTGTACTATCAGCACCTTTAAGGTGGGGCTGGCCCCCATCACACCAGCATCTGCGCACCAGCTGTGCACCAAGGAGCTAACCCTGTGTAGACCCTGGAAGACTGCAGGGATCAGCGAGTGACTCAGGGTGTAGGCGTTGTGCACAGTGCCTGGGATCTGTGCCCACACCTGCAGGATGCGTTTCTGGTGGTCGTATACCAGCTGCACGTTCAGTGGCTGGAAGCCCTTGCGGTTGATGAAGTCCACTGAGTGCAGCGATGGAGACCTGAGCACCACATGAGTGCAGTCAATTGCACCCTGCACTTGTGGGAATCCCGAGATCAGGGCGAATCCAATGGCCCTGGCGTCCTGGCTGTCCCAGTCCTGGGCGAAATGCACAAAGTTGTGTACCATGGAGAAGATGGCATCTGTGACCTCGTGGATGCTTTTGTGGGTGGTGGATTGTGGGGTCACCTGAGGAGCCCTAAAAAGGAGCCACTGGCATAGAAATTGAGCATCGCGTCACTTTCACAGCCACTGGCAGTGGATGCCCTCCAGGTCCCCTAGTGCCAAGTCCTGCAGTAAGTGGCAGATGTGAGCCACCAGGTCCCTAGACATGTGCAGTCATCGGCAACACTGGTTCTCAGTCTCTGCAGGAATGGCAGGCGGCATCTATAGACCTAGGTGCTGATCAGCCACAGCTCGCTGTCGCTCCTGCTGCCCCTTCTTCATGAGGTTCTGCTCCTGCCTTTGCGCAGCCAGGAGCCTCAGTCTCTCTACCCTCCGTCTTCTACAGTCTCTGTAGGCCATCAGGCATACAGCTAGGTCACCAGGATCCATGATCCTGACGTGGTCCTCCTGCAACATGACAGAGAGAGACATGACTATCATGGCTGTACTTAGCACGTTTCATAGCCCTGTGTGACTACCCCTTAATGCTTCCCGGAGAGTGCTGGTCACCCCTTGGATGGCCAGAGATGAGTGCACTGCATGGCTGTCCTGCCAACCTGCAACATGGGGGATACTGGTCTGAACCAGGATGCTGAGCGCCTCCAGCAGTGACTGCTACATGGCCAGTGTTGGCGAGGAGATTGTACGTGTGCAGTCCAACTGCTCTGCGGTCCACAGACACAAAGTCTGTGCCCAGGGGTGGGGGTGGGGGTGGGGGGTAAGGTATGGAGCGCTTGGTGGCCCTTTGGTGCCTCTGCATTGCTTGCATGGGAGGGCAGGCTAGGAGCCCGACCCCAATCATATCACTGTGGCTGCGCCTGATCTGTCTTAGTTGCAGAGACATGGTCAGTTTATACAGGTGTCCCAAATTTGTGGCTACTTCCCTCGCTTACCTTGCCCTCCACCTCGATTGTCTATGCACGGGATGCATCGCCAGGGCAGCACTTTACCCCTCCCCCCCAACTCTGCTCAACCCACTGACAATAGTGGCCTCCAAGGCTGGCCAGCACTTGTCCCTGGACACCCCCCCCTGCTCAGCAGTCGCCTCCAAGGCCAGGCATCAGTTGCCCCCGTCCCCCAGCACCCTGGGGCCTGTAAACAACGGGTGAGCTGTGGAGAAAGCTGCTGCTCACTTACCTCAGTTCCCCCAAAGTGCGTGCCACCTGCGTGTTGTTGTGAAACACGTCGGCGTGCTTTCCTGCTGACGCGGTAAGACGATACGGTGGGTTCCAATAGCCTGGTAGGATGGCCTTTTAATTATATACTGATGTGTTACAATTAGCTCCCCACTGACCAATGGCGGGAAATGCAGCCCACCGTCGGCAGGCTGAACGGACAATGGCGACCTGCCTTCATGCCATCGTGAAGCAGGCCGCACCATATTTTTCGCACACGCCACCTATCACGCCCACCACCAGCGGGCTCAGAAAATTCCGCCCATAGTCATTTTAGTTTGATGCTCACAGATATACGCCAGTGGATGAATTCATAGTTGTGTTCACCAAGGTGAAAGTGTTCATGTGACTGCTCAAGCAGTGATCAATAGATCAATAAGAGAATTTGTAAAGAGTAGGTTATGCCTGACAAATCTGAATGAATTTTTCAAAGAGGTGGCTAAAGTAATAGAGAGGGAATGCCTATTGGTGCTGCAGACGTGGACTTCCAGAAGGCATCTGATAAAGTCCCTCATCAGATACAGTTAGCTGGAGTTTAATCTTATGGAATTAAAGGTAAATCATAAGCCTGGTTAGGAAATTGGCTGAGAAGCAGGAGACAGGGAGTAGGGATAATGGGCAAATATTTTAACTGGCAGGATATTACTACTATCCGTTATCCGAAATCCTAGGGATCAATCACATTTCGGATAATTTCGGTTTTCAGATACCGCATATAGATAGGACTAAGCCTACTTACAATAGCTAAGCCTCAGCTAGCTATTGTCCAAAGTAAATAAAATGGCTAGAAATGTAAGATGTATCACTGAATGATAAATACAGGGTATCTGTAATAAGTTCCCACCTTTGGTGCCATCTACGATACTACTTGTAGGAGAGGGTTCAGAGTGACAATGTATTCTGCTGGGAGGCATTCTTAAATAATTCTTCCAGCTTCATCTGCCTGATCAACATTGGTTTTTGTTTCACAACAAAAACAAAGATAAAAATACCTAGAAAAACTCAGCAGGTCTGACAGCATCTGCGGAGAGGAACACAGTTAACATTTCGAGTCTGTATGACTCTTCAACAGAACTAAGGAAAAATAGAAGAGGTGAAATATAAGCTGGTTTGGGGGGGGGGGGGAGGGGGGCGAACATTGTTTCATAAGTTTGTCTTTAATTTTATAGATTGACATTATTTCTTGTTCACTTAGAAATGCAAGTTGTTTTAGAGTGCATGTATCAACCCGTCACACATCTTAATAATATCGTCTATGGGCACTTTCTCTACCTGATTCACGATGTCATCCTTGTCATCACTGTTTTTATCAAGTTGATCTTGGTGTAACATTATTCCTGCAGTCTCCCCCTCAGTCAAAGAATGCACAATGGGAGCATTGTTATCAATGTTAAACACTTGCTTGAAATCCTCGGCCTCCAATGTATTCACACATTCCATTGATATATTTTTTGCATACTCAAGGTTAACCAGATTTTTTTTCCTTGTTCACACAAAAACCTTCAAAGTCTTCATCAATGTTATCGTCTTCAGTGAACATTGTTGTGGGCCAAAGGTTGCGCCAGCTATTGGTCAAGGTGTCTTTATCAATAAGGCACCAGGCATTAGCAGATGCACAGATGGCATCCTTAACCGTAAACTCCTTTTGGAAGCCTTCCACCTTCAGGCCTCTGTTCACAGCACCAAGCATACTATTAAAGAAGGAGCCTTTATAGTTACATTTCATGGTCCGGGTTTGGTGGGGGGGGGTGCGAGTAAACAGTGAAAACATTGTCCTTCAGCATTTCAGCAGGGGGATGTGCAGAACAACTGCCCAGGAGCAACTTGATTTTACAGTTTTCTTTAAGTCCAGCTACCCGACAATGTGCACGTGCCCCTGGCACAAAGTGGTTGTGAATCCAATCAGAAAACATGACCCTGGTTACCCAGGCTGTCTTAATGGGATAACAGTTAACAGGTAATGTCCGAATACCCCTGAAGCACCTGGGACATTTGCTCTTCCCAGTTACAGCCAATTTACATTTGTGTGCGCCAGCCGCATTGGCACAACCAGGTACAGTCAACCTATCCTTAGCATCCATAATACCTGTTGGTACACTCTCCGCAGCTGTTGCTAGCATTTTCCTAATGCCGGAACTGACTCATTTCATCAGCATTGTAAACTTTTTCAGGGGAAAGGTTTCCATCTGAAATTACCATAGCAAACTCTTCAATAAATTTTTCAGCTGCATCATGGTCTGCAGATTGGAGTCATAACTAGCACAAAGGAAGATGGTTGTGGTTGTTGGAGGTCAGTCATCTCAGCTCCAGGACATCACTGTAGGAGTTCCTCAAGGTAGTGTCCTAGGCCCAAACATCTTCAGCTGCTTCACCAATGACCTTTCTTCCATCATAAGGTCAGAAGTAGGGATGTTCACTGATGATTGCACAATGTTCAGCATCATTTGCAACTCTCAGAATCACAGAAATGTTATGGTGTAGAAGGATGCCATTCAGCCCATCATGACTGGACCTGCTCTCCGAGCATTTTAAGTTAGTACCAATCTCCTGCCTTTCCCCTGTAATCCTGCACATTGTTTCTATTTAGATAATAATCCAATGCCCTCTTGAATGCCTCAATTGAACCTGCCTCCACCACACTTCCAGGCAGTGCATTCCAAACCATAACTACTCTTTGTGTGAATAAGTTTTTTCTCATCTCCCATTTGTTTCTTTCGCAAATCACTTTAAAACTGTGCCCTCTGGTTCTCGATCCACTTATGAGCGGGAACAGTTTCTCCCTATCTACTCTGTCCAGGCCCCTCGTTATTTTGAAAACTTCTATTAAGTCTCCTCTCCGCCTTCTCCTTGCCAAGGAAAATAGTCCCATCTTCCCCAATCTTTCCTCATAACTGAAGTCTCTCATCCCTGGAAGCATTCTCATAAACCTCTTTTGCACTCTCTCCAATGCATTCACATCCTTCCTATACTGTGCACAATACTCCAGCTGAGGTCTAACCAGTGTCTTAGATAAGTTAATCATAACCTCCCTGCTCTTGTACTCTAGGACCCTATTAATGAAGCCTAGAACACTATGCTTTAGAAACAGCTCTCTCTACCTGTCCTTCCACTTTTAATGACTTATGTACATATACACCCAGGTCTGTGTGTGTATATGAACTCCTCAGATACTGAAGCAGTCCATGTCTAAATGCAGTAAGACCTGGACACTATCCAGGTTTGGGCCGACAAGTGGCAAGTAACATTCTGGCCACACAAGTGTCAGGCAATGACCATCTCCAACAAGACAGAATCTAACCATTGCTCCTTGACATTCAATGGTATTACCATTGCTGAATCTCCCACTATCAACATCCTGGGCATTACCATTGACCAAAAACAGAACTGGACTAGCCATATAAATACTGTGGCTACAAGAGCCGGTCAGAAGCTAGGCATCCTGTGGTGAGTAACTCACCTCCTCACTCCGCAAAGCCTGTCCACAACTTATAAGGCTCAAGTTAGGAGTGTGATGAATACTCTCCACTTGCCTGGATGAGTGAAGCTCCAACAACACTTAAGAAGCTTGACACCATCCAGGCCAAAGCAGCCTGCTTGATTGGCACCCCATCCACAAACATTCACTCCCTCCACCACTGATGCACAATAGCAGCAGTGTGTATCATCTACAAGATGCACTGTAGGAACACACCAAGGCTCCTTCAACAGCACCTTCCAAACCCACAACCACTGCCATCTAGAAGGACAAGGGCAGTAGACACATGGGAACACCACCACCTTGAAGTTCCCTCCAAGCCACTCACCATCCTGACTTGGAAATATATCACTTCCTTCACTGTTGCTGGGTCAAAATCCTGGAACTCCCTCCCTAACAGCATGTGGGAGTACCTACACCACATGGACTGCAGCGGTTCAAGAGGACAGCTCACCACCACCTTCTCATGGGCAATTAGAGGTGGGCAATAAATGCTGACCTAGCCAGCGAAGCCCACATCCCTTGAATGAATTTAAAAAATGCTTTTTCACCACAAACTTTCAAAAACTTGATACCATGACGCTTCATGAATTTCTGCAACTAGCCTGTCTGTTCACATGCACCTTCAAGCCTCGGTTCTTTGTGGTAGACCATGGCTTGCTGCATGATCAATGGACCAGTCAGCAGAAACCTTTTGCTTCTGTGCTGGTGAATCCATTCCATCACAACACGATCATGTTCATCGTTTTTTGACCTCTGCAAAGTTTTCCTATTATTCCATTACTTTTGTGAATCACTTTCAATATAAAATTTCAACAATTTGCCTTTCTGCTCCTTTAAATCAGATAAGGTGGTGATACCCACCCCATATTCCTCACTCAATTGCCTCACAGATGCACCATGGTCAACTTTCTGCAACAACCCTCTTAGCAATTGGTAACGAATGATGTTTTCTTTTTCGTTTCTCATTATTAGCCATAAAGGATCTGATGATCTTTTTGACATGTTCACAACAAAAATCATAGGGTAAACAGTGCAGACAAACAGCTAGACTTCCTATGCTAAAGGTCAGGTTCGTGTTGGCTCAGGTCATGTTGGCTTGGGTCAGGAAACTCCAGCGCTAATGATTGATGAGGTTCAAAAGAAGTGGTTTTTGCATGTGTTTGGTTTTCAAATTTACAGATAAAAGATACTCAGCCTGTATTGGGGCCTCAACAATTCGCTGTATTTATTAACAACTTAGATGAGATAGAAAACCATATAGCCAAGTTATGGTAACACAATAGATGTGGTGGTTTCGCTAGCAGTATAGATAGAAGCATAAAATTACACTGAGATATCGATTGATAATGTGAATTGGCAAAACTATGTCAAATATAAGGCCATTCATCTTGGACCTAAAAAGGATAATACAGTGCCACAAACAGCCTTCTTTTAATAAACATCAGACTTATTAGTTTATTATAAAAAGGCAAAGTTTATCAACATACAGTATGGAATATGAAATTATACTAATTACTCTTTCAAGATACCTTAGGTCTCACACACACACAATGAAATATAGAAATGGAGGAATTCATCCAAAGGTTAAAAGTCTATGGTTCAAAGTCAAAGGATAGACAGTGGAGTTCTTGAAATGGTGTCTGGGTTATACGGTTGGCCTCTCAGCACTGATCCGTGAAACAATCACTGACTCTGACACTGCTTTCCAGGCGGACTCATGGAATACTCGAGGGTACTCTATTCCAGCGTGTAGAGCATATCAGGAGTAGCTTATATTCACTACTGGCTGTAGGCCAGCTCTGGGCTACAATTCCTTCTCAAGCAGTTGGCCCTTCTAATCTCAAAGCAAAACCAAAACCCACTTTTAAAACAGTGTCTTCCAGGTATGTTTTTTTCAGAGCCATAAAACTCTTAGTGCACAGTTCACTAGGGTCAAGAAGAGGTTGACAGTGTTTCTCCCCACTTCTTAATTACCCTTTCTTGTAAAAGCAATAGCAATCAGAGTCCTGCATTAACCCTTTAAGGGAAGGTGTCTTTTAGGACATTCTGGAAGAATTTGTGTTTTAAGTCCTTGAAAATGAACCGTTTTTTTGCGATTAAAGTGTTCATGACAAGTTTATTACCCGAGAGAGGCTCTGAGATTTCAACAGGAGTGGAGAGTGATCAGGAGCAGGAAATAGAAGAAATGTACAAAAGCGCCTCCTCTACATCGACACAATCAAACCTTTTCATAATCTTAAAGACCTCTATCATATATTTGATTTAAATGTGACAAAAATTGTCTTGGTAAGCTCGTATGTTTAAATCAATAGCATCATAAATCTCAAAATAAAAGACATACAAGCCAGGCTGAAAACAGAAAAGGCTAAATCTATCTTGATCGGGCATTTGTTAAAAATATTTAATTATTTTCCAAGAACTTAATTGACAGGAGATATAATTGGCATCTTATGTAATCTCCAGTAATTCACCATCAGGGCTAACTGTTAGGCTTAACTAACTTTAACTTACAGCAGAGAAAAAGACAGAGGTTTCAGTTGGTAACAGGTACCACTTGAAGTAATCATTCCACTATTAAAATAAGGAGAAAAGAAGGATAATACTGAAAAAAAGCTCAATTTTAGTAATGCAATTAATGTTTTGTGGTCTGCTAAGGAGAAATGGTTTAGGGTTTCTGAGCTATTGCAATAAGCACAAGATGATATGTTTACAAGTAATGACAGCTGATGAAATAGTTACATACTTCTGTTTTTTAAACTTAAGGATTCACGGAATGGAGTTCCAAATCACAGTAGAGGGCAGTCAGCACTAAACTGTAGAAAGCCAGTTATGCCTGATCAATTGAAGGGAAGAAATAATTACTGATTAAGGAAAGCAATTGATGTTGCTTATACGAATATTCAGGTGTTGATGAAATGCTGCATATACTGCTTGAGGTTGAAATACACAGTGCTAAAAAAGGGCGTGGCAGCACACAGCCAATGGAGAACGCAAGGTAAAATTTTGTGGGGTGAAATTTAAGGTGATTTTGGGAGGAAGAAATTTTTAAAATTATATTCATTCATGAGATGTGGGCATAGTTGGCTGGGTCAGCATTTATTGCCTATCCCTAGTTGCCCTTGAGAAGGTGCTGGTGAGCTGCCTTCATGAACTATTGCAGTCCCTGTGGTGTAGGTACAGCCATACTACTGTTAGCGTTTCCAGGATTTTGACCCAGCAGGTGAAGGAATGGCGATATATTTCCAAGTCAGAATGGTGAGAGGCTTGGAGGGGAACTTCCAGGCGGTGGTGTTCCCATGTAGCTGTTGCCCTTGTCCTTCTAGATGGTAGCAGTCATGGGTTTGGAAGGTGCTGTCTGAGGAGTCTTGGTGATAGTGATTGACAGTTAACTGCCAAGCATTAATTGAAATTTAAACCAGGCAGCTTGGCCCTGATTGGCTAAGACATTGCCCTGAGAGATGAGTCAACAAATGGCTATCACTTATTTTGTTTAGCTGAAACAGACAAAGCGTATGTACATATTCTGTCTGCAAAGAACATGACCCTGTCTAATAATATGTAGCTTCCAGTACATACAAATGGAACACATTGTGAGCAGAACTGACTATCTTAAATTGGTTGTCAGCGTAATTCTTAGTATACTGATTACTTGGCAAATTTTGTCTAATCGCGGAATCACATCTAACATGAAATCTTGTCCTACAGTTATTTCCGCTGGTCGATGGGAAATACATTTATTTTTTAAAAATGATCAGTCTCTATCGCTGTAAAGTGCTTTCAGAGATCAGGTGGTTGTGAAAAGCACTATATAAATGCAAATTTTCATCTTTGAAATGTTAATCAGGTTCAGCACTGCTCAAAGAGCTAAGAGTTGACAGAATGCTTCCTGTAGTCCTCAGTAATATCACTTGCACAGAGTAAATCATTCTTCCGATTTTTTCCTTCCTAAATCCTTGCAGGCTAGACTCCAGTCTTTCCACTGAACCCATGCTTGTAACGTAGAGCAACAAAATTATAAGATACTGAGCCAGCTACACCTCCCACTGTGCAAGGAAGCAACATTAAAATGGTATCAGCAATAATTCACAGAAATGGTTGGCCTTTAAATAATTTTAATAATGTTTCTCCAACAGGACCTGCAATATCACTCCAACAAACCTTCCTCCACCTATGAGTGGCCCAAGTACAGTTTGAAGTTAAATCTTGAAACACAGTATTTGAATCAGAGGATGGGGCTATAATTCCAGCCACATCCTCGTTTGAACACAGCAGAAGCTAAACCCAAGTTTCAGTGACTCAACTACTAGATTACAGGGAAACGAGAATGAAATTCAGAATGCCTTAAAGAATCTGAAGTGGAGCGCGGGGGCAATCAGTCTGGTCATGTCCAGGGTGACACTGCAGATATTCGAAGAGTCCAGCTTATCCTCATCAAGTCAAATCTATAATCTATTCATAAGCAACTCTGGGGCTGAAAATGAAATGGGTGATGTCAAACATTGTGATATCAGAACAGATGGTTGGTCCACTTTAAATATTTCATGGCTTTGCATCGATGCTTACTTTTTCCAACTTGTCTTTGAATCTTGTCTGAAGAGGGTCATCAGTTTTAGAATGACCTAGTCTCAAATATAGTAATTTACGATGAACAAAATGGATTCTCGTTTCTTGATCATTTACATTCAAAATGTATAAATTCTGCTTAAAAATCATAATTTATTTTATACATTTATATTACTAGTCCATTTAAGCCTTTTTTCTCTTTTTTGCAAAAGAAAACTACAGCAAAATGGTACATTCTATTTTTCCTACGATATCAAACTAACCCGCACATGTTCCCTCTAGGGTGATAGGAAGGAGTAACAAGCCCAGAGAGCCATGGATGACCAGAGATATTCAGGTTACGATGAGAAGGAAAAGAGAGGCTTTTGGCAGGTACAAGGGGAGCAAATCAGCAGAGGCATTAGTGGAGTACAGACAGTGCAGGGTGGAGCTTAAGAAAGCAATTAGGAGAGCAAAGAGGGGATATGAGAAAGCTCTGGCTGGTAAAAGTAGGGAAAATCCCAAGCTATTCTGTAAGTATATCAATGGGAAGAGGGAAACCAGGGAAAAAGTAGGGCCCATTAGGATCCAAGGGGGCAATCTATGGGTGGAGCCAGAGGACATCGCTAGAGTGTTGAACAAATACTTCATATCCGTCTTCACCCAAGAGAATGAGGATGAAGGTATGGAACTCGGGGAGAGAGACTGCGAGGTTCTTAAGCAAATTGATATAGGGAGTGACAAGGTATTGGAGGTGTTGGCAGGCTTAAAAGTGGACAAATCTCCAGGTCCGGATGATTTGTGTCCCAGACTGCTGAGGGAGGCGAGGGAGGAGATCGCAGGGGCTCTGACCCAAATTTTTAATTCCTTTCTGGCCACGGGGGAGGTGCCAGAGGACTGGAGAACAGCTAATGTGGTTCCACTATTTAAGAAGGGTTGTAGAGATAAGCCAGGGAACCGCAGACCAGTGAGTCTCACGTCAGTGGTAGGGAAACTATTGGAGAAAGTTCTGAAGGAGAGAATCTATCTTCACTTGGGGAGGCAAGGCTTGATCAGGGATAGTCAGCGTGGCTTTGTCAGAGGGAGGTCATACCTAACAAATTTGATTACATTTTTTGAGATGACCAGGTGTGTAGATGAGGGTAGTGCAATTGATGTAGTTTATATGGATTTCAGCAAAGTCTTTGTCAAGGTCCCACATGGGAGACTTATAAAGAAGGCAAATGTACATGGGATACAGGGTAATTTGATAAGGTGGATTCAAAATTGGCTTAGTTGTAGGAGGCAGAGTGTGATGACAGAAGGCTGCTTTAGTGACTGGAAGCCAGTGTCCAGTGGCATACCACAGGGGTCTGTGCTGGGTCCCCTATTATTCGTCATTTATATAAACTACATAGATGACTATGTGGGGGGTAGGATTAGTAAGTTTGTGGATGACACAAAGATTGGCCGGGTGGTTAACAGTGAGGTTGAGCGTCTTGGGCTACAGGAAGATATAGATGGGATGGTCAAATGGGCAGATGGAATTTAACCCTGAAAAGTGAGAGGTGATACACTTTGGAAGGAGCAATTTAGTAAGGAAGTATTCAATGAACGGCATGACACTAGGAAGTTCTGAGGAACAAAATGTCCATAGATCTCTGAAGGCGGAGGGGCATGTTAGTGGGGTGGTGAAAAAGGCATATGGGACACTTGCCTTCATCAATCGAGGCATAGATTACAAAAGTAGGGAGGTCATGTTGGAATTGTATAGAACCTTGGTGAGGTCACAGCTGGAGTACTGTGTGCAGTTCTGGTCGCCACATTATAGGAAGGATGTGATTGCAATGGAGAGGGTGCAGAAGAGATTTAGCAGGATGTTGCCTAGGATGAAACATTTAATTTATGAAGAGAGTTTGGATAGACTTGGGTTGTTTTCGCTGGAAGACAGACTGAGGGGCGACCTGATCGAGGTGTACAAGATTATGAGGGGCGTGAACAGGGTGGATAGGGAGCAGCTGTTCCCCTTAGTTGAAGGGTCAATCATGAGGGGACATAAGTTCAAGGTGAGGGGCAGGAGGTTTAGGGGGGGGTGTGAGGAAAAACTTTTTTTACCCAGAGGGTGGTGTCGGTCTGGAATGTGCTGCCTGGGAGGGTGGTGGAGGTGGGTTGCCTCACATCCTTTAAAAAGTACCTGGGTGAGCACTTGGCACGTCATAACATTCAAGGCTATGGGCCAAGTGCTGGTAAATGGGATTAGGTAGGTAGGTCAGATGTTTCTCACGTGTCGGTGCAGACTTGATGAACCAAAGGGCCTCTTCTGCGCTCTGTGGTTCGCCCATTTTTTTCAAACTAGCCTGAACTAAAAGTTTGGTCATTTAAGATTGGCATGGATCCAGAAGGGATCCAGAAATGATTTTCAAACTGTAAATATGTTAGTAACAAAGGTAAAGATTGCGTTGAAAGCTTGCTGTCCGAATCTTTGAGCATCTAGGAATGGGTGGATTTAACCCTTTGAGTACAGTTGTAAGATTTTACCAAGAATTTGTTGCTAAACCTGTTTTGTGACTCCTTGTTTGTGGTTTACAAGCAGTACTTGAGTACCAATTGAACTTAATAGTTGAGGTTGTACTTCACCCTCATTTTATCCAGGAGATAAAGCCTAGCACCGTCTGGAATGCTAGCGGGATGCTTGTGTACTTTGCAGTGAATGCAAAACAGGGTTCTTTCCTGATGTAGTTTCATCTTGAGTCTTCATCTGCTAGAGTTTGGCCGACCAAGGACAACCTCTGAATACACTATTGCTTTTATCTCAGAATACACTATGCTGTTTACTCCAATCCTCCTTCATTTTAAAAAAAAACATCTTAACATTTAAGGCATTGTAAACCACTTATGATTCGAACAACTGGACATGTGCTTGCCCCTGTTCGCCTGTCCAGGCAGCACACCCATGCAGATTGACCTCCATATTGTAAAGGCAGGAATGTGATGGGGTGGGATGAAAAAAGTTTATTTCTGCACCAGTTTAACTACTGTAGATTATGTGTCAACAGCACGTTGAATTTCCGTCACAAAGTACAAAACTAATCTTTTGATCATGCAGAATGCTGTGTGGAGTGATCAATTTACAAAACAGTTTCAGTTATAGTAGGTCACCTTGAAATGTTACTGAGATAAGAATAGATGCAGACATTCACTGAGCATGGGAGTTTAGGGAGTTGACATTACATTTCACGATCTCCGAACACTGGTCAATGTTCTTTTTGATTCGGTAGAAGCTTTCGATATATTGTGAACGACTCAGCAGCTCCACAAAATCCTCGTCGTGAGTGATCACCAGAAGCTGGAAGTTGCTTTGGTTTGAGCGACTCTTTATTATCCTGCAGGACAGTAACACAGCTTTAACAACAAATACTGTTTTACTTGTGAAAATTAAAATAAAAATGGAGGAGCTTGTCAGTTAACAGATCTGCTGTCCTCCACTCGTGCTTCTTATAAGGCCAGGTTGTCGCATAATGCAAAGTCTGGCTCAGTGGGAACAGTCTCCACTCTAGGTTGTGTGTTCAAGCTCCACTGCACACTCCAGTGTATAATCTAGGTTGGCATTACAATGCAGCTGCCACCTTTCAGATAAATGTTGAACTGCTGCTTCTGTTACTATTTTCAGATGGACGCAAAAAGATTCTAAACCACCAGTTCAAACGTGGAGTGCTTCCAGGTATACTGGCTAACATTATTCCCTCACCAACACTGCAGAAACAGACTGACTAGTTATTCATTTGCTATCACTGACAGGTTTTCTGCAAAACAACACTAATTCATTGGCTGGAAAGTATTTTGGGAGATCCTGAGACTGTAAAGGTGCTATTTATAAATGGAAGTTCTCTCTTTCTATCCCTCACCAGTGAAGATTACCTTCTGAGTGTATAACAGAGCTTGCATGGTTTTCAAAAATATGATAAACAGAAACAAAATGCACTGAACTGAAATATATAACTCATGGACATCTAACTGGCTTCTCCCAATTCTAATGAAGCTCTTGAGTGGCTGAAATTTGCCACTCAAAATAGATTTTAAAGGCAGATCAAGAACAGGTAATAAATTTAGTTATTGCTTTGGAGATATAAAAGTGTTTGGTTTGGCCTTTTGGCAGCTGATGTAGATTTTCTTGTCTCTCGTGTTGCATTCTGCTGCCATGCAGCTGGGAAAAGAATTAGCAGTTGCGTGTGGGAGTAAATTATTCATTCAGCAGTTGATGATGCAGGGATAGTATTAAATGGGATGCCCGGAAGTGATGGATGTTGGGAGTACTACTGCTGCTGCCTTACAGAGTCACAAACCTAATGCACATTTAACAAATTTGCAGAGGGTGGGAAACTAGGTCAGGCAGTAGAATTCAGCAAATCAGAAATTACAAAATGACTTCGACAAAATTTGAAAGTCAGCAGAAGAATAGCAGACGAAATTTGAGGAGGACAAGTGTAAAGAACAGCACATAGGAAGGAAAAATGGGCCTCATAGTCCACAGGTTGTGTTGAAACAGTAAAACAGGAATCTGGATGAGGTGTAGGCGTTGCAGTAGACTTGATGCTCACCACTGCCAACAAGTGCAAATCAGCATTTAAAGCCAATGGAATGTTATATTTTACTATTTTGTATACTTCAAGTCAGAGGCAGTCATAACCAAATTATATGGCCCTCTGATCAGACTACATATCCAGGTTTGGTCATGGAAGACACAAAGAAAACATTTAAGCATTGGAGGTAGTTTAGAGAAGAACCGTAAGACTAGTCTCTAGTGTTGAGATGCCTCATTGAAAGACTGGAGGACTTGAGCTTTTCAATCTTTGAGGGAGGCTTCTGAGAGGCATTTTAAAGTATACTAAAGGGAAAATTTATTATGTGTCAAGGCAATCAGCTTAAAGGCAGGTCCTCTGCTCATTTCTCCACATCTTGCTGTCCTGCGCTTTCCTCTTTAGTTGCTCTTAACAGCCTCCCATTTTCAACTTCAATGATCAATATGACTAAGGAAAAGAATACATGGGGTGGTGTCCTGTTGCCTTCCTCATGTATGTTTAAAGGAAACACAAGTCCTCTTCCTGAAGGATCCCCCGCCAGTAAGGGATAAAGACTCAGACTAGTAAAAAGCAAATTTAGGACTCATATCACAGAGATAGAACAGACTTGTGGCTGGAGTGGTGGAAATGGAAGCCTTGGAATTAGTGAGAGCCGACTGGATCTTCCAACAGGAGACTTTAGGTCTTTTGTGGAAGAATGGACTGAATGGTCTTCCTTGTTCATAATTACCTTGTGATAAATCCTCCTACATGGTGCTATAGTTCCACAGCTAAACTAATCAGTGAATGAATGGAAGAATTCACCAACAGTGTAATTTGTTCTATTAGCTGTCACCAAGCCAGAGAAGAGTAAATTGCCTTTTCTCTCCCCTGATGAGGGTGCTCGCTTCCTTCACAGTTTCATAAAGTGAAGCCTGATCATTTAGGATTAGTTTTAGCAGTGCAATTTGTTCAGAAGATTCATCTTATAGGCTGCGGATCGGAAAATAGCGGGATTATAAGGTGGCCTGAAAATTTGTAACCCAAAACTTTGCGCATGAGGGCTGTTATGGATCTTTAGTAGGAGTACTAAAACGTGCATTCCACCTGCAAAATCATAATTATTAGTTTAATGGTTGAATATCTTGAATTCAGATTTAATTCTCAATTTTGGTTAGGAAATAAAAATCCAAGATATCCACCATAGGATGAAACAAACTGTACAGTACAGGAAACTAACAAAACAGCTCTCAACTGGGAGAAATACCATGACCAAGGATGTAGTTTGCTGTCAATGTACAAACATGTATCCTGCAGGGATTTCACTTTTGAATGATAATTATTCTTTGCACACTACAGGAGTGCAGTCTAGTGAGATCAGTTCTGGTATAAACTGTACCGATATAAACATATCATCTTACTATTGCTAAAAGGTGAGACCGTACACAACCTTTCTACTCCCTCATCGTACAAAGCCCAGGCCAATTTTGTCCTGATCTGAAGATAAATTGAACCTAACAATTTAACATCACACTCTTAGCGTATAGGATGGATTCTCCCAGGATGGGAGGATTCACACCATTTTAAAGAATGAAGATTACCATATAAGCTCGTTTCTCCACGGGCATCCTTCGCACACCTTAGAATCATTCAAAGTGACACTTTGTAAGGGAATTGTCTGGAATTAAATCTGCCTAGTAACTGTTTGGTAACTGTATGAGCGCCCACGTCACTGACTAGGAGCCTAGAGTAACATACCACAGAAAGGTGAAGGAGAATAATCTGCTTCTGGACTTAAAAACAGAAAATGTTGGAAAAGTTTTTCCAGCATTTTCTGTTTTTATTTCAGATTTCCAGCTTCTGGGCTTCCCTGGAAGATGGTAGCAGTGCAGGATGCACTTAATCATCCATTTGGCTACAATTTGCTTTGTGCCATAAGAAACACAATAGCTATTGAGGCTGTCATAAGAACATAAGCAATAGAAGCAGGAGGTTTTATGGCCCCCTTGGGCCTGCTCCATCAAATAAGATGAAAAGATAACGGCCCAGTTATTCCGTTTTGGCAGAATGAGGGTGCGCCTTTAGCTGGTTTTCTGGCTTTGAGGTCTTCGTGACTCTTGCACCACTAAAACAGCCAGACTGCATCCTGACAAAAAAACAGCAAGAGCAATTCTCCCAGAGCTTGATGAGGTAGTGGACACTGTAGTGTCGCTCGAACACAAGCATACTATGTTTTCCTGTACCGTGGCCAGGCAATATTCCACAGTGAGCTTTACCGGCCATGTCTCGATCAGCTGTTGGGGGGGTCGATGGGGAATTCAGAGGGGTTACTCTGATTGAGAGCTTGGCTAAAAAAAGTGCTTCAGAATTAGGAAGTTGTTCGCAGTCACATCGAAAGAGCCAAAGCTGGTGAACCACATATGGAACGAAGAAAGCATAAGTTTTAAAAAAAAAAATTTGTTCATGGGATGCAAGCGTCACGGGCAAAGGTCAGCATTTTTTGCCCATCTCAGTGTTTCTTACGAAGGTGATGGTGAGCTGCCTTCCGGAACTATTGCACTCCTTGAGCTGTAGGTGCACCCACTGTGCCGTTAGGGAGGGAGTTCCTAGGTTAGGGAGCCTTGAGAACTAAAGAAAGCGTAATGGGGGCAGTTAACATAGATCGGAAGTGCAACAATAAAAAGACGGGAAAAGCTAACAGATAATAGGAGAGGAAATATCAAGAGAGTTTATAAGTATTTAAAAAGTAAAAGTTAAGGAGATGCCAGGTTAAGTCAGGAATGAAAGTGACGTGCCAATTGACAACTTGAATAATTGTCTGTTCAACTAGGCAACTGCACTGTGCCAAAAAAAAGGCCAGCTGATAAAGTCTTCAACATATATAGCTAGTTTCAAACAAACCTCGTGACCAACTTTAAGAACAAAAGGCTGCTGAAGTGTTGCTGCAGGTTTAGTTGTTGTTTGAGAGATTTGTGTGTGGAGGTGTGTATGGTCTGAACTTTTGTCATCATTTGTCCATTTTCTTGGGCCCACATTAGACTGAACACTTCTCCCCAATCGTTGATGTGGATCTCAGCCATCCAGCCTTGTCTGGTCCACTGACAATGATGGGGAGGTGTGGGATAGGGCCGGAGTAAATATCTAGCGCTATTTCAGGTTCCACCTATTCTTGGTGCTGCAGTGAGTACCCTGCTGGAGCACTAGATAGACTTCCTCCTTGGTAGTGCTGGGGGCCAGCCTACGATGTGCAAAACGGGTTATGGTCATTGCTGGGGTTGAGGAGGGAAATAAGAGGGAAGGAGGAATGGAAAAAGAGGGGCGCGGGGAGGTAAGAGGAGCAAGGGGGGAACCGAGGGGTTGGGGGAGTGTAGGGTGGGAACAGATAGGGAATGGGGGGAGAATCAGGAATTGGGAGGGTGGTGTACTGAGACGGAGTATGAACTGTGGGAGAGTGTGTATGGGGGGGCATCAACAAGGGAATGGCATGTGAAAGTGAGAGGGGGATGTGAACAATGGCAGGGGTGACAAATGTGGAAGAGGTATGGCGAATGGAGGGGATGGTAGTGGATGGGGTCGGGAGGCATGAACAAAGCGGTTGGTGAGCAAGGCAGGGGTGGTGAACAAGGAAGGATGGCGGGGGTCAGGGGGCAGAAGAAACTTTGGGGGTTATGTTAACTCCAGGTGGAAAATATGTTGCTCCCAAAAGTGAATCTCTCAGTCACAGAGAATGTTATTTGCAACATTGGTTTGGGGCATTTAACACTGTGGTGTGGTGGGTACATGATTCAGCCAGCAAATGATGAGGAAAATGGGCAGGAGTTTGGGAGGTGAAAAGATGTGCAAGGATTCTGGCGAGGAAAGGTGTAAGAGACAGGGTTGCCGGTGGCCGTGTTTGGTTAATTACTTCTGCCTTTGCTTCAGTGTCAGTGTATTTACTGACACGGAGCCAGAAGGCAGCACTCAAGTCTTGTACCCCTGTTGTCTGAATATCTCCCATTTCCCATGTTAAAAGCAATTACAGTACAGGTCTAATAAAGCAAAGTATTGTGAATGCTAGAAAACTGAAATAAAATGTTGGAAGTACTCAGCAAATGTTGGAAGTACTCAGCTCACTCATCTGAGACTTGGCAGAGACTTATAAATGAATCAGATATTTTTTAACACAGATGATGTGCTTTAAAAAGGTTATAACTTTTTAGAAACAGATCCAACAACCCACATGCATGAAATTTGGAAAAGAAAATATGTAAACATTAGGACAATTGTGGAGGTGACACTCTTGCCTCTGAGCCAGAAGGTTGTCGGTTGAAACCCATTTCTTGGCCTTGGATCATGGATTGACAACGAGATATACTGGGACAAAAATAAAAATACCTGGAAAAACTCAGCAGGTCTGGCAGCATCTGTGGAGAGGAACACAGTTAACATTTTGAGTCCGTGTGACTCTTCATCAGAACTCGAAACGTTAACTCTGCTCCTCTCCGCAGATGCTGCCAGACCTGCTGAGCTTTTCCAGGTATTTTTGTTTTTGTTTTGGGTTTCCAAGATCCGCAGTTTTTTGCTTTTATCGAGATATACTGGGAATTTGTTCAGAATCTAACAGAGTGCTCACATTCCTAAAAATCAAATATTTCCTAGGAGGGCTCAGGATTTGGGATACTTACTCCACCAAGGCGTGGGCCAGGGATTCGATGTTCTCCCGGTCCAAGTTTGTGGTTGGTTCATCCAGTGCCAGGATTCCACAGTTCAGGCAGAAGGTCTCCGCCAGTGCCAGCCGGATAATGAGTGAAGCAAGGACCTGAAATGGAATACAACAATAAATCAATGAGTTGGCCAGTACAGCGACAATGGACCGAATGGCTTCCTTCCATGCTGTGAATACCTGAAACAATGCAAAACTATTGGCAATTTACATCAAACCTGGAATACTGGGCAAATTTATCTAACTAAGACTTTAACAAATGGTTAAGTTAACATCCTCAGTTTTGTGTTTGAAGTAACTTTTCTTTTGAGAGATTTATTTGGCTGTAGAGTCTATACAATGAGGTAATCGCCAATCGTCAACCTGGCTGTCGGCTGTGGCTCATTAAGTAGTAATCCTGAAACCAGGGTGACCAACTCCGAGGAAATAAAATAAGGGACACTTTGCTGGGGGTGTGGGGGGGAAGGGGGCAGGGCGTGTCCTTAGAGCAGGGGAGTGGGGCCTCTGAGGCCGGGGGATAGGGGGACCTGGGCCTTTGTTCCCTGGCCGAGCCTTGGGGCTGCGCAGTTACTCCCCTACCCACCTGGCTTGGGGCTGCCAGTTCGGACTCAGAATTCCCCTTACTTTAACTCCTCTTGCAGGCTGCAATTCCAGCACTCCTTCCCCATGCTCCAGGCAGGCATAGGTTGAGGTCATTGCTGCTTACTGCACATGTGCTGCCAAGATACAGGAAACACAAGAATACCTGAAAGAGGGGACAAATAGTGTTCGGGGTGGGGGTGGTGGAAACTCTACAAGACACGGAACAATTAGCTAAATTACAAAACAATATTGTAAAATACCGGGCATTTGGTCACCCTGCCAGAAGCCCCCTTCCTCACAACTGTGTGGTGCACCTACACAAGACGTATTGTGGCTGTTCAAGAAGGCAGTTCACCAGCACCTTCTTGAGGACAATTAGGTAAGAGCATCCAATGCTGGGGTGGCTCACATCCCTTGAAAGATTAAAAGAAAAGTCGCACTCTTATCTCTGAGTCAGACTGTGGGTTCAAATCGCACCTCGGAGACTTGAACACGTTTTTCTAGGCTCGTGTGGAGCATAAACACCAGAGCTAACGTTTCGAGTCCGGAGGCTTCTTCTTCTTCTTCATGTGGACTCGAAACGTTAACTCTGTTTCTCTCTCCACAGATGCTGCCAGGCCTGCTGAGATTTTCCAGTGTGTTTTGTTTTTATTTCAGGTTTCCAGCACCCACAGTATTCCGCATTCATCACAACAGGAGGGGATCCTGTCAATTTTAATGAAATGGCTGGGTCCTTGCTAATTTAAGATAGTGTTTGAGAAATGCCAATATGAGTCTAAAAGAAGCTAATCATTGGCCTGATAACATTGGGTAGGAGTGTTATGTAAAGAACCCTTAGATGACGGGGTAAGTAAACGATGCTTAAAGTTCATAGTTATCCTGCCTTGCTCGAGAGAAAAGACACCTTTGCCTCTGATTAAAGAAAACAGATTAGTCAAAGGGAAGAGTTCAGACCATTTCAAAATGTTAATCAAGCCAGAATAGAAGCTGGCCAATAAGAGGGAGAGAGATCATTTGAAGGAAACAAATATCATTTGAAAGACAAAGGCAAAAGTGTAAACGAAGGAAAGAAACTGGTGCTCAAAAGAATTGTACAATTAGAAACATCCAAAATAAAACAGGAAAACTTGAATAATGAAAACAAAACAGGAAAACTTAAATAATGAAAATGTCATAACTTTCTCATTGAATTTCTTAAGGTGGAGGAACTGGCAGGTGCTGAGGGAAAACTGGGTGAGCCAATGTATCACCTACACGATTAGGCAGGTGATTTTTATTTAATGCCTCAGATCAGAAAAGTAAGATCATTACCTTTTGCTTCATGGTGTGACTTACACATACTGACAGACCTGAAACACAACGAAGCACTGAAACAGATGAGGTCTATGACATACCTTCTGTCCAGCGCTGTACCTTCCCCTCATGTCCAGTGCTGTGTCCCCCTTCACCATTACAACACGGTAATTATAATTCCTCCTTTTGTCACTGGCTGACACATTTTCATCAGCATCAGAACGGATCTCAATGTACTCGATATCTAATGAAAGAAACCACGAGGTTCATCTTAATTATCCGAAGGAGAGCCACAGATCATATTGTGCCATTGTTACTTAACATTCAGAGCAGTGTGTGGGGTCATGGATGAGGACAGTGATGTGAAAGTGGAGTGGGGCGGGGAACAGAAAAAGGAAACGTGACTTAAAAAAAAGTGTTATGCAAAGGTACCTATTCTATTGCAGAATGCTTGGTCCTGGTATCAGGGACTTGTCAAATTAGTGTACAGTAGAACGTGCACCTTAAATGAAAAACCTGCATTTATATGGCGGTTTCTTACATACAACTGCAATGGCTCAAGGCAGCGGCTTACCACCGCCTTCTGAAGCACAATTAAGGATGGGCAATAAATGCTGCCCTTGCCAGTGCCTTCTCCTGATCTGTTGAGATTAGGTTGTGAGGTGAGAAATTGTAGCTGGTACAGGATGTAGCATTGAAACAGATGTGCGGTCAGCAAATGTCAGGATTTTGCGGCCCTGGCATGGTGGGTCCTGCCACCAGCGATGCGGGTGCCCAGCCAAAGGTCCATTGACATTCAGACCAGACAGATAATCCCGGCGGCAGGCAGGACTGGAAAATCCCACCCTAAGGGCAGAATTGTCCCAGAATTGCACTAATTGTGGTAGCGGGCGTGAAAAACGACATTTTACCCACTGGCCATAATGATGTGTTTTCATATCATGTTGCCCACTTCCCACCTTATTAGTAATATAGAAACACGCCTAGTGGGAGCTCTGAATCACCCGCCACTTTGTTACCTCATCATTTCCTCACTCTGGGTGCCATATCTAAACTGCAGCTGTGCACGCAGTTCTCAATGCTTGCAGCCCAGGACTGCTCCAGTAAAGACATGGTCCTGAAAGCCAAGAGGAGTGGCACCACATCCACAAACATTCACTCCCTCCACTACTGATGCACAGCAGCAGCAATGTGTACCATCTACAAGATGCACTGTAGGAATTCACCAAGGCTCCTTCGACAGCACCTTCCAAACCCATGACCACTACCACCTAGAAGGACAAGGGCAGCAGATAGATGGGAACACCACCACCTAGAAGTTCCCCTCCAAGTCACTCACCATCCTGAATTGGAAATATGTCACCGTTCCTTCATCGTCGCTGGGTCAAAATAGTGGAACTCCCTTCCTAACAACACTGTGGGTGTACCTGCACCACATGGATTGCTGCGGTTCAAGAAGGCAGCTCATCATCACCTTCTCAAGGGCAACTAGGGATGGGCAATAAATGCTGGCCCAGCCAGCGAAGCTCACATCCCGTGAATGAATAAAAAAAATGTTGTGACCCATCACTGGAATGCCTTTTGGAGGCCTGCCAGGAAATCCTCCACCCCCACTCTGGCCACAGGAGGTCCAGCAATCTCACCACTCCAGCTTGGAAGGCAGTGGCAGTGGTGGTCAGTGCCAACACTGCACAGAAAAGGTTGGCCATCCAGTGCAGAAAGAAGATGAATGATCTCATCCGTGCCGCCAGGGTATGGCAACAATCTCATCACTCTAAACTCAGGCACTCACAAGGCCATCACACACTCACTGCCAGCTCAAGGGGCATCACGACTCATTCTCTCACACACACCCTCACATCTCCATCTGGCCTTATCTCCTCTGGAGACTGCCTCCTCAGCCCTCATCATCTTGAGGCCACTTTCACAAATCAACGTGTGCTTCCACCCACACCCTGGGATACCCCTCTTCCCCAGTATAGCCCTCGCCCTGCAGGCTCTTCACTTGCCTGAGGCCCCTCCTCCCCCTTCTCCAAGCACTAGCCCTGCAGCCGTTGAACAGTTTTAGTCTTCCTATTTCCAACCGCTACCAATAAATCATTGACTTTTTTTGCTTTCCACCAGTAGTTTTGCATAATGGAATGACTTGCATTAATGCCAGAGTGCCCAAAATCCAATATTACACTCTTCACCTTATTTATTAACATGCTAAGAGTTTCAGGCAGGGCAGGGTCTTCAACCCATCTAGTTATTTGGAGGGCATGTAGTTGATGGTGGAAAGATTGAGAAGTAAAGACAGTGTAGTGATATGATGGAAGTTATTGAAATTGTCAATGGTTCGGACAAATTGAATCCAAAGTAAGCTTTTCTTTGAGTTTATGAATAAAGTCATTTACAAATCAAGGCAGCAAAATGCAGGAGGAACATTTTGACTAAAAAGGATGGCAAAATATGTGGAACAGATTGGTAACATGGATGGTGGAACAAAAAATCTTAATGGGTTTCAATAAGGAACTAGACGGATTCTCGTCAACAATTGGGATGCAGGTGCACCAGGTAGTACAGATGGCTCAAAGGTCTTGTCTTGACTGAGAGTAATGTTGGCTTTTGGAAACTCCAGCAACATTGCAAGTCATTCCAATATGCAAAACATCCATTGGAAAACTAAAAAGTCAAAATGATTTGTTGACAGAGGTTTCAGTTTGCACCATGAAGTTTGTTAGTTCATAGGAAAAGATCAAGAATGTTGTTGTTGTTGGCAGTCTTTTCTTCCGGAATTTCTTCAGTTATTAGTTTAAATAAAAATTAGTTAGTCTAAAAAGTTCAGACTTCTGGAATGTGCTGTTGCCAGGAGGTAAAATGCAGATCCATTCTATTTAGTGTAGTAAGCACAAAATAGAGAAGACAATTCATTCGTGGATTAGCAGGGACACTGCTTGGATCAACATCTTTTTAAATTTAAAGCTGGGAAGCAGTATGGTACACTGGAATTTTATTATCCAATCAGATATATATTTATTTTGAAATATGCTTTCATGGATTTTTTTTTTTTTAGATAACTTCCAAGCTCTCCAGCGTTGAATTTGACTACCCCAAAGATGCGCTGGGGAGCTCCCAGGTAAGGGCTGGCATGGCAATTGCCCAAAAGTGCACATTTCCTCTGGAAAATTTCCTGGCGCTGGGAACCATTCTGCCAGAGTTTTTAACCAATAGTTATTAAGAGAAGGTTAGAAAAATTAAAACCTCTTCTAACTTCTAAGCAACTATTGCAGAGACCTAGTCGGGACTCCACCACACCCCTCGCACCCGTGACCACTGACACCCCCACCCTCACGGCCTCTGATGCCCCGTGACCTCCAACCCACCCACTCACCCTCAACTGAGCCCCGGACCTCTGACCACCCCCCACAGAGCCCCAGACACCCCAACCCCACAAATTCTATGCACTTACCTTCTCCCTGGCCTGTCAATTTCCCTGACCTTTTAAACCTACCTGCTTAACGGCTGTAAAAAAGGAGGCATTGCCTCCTTGAACACGCTGGAGCCACACTTTGCTGGGGCCTGCTCGGAGTATTTCGATGCAGGCCCCAAGCAGCGCCAGCAAATGGAAGTGGCAACGTCATTTTCAAGACCAGGTAAGTAGCTATTTATTTCTTCTAATTCCTGTGGGCCAGCACTTGCCGACGCTAGTCGGAGGTTACGGCCCAATATATTTTGCACCTGATCAAAACTTCTATAGAAACCATAAATATTCCTTCTGGCTGGAAGTGATCTGACTTGAAGTGAAATGCGTTGAACTCTCCCTATCAACCCAAAGGGGCCCAACCTCTTAAGTTTCTCCTCACAACTTTAGTCGCTGAAGTTTAAAGAAAGGGGGATGTTAACACTACGTTAATCATATTGTTAAGATACACAGGTGAAGGGCATTGTTTAATTAAGTACATTAAGCACATACATTGGGTGTGTGTTGAGGTGTCAGCTGTGGCTCAGTTCATAGCACCCTCGCCTTTGAATCAGAGGGTTGTGGGTTCATGTCCCACTCCCGGAAACCAAGAACTGTGAATGTACCCGAAAGAGTTACAATCTGTGACTGTTGATAACTTGAAAGAGTTACACTGGGTGTGTGAAAGGAGAGCTACGGGGCTGAACAAAGTCAATAAACTCTCTCAGAAAAGAAAAGTTGGTTTTGACTTCATCAGCTGGCATGGGTTCTATTAACAACTGACACCTAAAATCATGTTTTGTTTTCCTCTGCAGACCCTCATGGGCTTCCATGCTGGAAACAGAAACCACGAGCACCGCCCTCATTGTATCTTATGTTGTACCTTGACCTCTGTATGTGCTCCGCCACAGGTCACGAATAATTTTGTTGATTTCCTCCATCTTCATACTGTGGAATTTCATGATGGCTCTAAACAAAAACAAACGACAGGAGGGAAAAAAAAATTAAGCCTCAACCGTTTGTGTCTATTCAGCATGTCCGTCTGTCACAATCGCCACAAGGTGAAACGAGTACTTTCAAACATTCTGCACCTCGGAATTCTGCAGTCATTTTCCGTTTAAGTGATACTTAGCTTTTTTATCCTTCCTGCCAAAGTGAACAACTTCACATTCTCCCACATTATACCACATCTGCCAGATTTTTGCCCGCTCACTCAACTTATCTACACCCGTCTGGAAACGCCTTATGTTTTCTTCCTAGAATGTTATGAGCTTACCTATCTTTGTGTCGTCTGCAAATTTAGCTACCATGTCTTCACTTCCCTCATCCAAGTCATTGGTGTAAAATGTTAAGGACCCCGCACAGACTGCAGTGGCCCTGATATATAGCAAATCAGTTATTACACTGAAAAACTCACGCCAAAACTAGCACTTTCCAACTCCAGCTGAGTTTCAACATCATTTCAGAGATACTGTCCAATATATATATATATATTTGGACTGAACATTCTATTGCAGTGCATCAGCTCGTTAAATGTTATCTGAGCAATTTAACAATGTCTGCATAAAAGTAGCTGATTAGCACCTCCCCAAAAACTGCAAACAGTATCAAACTGGCCCCGAAACTTCTAATAGGTCACCCTGAAGTATCCTCTTTCCTAATGAATGTTCAATCAATTGGTGTAACCTTTCTTTACAATTTCAATGAGTGAATGTGTGACTACAGTTTCCAAATATGAAGGCAGATAAAGGTCCGACAGATGTAAGTTCCTCTGTACTCCCTCTAAACTAATCCAAGTTTGAAGCTTTTGCATACAAAGGATGGACATATGTATATAATTATAGATATTTATTTGAATTTCATGATCTCTGATAACACAAAACAATTCACTTCCACTGAATTCGTTTTTGAAATGCAGCAGTTTGTTATGTACACAAACATGGTTAGAGTCATAACTGAATAGTGACATATGCTCCATGCATCAGACATTCAAATTACTGAATAACTGGACTTTAAATGTTTTGGGTTGGGGGAGAGTGGATTTTAGTAAAATAAGGCAGGATCTGGCCAAGGTAGACAGGGAACAGCTACTTATGGGGAAATCTACAGAAGAGCAGTGGGGGGTGTTCAAAAAGGAAATGGGGAGGGTACAGGATCAACTATCTAGGTGATAGGAAGGAGTAACAGGCCCAGGGAACCATGGATGACCAGAGGTATTCAGGATACGATGAGAAGGAAAAGAGGGGCTTTTAGCAGGTACAAGGGGAGCAAATCAGCGGAGGCATTAGTGGAGTACAGAAAGTGCAGGGTGGAGCTTAAGAAAACAATCAAGAGAGCAAAGAGGGGACATGAGGAAGCTCTGGCTGGTAAAAGTAGGGAAAATCCCAAGATATTCTACAAGTATATCAATGGGAAGAGGATAACCAGGGAAAGAGTAGGGCCCGTTAGGGACCAAGGGAGCAATCTATGTAAGATAAGAGCCCATGGTGTTAGAGGCAAGGTACTGGCATGGATAGAAGTTTGGCTGTCTGGCAGGAGGCAGAGAGTGGGGATAAGGGGGTCCTTCTCAGGATGGCGGCCGGTGACTAGTGGAGTTCCGCAGGGGTCAATGTTGGGACCACAACTTTTCACTTTATACATTAGTGATCTAGATGAAGGAACTGAGGGCATCCTGGCTAAGTTTGCAGATGATACAAAGATAGGTGGAGGGACAGGTAGTATTGAGGAGGCGGGGAGGCTGCAGAAGGATTTGGACAGGCTAGGAGTATGGGCAAAGAAGTGGCAGATGGAATACAACGTGGGGAAGTGTGAAGTCATGCACTTTGGTAGGAAGAATAGAGGCATAGACTATTTTCTAAATGGGGAGAGAATTCAGAAGTCTGGAGTGCAAAGGGACTTGGGAGTTCTAGTCCAGGATTCTCTTAAGGTTAACTTGCAGGTTCAGTCGGTAGTTAGGAAGGCAAATGCAATGTTGGCATTTATTTCGAGAGGACTAGAATATAAAAGCAGGGATGTGCTGCTTATAAAGCTGTGAGGCTTTATAAGGCTCTGGTCAGACCACATTTAGAATATTGTGAGCAATTTTGGGCCCTGTATCTCAGGAAGGATGTTCTGGCCCTGGAGAGGGTCCAGAGGAAGTCCACGAGAATGATCCCAGGAATGAAAGGCTTAACATTTGAGGAACGTTTGAGGACTCTGGGTCTATACTCTATGGAGTTTAGAAGGATGAGGGGGGATCTGATTGAAACTTACAGAATACTGAGAGGCCTGGATAGAATGGACGTGGGGAAGATGTTTCCATTAGTAGGAGAGACTAGGACCTGAGGGCACAGCCTCAGAGTAAAGGGAAGACCTTTTAGAACAGAGATGAGGAGAAACTTCTTTAGCCAGAGAGTGGTGAATCTATGGAATTCATTGCCACAGAAGGCTGTGGAGGCCAGGTCATTGAGTGTATTTAAGACCGAGATAGATAGGTTCTTGATTGGTAAGGGGATCAAAGGTTACGGGGAGAAGTCGGGAGAATGGGGTTGAGAAAATTATCAGCCATGATTGAATGGTGGAGCAGACTCAATGGGCCGAATGGCCTAATTTCTGCTCCTATGTCTTATGGTCTATTGGTGGAGCCAGAGGACATCGGTAGAGTGTTGAATGAATACTACACATCCGTCTTCACCCAAGAGAATGAGGATGAAGGTATGGAACTCGGTGAGAGAGACTGTGAGGTTATTGAGCAAATTGATATAGGGAGTGACAAGGTATTGGAGGTGTTGGCAGGCTTAAAAGTGGACAAATCTCCAGGTCCAGATATTTCGAGTCCCAGACTGCTGAGGGAGGCAAGGGAGGAGATCGCAGGGGCTCTGACCCAAATTTTTAATTCCTCTCTGGCCACAGGGGAGGTGCCAGAGGACTGGAGAACAGCTAATGTGGTTCCGCTATTTAAGAAGGGTCGTAGAGATAAGCCAGGGAACTACAGACCAGTGAGTCTCACGTCAGTGGTAGGCAAACTATTGGAGAAAATTCTGAAGGAGAGAATCTCTCGCTACTTGGAGAGGCAAGGTTTGATCAGGTATAGTCAGCATGGCTTTGTCAGAGGGAGGTCATGCCTAACAAATTTCATTGAATTTTTTGAGGAGGTGACCAGGTGTATAGATGAGGGTAGTGCAGTTGATGTAGTTTATATGGATTTCAGCAAAGCCTTTGACAAGTTCCCACATAGGAGACTTACAAAGAAGGCAAATGTACATGGGATACAGGGTAATTTGATAAGGTGGATTCAAAATTGGCTTAGTTGTAGGAGACAGAGGGTGATGACAGAAGGCTGCTTTAGTGACAGGAAGCCCGTGTCCAGTGGCATACCACAGGGATCTGTGCTGGGCCCTCTGTTATTCATCATTTATATAACCGACATAGATGACTTACGTGGGTGGTGGGATTAGTAAGTTTGCGGATGACTCAAAGATTGGCCGGGTGGTTAACAGTGAGGTTGAGTGTCCTGGGCTACAGGAAGATATAGATGCGATGGTCAAATGGGCAGATAAGTGGCAGATGGAATTTAACCCTGAAAAGTGAGAGGTGATACACTCTGGAAGGGGTAATTTGACAAGGAAGTATTTAATGAACGGCATGACACGAGGAAGTTCTGAGGAACAAAGGGACTTTGGCGTGTGTGTCCATAGATCTCTGAAGGCGGAGGGGCATGTTAGTGGGGTGGTGAAAAAGGCATATGGGACACTTGCCTTTATCAATCGAGGCTTAGATTACAAAAGTAGGGAGGTCATGTTGGAGTTGTATAGAACCTTAGTGAGGCCACAGCTGCAGTAGTGTGTGCAGTTCTGGTCGCCACATTATAGGAAGGATGTGATTGTACTGGAGAGGGTGCAGAGGAGATTCACTAGAATGTTGCCTGGGATGAAACGTTTAATTTATGAAGAGAGATTGGATGGACTTGGGTTGTTTTCGTGATGCTGTAAATTGTGCTTAGCAGGGCTCACTGACCAAATGACTCATTCAAGCATTTTAATAGCAAAAGATAAATTTGATTTATCTGGTGTAGATCATATTTTCAAAAGAAGAACTCCTAAAAGAGTGATAGAAATTTCTGTTTCCGTGAAGATTACCATTAATACCAACCGGCAATGCACATCGTAATGCAAGTATAAGGGAGAGGGTGGCGTAGTGGTATTGTCACTGGACTAATAATATAGGGACCCAGGGTAATGCTCTGGGGATCCAGGTTCAAATCCCACCACAGCAGATGGTGAAATTTGAATTCAATAAAAATCTGGAATTAAAACATGAAGCCATTGTCAATTGTCATAAAACCATCCTTACTTGGTCTGGCCTACATGTGACTCCAGACCCACAGTGATGTAGTTGACTCTTAAATGCCCTCTGACATGGCCTAGCAAGACACTCAGGTGTCAAGGGCAATTAGGGATGGGCAATAAATGCAGCCTAGCCAGCAACGCATGAATGGCTAATAAAAAAAATTCATGCCCTGATGGTTTCTCTAACCTCGGAGCATGCCAGATCACCTGCAGACTGACAGAAACAGCTACACTTCAAATTAGAGTGGAAGTTCTGAGATAGCTTGGAATGGTGGGTGTCATTTACAACTTAAGGAGGTGTGTGCTAATATCATTTAGATTTAATCATTTCATTCATGCAGAATGTAACGTACACATGATATGGTACTTCAGACATGGATGGGAGTGCAATGGTGCTGATTGCATTGGGAAGTTAAAGGGAGCATTTGATAAGAAACTGGTTAAAAAACATGATTGAGGATTATGAGGGCCAGCATGGAATATAATCCTCAAGACACCATAGCTAGCACGGGTATTTTTCTATCCTGTAAATTCCGACTTACTTCGTATTACTAGCTGCAGAGTTCACCAGCGGTTTTGGAGACCAATACACTTTTGGTTTAGCAATAACAAAAAGATCAGGGCTTGCCATTTCATAGGTTACTTTTATTCAAAAAAAATGAACGTGGTGCAAAGACCAACTTTTAACAGAGGCAACTCGCATAATCAAAAAAGGCGTAACACTTCCTGCATTTACTGTTCAGCTCTCTACAAGTTGTGAGATGACTCAATTTCAAAGACTGATCATAATAACCTGACATGGTTGACACAATATTTATCTGATTTAAAAAACACAAAGATGCAATCAATTTCTTTTCTTAACCAAAGTTGAGTAGTTTTTGAAAGCTGACAGAAATGAGTCATATAACTTTTCCAAACTTAACTATGCAAAGAATCTTTGACATTGCAATTTAAAAAAAAATTACTTACCATAATTCCTTGAAGGCACGCTGTGTACCTATATTTTTCTTTACTTAGAAGAAGGGGAGCTCCTCGTAAAAACTACCAATTAATTATATAAAAATAAAGCAGGACATAGGTTGGACTTGCTAAAAAACAATTAAACTTCAGCAAGTGGCTAGGGAAGTGTAACTAGTAGATTAGTGCTGATGCCAGGTCTGCTTTTATAATGTAATTAGGCTCATACCAGAGTTTACCCAAGGTGATTAAAACATTGTGGGACTGGCACAATTGTAAAATTCTGCTTTTATATTTAGCCTGTACTAGTAGGATCTCCTTTCACACTGCTGACAGGAAGTGTCCGAGGAAGGCTGGAAGTGCAGTGGAGAGTTTTGTAGAGGGAGCAAGTACTTTGGCCCAAGAGGTCTTGGGCAGATTGCACGGTTTATTGAAGGGGGCCTTGGAGAATTCAATGAGTGTATTTTTGTACAGAACTGGGCCAGTACCCCGAGAACGGCTGCTGAAGAGTGATATTCCACAATTATGCCAGCAGATTTCGCCAAGAACGGCCATGGACGCAGTAGCAGTGATCCCTGCAAAGTACTTGCTCCCTCTACAAAACTCTCCACTGCGCTCCCAGCCTTCCTCAGACACTTCCTGATCCCTGCACTCCTATTAGCTGCGGAGACTTGGAAAACCTACAGCAGGCACCTCAAAGCGCTGGAGAAGTATCACCAGCAGTGCCTTCGCAGGATCCTCCCCATATCCGATGGCAATAAAGGTTGTCCAACAGCATTTTCCTCTCCTAAGACAACATGACCGGTATCGAGGCGTGAATCACTCAAAACCAGCTTCGCTGGCCTCGACATGTTGTTCGCATGCCTGACACCAGACTCCTGAAGCGACTGCTTTACTGGGAACTCAGTCTTGGCAGGAAGACTCCCAGGAGGGCAGCCGAAACACTTCAGGGGTGTCCTCACAGCATCCTTGAAGAAATCAAACATCCCCGCCGACTCTTGGGAGACCTTGGCTTGTGACTGGCCAAAATGGGGAAAGTTAATTCGGGAGGGCACCCAACACATCAAGAGACTTCGCGGGAATGCGCAGAGGTGAAATTGAGGCGTTGAAGGGAGCGCACAAACCTCCAAACAATCCATCTACCTTACCCTCCAAGCTCAACCTGCCCTACATGTGGCACAGTCTGCAGGTTGTGCATTGAACATATCAGTCATCTCAAAACACATCAAACTGGAGTGGAAGCACATCATTCTCAATCCTGAGGGACTGCCTCAGAAGAAGAGCAGGATCTTTATGAGTGGTCCTGTATATTCCAGGCCACGGAGCATAGCTGGAGATCAAATTAGGTGTAGGGATAAATTTATATCCAAAGCTAAAGAGGACAAAATTAAAAATAACGAATCTGAAATTCAAAAGGTGGTTATGGAAATAAATTTTAAATTAAAACTAATGTTTAAATTCACATAGAAACAAAATTCAAGGCAGCAAACACAGTGCAAAACCAGAGAACTGTGCTATCAGTATCTGAAACCAGGAGTAAATGAAAATAGAAAATATTGCTTGACAGTTCAGATGGCTCGTTACTTGCAAGAGTACCAGGAGTTACTGACTATAAATATTGGTAGTACAGAACTTGAATATTGCTGACAAGAGAGGCATTTTGCTGAAGCTTTTCGTCTTGCACTCGTCAGGACAAATGCAAGAATGCCAAATTTCAAACAATCACAACGGTTTACACTGTGGAAGGGTGCCGATTGGTTGGCAAGTCGACTCTGATTGGCCAAGGCGTTGCCTGGCGGCCAGAGCTGACCTGCCAACAAATCAGCACCCTTTTCTCCTGTGGTATAAATTGGTATGATTGCTTGAAATTTGGAATTCTTGCATTTGTCCTGATGAGTGCGTGACAAAAAGCTTCAGCAACATGTCTCTCTTTTCAGCAATAAAATAGAAAATGTCGGAAACACTCAGCAGGTCTGGCAGCATCTGTGAAGAGAAAAACTCTTTTCTTCTGTCCACAGACCATGCCAGATCTGCTGAGCATTTCCAAGATTTTCTGCTTTTATTTCTGATTTCCAGCATCTGTAGTATTTTGCTCCTGAAACCTGGCCACCAGAACTTTTGATGCTCTATGCCATGGTGGTGTGATGGTGTGACTATGACAGGAGTAGCAACTAATTTAACAATCGGATATTCTATGCTGGAGCCAACTGGAGGCTTGACAGAATGGCGCTGCAGTGTCAAATAAGAATATACAACATATACATCAATTTTAACGTAGATAAATGTAAGGTGCCAGCTGTGTCCTTTCCAAATAAGGATTCAGAAGTTGGATAGGTTTTTTTTTTCCATTTCAAAAGAAAATGCTTGTGTTGGTCGTCAGGGAAACAACATTATGTATAATAAAACTAGCCTATTTAATTCAGCAAATGTCAGATCATGTACTTTACAGATCTTTGGGTCTCCGAATTGGTCTTAGCTATTCAATTTGGAACCAAGGATTACTTCCTGAATTTCATTTGTGTGCAATGTCAGACACTCATTTGGGAATCTGAACTGGCCTTGATCGACAAAGTGTTATTCTATTACCAGTCTTGTATCTATTGTGCATCTCTCACGCTTCAGGTGTCACAATATAGGGTGTAAAAGATGTATAAATAGGAGAGGCATTGCATGCTTGCTTCTCATAAACTGGAGCTGCATATTTACAAGAATGGGGAGATGGTGACCCAGTGGTAATATCACTGGACTAGTAATCTAGAGGCCCGTGTTTAGGCCGGCAGCATTTAAATTCAATGAATTAATAAATCAGGAATTGAAAGCTCATCTCAGTAATGCTGATCATCGATTGTCATAAACACTCATCTGGTTCACTAATGTTCTTTAGGGAAGGAAATCCATCGTCCTTACCTGGTCTGGCCTACAAGGGACTCCAGACCCACAGCAATATGATTGACTCTTAACTGCCCTCTGAAATGGCCTAGCAAGCCACTCAGTTGTACCAAACTGCTGGATACCAGATGGATTGCAGTGCTTCAAGAAGGTGGCTCACCACCACCTTTCTCAAGGGTAATTAGGGATGGGCAACAAATGCCGACTTTTCCAGCGATGCCCACAACCCGTGAAAGAGTAAAGAAAAAGAACCTGTCAACTGCAAATTTTACTGCCAATAGAAATTAATTTGCAATCATCTCAGGAATATGCCTATTTACAATTTTTTATTTGTCATTACAAAAGAACAAGCCAAGATAAATAGAACCATACCTTTGCACCAGAATAATACACTGAATTTCATGGCATAACAACTCCTTGGTGTCGGCCATATGGCTCAGTTAATAGCACATTCACTTCTGAGTCAGAAGATTGCTGGTTCAAGTTCCACTCCAGGATGGAACACAAAAATTAAAGTTGACACTCCAGTGCTGCACTGTCTTCTGGATGAGACACTAAACCAACGTGGATGTCAAAGATCCCATGGCATTTATTTTGAAGAAGAGCAGGGGCGTTATCCCTGATGCCCTGGCCACTAGGTATTCCTCAATCAACACCACAAAACTAGATTATCAGATCATCACCACATTGCTATTTGTGAGGGCTTGCTGTGTGCAAATTGGTTACTATTCTTTCTACATTACAACAGTGACTACACTTCAAAAGTACTCCCTTTGTTACGCAGCACTTTGGGACATCCATTGGTCACGAATGTTTCAAATAAACGCAATTTTTTTAAATATAAAAGAGCGTGTCATTTTATAAAATAACCACAGGTAAATCACAGACTATGCCACAGAAATTAAAACCCAGACTGAGGATTAGTGAACTCTTGCTCGATTCTGAAGCATGTCCATGATAAAGCTCTTGATGAGAATCTGGCTTTCAAATACTTGAGGAAATATCAAGCCACATCTCTTGATACATTCTCATAACAAGGGACAAGGTATCATTAGAATATTTACATTGAAAGTGCCAGTTTTTCATGACTTTTATTCCAAGAGGCTGCTCTAAACATTGGACAAAGGCTGATAAGGTTGCAGGAGATGTATGTTATAAATCACAGTTGCCTTCCATTTTCCTAATTTCCTGAGTTTCATAATTCATCCCAGCTGTGTGAAGATTTTTTTTTAAAACATGTTGAATTTCTGATTTTCTGTGTGTCTGATCGAACTGGGGAGTGTACTAGCAGATCATGCTTAATTCTAGTAACAGATTTGCATTCATACTGGGTTCATACACACAGCAGGGGAAGAGAGTATAAAAGGTAGAGATGCCTGATCATTAAGTTTAGCTACAGTCTGTTTAAGAAAATATTCATTCATACTGAAGTCAGAAGTAGGAAACCAGACACCAATCTCTTTACCTAATGCTGGATTTATTTACAGAATGCAACATTGCATATGTCTTCCCCCTCCCAGCCGACACCCAGTGTCTCAGCAGTCTTTTGTACTCTTTTAAAACAAATAAATAAACTAATTGGCAGGCCCTTAAAAGAGCACTGTAACTAAAGGGCAAAACTTCAAAGAAAACAACAGACCAAATTAAAATGTTGTTTCGGGGGCTGATGGTGCACTCCAGCCCCTGTGGTGCCCACCGGTTGCAGAAGGCCTCAAGCCTTCAGGTATCCAAGATGGATACCATGTGCTCCATCTCCAGGGACACCTTCATGCGAACGTAGCTGCAGTACTCAAGGTACTTAATCAATCAATGCCCTTCACTTGTGTATCCTTAACCTTGATAACACAATGAACACACCATTAACACTAAATGTTCATACAACAAGGTAAATAGTGCAAATATCCTTGAGCACCAAGAGCCTTATCCTGACCTCTATTCTTGAGGTCAGGATGGCACCACTGTTTCATAATCAGTGCAAGAGTTTAGCCGATCATGGGACATTACTGGGATTCCTTGAATTATGAGTAATTTTGCATGTTCAAATCCACTTAATCTTATAGCCAGCAGAGACCTTCATTCGATCAGCAGATATTAATTAAAACTCCAGGTCCTGGTGCCCCCTTACACCCTCTCACTCAATGGGCCAAATAGCCTATTTCTATGTTGTACTATTCGATGATTCTAAATCACTCAGCTATGATCCTCAGGTTATGTATTTCCTTGGAGCAATATCGCCGTTCCTTCACTGTCACTGGGTCAGAATCCTGGAACTTCCTCCCTGACTTCACTGTGGGTGTTCCTACACGACATGGAGACTGCAGCAGTTCAAGGTGGCAGCTCATTGGCACCTTTCTCGGGGGCAATCAAGGATGGGGAACAAATGCTGGCCTTGCCAGCACACTCGCAGCCCAAGAACGAATAAAAGAAAAGCATCACCAACAAGATCTGTAAGAGGACCTTGTATCCTCTGAAAACCTGCCTTGCATTGAAGTAAATGCAGTGACGCACGAGAGATTAGACAGGGAACCCTTGCTAATGTTCTCTAGTTTACTGGTACACGTTGCTGGAATGATGATCTCATCCTTTGTAAACTATGATTCACGTATGAATCACTACACAAATGTATTGCATCTTAAAAAAGCAAACAGTATTCAGTACAAACGGTATATCTACTTAAACGCCAAACAAAAAAACAACAAAATACACTTTTCTTGGGCGAACACTCAAAATCAAACTGATCCTTGAAACACTAAAATTACGTTGCAATTAACTAGCCACCACCATGGAATCTTCAGATATGCCAATTAATCAAGACGTCCTCTTGCATTCGTGTAATCTCATCCTAGATACAGCTACTACTTCCTTCGGAGATACTGCAGATGACCATTAAAATGCTAATTTGCCAAATAAGGTTTTCGAAACAATGTGTGTCCACACAAATATAGCTGCCAATGAAACGGCCTCACAGGAGGTTTATATTTGAACTGAATGACTCGTCTTGTTGACCAGTTCCAATCACTTAAAATGAGTTATTACATGGCTTCTCACTCAAGGGCAATAGCAGCAATACCAAGGATTTGGTAAGAAACTGTTTTTCTCTGGTGGGGGGAAATCCAGAACAAGGAGGCACAACCTTAAAATTAGGGCTCAGACATAACAGGGATGATGGAAGCATTTTGCACACATTGGTATTGGAAATTCACAGCTGAAAAGCTTGTTGAGGCTGGGGTTCAATTGGAAATTTAAAAAAAAGAGATCAAAAGTTTTTTTTGTTAGGTAAGGATAATTAGGAATAGGGTTAATGGACTGGAGCTACCGGTCAGCCATGATCTAACTAGAACAGGCTTGAGGGGCTGAATGTGAGGGAACTGAGGTGATTCTGCATAGAGTCACTTTCTCCCCCTATGAGTCTTTTAGACTAGATGCCAGCTTATCTGTAAACCCCATTGTCCTAAATCACATATTGATTGTTACATCGTGTTAAGATAAGAACCGAAGTGCTTAAAATGCAAAGCAGCTGAAACAACATTGTTTAAAAAGGAACTGTCCTCTAGATCAGGCTTATAATGCAAGAGATGCTCAAGCTGCAGGATTCATTTCTGAGAGACAAACACCATCTAGTACAGTCAGGTGAAATTAACAGTCAATAATTGATGAGGTCTGGACTGTTAACAGTGAAGAAACAGGTTGGACTGATGTGCTGTGGTCTTAAAATTGATGATGCCTTAATGAGAAAACAAAAACAGAATTACCTGTTCCTCCAGTTTGCGTTGGGCTTCACTGGAACAATGCAGCAAGCCAAGGACAGACATGTGGGCAAGAGAGCAGGGTAGAGTGTTAAAATGGCAAGCGACAGAGAGGTTTGGGTCTTTCTTGCGGACAGACCGCAGGTGTTCTGCAAAGCGGTCGCCCAGTTTGTGTTTGGTCTCTCCAATGTAGAGGAGACCGCATTGGGAGCAACGAATGCAGTAGACTAAGTTAGGGGAAATGCAAGTGAAATGCTACTTCACTTGAAAGGAGTGTTGGGTAAACTGGAGGAACAGCACCTCATCTTCCGACTAGGCACTTTACAGCCTTCCGGGCTGAATACTGAATTCAACAACTTTAGATCTTAAACTCCCTCCCTCCATCCCCACCCCGTTTCTTCCCCCTCCCTTTTGTTTTTTTCAATAATTTATATAGATTTTTCTTTTCCCACCTATTTCCATTATTTTTAAATCTACAACTAATACCATGTCAGTCTTTCCACCCCACCCCCCTAGAGCTGTACCTTGAGTGTCCTGCCATCCATTCTTAATTAGCACTTTTCTTAGATAATATCACCACCTTCAACACCTCTTTGATCCTTTTGTCTGTGACATCTTTTGATTATCTGCTCCTATCACTGCTTGCTTGTCCCTACAACCACCCCACCCTCAACTTCTCTCCCCCCGCCCCCCACCTTAAACCAGCTTATATTTCACCCCTCTCCTAACTATACTCAGTTCTGTTGAAGGGTCATGTGGACTCGAAACGTCGACTCTTTTCTTCTCCGCCGATGCTGCCAGACCTGCTGAGTTTTTCCAGGTAATTCTGTTTTTGTTTTGGATTTCCAGCATCCGCAGTAGTTTTTTGTTTTTATGCCTTAATGAGACCTGCTCGTGAGGCAAATTAAAATATTTGAAGTGAGCTTTTGAATACAAGGCAAGAGGTGCCAATACCAGAGATCACTTAACCCTTTCAGGGACCATAGCTGGCATTAAAGGCTCCTGAGTCAGTTGTGATACACTAGACGCAGAGTAAAGTTCCAACCCAAAAACCTGCCTCAGCCGCAATTTGAGAAGAACACTCACTGTGCTCCAGTGTGATATTCCCATTTCAATCACCTTAAGGACTCCATGACACAGATAAATTTAATGATATTAATATATATTTAAAGAGAATGTTTAATGTCTTAAACACGGCATACAATTTAAAAAGAATTGAAGCACACATTGCATGCTTGGTATATACTTTTAAGAACAAAGCACACATGAACTGTTTAAAACGCCTAGAGACTCAGGTCACAAAAGTAAAAGGAAGCTTCTTGTATTTGAATCTAGGACTTTCCCTGCCATGAATCAATGGATGCAACAGGTCATTTCTGGTCATTCAGCATTTTATAATTGTTTAAGTGTTGATTTTAAAATAAGATTAATAATCAGAGATCATCATCTTTAAAAAAAAATTATATAACAGCTATCACTTCCTGCCTTGATAGATCTCACTGCTCGATCAAACCTTGATTCAAAACTGCTGTTTCAATGGTCAACTAAATTTTCAACAATAAAGCAAGTCCATTTTAAACACGGTTCCTCTGTTAGAAAACTTGGAAAAAATTTTCTTCAAATGATCTTTACTGAGCTTTAAGAATACAAATTCACTATCTTCAGAATCTCTCTCGTTCCCAATGGTAGACAGGGGAGGCATATTGTTACTTCTATTCCAGAGACCCAGTGTAATGCTCTGGGGACCCAGGTTCAAAGCCTGCCACAGCAGATGGTAAAATTTGAATTCGATAAAAATCTGGAATTAAACCATTGCCAATTGACATAAAAAAGCCACCTGGCTCACTAATGTCCTATAGGGAAGGAAATCTGCCGTCCCTATCCGGTCTTGCCTACATATGACTCCAGACCCACAGCAATGCCCTCTGAACAAAGGCAATTAGGGATGGGCAATAAATGCTGGCCCAGCCAGTGATGCCCACATCCCACGAATGAATAAAAAAGTCACTATACTCAATATAATGTAATAAAATATAAATTGTACAATAGAATGCACTTACATAATTTCCCTATGGTTTAGCCACCAGCCACATGTGACTAATTGCAAATTTGCATGTGGCTAACTGTATTTCTGACTAGTAAATTATAAAGTATTTGACACAATCATTTGGGCATGTGATCGCAATACTCACTGACTTGGCGTATGCTGGCGTAATATGTGATGCTCCTACGGTTAAACTTAAAGAGTGCTATGTACAGTTCTAGTAGCCATATTATAAAAAGCTTAAAGTAGTATGTAGAAGATGCAGAAAAGATTCATAAGAATGATAAGAGGAACTGCAAGGCTACACCTAAAAGGTGAGGATGAACAGGTTTTGGCCTTTTGGGCATTTGCTGGATACATGGGACTATAACAGTGCCACCACAGCCATACCTGTGGCTGGTCAGTGATTTCTACTGGACAATGCTGGCTTAGAGGAAAGTACAACATCTTATGCAGTCCTGAACTTTATAACCCATAAAAGTAGCAGCAGATGTAAAGCTTAGGTTGTGATCAGTGAGGTGATTTTAGCCAAGATCCATCTGAGGTGCCACAATTAGCCTCAGTTGCATGTGGCCAGGGAAATGAGAAACATTAACCTTTATTTCTCCTCCTGATTCTACTCTTTCTTTGTAGAAAATGCATGTGGGAGGGGATGTGGAGTAAACAAATCGTCAAACTAATATGTGATGCTCCAATGGTTGAACTTAAAGAGTACTATGTACAGTTCTGGCAGCCATATTATAAAAAGCTTAAAGAAGTATGTAGAAGAGGCAGAAAAGATTCACAAGAATGATATGAGAACTGCAAGGCCACACCTAAAAGGTGAGGATGGACAGGCTGGGTGTCTTAAAACGAGAAGCCTGAGAGATAACATAATAAAAGAGTTCTTTAAAAATATGAAAGGTTTTCTTAGAGTAGATGCAGAGCAAACATCTTCACTTGTGGGAAAGAGCAAAACTAGCAGCCACTAATACATGTTAGACACCAAGAAAGCAAATAGGGAATTCAGAAAAAACTTATTTACCCAGAGAATAGTGAGAACGTGGAACTCACTACCCGAGGAAGCGGTTGAAATGAAGAGTATTGATACATTTAAGGGGAGCTAGATAGTCACGAGGGGGATGAGAATGAAGGGTTAGATCATGTGGAGCATAAATGCTGACATGGACTGTTTGCATCAAATAGCTTGTTTCTGTGCTCTATATAAATTTTTTAACTTATTCATGGGCTGTGGGCATTGCTGGCAAGGCAGGCATTTAATGCCCATCCCCAACTGCCCTTGAGAAGGTGGTGGTAAGCCACCTTCTTGAACTGCTGCAGTCCATGTGGTGTGGGTAACCCCAAAGTGCTGTTTTTGGGGTTTGGGGGTATAAGGGAGTTGTAGGATTTTTACCCAGCGACAGTGAAGGAATAGCAACATGGTTCCAAGTTAAGATGATGTGCGACTTGGAGGGGAATTTGCAGTTGGTGGTGTTCCTATTTATTTGAACTCTGAGGTACAGAGGGTGTTTTTTTAAAACATTTGTATTCAATCATAGGATGTGGGCATTGCTGGCTAGGTCAGCATTTACTGCCCATCTCCAATTGCCCTTGAGAAGGTGGTGGGGTGAGCTACCTTCTTGAACCGCTGCAGCCCATGTGGTGTAGTAACACCCACAGAGCTGTTAGGGAGGGAGGCCCTGGCACATGTATCACAAAAAGTTAGTATGCTAGTATTAGGAAGGCAAATGGAATGTTGTTGTTTATTGCAAGGGAAATGGAATATAAAAGTGAGGATGTTTTGCTACAGATATACAGGGCATTGGCAAGAGTACGTCTGGAGTGCTGCGTACAGTTTTAAATGCGCTAGAAGTTCAGAGAAGATTCACTCAACTGATACCTGGGATGAGGGGGGGGCGGTTATCTTATGAGGAAAGGTTGGGCAGGCTGGGCCTGTATCCCTTGGAGTTCAGAAGAATGAGAGGCGATCTTATTAAAACATAGAAGATCCTGAGGGGACTTGACAGGGTGGATGCTGAAAGGATGTTTCCCCTTGTGGGAGAGACTAGAACTAGGGGACACAGTATAAAAATAAGGGCTCTCCCAATTAAGACAGAGATGAGGAGAAAATGTTTCTCTCAGAGGGTCCCGAGTCTTTAGAACTCTCTTCCTCGGAGAGCGGTGGAGGCAGGGTCATTGAATATTTTTAAGGCAGAGGTAGACTGACTCCCTTGTTAGCCAAGAACCTAAGATTACTGGGGTAGGTGAATTGTGGATTTGAGGCCACAATCAGATCAGTCGTGATCTTATTGAATGGTGGGGCAGGTTCAAAGGGCTGAATGGCCTACTCCTAATTTGGATGCTTGTTGCTTTATTCTTCTAGGTGGTAGATGTGGTGAGTTTGGAAAGTGCTGTTGAAGCAGCTTTGTCAAGTTGTTGCTGTGCCTCTTACAGAAGGTACACACTGCTGCCACTGTGCGTCGGTGGCGGAGAGAGTGAATGTTTAAGTGGATGGGATGCCAATCAAGGGGGTTGCTTTGTCCTGGATGGCACTGAGCTTCTTGAATGTTGTTGCAGCTGCCCTCATCCAGGCAAGTGGAGAGTATTCTGACATGTCTTCCTTTTTCCCTGAGGAGTCCCCCCCATTGTGGTTGACGGGGCCCTCAACCTCGTCCGACCCATTTCCCACACCTCTGCCCTCACTCCTTCCCCTTCTCCCAGAACCGTGATAGGGTCCACCTTGTCCTCACTTTTCACCCCATCAGCCTCAGCATTCAAAGGATCATCCTCCACCATTTCCGCCAACTCCAGCAGGGTGCCACCACCAAACACATCTTCCCCTCACCACACCCCGTACGCCCCCGTTCCATCCGTGACACCCTGGCCTTCAGGACTTAACATTGAGTCCAACAACTTCAGACCATGAACTCTCTCCTCCACCTTTACCCCTTTTTTAATCCAATTGGTCTTAAATTTTAATTATTTATTTAATTAAACAACTTTTTCACCAACAAACCCCTCCCCTGCCGGGCCATCTGTCACTTGTTTCTATGTAGTGCTTTCACAGAGCGCTGACCCTTGTTCTGCTATTAACACATTCTGCTCTTACCTTTATGTCATTATCAGCACCTTCTTTAGTCTTTACCACTACCATCAATTCTCCCTTTGTCTTGTGTCCATGACATTTTTGTCAATCTCTCCTTAAGCTCCCACCTATCCCTGAGCTTCTAACATGCTCCAACTGCTCCACCCCTCTTAAACAGTATAAAATCCATCTCATTTTCACTTCTCTTTAGCTCTGAAGAGTCATATGGATTTGAAACATTGACTCTGCCTTCCTCTCCACAGATGCTGTCAGACCTGCTGAGCTTTTCCAGCTATTTTTGTTTTTGTTTCAGATTTCCAGCATCCACAGTATTTTGCTTTTATGATTTGAACAAGAGTGTCTGCTGCTTTACTGGAACGTTTACCCTCTATGCCGCTGTCTGAATACTTAAGTTAATGGCAGTTCAATATTTATGCCAGAGTTTCCAAGAAGAGGCAAACAGCAAATCTGTTTTTATGAACACTTCACTGACTTGCAAGTACTTTCCACTGGTAAATCCAGCGTCATAGTTGTATAAATTAGCCTGATTCTAAACACCACCAGAGAAAAATCTGTGCAGACTCGTGGTACAGAGTTTATTTCTTTGCACGCAAGATGAACGTGAAAACAAAGTTCAGAAAATACAAGAATGAAATGAAAAATCCGCTTACGTCTAAGAATCAGATGACTCAACACCAGTGGCTCCATTTGTGATATCAGTGCATTAAATTACCTCGGGAGTCTCAATTCAGTCAATAGTTTTCATCAGATAAGGAACGGTCATTGAGCTGAAACTCTTTCTCCCTCTCCACACATACTGCCTGGCCTGCTGAGTATTTCCAGCATTTTATATTGTTATTTCAGATTTCCAGCATCTGCAGTAATTTGCTTTTGTGTTAGGGCTCAAAAGCAGCACTTTAACAGGTTACATGAACTACGCCCCATTAGAAAGGCAGCCAGAAAGATTTGCATTTCTGTGGCGCTTTTATATTTATAAAGCGCCTTTCATGACCTCTGACATCCCAAAATGCTTTACAGCCAATGAATTTCTTTTGAAGAATAGCCACACTGTTGTAATGTAGGAAACACGGTAACCAATTTGCACACAGCAAAGGCCCGGTTAATAAATTTATAGGGAGCTGTGGAGACATGTGCAAGTACATCTTTGACAGGGTGCAGAGCATGTGGGGGTGGGGGGCAGAAGTAGGGCATCCAGAAGGTGAAGTCCATGTAGGAACTGATGGCAAAAGGAGTTGGGATCCTGTAGCCAGTAGCATAAGACCTCAAATGCAATGATCAGCAGATTACTCCAAGTGCCATAAGCTTGTGAGCATCGGAATAGTAGCATAAAACATGTGACTACAGAAATGGTGCGGGAGGGTGGGCTTCAGACCCTGGGGGGATTGGGGTTGCTTCTGGGACAGGAGGAGCCTTTTCAAGATGGGCAAGTTGCACCTCAGCATAACTGGAGAACATCTGCTCAGGGAGGTTAACAAGTGGTGTAGGGACTGGTCTGAGCTAATGTGTCAGGAGGGTGGGCACCAGGAATGAAACAAGGTGCACAGAGACCAGGTGGGACAAAGAGCACTGGAATAAAGGGTAGTGGTTTGAAAACAGGAGGGATCACCACAGTGGACAAACATGAACCAGTCTAAGATGGGTTTGGGGTACATGTGTGTAAATGCACATTTACACAACATGGTAACTAAGGTTGGGGAGTCGCCACATGTGGCTATAATATGGAGGGCGGGATCGTCCCAGGTTTGCACTAAGTGCGGCAGCAGGCAGGAAAAACGGCATTTTACCCGCCGGCCATGATGGCGAGTTTTCACGCTGTACTGTCCCAAACCTGCCGCATCACTCTCATTCCCGGGAAACATGCCGTTTTCATGGCGGATGGGCTCTCATTTGCCCACCACTCCATCACATTGGCGCTTCATCACGCCGGGTGCCACACTTAAAAAGTGCAGCCCAGGACAGCAGCAAAGAAGCCATGGCCCCGAAAGTCAAGAAGGCTGCAGCCCTCGAGTGCCTTTGGATGCTGTGGTGGTCCCCTGTGGTGCCCTCTACCGCAGGAGGGGCAGCTACATTAGCACTCCAGCTTGGCAGAAGGCAGTGGTGATCAATGCCAATGCTGCACAGAAGAGGTTGGTCATCCAATGCAGATAGAGGATGAATGATCTCATCCGTGCAGCCAGGGTATGGCAACCATCTTCTCACTCTAAACTCTCGCACTCAAGCCCATCAGACCTTCACTGACATCTCGCTCCCTGCCAGCTCAACAGACATCACCACCCATTCTCACACACAAACCCTTACATGTCCATCTGGCCTCATCTCCTCCGGAGGCTGCCTCCTCAGCCCTCACCGTCTTGAGGCCACTTGCACAGATCAACATGTGCCCCCACACACACCCTGGGTTACCCTCCATCCCCAGTACAGCCCTCGTCCTGCAGCCTCTTCCCTTGCCTGAGGCCACTTCTCCACCTTCGCCAAGCAAGATCTTGCCCTGCAGCCATTGAAAAGCCCCCCCAAATATGGCTGATCTCATAGGTGGACCCCTGCCCGTGAGCCCCCCTAAACGTGATGTGGTGGTGTGTGTGAAGCCTTGGCATTGATGACTGCGAGTGCTGACTAAAGCAAGGTAGGCAAACAAACCTTGAAGTCCCGAGCGGAGTGCAGCCTGCCAAGTGCACGCCTTATATATGCGGTTGTGAAACATGTTGGCGTGTTTTCCCACTGACGTGGGGGGACGATCCAGTACTGGGGGTGGACGGGGGTTGGGGGGGATGAGCCCGGTGGGCTGGCCTTATAAATGATGTGCTGAAGTATCACAATGAGGTTCCTGACGTCCGATGGTGGGGAACGAGGCCCATCATTGGCGGGCGGAGTGGATGATCGCAAACTGATGTCACAACATCGTGAAACTGATTTTTGGCCTTCTCGCCATATTGTTTGCCCAAGCCACCGAGCACGCCCAGTGCTGGCGGGAACGGAAAATCCCAGCCAGAGGCAATAACTGACTGGGTTTAGAGAAAGGGAGGGTTGGGAACTTGATACTTGCAGCTACAAGATCATCAGGAAAGGTTAAAAAATAGTCATTTGGTAGTACAGAACATGAGTATTGCTGAAAAAAGAGACATGCTGTTGAAGCTTTTCATCTTGCACTCATCAGGATAGATTCACAAGATTACCAATTGTAAAGGACAACAATTTATACTGTATGAGAAGGGAGTGCTGATTGGCTGGCAAGTGGACTCTGATTGGTAGAAACATTGCCATGGAGAATGCACCAGGGAACAGTTAACTGCAAAGTTTTTGTTTAAATTTAAAACATGTAAGTTGACTGATTGTTCAAGGTATTGCCATGGGGAATGAACCAGGGAATGGCTGACCCCAAAGCTTAAGGTTAAAGAAATTCAGTGGCAGGGTGCTGGTGGCAGTATTGATAAAGACACTATTATAGCACTGGAGAAGGATGATGTAGCTGAGGGGTCAAAGATAGAATCTATTTGGTCAGGATTAGGGGAAATTAGTGGAGTGGTTATGCTGCTGGCTGTACACTACAGGCCACCAAATAATGCGAAGGAGATGGAGGAGCAAATTGAAGGCAAATTACAGTAAGATGCAAGAACTATAGTGTAGTGCCAATGGATGACTTCAATTATCCAAATATAGGCTGTAATGCTAACAGTGTAGAGAACAAAGAGGAGGAATTCCTGAAGTATGTACAAGAGAACTTTCTTGATAGTTATGTTTCCAGTCTAAATAGGACTGGAGCAGTGCTGGATCTAGTTCTTGGAAATAAAGGAGACCATATCTCAGTGGGGAAGCATTTGGGGAACAGTGATCATAATATCAAGCTTACAATAGCTATGGAAAAGGACAAGGTGCAATCAAGCATAAAATTGCTTAAATGCAAGCAAGGTAATTTCAGTGAGTTGAGAAGGGATCTGGGCCAGGCAGAATGGAATCAAAAATTGGCAGGCAAGATGGCAATTAAACAATGGAAGGCCTTCAAAGAAGTGATGGCTTGGGCGGAGAGGGGATACTTTTCCATGAGGGGCCAAAAGAACGGGCATCCAAAGCTACAGTTCCCTGGATGACTAACACTATAGGGATCACAATGAAATAGAAAAAAAGAGAGACTTATGATACTATATTATGAACCTTACATTTAGAGAACCAAGTTGAATATAGAGTGCATAGAGGTGATCCAAAAAAGGGGAATAAGGGGATAAAGAGGGGGTACGATAATAGATTAGCAGCTAACAAAAAGGGAATTCAAAAATCTTTTAGAAACATATAAATATTAAAATGGTCGTCTAAGGAAGAGTGGGATTGATTAGGGGCCAAGAGAGATATTCTTGAGGTAGAGAGCATGGCTAAGATACTAAGTGGATACTTTGCAATCTATCTTCACTAGAGATGAGCAGCTGCCAATGTAACAGTAAAGGAAGAGGTAGCAGCAATGTTAGACGGGATAAAAATAAAGAGGATGCACCTAAAGTTTGGCAGTGCCCAAAATAGAGAGATCACCTCGTCTGGTGCGGCGCATCCTTGTTTACTAAGTGAAGTCAGGGTGGAGATTGCAGTGGCTCTGGTCACAATCTTCCGATCCTCATGTGTAGAGGCGGTGCCAGATGTCTGGAGGATTGCAAATGCTACAAATCCTGTTTAAGAAACGGGGAGAGGCATAAACCTGCAATTATAGGTCAGTCAGCCTAACGCCGGTGGTGGAAAAGCGTTTAAATAATCCGGGGCAGAATTAAGGGGCACCCGGAAAAGCGTGTGTTAAATAAAAGATAGGCAACACAGAATTGATGAAAGCAATCACGTTCGACTCATGTGATTGCTTGCTGAAGGAACTGGGACGCGTGATGAGGATCGGCGGATGGGGAGGGGAAGAGCAAGAGAGTGGGACTAATTGGTCAGCTTTATCTAAGAGCCGGCACAACGCATACGGCCTCCTCCTGTGTTGGATCATTTGATGATTCTATGTAGTTACCTACACAGGTTAGATGTGGAGCAGCAGCAACTGACATCTAGTCATCTCTTGTCATTTTCCTATGAAATATGCTGAATTTACAAACGATTATCATTCTGACAAAGACCCAGTAACAAATGTATTTCATAAAAATCTTTCATTCCTAAACGTATTCTGTAAAAAAAAATGTTCATTTCTTCCTCTTAGATCTTGAATTCACCACAATTCATTTTTTTTTCCTTCCACAACTCCTCCACGTATACCGAACCAAAATGCAGTGACGTAAGTGGCATCAGTGACGAAGCATTTCCACTCTGCACACAAATCCATCACCATCTCCAATACCATGAAGCAAAAGCTCAATGCTCATTGGCTGCATGAACCTCCCACTGCGCTTTCAGCCAAGGTGAGAACGCCCAGGTTTTCTGCCTCAAAGTTACGTTCACGCTGTTGCCCACAATATTTGATTTACGATATAACTTCGAGAGAAAAAAAAAAATGCCTTTTCTGATCTGAAGTCTTTAAGCCTCTCCATAATGATGCAAGATAATCATGCTGGAACATTGAATGGAACTTACATTAAAAAAAAATAGGAATACCAACAATTTTCATGTCCGATCTAAGTTAAATTGGATTTTAAAATTATTGGGCAAACGTGACTTGGACCACACTGATATAGTGGGCAGAATTTTGCCCTTGGTGGGCGTGCGGGCCCCACCGGCTCGGCGGCGGGCAGACAGCTGACCCCTGCCACCGAAACGGGGCCTGCCGCCATTTTGAGAGGGCAGGCCAATTAAGGCCCGCCCAGCGGGAAGCGCTATGCGCTTCCTGTGCGGTGGGGGTGGAGGGATTCCCCATCTGTCAAAGTGCGTTCTTCCGTGCATGCACGTGAAAGAGCGCACTGCTCCCTGAGACTAATGCTATCTCTGGGAGATTACTGACAGTGTACAAAAGTTAAAAAATAGAGAAATAAAAATATTATTAACATGTCCCCCTCATGTGACAATGTCACACGAGATGGGACATGTTAATAAATATCACATTAGATTTATTAAAGTTTTTAAAAAGGAACACGAAACCTCATCCCGCCAGTGGGTGAGGTTTCATGTGTTATCAGAAGCCCGCTGGGGCTCGTGGCCTGCCCGCCAGCCTTAAGGTTGGCCAGGCAGGTCTTTAAGTATTTAACTAGCCTGTCAATGGCTTTAATTGGCCATTGACAGGTCGGCAGGCGGACAGCTGATTTCACTATCCGCCCACCTTCCTAAAAATTTAAATGGCCCGGGATGACGTCAGGGATTCCTCCCGACGTCATCCGGCGTCATTTTCCCCTCGGCGATCTGGCCCCGCCCCTAAATCGCCAACAGGAAAATTCTGGCCATAGTTTATCCTGTTGATCTGGATGATAAGATTTATTTCTATAGCATCGGTCAATGACAGCCTGTCAACCAAAGGCAATATTTAAGAAGGATGGCTCGCAAAATAAAGCTGTTCTTTTTAAAAATTTGACGTTAAAATTCTCACCCTTGATTTCAAATCCTTCCTCATCTGCTACCTCCTTCAGCCCTACAAGAACTCTGTACTCCTCCAATTTTGACTCCTGGAGCACCCCCCGATTTTAATAATTCCAGCACTGATAGCTGATGACCATGTCTTCAGTTGCCGAGCCCCTAAAGATCTGGAATTCCCTCCCTAAACCTCCTTGTCTTCCGCTCTTCCTTTAAGCTGCTTCTTAAACCCAACGTACCCTATCCTTAAAAACAGAAAATGCTGGAAATGTTCAGCAAGTCTGGCAGCATTGATGGAGAGAGAAACAGAGTTAACATTTCAGGGCAATGACCTTTCGTCAGAATTATTCTGAAGGCAAAATCGATACTGGAGAACTTTGGAAGCTGAACACAGCATTATTGGCATAAAGTTGCATACCTTGCGGGAGTAACTAAAGTGCATTACAAACATTGTTGTAATAAGGACTAGCGTGATTTACTATTTACCCCCAATTAGTATGCACCACAAAAGATGCAGTTTCAGGCTACTGCACAGAAATAGCTCCGCCTGATAATGATCTGGGACTTTTCACTACACTGGAAGGTGCTATATAAATGGAAGTTGCTGTTGAAATTGGTATTGAAACCATGGTGCAATCACACTCTTTCTGAAGTTTATAAGAATTTCAGGGACTTCTCTAAGGTTTCTTTCATATGTTATGCTACTGGAGGGTGGGGGGGATAGTGGTGCAGTGGTAATGTAACTTGGACTAGTAATCCAGAGGCCCAGGCTAATGCTCTGGGGACATGTGTTTAAATCAAATTAAATTGAATTAATAAATCTGGAATATAAAACTAGTCTCAATGATGGTGACCATGAAACTATCATTGATTGTCGTAAAAACCCATCTGGTTCACTCGTGCCCTTTAGGGAAGGAAATCTGCTATCCTTATCTGGTCTGGCCTACATGTGACTCCAAGCCCACAGCAATGTGGCTGACTCTTAACTTCCCTTTGAAATGGCCTTAGCAAGGCACTCAGTACAAACAGCAATTAGGGATGGGCAACAAATGCTGGTCTTGCCAGCGACACTCACATCCCATAAAAGAATAATGAGAAAAAAAAGCAATGAAAGCATCTTCTAATATGATAACAGTACATAAACTACGGCTTGAGGCTATAATACAGGGTAAAAAGGTTCCGCTTTTTTCACATGACGGAACGAGAACATTTATGACATCTGGAATGCAGCTTTCCACTTACTGGTCTAGTGCCTTGTAATAAATATCGAGATCCTTGTTAGCCAGTTCAGTGGTTCTCATTACGATCATCATTTCTCTGAACTTTTCCTCGGCGTCTTTATACTGAGAGTCCCTCAGTTCTTTTCTGAAATGAAGTATTTCCTCCTCAAAGCCTTTCTGCCGCCCTTGCGCCAGGTTGCGATTTTTCTTCAAATTATCCAGCCGTTCTTCCAGCTGTTTCCGCTCACTGCCGGTCAAAAACAAAACACGTGTTGTACGCATCGAAGACGTGGATAACAATTTCATAAATCAGAGTGGGCAGCAATGCTTCAAGTATCAAATGGCTTCATACATCAGATTTCTGAAATAAATGCACCTCAGCTGTAACCAGAAGAAACGGAAAACGTGGCCTTTTATTGGTTAATAAGCCTGCGGTGATATAGGGAAGGGCATCCTTTCTCTCCTATTCTGAATTCAGTTTCATGAGGGGGTTTGCTCCAGTGCAATATATGTGCGTGTACACACAGGCGAGCAGAAAATAGAATTAGTCTTGTTAGGAGTCAGCCTTTGCTTAGAGGTAGCGCTCACATCTCTGAATCAAAAGTAGTCGATTGAAACACCAGTCTTAGATTTCAGCGCGCAATCTAGGCGACAGTTCAGTGCAGTGCTGGAGGAGTGGTGCGCTGTTAAGAGGTGCCCAATTTTCAATGGGATGTTAACCTCAGCGCCTGCGTGTGCTCTCAGGCACAAGTGCAAAATCCAATGGCTCCATTTACAGTACACCAGGGGAGTTCTCTTTATCTCCTGGTCAATAATTGTTTCTCGAAAAAAGCTCACCATCTAAACAGATTAACTGGTTCCTCATCTCACCGATGTTTGTGTGAGCTTGCTGTGCACAAATTAGCTGCCACGTCTGCCTACCCAACAGCAATAACTACACTTCAAAACTCAATCGGCTGCACCGTGCTCTGGGTTGTCCCAAGGATGTTAAAGTTGCTATATAAATGCACGCTCCTTCTTGCTTAATGACTTCTGAGGGTCATTGGAAAATTTCACAACTTGCTTTAATTTTTTTTTGGAAGCTTTGCTAGCGGTCAAAGGATCCTCACGGAATTCACTAGGTTGGACAGAGTCCAGGATTATGGAACTTGTGCATGAGTGGGGGGGGATAAGTCTGAAGGCAGAGTATTCTGTTCCCATTACATATCTCTGATCTTATTATGCAATTAGAAACAAAGAAACTTAGGAGCAGGAGCAGGCCATTTGGCCCCTTGTGCCTGCTCTGCCATTTAATATGATCATGGCTGATCCTCTATCTGAACACCATGCACTGGGTCTCTCCTCATTCCCCTTGACAGGCTAGAAATCTATTTCCTTCTTAGATATATTCAGTGACTTGGTCTCCCCAGCCTTCCGCAATAGAGAATTCCACAGGGTCACCACCCTCTGAGTGAAGAGGTTTCTCCTCATCTCAGTCCTAAGCGGCCTACCCGGTATCTTGAAACTGTGACCCCTTGTTCCAGACCCCCCCAGCCAGGGGAAATATCATCTCGGCATCCAGCCTTGTCAGAATTGTATACGTTCCAATGAGATCCCCTCTCATCCTTCTAAATTCCAATGAATACAGCCCTAGTCGACCCAATCTTTCCTGATATGGCAATCCTGCCATCCCAGGAATCAGTCTGGTGAATGTTCGCTGCATTCCCTCTATGGCAAGTATCTCCTTTCTTAAAAAGGCTAAAGCTGCACACAATACTCCGGGTATGGTCTCACCAAGCTGTGGTAAGACATCCTTGCTCCTGCATGCTTGTTTTCATCAGCATTTCCCAGTCTATCCATTTAAATAATACCATTTAAATAATACTCTGCCATTCTGTTTTTCTTACTGAAGTGGATATCTTCACTGTTAACCATGTTATACTGCATCTGCCATATATTTGTCCACTCACTCAACTTGTCTAAGTCGCCTTGAAGCCTCTTAACATCTTCCTTTTTTAAATTATTCGTTCATGGGATGTGGGCATCACTGGCTAGACCAGCATTTATTGCCCATCCCTAATTGCCCTTGTTCAGAGGGAATTTAAGAGTCAACCACATTGCTGAGAGTCTGGAGTCACATGTAGGCCAGACCAGGTAAGGACAGCAGATTTCCTTCCCTAAAGGATATCAGTGAAGCGGATGGTTTTTTACGACAATCGTAATTTCAGACTTTTAACTCCGGGTTTTTATTGAATTTTATTGGGATTCGAACCCGGGTCCCCAGAGGATTACCCTGGGTCACTGGGATACTAGTCCAGTGACAATATCACTATACCACCGCCTCCTCACCATTCACATTCCCACCAAGCTTCCTGTCATTAGCAAACTTGGAAATATTACATTTATTGCTTCATCCAAATCATTGATATACATGGTGAACAGCTGGGGCCCAAGCACTGAATCCTGCAATATCCCACAAGTTACCTTCCTCTTTGTTTCCTGTCTGTTAACCAATTGTCAATCCACGCCAATATATTACCTCCAATCCCATGTGCTTTAACTTTGCACCACCAACCTCTTATGTGGGACTTCATCAAAAGCTTTCTAAAAATCCAAATACACAACAGCTGGTTCTCCCTTGTCTATTCTGCAAGTTACATCATCAAAAAAACTCCAGTGGGTTTGTCAAACATGATTAACCTTTCATAAATCCATGTTGACTTTGTCTATTAGATCCTTGTTGATTTTCTAAGTGTCCTGTTATCACATCCTTTATAATAACTCTAGCATTTTCCCTACTACTGATGTTAGGCTAACCGGTCTATATTTCCCTGTTTCCTCCCTCCCTCCTTTTTTAAATAGCAGGGTCACATTTGCCACCCTCCAATCTGTTGGGGCTGTTCCAGAATCTACAGACTTTTGGAAGATGACAACCAACACATCCACTTCAAATAAAATTTGTTTTATATTCTAGTCAGTGAGACAGTCTCTTGCACTCCTTTACAATAGATGTACTTCAAGTCACAGACTACTGCATTTTTGCACAATACTTTTTCATATTGGTTCTAGGGAAATGAAATTGTAATTTCAATCCCAGTTATTTTAAGGAATTGCCCATCACTGCCCATCATTTCCATGACCACCTCCTTTAGTACCCTGGGATGTGGATTTATTGGCTTTCAGTCCCATTAATTTTTTCAGCACTACTTTTTTTACTAATACTAATTAAAGGAACTAGTATTCCTTCAATTCCTCCTTCTCACTGGGTTCCCTAGTATTTCTGGGAAGTTATTTGTGTCTTCCTCTGTGAAGACAGACCAAAGTAGTTAATTAATTGCTGTACCATTCCTTGTTCTCTATTATAAATTCTCCCATTTCAGACTGTAAGGGACCTCCATTTGTCTTCATTAATCTTTTTCTTTTTACATACTTATAGAAGCTTTTACAGTCCACTTTTGTGATCCTTGCAAGTTTACTCTCATACTCTATTTTCCCCTCTTAATCAATCTCTTGGTCCTCCTTTGCTGAATTCTAAACAGCTCCCAATCCTCAGGCTTGCTACTTTTTCTAGCAACTTTATATGATTCCTCATTGGATCTAATACTATCCTTAATTTCTTTTGTTAGCCATGGTTGGGCTACTTTCCTGTTGTGTGTTTGTGCCCGAAAGGAATTATAATGGTTGCAATGCATACATTCGTTCCTTAAACATTAGCCATTGCCTATCCACCGTCATGCCTTTTCATGAAGTTCCCTAATCTATCATAGCCACTCACACTTCATACCTTCGTAGTTTCCTTTGTTTAGATATAGGACCTTAGTTTTGGATTGGACTACTTCACTTTCCATCCTAATGAAGAATTGTATCTTGTTATGGTCACTGTTCCCTAAAGGACCCTGCGCAGTAAGACCATTAATTAACCTCTTCTCATTGCACAATCCCAAATCTAGGATAGCTTGTTCCCTAGTTGGTTCCTCAACATACTGATCTAAAAAAACCATCTTCGTACACACTCCAGGAATTCATACGCCACAGTATTATTGCTAATTTGGTTTGCCCAGTCTACATGTAGATTGAAGTCACCCATGATTACTGTAGCATCCTTCATACAAGCACCTCTAATTTTCTGTTGAATGCCATCCCCTACCTTACCACTACTGTTTGGAGGCCTATAGACAACTCCCACTAATGTTTTCCGCCTCTTGTTGCTTCTTAGCTCTACCCAGACTGATTCTACATCTAAAGTTTCTGAGCCAATATCCTCTCTCACTATCTCACTGATTTCATCCTTAACTAACAATACCATACCACCTCCTTTTCCTTTTTTCCTGCCCTTTCTAAATAGCGAGCACTAAATCCAGTTGTTGAACATGACAGTTTATACTGCAGCAGCACATTACTGACAATCTACCTGTGCCACATTCATACAAATAACTTCAAAATGACCTTCTTCCTTCAGTTTTTTCCTGTCAAAGGAAATTCTTATTCAGTGCACATTAAGTGGCAGAAAATTAATTGACCGTAAGAATTGAGTCTATTGACCATTCAAGAGTGAGAAAGGTTTGTAAAGGACTAAGATCCACAGTGTAAAAATACCAATGTAGTAAAGAGGGGAGCAAGCAAGACAAACCAAGAAACACTGGCAAGACAACACCAAACTTGTCTTTTAAATTGCAAGTTATGCTAGAAAGGTGAGATTGAGGGAGGAAAGGTGAGATTGAGGGAGGAAAGGTGAGATTGAGGGAGGAAAGGTGAGATTGAGGGAGGAAAGGTGAGATTGAGGGAGGAAAGGTGAGATTGAGGGAGGTAAGATACGTTCAGGAAAATTGTTAGAGGGGAACGTGATGGATTAAGTTTTGATTTTGTTAACTAAATATCAACAGTGAATACCCCTGCAGAAATAATTAAAATACCCAGCTGTCTCCACAGTCTGTTCTACAGTACAAACTTGCACTAATGCACCTTCTTAACTCGCACAGCATCGTAAAATAACAATGGTATACTTACATTACAATGAACTTAGATAGATTCCATACTGACACTTAGACCTGGATTTTGCAATGATGCAGAGCCTCTCAATCGTTGCAAAAATGGTACAGGAGGCCGAAATCTGGAAGCCCCGCCCCAAACACAGCATCTACCATTTTCACAGGCCGGAATGGGACCGGGATTTGTGCATGCACGTTTGTGGAGGTAGCTGCCTACTTAAAACAGCAGCCGCCTCTGATCATGTTTGATTTTTGTTAGCCAGGGGTGGGAAACACGACGTATGGAGATTGGACCTGGTAGGAGTAGGCCTAAACCTTGCGGAACCCTTTGGAGAGGTGTGGTACTCTTTTGGAGAGGTGGCGTGCCCCTTTGGATATGGTCCTGGGGCACCTTTGCTGGAGGTCAGGGCCCTTTTAGATTGTTAAAAGTGTACATGAGTGTGCGCAAAATGTGTGCGCATAAACTCATTGGAACTGTTAAGAGAGTTGTCAAAAGCAACAATCAACTGTCAAAAGCAACTGTCAAGCTGTCAAGGAATTTCAAACTCCTGTCTTTTAAATCTTTGAAAAAAAACCATATGGAGTATTAAAAAAAAGTCATTGCTTGCTATTTCACTCTATCTATTGACATACCCGAGGGTTATCATGACTGGATTATTGCTGCATGACTGATTTCACAACTTTCCATTATTACAGTGGGATGCCTGGCATTTCAGAGTTTGATTGGAGCTAAGGATTAAGCACTTGAAAGAAATGTTAATTTTATAAGGGATTATGTAGTTAATGTAAATAATCGTTTGGTAATGCAGAACTTGAGGATAAAATGCCGGTGCACTGAGGCAGGCCTTCTGCCCAGTCCGCCTCTGCACCAGACAGTTTCCACACTGCTTCTGGAGTTGCCCACTACAACTCCCCTTTTCACCTGCCCACCCCCTCCCCCCAGCAAACCAAAAATCCAAAATTTGGAGCCACTTTTATGGGTGTCAGGTACAAAGAGCTGGGAATTAACCCGTCTCTGCACACCCAGCGCAAGATTGAAAATTCAGGCCTTAATTTTGGAGCAATTCCACCCTAATCCTGAGCACTCCAGGGAATAAACTGCACTCTATTTAATGACTCAGCTGTGATCACTCACCAAAAGAATATACAAAACTAAATCTTTTTCTATTTGTTCTTCATCACTCTTTAACTGTAATATGCATTAAGCAATTCCATCCTGCTCATTTGCAAAAAAAAACCTCAAAGGCACATCCCCCCACCCCCCCCAAAAAAAACCTGAGGGCAGAATTTTCAGGTTGACATGTGGGCGTGTACCCGACCTGCTAGAGCGTAAATGAGCATGGGATGATGTTGGGTGAACGCCCCGACGTTAGCATGCGCTCACGCAATATTTTAGTTGGTCAGCGGGCACGCACAAAAGTCGGAAGCGTGTTCACCAGCAATTAAGAGGGCAATTAAGCCCATTAAAGTTGTAACTGTCCCCGATTTCTCGTGGTCTGTCCAACCTCACGGTTGGCGGGCGGGCGAATCAGCCAGGTGGCCTTTGGATTTTTCATGAAACCTCATCCGAGGGCGGGGCGAGCTTTCCGTTATTAAATAGAAAAAAAATAAATAAAAATCGATGGACGGAATTTTTTGTAACGTATATGTTCAGGTGACTGTTGGTGATGCTCGGACATTTTTGTTCTGATTTTAAAATCTTTATTTAATACTCTCGACGTCTTCGGCTCCCTGAGGCAGCTCTCAGCCTTCAGGGAGCTTTCATTCAGCGCTCGCCCTCCTCCCGCCCCCCCCCCACCGCCCCCCGCCCCCCCGGCAGCGCTGAGCTTCTCAGCGCCTCGCGCTTCACGTTGGCTGGCCGTTAATTGGCCAGCCAGTGTGAAATCGCGGTCGGCAGTCCGTTCTCCAGCCACTCCCGGACCTGCTGATCCTGCCCGCCCCGCCAACCAAAAAATTCTGCCCCTACAGTTTCTTCCATTTTCTGGTCACGATTGCCTCAGGGTATTGGGCGGGGGGGGGGAGGATAATTTCAGACTTCCTGACTGATTGTCTGCCGTGGAATGTTGAGCAAACTAGAAAGCCTCCACAATGGAGGAAAATTTTGCATGGTCACTTGAAAGGAAAAGCCATGACACATTTAATTTTACATTTTTTTTGGTTTCACAACCGTGGCATAGCTTCAGTGACGGTGATTTACCCACTCGGAATCACTGTCAGGATGAAGCTATTGCAAAAATAGAAACTCATCTTGTTGATGCTAGATATCTTAAAATGTGTCATTTCCACCCTACAAGCTCTCCAAACAAACACAGGTTTCCTTCAGCCAAGGAGCAGTCTGTTAAAATCTAGATCTCGCCATTGCTTCAAATGTAGCTTTGAATGTCGCTGGCAATACAAATAAGCAGCAACAATTCAGCATTTCGGGTTAACTCTACTGTGTATTTTAGGTTTTCGCGTACTTCCTGAGGTGCATTACTTTCATCTCTCCCATCTCCTTCAGTCGCTCCAACCTCTCGGTCTCTACAACTTTCAATTCTTCCATCCTCTTCCGCAATGTCAAGTTATCTTGTAACCAGCGCTCCTCAAGCTGGAAGGGTGGTTGGGAGAAGGAAAAAGCAGAATACAATCATGCATATTTTGAATAGCATTCATCTGCCATACAAAAGGAATGAAAACTACAAAGCATTTTCTGGGAAACTGAAATCAAACAGGAAAATGCTAGGGAGTGTTGTTGGTTTTTGGAATTCTCTTCCCCACAGCTAGCAGTGGAAGCTGGGTCATTGAGCATATTCAAGGTCGAGCTGACAGACTTTTGATTGAGAAGGGAGCCAAAGGTTATGGTCGACAGGCAGGAAAGTGGAGTTAAGGCCACAGTCAAATCAGCCATGATCTTATTGAATGGCGGAGCAGGCTTGATGGGCCGAATAGCCTACTCCTGCCCCTATTTCTAATGATCTTAAGATACATCATTTGTATTTGTAAAGAGGAAAATAAAAGCAAAATACTGCAGATGCTGGAAATCTGAAACAAAAGCAGAGAATGCTGGAAAAACTCTGGCAGCATCTGTGGAGAGGGAAACAGAGTTAACGTTTCGAATCTGTATGACACTTCTTCAGAGCTGTAAAGAGGACAGATGGGTTAACATTGAGTTCAGACCCTTTCTTTTGTGTGAAGTGTAATGGTTTTGTTAGCTAAACACACTTCAATGTACACCCAAGAATAGACAACACTTACTCTCATGCAAGAAGGAATCAGCATCTAGATTAACTGAATTTATATGAAGGTTCAATTGGTATTTTCACTGCCTAGTGTGGAACTGAGTCATACACTGATGGCAACACAGAACGATCCCAAGTTTCGAACAAGTAAGCGAACGTGACCTGGATTGATGATAGCAGCACAAGAGTCCGCAGGCATCACTGCACTAGAGAAAATGTCAGCACTCACTCATTACCTGTGGCTTCTGTTGGTAGCTGTACGTAATGGGCAAAGCCAGAGTTGAGCTCAGTTGTACGTTGGCTGACTCATCAAGCGTGGCCACAACTATAATGCGCTAATGTCAATCAGTACCTTCTGGAGTGGAGAAGCAGGTGAGCAAAGGCATTGGGCACTTGCTCAATTTTAATACATGTACCAAATCAGTGTTTGTAAGAAAAAAAGACACTACAATATTAAATAAACTCCACACTCTGAAATGATGCCACAAACTCAGTCAAAGCTGCTTTTGGCTGGCTGGGCAGTAGTAAATTATAGCACCATGACGCGCTCTGTCTGTAATCTAGGTTTGAACCTAGTCAAATGGGGTTCTGGTCACTTTGGTCAGGTGCAAGCATTCCAATCAATTCACTTGAATCCACCCCCAAATGGATAACAGTTCACGACTAGAACTTTGCCCATCAATTAATGGTGGTGTTCAAAAAGACGACAAGGGCAGGTGGTATGAGAAATGGAGTTATCACAGTGGTGCAGCCACAGGGCAAAGAGGGCACCCACACTTCAAGCTTGATTTTAGCTGTCTTGCTGGGTAATTGAGGTTTAATCCCGACTCTTGGCAGGAAGTGCAGGTTTTTAACCAGATATGAAAGAAACATTTTAAAAATTCCTCACTTTTGAGTAGCATAAAAATTCTACTACTCGCCCCCTCCTCAAATAAATACGAAATCCTGCACAACATTCTTTTCAAAGAAATTAACTACTTTCAATTACAATTAATAATTTCCTGTCTATTTTGGATACCGATAATAGATTGTACATTCCTGCAATTAGTTTATGTTTTGCCTCCCCTCCCAACCCCAAAACCCCTTAAATATTTTTTACACTTATAAAAACCTTTATCTTGCATCTTAAGGATTAGTTTTGTTGATAAAACCTTCGAGTACTGCCATTCTAAGTTAAATAAAAGTGTCATAAAGAAACACTTATCAGCAGCATCTATCTAGCCACACAGATGCAGTTCAATGAATCTTCAAAAGTCCCATGAATCTGCTTACTGAAAGTGAAGCTCGGCAAATAAATGTAATTTCCATTTTTGCAACAGTAAAACATTTTCTAAACTACTATGGCAGTCTCTTGTAAAGGTGGAGGACTGCATGGAGTAACTTATCACTGCTTCTTAAATTCAGATTTCTTTTTAAGAAGTTCTAAAATGGTTTGTTCCATACTTTAAAAGGTCATAACCTGAAATATAGATTTAAGGCGGCCAGGTGGTAGTTGTTCTTTATACTAGGGTCTTGAAGACTGACTAAATGATTAAGAGGACCCATATGAGACATGATGCTTCTTCTACACCTTTCACAGAACCAAAGAGCCCCTTTGAGGTTAGCCATTTGCTGTTGCTCATGCCTCATTCCTGCCTTTACATTCAATTATTCCAACACACTCCTGGCTGGTTCGCCCATATATTACACTCTGCAAACTTGAGGTCATCGAAAATTCTGCTGCATAAGTCATAACTCGCAGCAAGTCCCATTTCCTTATCGCCCCTGTGCTCACTGACCTACATTATTTCCCAGTAATAAGGAAATCTCCAGCCTCGCAATTCTGAGATATCTGAGCTCATCTACTTCTGGCCTCTTGTACTTCCCTAATTTTAATATTTCTACAACTGGTGGCCATGCCTTTAGCTGTCTAGGCCCCAAGCTCCGGAATACCCTCCCTACACTAATCCACCTTCCTATCTCACTTTCCACCTCGAAGGAAAACCTACCCCTTTGACCAAATTTTTGGTTCTCCCACCTAATGTCTCCTTTCATGCCTTAGTATCATGCTTGGTCTTATAATGCCCCTTTGAAACACTTTCCTAAGTGCTCTATAAATATAGGTTGTAGCTTTTATGCATCTCCCATGATGCCTCCTCTTCACAGCATCTATGCGGTGAGTACACACTTGAGTGACCTACTTATCAACTCATCGGTCCTCTGCTGAAGGCTTTGCCCATAATGATGGGATGGTCTATTCAATGGTTCATCAATGTTCTCACTCGATCACTGCAGTTTCTCAGCTTTGCCGGTGACAGGGATGATATCTCCAAAACCCAGGGGCTGGATTTTATGTGCTCCCCTATCACAGGGTGTATATTTGTCGGGAAGCAAGGAGGCCCCTAAAATTAGATGGGTGGCAAGCCCATGCCTTCCTGCCCATCCTGACCCAGTCCCTATAATATGGTGGCTTGGCGGGCGGGCTCCAAAGTTGGCCAATTGACCCATGTTTCATGCTGCCCATGCCATGAAGCGGTTGGTGTAGGCCGGTTGGTGGGAGTAAGGAGCCCGCTTTTGAAAAATAATTTTGGAAAGGGAGTTGGGGGGGTAGCGGGCACCGCATTCGAGGGCTGCCTTTTGCATATCGGGGACATCCCCTCTCCTGCCAAATGTTACTCCCTCTTTATTCCTCCCATCCTGACCTCCAAAACCTGCCCACCAACCTTGCCAACGCCACTCCACCCCCTCCCCCGAATTCCCTGATCCTCCCCCCACCCCCGTCCTAAAAGCCTGGGCTTACCAGGCTCTGGAATCCATTGAAGTTCTTCACGGGACTGCTTGCAGACCCAGTAGTGCTCGCCACTCAGGTCTGACATGGCTGGCCAATCAGGTTGGCTGGCAGCTTTCGAGGGCAGGGCTTGTTCCCACTGGAGGGGTGAAAGTCCCACTCTCAGCCTGTTTAGCCCACCCTCAGTGTGAAATCGCTGAGAGGGGAGGGAGGCTTTTTTTTCAGCCCGTAGGCTTCCAACAGACTTTTGCAATGTGCGGGCGAATAGGCACTCTGCACCCCGCCCCCCCCCCACCCCCGCAACCCCCCCAAACTCCCACCCCTCCCAACGCTACCCCCCCCCCTCCAAACAGGTGAAAATCAGCCCTGGGAGTTTAACATTCAAACTAATTAATGGTTTGTTCAGTGATGGGGAGTTCCAGCCCACTATAAAATTGCTTCTTCGCTCTGCTCTCATTACCATTACTAAGTGGATGTTGTTGATAACACTCGTTTCTAAAGCAGTTTCACAATGAGCAGGCTGACCATCCTACTTCAAATTAACGTCACTGCAAAATGTAGGATGTGCATTAGCTGTGCACAGCATGTCCGCAGCGTACGGCCACGGGTCACCTTCCACCCATTGTCCCATTCCTAGCAAACAGATGCCGTGTTGCACATCAACATCATTGCAAAGCAGCTCATACGCCAACCCAATTTCTCATTGCCTAGTTTATAACCACAGTATGCGGTGAAGATTGCACAACATAACTAAAGCATAGGCATCCAAAATGATTTCAAATGGCGTGGTATTCTCAAACATCCAACGCCACGAGGGAAAGCCACAGTCTGCCTACCACCAGGCCCGCAGTTCTAGTTCCCAGTGACAACCACGCCAGCGCTTTGCCACCTTCATATGGTTGCAGAATTTCTACCTTATTTATTTTGTAACCTCATTTCTCCCTGTAAGATAAAAACCCACATGGGAATGAATTTAGAAGAATGAGGTTGCAACTGAGAAATTTCCATCTACTTTTAAGTTCCTTAAAGACGTTGTGACCATACCTTCCAACTGCATTTTACGTAGCAGTATTTACAGGACATAGACAGGCCATTTGGCCCTGGTGGTCTTCACCAGTGTTTACGTTCCACCAGAGTCTCCTCCCATCCTTTTTCACCTAACCCCATCAACATATCTTTCGATTCCTTTCTCCCTCACGTAATCATCAAACTTCCCCTTAAATGTATCCATGCCACTCACCTCAGCTACTCCTTGCGGTAGTGAATTCTACATTCTGACCACTCTCTGAATAAAGGAGTTTCTCGTGATGTCTTGAATTAATTTGCCGCTATTAAATTGGATCCAGTTTGCACTTCAGGTTATTTAGGGAGCAGGAGTCATTGATGATCTTTAAGTCAGATTTTTTTCAGAAACAGGAATGTGTTAGTTTTTAAAAAAAATTAACAGTTGGATTTTGTCGTAAAGGAGGATTTGTGTTTATAGAGCACTGTTAAGGGCCTCATGACTCCACAAAGCACATAACAACCAATGAAACATAAATCATGCAAATATCATTCACCTCAGCTATTGGGAACAGGCAAATCAGCACAAGTCTAGATATAGAACATTAATTGCTTCACTTATCTTTCATCCAAACAGAAAGAGATTATATGAACTTTACAGGTTGAGCTAAGAACTGTTGGAGTGAAAAAGGGAACAAACACCCCATGCCAACACGGGTCAACTACACAACACAGTCCCACCGCTCATTTCGAAACAGCATCTTAACCACTTTTGTTGGATATCTGGCAATGGTGAACATAGAAGACACTGTATAAATCCAAACTAAGTCTTTCCTTGAAACAAATACGTAGGATCTTCTAACTGTTTTAAGTTTTACTGCTGGAAATTCCTACCTTTCAATATCAGCACAGAGCTATCAGGCTGAATAATATTTTCTCTGTATGACCTAACAATAAGCAAATACCAGGTCAATGTGCTGATTTTCCTAACCTATCTCCAATATTCTGGTTTTGCACACTAATGCTAATACTAGTTTATCTGCCCAAATAATCATGCCCTTTTGTTCATCCTGAGCTTGTGAAAATCACCATACAAAGGCCACCTTTTCTATTTTAACTGAAGTAGAGATTGCAACTGAGGGTTGGTGAGCGGGGGGAGTGGGGGAGCAGTGTGAACTGAACAAAAGGCGGTGTAAAATGTCAAAGGCCTCCTCATGAAGGACCTTGACGTTAAATGAGGCAGTTAACTACATCTATGCACAGCACATTGAGTAAATGCGTCCATCAATTGCATAGAAAACATGGCAAATGAACATGATCAAATCCACATCAATGGAAGCAGATAAATCCTTCATTGGCTGTAAAACGCTCCTGAATGGTGTTACATAAATGCAAGTCTGTCTTTTTTTTTAAGATCTAGGATTCCGCTCCCTACATCCAATTTTATATTACGTCTGGCTCATACCTGTCCTCATTAACTTTCATAACTCTCTATGCCCAGCTCATTGATTCGATCATAGTCCTCCTTTACAAACTGTTCTGTAAGCTTTCTATCACCTTATTACTGCAACTCTTCCAGCCCTATGTTCTAGCTCGCAATATCTGAATTTTGTGCACTTTACGCTATCCTCTGCCTCAGCCATCTTGTTCCTACAATATTCCCAGGCTGTTCTGCCTTGCTACATCTCTCATCTTCAAACACTTACTTAAAACATGTGCCACTGACCACATCCTTTGGTTAGCTGTCTGGGTATCTTTTCCCCAGGCTCTTTTCCTCATTTCTGCTCAGTTCCACATCTCATCACTTTGGGATGTTTTGGTACACTAAAGAAACTGTACAGCTCTGATGAAGGGTCGTTGACCTGAAATGTTAACTTTCTCTATCCACAGGTGCTGCTAGACCTGCTGAGTGTTTCCCGCACTTTCCGTTTTTATTTCAGACTTTCTAGATCCGCAGCGTTTTGTTGCTTTTGGATACAAGTCCAAGTTACACTGGTCAATATTGTTTCCGATGCAGTTTGAACGTGCATTAGTTTGTTAAAGTGAAACTCTTTCCTTACTTTCTGTGTATCGATGTCCTTTCTAGTAGCCTCCATTATTTTGTGTATTTTATCTCGTTCTTGTTCAGCTTCATTTAGTTGAGTTATGGTATCCTGAAGCTCGGACTCTTTTTGCTTAGAAAATAAAAGAAATACGCAGGCATTAAAACAAATCAAGAACATTCCAGGTAACGACTGCTCACCTGTCAATAACTCAGCTTACCTCTTTGTGTTCATCCCTTCTGTCCTTAATGTATCTCTCAATTTCTCTTGCATAAGCATCAATATTTTTTACTTTTTCTCTTATTTCATTTATCTAGAAAAAAAAGTCACAATTGAAGAATACGCCTTTAATTTATAAATTCTGCTTTTCTTCCACACAAAACCCTTCTGTGCATCTGCACTCTTGATGCTTTATAAAGCACAACTTCATGGCAAAGCGAATAATATCCCAGTGTCTGAGGAGTTTCTTCCAAGAGCTCTCCCACACTACTCGGTAGGTTACAATTAAAAGAAACTGGTCACCTGATAGGCAATTCCTTTCTCCGCACCTAATCTAAATCTCTCTTTTTGTAATATTAAAAAAAATCAGAAAAAATGGTAGCGTTCAGCGATTTTTTTCAACTCCCCCTTTTTTAGTTCTAATTCTACAAGCTGCTCCTCTTCGCTACACCAAGGCTCACCTCATCCATTTTTCAGGGTCTCAAAACTGTCGTATTCCTCCCTTCCCTCTATTATTCCTTCCTCATGCCATCTTCAGGCTTTTAAAGTACAAGTTTGGCCGTCACAACCTCTGCTTTCTAATTTACGTTTTCCTCTCGCCCATTCATTATGGGAACCCTGCAACTTGCTTCCCTGAAAACTGGGATCATAAAAGAAGCTTGGCCTAATTGCCAGAAAATGAAAGCCACAGTCTTAGAATTAGAATCCATTTATAAAATGATTGTTCTTATCTATATTAAGTGCCCAAAGGGATATTTGTGCGTTGTTTTTAAAAAGAAAGAGGGGATCTGCAATCCGCTGGTGGAAGGTACAATTAAAATTGGTCAAGATTTGTCCCCTTGCACCCAGGTGAAATGAAAAAATTGGTGTGGAACTCACTACCACAAGGTGTAGCATGGCATGGAGGTGAATAGCAAGGGTGCATTTAGGTGGAAGCTTGATCAACATATAGGGAGAAAGGAATAGAAGATTGTCATGATTCGGGTTTAGAAGAGGAGGGGGGTTGGAGGCTCAGGAGGAGCATGGGTCATTGGGCCGAATGGCCTGTTTCTGTGTCATATGTTCTTCGTAATAAACCACCAAACTGAGACATGCACATTTGAGCCCAGCAGCCCTTGGCTGCAATTCAAAACCTTTTGATTGGGTTTCAAGCAAAGTACGTTATGCCTGACCTTCTCTTGCCTCTCCCTGAAGCTTCTATTTTTTCTCTCTATCAGGTCCTGTTTTTCTTGTTGTAGTTTATCGACAGCTGCCGCTAGTGGAGATAACTGTTCCTTAGATTCCTGCAAGAGAGCAAACTCATTTTAATGGACATCCATTTCATTCATTCTTGACAAATATGTTACGATAAAATTGTACACCACGTGCAGTTATTCCAGTTTTACTTTGGGCTCATGCATTTAATGGGGCTCATTGTTCTAACAACATTGACTAAGTGGTTTCTCAGTCGAAGGGTGTGTTTGACACCTAGCTCCAATTTTACCTCCTAAAGGCAGTTTACACAGGATAAGTTGCAGCTCTACAGCCCCCACCAGTCCTCATGTATCCTGCTTCACTGGTCAAGCTTCATGTAAGTCTTTACAGTGAATGATGATAGACCACTTTTTTTTATTCATTCACGGGATGTGGGCTTCACTGGCTAGGCCAGTATTTATTGCCCATCCCTAATTGCCCATCCCTAATTGCCCTTAAGGTGGTGGTGAGCTGCCTTCTTGAACCCTGCAGTCCATGTGGTGTAGGCACACCCACAGTGCTGTTAGGGAGGGAGTTCCAGGACTTTGACCCAGCGACAATGAAGGAACGGCGATATATTTCCAAGTCACAATGGTGGGTGGCTTGCCGGTGGTGGGGGGGAACTTCCAGGTGGTGGTGTTCCCATGTGTCTGCTGCCCTTGTCCTTCTAGATGATAGAGGTCATGAGTTTGGAAGGTGCTGTCCAAAGCCTTGGTGAGTTCCGGCACACTGCTGCCACTGTGTGTCAGTGGTGGAGTGCAAGTTTGTGATGGATGGGGTGCCAATCAAGCAGGCTGTTTGTCCTGGATGGTGTCAAGCTCCTTGGGTGTTGAAGTTACACACATCCAGGCAAGTGGAGAGTATTCCACACACTCTTGACTCGTGCCTTGTAGGTGGTGGAGTCAGGGAGCAAATTACTCGCCTCTCCTTTCCTAGCCTCTGACCTGTTCTTGTAGCCACAGTATTTATATGGCTGGTCCAGCTCAGTTTCTGGTCAATGGTAACCCCCACGATGTTGATAGTGGGGGTTTCAGCAATGGCAATGCCATTGAATGTCAAGTGGCGATGGTTAGACTCTTTCTTGTTGGAGATGGTCATTGCCTGGCACGGATGTTACTTGCCACCAGTCAGCCCAAGCCTGGATATTGTACTTGGGGTACTGCAGAGGGGAAGTGGGGAGGGGAAGGCAGGGAGGTGAAGGGGGGAAATGAAGAGCATCACAAGCCAAGCTCACTTCGTCTTGTACGTGTGCACTTTTAACTGCTGGGGGAACGAGGGGGTCACTCTGTGGTGATCAGGACTATGAAACGTAAGTTGACTTTTTCTTTCCTGCCCAGCATGGTGAAGTCACCAACACCAGCAAGGGATCAAAACTGCTGACTTTCCTGGTCTGTCTCATTAAAACTTACCCTAGCTGTGCGATAGCAATTTAGGCAATTTCTCCTGCTTTCAGTAAAGAGGTTGACAATGCCATCAGGGGAAATGAGAGGAAGATGGGCTGGAATAAAGTAACAAGTATGAGAGCCTCCAAAAGCAGCCTCACACAACCAGAGGAGATAGATTACGGGATGTTTGAATTCCCATGATGTTATAGATGTGGGCAGTGGACCTCTCAGTGTTGTATCCCTGTTACACAAGTAGCAGCTCCAACAGGTCCAGTTCCCCAGATTATTCCCATCATAATTTTCAAGTGCATAAATAAAAATGTAACCTGCTATTGCGCTGCAGCTCTAAATGTTCATGGTTAGAACCCACAAAGGAATAAATATTCCATCTCAAGTGTAAGAATTATGATAGTTAAGACACTGTGGGATAGTGTCTGAGCACCAGACAAGTGACTGCATTGTAAATGAACATGCAGTGGAAATAGCAGGATAACTAAATGAAACACGTGGTCCTAAAGGCTGCAATAGTTTGCTCTTGAAGGATATGAACAGTACCAAAAGCAACATACTCTTATTTCCCTCTGCAGGGACTGAATCTCTGTGGAAAATTCTGCGCTCTGATCCTCCAGCTGCTGACGTCGCTGCATATTGCTGGCAATCTGCAGTTTTTCAGCTCGGACCTCGTTGACGTTACTCTTCAGTAGCTGGATCTGCTCTTGCTGTTCTTGAATCATTTTCCGCTTCAGTTCGATTTTATTAGACACTACAATGGAAAGAGTGTTATCACAGCACACGCACATCAAAAGTCGAGTCTCTGCAAAGAGTTGCAGACTTTGTCAGTTCTTTACTAATATTCAAATAATAGTTTCACTCTGAAACTAGTCTGCATTACTGTTTCAGTTATAATGCGAAGACAACAACGTGTATTTACATAGCCGTCACCATTAGCAGAAGGGTCAGGACGAGGACACCATTTCAGGCAAATGGCAAAAGAATCAATGACGACATGAGGAAATAGCTTTTTTTCAACACATAATGAGCGGCTCAATCATCGCTTTCAAAAGGGACTTGGATAATTTACTGAAGAGAACATATTTGCAGGGCTACAAGGAATGGGCAAGGGAGTAGGATTGCTGAGTTGCTTGGGCAGAAAACTGGCATGCACATGATTGGCCAAACGGCCTCCTGATGTGCTGTAACTATCTATGATTCCATGAAGCCAAATCCCTATTTTACGTTCAAGGTCTCCGAAAAAAAAAATACAAAATACAAGTTTTCAAAAATACTGGGCTGGATTTTTACAGGAGGGGTGGGCAGACTGCTCACACTTCCCCACCCCCAAACCAACCCTGACAGCAGCACATCTAGATGAAGCCCACCCCAGCAGGCTAAAGCAAGCTCACAGTGGGACTTCCACCCCTCCCTCGAGAGCTAGCAGTCCCAAGCAGCTGGAGACACCACCACCACCAACATGCCACTGCCCCCACTTCGTTCCTCGCTACACGCTCTCCAAAACTGCCCCACCCTCCCCCCCGCCTCCCTTTTACCCCTTCTCGGACTCTCGGTTCCTTCCCTGTCCCAAGCAGCAGCGGAGCTCAGCGACGGGTGCTGCCAGGACCACAAGGAGGAGCAGGAAGAAGAGCGATGGCTGCTGGGCCCAGGGAAGTTGCTGGCTTTTGGGGCAGGGAAGGAACCGAGAGCCCGAGGAGGGGTAAAAGGGAGGTGGGGGGGGAGGGTGGGGCAGTTTTGGAGAGCGTGTAGCGAGGAACGAAGTGGGGGCAATGGCATGTTGGTGGTGGTGTCTCCAATGCGCACAGGGCACCTCTGGAGTGATGTGTCCCCCCCACCCCCACTCAATCCTACCTCTTTTTCAACTTGGCCTCAAAATAAAAGACAGCTCACTCTCACCTGTCTGCCCTTGCCAACCGTGTTATGACGTGCGCAGTGTACTATCCCTATCAACTGGATTGGTCACAAGCTCAATTGGCCTTTAATTATTTATTTAAATGCGGCAGGTGGGCTGCCGATTTTGGAGTCTGCCCACCTAACTTATTATAGGGGATGTTTGGGGTGGGCGGGAAGATGGTGAGCTGGGAACCCTCATGTTTTATGCGCTCCCCACCCCACCCCACGACCAGCGGCCCCTGTTAAATCCAGCTCATTAAAACTTGCTTCCCATCAGGAAGAGAATTTCAGTGGCCATCGGGGGAAAGAAGTTGGACTGTGCGAACAAAAGCAGACGAGGGATCGTGGAACTACGCACAAAGACATTCCACTTTGACCACTGCCCCTCAGCGATTACAACTGCTATTCCTCGCTTCGGTAAAGGATATCCAACATTTGTAAAGAAAAAAAAAACATTTGATTTTCAAAGGGAGCTGAAGGATCAAAGTTTCAGTTTAAAAATGAAATAATTTTAGCCCTTGTGGTAGCATTTTCCTTCATTGATGCACAAAGCCACGATCAGAGATATCTCATTACTGGAAAGTATCGCCACAACGCATCATCCCAGTCATAACATCTACTGACAGTATTTCCACTGCAGGCTCAATCTTTGCTGATCTACAGATGATGAGATTCTTTAAGTTCTCTATTTAGCCTTAAATTCCAACACATGCAAAAAAAAACTCGAACTTACATGCATAATCCCAATGACTGTGCAATAGATCATGCATTAGCAAGCAAAGTCAAATATTTGACAATTTATGATACTCCTGCCTGCCAAGAGCGTTAGGTTCCAGGGGCTAAACAATCTGGGCTATCGAAAACATTAGTTTGAATCAAAATGCAGTGTGGTTCAACGCAGTTTCATCTAATCTTCATCTAATAAAGAAATAAATTGCACTGTAGCACAATCTTTTGAATCCGCAGGGAATCCCAGAGATGAGTAACTAGTCACTTGTTTCATAATGGTTTATTTGTTTGTTCTTCCATGGGATGTGGGTGTCGCTGGCAAGGCCAGCATTTGTTGCCCATCCATCCCTATTTGCCCTTGAACCAAGCGGCTTGCCGGGCCATTTCAGAGGGCAGTTAAGAGTCAACCACATTGTTGTGGGTCTGGAGTCACAGACAGGCCAGACCAGGTAAGGACGGCAGATTTCCTTCCCTAAAAGACATTAGTGAACCAGATGGGTTTTTACGACAATTGACAATGGTTTCACGGTCACTATTACTGAGACTAGCTTTTAATTCCAGATGTTTTATTAATTGAATTCAAATTCCACCAGCTGCCATGGCGGGATTTGAACCCATGTCCCCAGAGCATTAGCCTGGGCCTCTGGATTACTAGTCCAGCGACATTACCACTACCCCGCTATCTCCCTCAAAGGACTCAGGGCAATCAGAAAATGAGATAAACAAAGAGTTTTGGTGATGTTTAGGCTCTGGGAGCATTCCCTCCTTTTCCTCGAATAATGCCATGGGATGTCTTATGCCCCCACCCTTGTTTAACATCGCTTTCAAAAGATAAGATCTCTAATGATGGTCAGTGCCAGTATAGATCATGCGCTCAATTCCTGAAGTGGGACTTGAAGACAAGTATGCTTGGCATGAGTGCTACCACCTGAAGAAGCTGATACTTGGGATACATTTTTAAAACAAAACTGATTAAAATCCATCACTCTGTGTGCCCTTAATATCGAGGGCTGTGCAAGTTATTAAACATCACAACAAACAACGAACTGAGTTAAAATGCTTTCCAATAATATTTGTCCGGTCACACATTAGCTCAGTCTGGTGAGCCGTTTTTATATTTGCCTTTCAATAGAAAGAGGGTTCCCCAGTAGCAGCTCTCAGTAAATTCACATTATGGTTGTCTCTGGGTATGCAATTGCTGTGCACCAAGGCTTCTCGAAATCCAACTTCAGTGCAGCTTTATAAAACAGCAATACAATCTCATTACTAAATGCTGTGCGGCAAAACTTGCCACATGAATTAATGCTGGGAAATTAACAATCACTAGTTACTAGTCCAATTTATGATTGTTGAAGAAAGTTCAACTTTCCGGTCAGGAAGATTTTGCTGATTGGTGGCTGCACTCAAACCACCCTTGAATTTCAGAATTGAACTCAAACCATTCTCAGGACCGCTACAGCCGACACTCCCATTTTTACCATAGGCGCGCCAGGCTCTGTTTTTATACAAGGCTCAAAAGATAGCAAATGTGCAAGACTGGCTGCCTTATTCCAATTGTAAATTGCTGATCCATATTTCACATTGGTGCCAATTAAAATCAAATTCTAAGCGACTGGTGCTATTCACTCCTGCCACTTGTGGGGAAATCCTGGAATCTGCTTATAAGGACGAAAACCCAGTGATCAAATTTAACTAGTGAGGTTCCTCATCGAGTTACGGAGAGTGGGGAAGAAAGTAAGTGCGCTGTCTCTGGGAGAGTTGGCTCCAGGACAGCACGATGATGATGGCTGTTTGGAATAAAGTCCTAACTAAACGACAGACTGTAGTCTGAAAGCTGAGCCAGGCAAGACTGCACTGCGGCTTCGATTTAAGGCTGCACTGCTGCTTTAACGCTGCACCGCGGCTTCAATTTAAGGCTGCACTGCTGCTTAAAGACTGTATCGCTGCTTCGATTTAAGGCTGCACGACTCCAGGGCAATATTATTATTGACTTGAGATAAAAGCAGTAGCTCTGAGGAAGGGTCGTACAGACTTGAAATGTTAACTCTGTTTCTATCTCTACAGGTGCTGCCAGACCCGAGTTTTTTCAGCATTTTCTGTTTTTATTATTATTATTGACTGAGTCAGGTTGGTTGCTCATTGGTGACCTGGATGATCAACTTGTTACTGGGCTGGAATTTATGCCATTTAGGGGCAGATGCTCATTGAAGCTAATGACCTAATGGTGATCTGAAGGACGCCAACAGAAAGCTTACCAATGTTGTGTGCTGGGAAGTACATGGTTTTAGCTAGTTAAACCTAATCAGTAATCCTACACGCTAGAAGGTGCCTAAGCTTGGGCTACTGCCAATCCACAAACAATCCCTTTGGACTTGGGTAAGTGTGCATGCCCATATTAGGAGTTGTGTATGAACTCCATTTCAGGCAGGTTTCTCAGCAGGTTTGCCTGGAGAATCTCAAGCACGGTGAGGCTCCATGCCACTTGTAAATAACCTGAGCTGACTGGCTGGCATGGGCCACATGTAGGGAAATCCAAGCATTTGCGCAATTCACAATTACCTTCATTTTTTTCTTACCTGTCTCTACCTGAAGTTGCTTCTCTTGCTTCTCCTGGTTGACCTGCTGCATTGTTCTGTTCACATCTACTCCCTGAAGCTTGGCAGCCTGCTGTGCAATCTTGCGTTCAACATCCCTCAACTCCATCTGATAGAGTGACAAAGAGCCCACGGTCAACAGTCACAACAGAGTCGAATCATGAATCATGGGAGACCATTCAGCCCAGTCAGCCTTTGCTGACACGTTGAAAGAGCTATCCAATTAGTCCTATTCCCCTACTCTTTCTCCATAGCTCTGCAAGTTTGTATTAAATCTCCATTTGAAAGTTATTACTGAATCTGCTTCTACCATTCTTTCACCTAGACCTTAGTTAGCTGCAGAAAAAAACTTCTTACTTACCCTTTGGTTCTTTTCACAATGACCCTAAATCTGTCCCCTCTGGTCATTGACCTACTGCCATTGGGAGTAGTTTCTCCAAATCTATCAAACCCCCATTTTGAACACCTCTACTAAATCCCCCTGCTAACCTGCCCTGCTCTTAAAAACAACCGTAACTTCACTGGGTCTCTACACATAACTGAATTCCATCATCCCTGGTACCATTCTCGCCAATCTCCTTCGGCACTCCCTCCCAGTTCTTGACATCTTTCCAAAAGCGTGGTCCTCAAAATCAAACACGCTACTCCAGCTCAGGCCTAACCGACATGATTTATCGAGGTTTTGCATCCGTCATTTATCAAATGCATAGACGAGAAAGGCTGGAGTAATAAGGCAGCTGCCTTTTAGGCACATGAATTCTTGTTCATACCTGTTTCCCAGCCCCCCTCTTCCAATTTTCTCTTCTCCATTCTGATGTGACGACTTACGTTGGGACATAACTGTGTGGAGGACTGGCACCCTTTGCTTCCACGAGTACCAATTCTTCATGTATTAGCCTAGATGGTGATTCAATAAGCCATTTGACATGGGGTATTCACGTGCCCCCTCTCTTCACCTGACAAAAAACATTAGCTTTTCCATCAAGGGTTACTGACAGTAATCGGGATGGAAACATTGACTGGTTGTCACCCTTCCTAGCGGGAAAATATGGAAAATAATCGTAGGATTCCCACCACTGCCCCAACAAAATCAGCGTTTAAACCAGGAACCACCCCGGTCTGTATTATTTTGTCCCACACAACTGAACCATCCAGAAAGCTTCCTCAAACTCGCTCTTACTAAATTTAAAAATCACCAGTTTAAAAAACAAAATTTTAACTATTGATTTTTGCTTTCTAGATTTAGTTCCATAACAATCTGGAGCCAGTTGGGAGTAATTAGCTCAGTCGAAAGTAAAACAGCTGAAATACAACGGAAAATGCTGGAAATACTTAAAAGGTCGATGACCTTTCATCACAGTGGGTCAAAATCCTGGGACTCCCTCCCTAACAGCACTGTGGGTGTACCTACACCACATGGACTGCAGCGGTTCAAGGCGGCAGCTCACCACCACTTTCTCAAGGGCAACTAAGGATGGGCAATAAATGCTGGCCTAGCCAGCAAAGCCCACGTCCTGTGAATGAATTGGAAAAAAAAAATCAATCCCGGATCAACCTGCGACATTTATTGTTTTCGCTCCACAAATGCTGCCTTACCTGAGTATTTCCAGCATTTTCTGTTTTATTTCATATTTCCTGCATTACCAGTATTTCGCTTTTGTGAAAGAATTGAATTGTGCATAGTTGCTCATAGCGTTAATGAAAACAGGCCCGAGTCTTCTGAAGAGGAGCAATCATCTTCGGGGTTGTCGCTCTGCTTGAACTTTCTCCCGACTTAATGCTTCTCCGCATTTGTTGTCGGATCTTCTGAGCCCGGGGTTTACTGGAAATGCAATCCCTCAGACAGCTCTGTAGCAGCAAAGCAGAATCCAGGCCGGTGGGGGTGGGAGGGGGGTGGAAGACGGGACATGTCCCCTTTTTATGGCACCAACCACAGTTTAAAAGGTCCAGTTTGAATGTTAGCGCATGGATGTTAGTGAATGGGTGAGTGGATGAATGAGTAAATGGGTAGGGCGGTAAGGTGGTTGAGGTAGATGGGCAGGGTGGTAGTCAAGTCAGCACTCGGGGTCGTTGGGGAGAGGACAGACACTTCAGGGAAGGTAGTTGGAGGTCTTTGGGGATGGGTTGTGGGTCAGTTCTGGAGTTACCCAGGAGTTAGATTAGGTTTCTTCTGTTTAACATTTCCTGGGTAACCATTCAAGTAAGTAAATCAGAACTGTCCAAAGTCTTTGGCTCCAGCTCAGTGAGGATCCGGGGAGCAATGGAATTGCCCACTGGAAGTTGAAACTTCCCAGGCAGTTCCCATGGAGGTCAATGGGTCAGGACTTCCACAGGGCCCCAATGTGCATCTTCAGTTGTAGTCTGGTCTCTGACATCCCAGAGATTGGAAGATTTGGGCCATTATATTTATGGCCTTGGTTTTGGTCTCTTCATAATATTGGGCCAACAGATAAGGAAATGAATAATGTAGGCTATTAGGGTAAGGATCCCTTCAGAACTCAATGCTGATGCTGTTTTTAGAAATTACACGAGCGCTAAGTTAACATCTCACTATAAACTAACAAATTGACAACATCTTGATTTGACTTTTAAAAAAGATGAATACAGTTACATTTTGAGTTTATTGAGTGAGCCATGTTGGGAAGATTTTTTGAGCACAACTGTGCAAGGTAGCAGAGTTATGAAAGAGACACCATAACGAAGAAAGAGGCTGGGAGCATGCCAATGTAACGATACTTGTTAATTTAGCTCCCTCACATGGTCATGCTCAGTAAGTCAACAAAGTCAGTCCAGATATCAACACGACTCAGTTTAAACAAAGCGTGTGAAAAACAACTCAACAGAAAAGGCAGGGGGGAATTTGGATGGGAAAGATTAAAACAAGTTAAAGCTAATCCTGCTTCCTGTCAAAATGTTGACTTTTGAAAGGGGCATTGATGGAGAGTGCCTCCCTCTTTGAGAAAGCATTAAGAAAACATATTTTGTTGAGTATCATCAGCCCAAGATGCCTCTTCTGATGAAAACGGCTAAATACCTGTTACTTCACATAACTGAAGAACGAGTGAATGAATTGCCACAATGCACGTCATGAGACTGTTACAAAATCTGGGCCCGCCCTTAAGTTTTTTTTGCGTTTACAGGTGGTGATCAATCCTAATCGTGCATCTTAGGTTTAAGTTTAGGAGTGTGCTGAATATCTAACTGTATGAAAGGCAATCCGAGGGCCCAATAACAACACTCCCTTTAATCTTAACTGGATATGTATCCTCCACACACAAACCTTTCCAGTCTTTTTGAAGGATGACTGAGAAAACACTTTGCAAAACAAGCCAATATCAGAATGGTTAAGCTGCTTTACTCCACAGCAGGCAAACATCATTGCAATTGAAATGCTTTAATTTATTCAGCACCTGCCTTCACACAATAGTACAAAAGAATAGTGTGTCACATTCTCCCATATTAGTGGGGCCATCTTGTTTCACTTAAAATAAATCTTTCTGCCCCACCGGATTCTAAATTCGAGGCTGGTGAAAACTTGCCCTCTCAGATTTTTAAACAAAACTATCAGCAAGTATTTTTACCTCTGTTTTTTTTTTAAAAAAGAAAACTATCTTGCGTTCACAACTCAAGGGCCAGTACCAGGCAACTGAGCACCCAGGGCCTGGGATCTCCCAGAATAATAAGGTTACCAAGTTTATTGATTGTTTATAATTTTGGAGCAGTTTCAATAATCTAGTCTCTTAGCACGTTACGGCCTGCTGGTTCAGTGTTTCTTTTAAAAAAGTGCAAGTACACTTTAAATATCAACATTAAAACACAAACACTTCCCCGGTCCTTACTGTGAAAAAGCATCCAAACCTGACAAAACCAAACAACATAACATCAGTCGTTAATGATGGAGAAAAATCACATGCTCCCTGTTTTAAAAAAACAGAAGGGAGGTTTTCACCCCCATTACCTTCTTTCCCTTCAGGCACTCTCCCAGTGTTACATACCACACATTAGCCGAAGGGAAAGGCAGCTGACCTGCTCCAAAAAGCTGTGTCAATGACCATTGCCAACACGTGCAAAGAACAGCCTCAGAGTGAGGTGGTGCACGGCTTTCATCAATGCATTATTCCACGATAACAGTGACTCTTCAGTACACGCTGCATGGGAGTCTGTCCCTATCATTTACTAACAGTGCCCACTGCAAATGAAAATAGTGAATGAGAGTCATGATGAAGCAATAATTCAAGAGGAGCTGCAATGAGGAATCACAAGCATGAGGATCAGTAGCGTTACACTGATATAAATTTCCAAATTCGACCACGGTCTTGAAGTGGCTACAAATCTATGACAACTCACTTTTGTACAGCTCCTTTAACATAGGGAATAAAATTGAGTCCAGGCTCTTCACAGAAGTATTGTCACAAACATCAAATCCAGGCCAAAGAAAGTGACGTCAGGAGATGTGGTTAAAAGGCCGGTCAACAAGGCGATTTTCGAAGAGAGGTGAGGAGGCAGAAAGGTTTACAGAATGAATTCCAGAAATCGGGACCTCGTTGGCTGAAGGCACAGCTGTCGATGGTGGTGTAAAGGGATTTTGAGATGCACAAGAATCCAGAGTTGAAGGAACACAGGGTTCCTGGAGAATGCTGCGGGGAGAGAGGCGAGACCACAAATGCACTAGGACGTCAGGATGAAAATATTAAATCGGAGACGCTGGGGGACAGTGAAGGTCAGCAAGCATAAGGCTGATGGATAAATGGGATACATGATGCAGTAAAAGTACATGGGCAGCAGGGTTTTGCATCAGCTGAAGATTATGCAGGAGACAGGCTGGGAGGCCAGTCATTGGAATAGTAAAATCTGGAGGTGACAAAGGCATGGTTGAGGGTTTTGGTAGCGGTTGGCTGAGTCGGTCTGAATCAGGTAATTTTATGGAGCTAGAAGTAGGAGGAGTATGGGGTCAGAAATTCGGCTTGGAGTCAAATAACTCCACAGCCCACATTTTGCAATGTGTGTGGTGAGAGCTTTATTTCATTTGCGTCTATTTTTGCCAACAGTGGCAGTCATTACAGACCCTTAAGCCTCTGTGCTCAGTACTGAGATGTTCTTTACGCTGATGTAATCGCAAAAAAAAAATGGGAAATACGATGAAATAATATATAGTACATTACAGTGAATTACACAAAGGGTGAATAATGTTGATTTTGGTCTTTCTTTAGATCTTGCTTGGAGTGTTTGGCAAACACACACACACCTCAATTTTCTCTGCAGATATGAGTGCTGCAGATGTTCCCAGGTATGTGGAAATTTCCTTCAAACTCTCAGTCCTCAAACTTCCAAAAGACAGCGCCAGCTACCAAAAGAACATCAGTGCTCCCACAACAGAAATTTTTCATTATCATGCAAAAGACTGGTAATGCTGGTAAAGTCAGCAAAAGAACAAAAAATTCAGAATTCCTAAAAGCACGGCAGACAAGCAGGAAGCCTCAGCTACAGCGAGAGAGATTATCAGCAAGATTTCAAAGGGTGTCTGCCTATTGTTACCTGGTATCTCTCCATAAGCGATATGTCTTGCAGACACGATTTTGCGGTGCCTTCCTCAGATATGAAGGCAGCAAGAAGAGTCTCCTGTTCCTCAATGTCACATTTCAGGCGTTGGATATCTCGATTGATGCTTTGAAGTTTATTCCGCAACTCGGGTAAATCCTTTTCCTTAAGTTCGATCACCGTTTCCCTACAGAACAAAAAAGCCCCGAGGATTATTTCACTATTTCAGACACAAGAAAATAGTCTGACAAACAGCATTAAATCCAATTACCCCTCTAGAAACAAAGATTTTACTTGTTTAATCTATAATATGTATCCTGATGCTTGTGTGCACTATTATTGACTGATTACAGCACAGAAGGAGACCATTCATCCCCTTGTGCGCGTGCTGGCTCTCTGCAAGCGCAATTCAGCTAGTCCCACTCCACTGTCTTTTCCTGCAAGCCTGCAAACTTTTTTCTTCAGATAATTAACCACTTCCCTTTAAAAAGCCATGATTGAATCTGCCTCCGACACACTATTATGATCAGATGAGTTGTTGTTGAATGGCGACCCTCGCTTCCCACTTCTCGTTTGACTGTAACAGGGATTTTTGTGAAAAGGATATACTTGCCAATTCAGTGTTTAAACTGTTTATGTGCTGTGATCATAAGAGACACAATCAGGCAGGTTTTCTTGAGTTTTAACACAGAAAGAGGTTAGCTTTATTACACTTAACCCACATACACACACAGATTACAGGGTGGGGAGGATTGATTCAGTAAGTTAGAGTTCATGGAGATAAAAGGTATACAGCGTGCGGAGATTGGTTACTTGGCTGGCTTAAGATGAGTTCGGCAATCCTGCTCTTTCCCTCATCAATGAAATTTAAAGATGGAGGTGGCTGATATAACTGTTCTTCTGGAGACAATAGTGTCGGTTTGATTTCCTTCCACTCCGCCAGGGTGCCATTATTCAAGCTATTAGGTTTAATGATTTGTCTCCACCAGTTGAATACTTCACCAGATTGATTCCTGGGATGGCAGGATTATCATATGAGGAGAGATTAGGTCAACTAGGCCTGTATTCATTGGAGTTTAGAAGAATGAGAGGCGATCTCATTGAAACATGTAGTCTGGCTGGACAGATTGGATGTAGGGATGATGTTTACCCTAGCTTGAGGGGTGGGAGGGGTTCCAGAACAAGGGGTCACAGTCTCAGGATACGGACTACGCCATTTAAGACTGAGATGAGGAGAAATTTCTTCACTCAGACGGTGGTGGACCTGTGGAATTCTCTACCACAGAAGGCTGTGGAGGCCAAATCACTGAATATATTTAAGAAGGAAATAAATAGATTTCTAGGCTCTAAAGGGGTCAAGTGGTACGGGGAGAAAGCAGGAGTATGGCATTGAAATAGAGGTTCAGCCATGATCATATTGAATGGCGGAGCAGGCTCGAGAGGCTGAATGGCCTACTCCTGCTCCTATTATTTATGTTTCTAAAAGTAACTTGTACTGTGGATAAAGGGGAACCAGTAGATGTACTGTAGTTAAGATTTCAGAAGGCATTTGATAAGGCGCCACATCAAAGATTATTGCAGAACATAAAAGCTCATGGTGTAGGGGGTAACATGTTGGCATGGATAGAAGATTGGCTAGTTAACAGCCAACAGTCGGCATCAATGGGTCATTTTCTGGTTGGTAAGATGTAACGAGTGGTTTGCCACAGGGATCAGTGCTGGAGCCTCAACTCTTTACAATTAATATAAATGATTTGGATGAAGGGATGGATTTGTTGATGACACAAAGATAGGTAGGAAAGTAAGTTGTGAAGAGGGAATAAGGAGTCTACAAAATTATATAGATAAGTTAGGTGAGAAGGCAAAGATCTGGCAAATGAAGCATAATGTGGGAAAATATGAAATTGTCTATTTTGGCAGGAAGAATAAAAAAGCACATTATCTAAGTGGATAACGATTGCAGAGCTCTGAGACACAGAGTGATCTGGGTGTCCTAATGCATGTATCGCAAAAAAGTTAGTATGCAGGTACAGCAAGTACTTAGGAAAGCTAATGGAATGTTATTGTTTATTGCGAGGAGAATTGAATACAAAAGCAGGGAGGTTATGCTTCATTTATACAGTGCATCAGTGAGGCCACATCTGGAGTACTGTGTACGGTATTGGTCTCCTTATTTAAGGAAGGATATAAATGCACTGGAAGCAGTTCAGAGAAGGTTTACCAGACTAATAACTGGTATGGGCAGGTTGTCGAATGAGGAAAGGCTGTACAGGCCAGGCTTGTAGCCACTGGAGTTTAGAAGAGTAAGAGGTGACTTGATTTAAACATTTAAGATCCTGAGGGGTCTTGACATGGTAGATGTGGAAAGGATGTTTCCTCTTATGGAACAATCTAGAACTAGGGATCACTGTTTAAAAATAAGGGGCAGAATTTTCCACTCGGGCACGCGCCCAACCCGAATGACTGTAAAATGACGTGGGATGATGTCAGGCGAGTGTCCCGACGTCATCGGGCACTTGCACAATATTTCGGTCTGCGGCTCGCAAGAAATGTCAGCGTTCCCGCTGACAATTAAAAGGCCTTTAATCAATTCACTGAATTGAATTGGCAGATGGCAAAATTTGAATTCAATAAAAATCTGGAATTAAAAGTCTGATGATGACCATGAAACCATTGTCGACGGCTCTAAAAACCCAGCTGGTTCACTGATGTCCTTTAGGGAAGGAAATCTGCCGTCATTACCTGGTCTGGCCTACATGTGACTCCAGACCCATGGCAGTGTGGTTGACTGTTAAATGCCCTCTCAATGAGGGCAATTAGGGACGGGCAATAAATACTGGCCTAGCCAGCGACGCCCACACCCCATGAGAGAATAAAAAAAATAAATAAATATTCGCTGCCCGTCCAACCTTATGGCTGGTGGGAGGGCGAATAGGCCAAGCGGCCTTTGCGTTTTTTGCGAATCCTCACCCACAGGCGGGATGAGGTTTCAGCCACTGATTTAAAAAAAACTTTTGAGGCTCATTTTTAACATGTCCCGGCTCCTGCAACAGAGTCACATGAGGGGGACACGTTTTCCTAGTTTTTCCACGTCAAAAATCTTCAGCTCCCTGGGGCAGCTCTGTGCCTTCAGGGAGCTTTCAGTGAGTATACTCGCACACAAACGCTAACTGCTGCAATTGCCCTCCTCCCCCCCACCCCCCACCAAGGCAGCGCTGAACGTTTCTGTGCGATTCATGCTGACTTGCTGTTAATTGGCCAGTTAGTGAGAAATCGCGGACGTGCCCTATCAGGGGCAGCAGTCAGTTTTGCAGCTGCCCGACGAGGTAAAAATCCTGCCCAAAGGGTTGCTCTTTCAAGGCGGAGGTGGCGAGAAATTTTTCCTCTCAGGGGGTCATGAATCTTTGAAACTCTCTTCCTCAAAAGGCGGTGGAGGCAGAATCTTTGAATATTTTTAAGGCAGAGCTGGGTAGGTTCTTGATAAGCAAGGGGGTGAAAGGTTATTGGAGGTAGGCAGGGATGTGGAGTTGAGGTTCAAATTAGATCACCCATGATCGGAGTGAATGGTGGAAGGGGCTCAAAAGGCCGAGTGGCCTACTCCTGCTCCTAGTTCGTATTCAGCTTAGATTGGCGTCCTCTGATTCTGGATCCTTCTGCCAACGGGAACATTTTTTTCCAATCTACTCTGTCCAGACACCCTCATCATTTTAAATGCCTCTTATCAAATCTCCCCTTCAGTCTTCTCTTCCAAAAGGAGAACAGCCCCAGCTTGGTCAATCTATCCACACGCCTGCAGTTCCTCATCCCTCCTGTATTTCCCATTTTCCTGAACCTTTTCTGCACCCTCCTCTAATGCCATCACATGCTTCCTAAAGTGTGGGCTCCAGAACTGGACACGATACTCCAGTTGAGGCTGAACCAGTGTTTTATATAGGTTTATCACAGCTTCATTGCTTTTATATTATTTATAAATCCAGCACACTTTATGCTTTATTAACCACTTTTGTCAACCTGCCCTGCCACCTTCAATGGTTTCTGTACATACACCCCCCAGGTCCCTCTGCTCTTGCTTCCTCCTTGTATCCTTTATTTTATATTGCCTTTCCTTGTTTTTCCCACCAAAATCAATCACTGTACACTTCTCTGCATGAAATTTCATCTGCCACTCGTCCGTCCATTCTACCAATCTATCCCTCTTGAAATGTATCGCTATCCTCCTCCTGGCTCTCAACACTTGCAACTTTTGAGTCATCTGTAAATCCTGAAGTTGTGTCCTATACGCCCAAGTCTAGAAAGTCCATGTACATCAACCGCATTATCATCAAAAACCTCAACTAGTTAGCTAAACACAATTTACCCTCAACAAATCTGTGCTGGCTTTCCTTAATTAATCCACGTCTGTCCAAGTGACCGTTAATTTTGTCCCAAGTTATTGTTTTTAGAGCTTTCTCTCCACTGAAGTTAAACTAACTGGCTTGTGGCTGCTGGGATTATTCTTGCACCCTTTTTCGAACAAGGGTGTCATATTTGCAATTCTCCAGTCCTCTGGCGCCCACCCCTGTATCTAAAGGGGATTGCAAAATTACAGCCAGTGCCTTCGCAATTTCCTCTTTTACCTCCCTCAGTATCCTCGGATGCATCTCACGTGGTCCTGGTGACTTATCAAACAGCACATGGGATGTAACCTTAGATCACAGATTGATGATTGGTTGGGAGCTGGGAGGTATGGAACAGGGATATTGGGAATGTGCTCTGATTGGCGGAATGTGACAAATGGTGCTCCCTAGTTATTTACACTGGAGCCTCGGCTTTTCACTATCTATATCAATAGTTTGGATAAAGGAATAGTTACATATCCAAGTTTGCAGATGGAAGCAAATTCTGAGGAAGAGAGAGCTGTGTAAATACCTCCACTACAAGGGACACCTCTGCGAGCGAGATGCGAAGATGGCAAACATTGACAGTGACAACTGGGAGACAGTCACTGGCTGCCATGACTTCTAGAGGCTGACTGTTTGGAAAGGCATTGGACGTGGCAAACAGAAACGAAAAGCTCAGCTGGCCAAAAAGAGGGCTAGAGAAAACAAAGGCCAGCGAATCATGCACCTTCCCAGCCCACTGTCTTCCGCTGCAGCAAAGGCGTTAGAGACTGCCATGCCAGAGTGTGGGGCTCCGAGTGTGGGGCCTGAGTGTGGGGCTCTGAGTGTGGGGCCTGAGCCACCCCAGGCAATGCTCAACACAGAGCCGACCGCCACGGAACAAACCACCATCTTAGAAGACAAAAGACCACCACGAGAATTCAGCTTTGGAATCAGAAAGCACATTTTCACACAAAGTAGCATTCTCTCCCACCTAATAATCTTTACAAGGTAAGAATATCAAGGCATATGGATTAAAGGTTGTTAACTGGAGTTGAGGTACAGATCAGCCATGATCTAAGTGAATGGTAAAACAGACCTGAGGAGCTGTGAACGGTCTCCTCCAGTCCTCACAAGGACAATGATGAAGAGGACAATGTTAGCAATAGAAAGGACAACTCGGTGGTTTTACAAGTCAGAGGGTGTTCCAGGAACATACAGAGCCATTGAAAGAATAGGTTTAGGTGAAAATCTAGGACAGTGCTTCCCAAACTATGGGTCGCAAACTCTGTTGGGGTCGCAGAAACAGCAGATAGGGTCCCGAGCTCCCCCTCCTCTGAGACTACTCCCTGCTTGGGCACTTAGGCCCAGGCAGGGTCTGGCCATGTCCCTGCCCTGCTCCTTTCCTAGTGTCTCTCCAAGGCATTGCAGAGGAGAGTGATGGACCTGGCAGGTCAGCAGGGTGACTTCATAAACGTTTTGCATAGGCTGCAAACCCAGAATAAGCAGCTATTGGTCCTGCATTTGCACCGAGCGGAGCCGCAGCTGTGGGGCTTCTCTCAGTTACAGGCCCAGATTAACGGCCGCCATCTTTATAGGGGGCAAACCGCAGCAGGGTGCATGTCTAGCCACCATCTTTATAGGTGGCAAAGTGCAGCAGGGTGCATGTCTAGCCACCATCTTTAAAGGGGGCAAAGTGCAGCAGGGTGCATGTCTAGCCACCATCTTTATAGGGGGCAAAGTGCAGCAGGGTGCATGTGTAGCCGCCATCTTTATAGGGGGAAAAGTGCGGCAGGGTGCATGTCTAGCCACCATCTTTATAGGGGGCAAAGTGCAGCAGGGTGCATGTCTAGCCACCATCTTTAAAGGGGGCAAAGTGCAGCAGGGTGCATGTCTAGCCACCATCTTTATAGGGGGAAAAGTGCAGCAGGGTGCATGTGTAGCCGCCATCTTTATAGGGGGAAAAGTGCGGCAGGGTGCATGTCTAGCCACCATCTTTATAGGGGGCAAAATGCAGCAGGGTGCATGTGTAGCTACCATCTTTATAGGGGGCAAAGTGCAGCAGGGTGCATGTGTAGCTACCATCTTTATAGGGGGCAAAGTGCAGCAGGGTGCATGTGTAGCCATCCTGTGCCAGGAAGTAGGAGAGGGGCTTCACCAAGTCTTCCATCACTGGGGAAAATGGGGAGCTTTACTGAAACCTACATAAGTACATGAAAAAATAACATTTTACAAAGTAGATTAAAATGCAGATTTTCATATTTATATGATGATCTATAATGTTCAAACTTTAATAATTATACACTGAATATTACTATGCTGCTTTATTGCTGTTTTGTTTTTGCTGGTGGCTGGGGTCACATTAATTTTCAAACGTTAAAAAGGGAACACATTGGAAAATAGTTTGGGAAGCAGTGATCTAGGATACGGCAGAATATTTGAAATGGTGGTTTCGGATCAGGCTTTACTAGCAATGGTGAGGATGGGTTATTAATAGCTGGATATAGGGTATACAAAAAGGGCCGTCAGTCCGAGCATTAGAAACAGGAGGGCCACTGATTTGACTTCGTCGGCAGGCAAGTCGCTAGAAGGGATTATTAGAGATCAGTGATTATCACGAAAGGGAAAGGGATATTACGCAAGTGTAAAAAAGCTAAAGAAACTGGAAATCGAAGAGCAAACAGTGAATTAATAAAACAGGGGAAGTGAGACGGAAATAGGTTCCAACAGGACAGGCGGCTGTGGCGCTATTTTTTTGTTTACCTGATGGGTTTCAGCGCCATCATCGCGTCGCGGCGTTTCTCCTTCTTCTTCAGTTCCGACTCGGCTGATTTAAGTTTATCCGGGACAAGCCGCAGCTTCGACTGCAGGTCATCGATGATGTCCTGTAACTCGGCCTCCGAGGGGAAAATGCGCTGGCAGACGGGGCAGCAGGGCTCGTTTTCCTCAGTTAGCTGGTTGATAAACTCTCTGTAGACGGCCGTCGCTCCGGAGAGCATAGCTGGAAAAACAGAAGGATCAAGAGATAAAAGGAACAAAACCCGGATTTTAGTTTTCAGGTAGAGATGCTGACTGGAGGGGGCGGGGGGTGGTCAGCGGAGCAGAGGGGAATTTAATTCCCCGTATCAGGCAGGAGGGTTCTTTTACCCCCCTTATTCCTCCATGAGATGTGGGCGTCACTGGCTAGGACAGCATTTGTGGCCTATGCCTAGCTGCCCTTGAACTGAGTGGCTCGCCAGCCATTTCAGGGGGTAGTTAAGAGTTAACCACATTGTTGTGGTTGATGCTGGTGCCTCTGGGTTTAAACTATTGCCATTGTGTGAGCGATAGGCTTTAATAGGCTGAAGTAAAGGTTTGATTTAAAACATTAAATTTCTGCCACAACGAAAGTTGACTGTGAAAAGAAGCTTCGCGCCTCTTGCTCACTTTGACACCGTAAAGTCTGACCTCTCTTTTTCACTGCCTCTAGGGCGAGATGGTGGTGTAGGGCCAATGCCGCTGCGCTGGTAATCCAGAGGCCCAGGCTAATGCCCTGGGGACACGTGGAATTTAAATTCAATTAACAAATCTGGAATAGTTAGCCTCAGTGAAGCTGTAATCGATTGTTGTAAAAACCCACCCGATTCACTCATGTCCTTTCTCTCCTTCCTTGAGGGAAGGAGATCTGCCATCCTCTACCTGGTCTGACCGACATGTAACTCACACAGCAGCAGTTTGCCAATGCTATGCAAAGTTATGTTTCTACGCAGCAGTTACCTGTTACATTGTCTCCAAAAATACAGGACGAAGCATAGAAAAAAAAAGTGATATAATTAATTGCCTGCCTACAGGATGTGTGTCTTTTTTTTCCAAATAGGAGTTGATTCCCATTACCCAATATCTGACAATGTAGTGGTTTAAACCCAGCGGCCACACCATCTCCTTGCAATTGGAACTGCACACTTGTGTCTTTTGTCCACTTCATCAACTTCCCTGAAGGTGGAACAGCAAAACACATGAGGCAATGTAATGTAATGTGATAGAGAGTGGCAAAACATCAGCGGAGAGCTTTGACTTCAGCTTCTTATCCAATATCTTCTGAACTCAGTATGGACAAACAAGCATCAGATATGGAATACACGAGATGTGTAATGCTAGAGGAGGCTGCAGAGTTGGGGAGTAGCAAAATCCTGCAGTGATTTAAACACAAGGTCAGCACTTTGAATTTGAACCAATGAGGAGCCAGGAACTAACGTAGGTCAGCAAGAACAAGGGTTTTGGGAAAGGGAACTAAAGTTTACAGAGGGTGGTGTATGGAAGGTCAAAGGATTGAACATCTGAATGCACGAGACTATCTGTGGCAGTGGCCAAGCAGAGGACGGCGAAGGTGGCCAGGATACAAAGATTGTGTTAAGGCAGTGGATGATCCCTTTGTTCTTCCCAGCACAGAGTTGGAGGGAATTGGAGCCAAATTACTAGTTGACAGGCATCAGTCTGACAATACAGAGACAGCCGAGAGATTGTAAGGTATTGAATGGAGCTGGGTGTCAGCAGCATAAATATGAAGTTGACCCCATGTCTGTGGACAATGCTGGCAAGAGGAAGGGCGCATACCAAAGAGAAGATTGGGTCAAGGATGGGTCCATGGGTGCTGGAAGGGGTGGAAGCGGTCTCTCAAGGTGATGGCGTGGATTGGAAGAGAACTATTGGTTGAGATGATCCAGCTCCTCATTGGGTAGGTAAGAATGGAACCAAACAAGGTCAGCTCCACGAAGGTGAAGATCTGAAGAAAAACACAGAAAAGGGAATGGGTGGCTTGGCCATCTCAGAGGGGGCAAAGAAGTTGAGAAGGGATAAAACAGAGTCAGGTCACAGGGAATGCTGTTTGTGGCTCTGGTGTTCCTATGTGGTGCTAAAGGGGAACATCACATTAGAGGGACTCAAACCGGGAACTGCTGGAGAGATCTGGTAGGTGAGAACATGTCCAAAGACTTTGAAGAAAACAAAAGCTTTGGAAATGGGTCAGTAATTGACAAGGACAGGACAGCTAAGCCGTTTACTTTTCGAGAGGGGTGATGATGGAGTTTTGAAGGGGGGAGGGGTAGAATTTGAGGAGAGGGAGCTATTTATAACCTCAACCAGCGTGGAGTCTGAGGATAGGAGTTTCAAGTCAGGAGGTCAATGGAAATAGGCTTGAGGAAGGAAAGGGTGAGTCTCATGAATGATTTAGGATGGTAGACAGCTGTGTCAGAGGAGAGTAAGGCTTGCTAAGATTGATATGGTCTATTCAGATCTGGTGATGGGCTACTATGCCAATTGTGCAATAAATATGCTCAAATCTGCATCCCTTAGACCAGAGGCATTGGCAATGTGGCAGATCAGGGAGTACAACTGAGACAGAAGACAGTAAAAGGTTCTACTGAGAATAAGGGCTAAGGCGGTGGCAATGGGAAGTTGAAAAAAAAGTAATAGTTGCAGAGGAATTGCAGTTAATAAAGCCTAAACAGCTTGAAGTTGACTGAGCAAGCATTTTTAAACCCGAGGCAAATGCAGAGGGAGGTAAAGTGTAGAGGGATCAGAATAGGTGGGTGATGAAAAATTGGAGGAGGTAGCTGGAGAAGACACAGTCAGAGATTGGAACCACGGGAGTAAAGAGAGTAAGAGAGATGGTGAAGTCAGGGGGTGGCCACTGTTATGGTCAGGAGAGTCATTCACTGTAGAGGCTGAGGGAGGAAAGGATAGCTATCTTAGCAAGAACCTTGGGCTAAGATATGGGTAAGGAGATTGGTAGTTAGTAAATATTTTGAAGCAAAGGGGAGAGACATGGAACAGGGCTCAGTGCTTGATGGAGAAGAAGATGCCAGCCAAGGAGGGAGAGAAGCAAAGGGGAAGCTTGGTGAGAAAGGCCATGTGACCCTTGTGGTGGTCTGAGCCAAAAAGATGGTGGAAACTATGAAAAAATGGGCAGGTATTAATAAGAGGCATGGTTTCACCATCCAGTCACCAAATTTCAGTCCGATGCAGGAAGTCAATAGAGAGTCACGCTCAACAAAGTCACGGGTGACAAGGAATCAGTTCCTATCCTCACCTCTTTGCTTTGAGGTCTTTTCGATGTCATCCTGAAGTTTATACAGGTCACTCTCAAAATCCTGGCCTCCACACACATCAAAGAGCTTTTCCTCAGAGTCAGAGAGTTGCCGTTCTTTTCTTCTCAGTCCATCAGTTGTGTGATTTTTGTTCTGGTCTGCTGAAGCCAACTCCTTACTAAAAATTTCAGAAAAAATAATTAATGTAAAATCTAACAGGAATTTATGTAGTAGCACAGTGGTCTCAACCTTCATCTCTTTCCTCCATTTAAATTGGGAATCCTGGCTATGAATCAAGTACTAAGAGGCCTTCGGGGTGAGAAGTTTGCCAATTCTGTCAAGGGTACTCGGCCTGAAATAGAGTGAATGGGTAAATAAGATTTAAAAGGGGTGATAGCGGAAACAGGTGGGTATACATATCAGGAAAGGATCAACAGCTGAGCCTCTTCTGAGGCGGCTGAGGGGTGACCTAATAGAGGTCTTTAAAATTATGAAACGTTTTGACAGAGTGGATGGAGAGAGAATGTTTCCTCTGGACGGGAAAAGCATAATTAGAGACCATCAATATAAGATGGTCAAGAAGAAATCCAATAAGGCGGTTCAGAAGAAACTTCCTTCCCCAAAGAGTGGTAAGGATTTGAAACTCGCTACCACAGGGAATGAACAGCATAGACGCATTTAAGGAGAAACCAGACAAGCATTTCAGGGAGACGGAAGGGAGATTGGTAGATTTAGTTGAGGAAAGATGGAAGGAGACTTGAGTGCAGCATAAACACTGGCATGGACTAGTTGGGCTGAATGGCCTCCTCCTGTGCTGTGTATCCTATGTAATCCCAAGCAATAAACTATCTTTTTTCCATTGGTTGTTAAATAAGTAGTTATTTTTTTTAAACAAGTACTGACTGGTCTGTTTTGATTAGCAGCTACTTATTATTTGGGTATAATATTTCAAATGGTGCAGTGTGATTTTTCACTGACAATTTAAAAGTGATTGAATTGCCTATTTGTGCTACTCTTGTTAGGAGTGAATTTAATTGCAAGAGCAAAGCAAAGGGAGAAGGCAGTAGAAGGTTTTCCACTGTAGTGTGGTTGGCTTGAAACCAAATTTCTGAATCCATTTATTATGCACAGCAGCCGAAAATAGTGGTGTGTGGGAACGTCTGAAGCGATGTAATAGATACACAACGCTGGTTACCTGTGACAACGCTGGTTACCTATGTCAACGCTGGTTACCTATGACAATGCTGGTTACCTATGACAACGCTGGTTACCTATGACACGGACCACAACAGAGATATATCAGGTGAATCCCAAAGGCACCATGGTCCAAGCAAAAAAAATGAAAGGAGAAAAAAAAGCAAGGGATAGACAAATCTTTTCTACGATAGGAGTCCTAAATGACCCTGTTATCTCCTAGTGGGCAGGTAAGAAGTATAACAGAGCAGGCACAAGCAGAGTGAACTGTCTCAAGTCCTAATTCATGTGGGAATCACTTGCATTGGAAACAATCAAGCTGAAATTTGGACGAGTTAGGCATTAGAATAAAGTTGCAGGACCTAATCATTTAGAGCAATAATTTCAGGATTGCTCCCCATTTAAGGCCAGTTGGGGGAAGATTAGACACAATAATGTGAGGCTTGATTGATGGGGTTGAAAGAAGGGTTTCAGATTCCTGGAGCATTGGGATGAGCTCTGGGGTAGCAAGAAGCTCTAAAGGCAGAATGGACTTCAACCGAGCTAATCTGTAAAGCACCAATATCCTTGCAGGAGGTAAGAACAGCAGTTGGGGGTATTTAAAGGTTGAAGTCTCAGGCAAATGTTGGAGTGTGTGTGTAAGGGGCAAAGAGTAAAGAAAATGAAAGGGCAAAACAATTTAAACTAGTAAGCTCAGGAAAGGGGCTGCTGTGTATAGACACAAACACCAGAGCAGACGAGAGAGTTATTAAGCAGTAGGAGAGCAAAGAATTTAAAAAAAAAATTGACAAGGCATTCAGAGGATAATGAATTGTTAGACCATTAGAAATAAAGTTGGGAAACTACAGACATTAAAGAGACATAAGGTAAGTGTGGCAGAAGCTTAGTTTCTCAGGGCGAGAATCCACGCAAAATATTCCTGTCTATAAAAATCCGAGAGAGAGGTATGGTGGAGGCTTTATTGATTAAAGACGCAATTGTTGCCAAACAGAGAAAAACTATTTTAATTGATAATGTTTGGAGAGTCTGTCTGCGTATATTGGGAGAATGTTCTTGAATACTGAATATCACTGGTCTCTCTCTGTAGAGTAAACTTTGATCATTCTAAGATTTGTCGACAATTTCAGCGATTTGCAGGAGGCACCGTGATGAAATAAGGAGGAAGTTGCATGACAAAATGACACGAATCAAGGCTCATCAATATGGGTTTATCGGAGTAGAGTTCACATGTGGTTAATGTGACCGCTCTTCAAGCAAATACTGAACATGTAGACAGAGAGAAGCTGTGGGTTTGATTTTTTTAGCCTTTTAAAAGCTTGGATAAAACAGTACATGGGCGACTTATTAAGATTAAACACCATGATATTAAGTGTGAAGTGGCAGCAAAGATAGAGGAATTTCATCTTTCCCGTTTCCCACAATAGCCAACACGATGTCTGCCTAAAGTGACATTGTCAATGTGTGCCGATGGTTTTGCGCCACAGGTTCATGCCTACTCGGAACTAGATTGAGGCGAAACAAACTATTTTTGCATAAAACCCTCATAATCAGCAAAGATGTTCACCCCATTAGTCTGGGAAGGGGGATTTGAACCCAGCTTTAACAAGTGTTGTTTATTCCAGTAAACCACCCAGTCCCTGTTATTGAAACATCTATGAATTAATAACCTAGAAATTCCATTGGGCAGGTTTCACAGAATGGTAGAGAACACAAATACATTCTCTCCCAATAGACACACCTGTATAAAACATTACAGAGGGTTTGTCACTTGAACTTCCTATTTAATCTCATAACGCAGGGAACCCCAGATGCCAGCAGGTAGAACCAGTGAGAACCTCATGTTGCATATTGCTCAACACTGCCACCAGCTGGCCCTCTTTGTTCCTGCACAGAGGGTGGCAGGACATTCAGCTATATCATCTATGACAGATATAGGCACTATGCCATGTGGGCAGAAGTCTTCTGAAACTGACCCTGGTGATTATGCAAAGTGGAGGCGATCTGGAAAGTCTACGACACACCAGCAAAGATTTTCCAGAGAACGCATGCACGTACCAACAACCATGGTGCGGCAAGCAGATAACTCAATGTTTCAACAGTGCAGTTCCTGGTCATATATCCCAGAGACCGAGCTGCAGAGTACTTCATTTTTGGTGTTCACTTTAGGTAAAGCACACCTCAGACTTTTGCAAAAATTTACAATATCCATTGACCAGAAACTGAACTGGACTAGCAATATAAGTATGGTGGCTACAAGAGCAGGTCAGAGACTTGGAATCCTGCGGCAAGTATCTCACCAAAAGCCTGTCTACCATCTACAAGGCACAAGTCAGGAGTGTGATGGAATACTCCCCGCTTTGCCTGGAGGAGTGCAGCTCCAACATCACTCAAGAAGCTCGACTCCTTCTAGGACAAAGGTTGATTGGCATCCTACAATAAACATTCACTCCTCCACCACTGACGCACAGTGGCAGCAGTGTGTACCATCTACAAGATGCACTGCAGTAACTCACCAAGGCTCCTTTGCCAGCACCTTTCAAACCTGCGACCTCTACCAGCTAGAAAGACAAGGGCAGACACATGGGAACACCACCACCTACAAGTTCCCCTCAAAGTTACACACCATCCTGACTTGGAACTATATTGTCATTCCTTCACTGTCACTGGGTCAACATCCTGGAACTCCCTACCTAAAAGCGCTGTGAGTGTACTACGCATGGACTGCAGCGGTTCAAGAAGGCAGCTCACCACCACCTTCTCAAGGGCAATTAGGGACGGGCAATAAATGCTGGCCTGGCCAGTGAAGCCCACGTCCCATGAATGAAAAATGGAGATTTCTGATTTCCAATCTGCTCTAGAAATATCTAATTTCACAGAACGTGGAAAGTTAATGCTATGTGACTTCAACTGCACCAAGGGATAGATGTATTACCTGAGCAGTACAACTTTTGTTCCTGTCAGTGATTTAATTACTTGAAAACATGGAACTAATTGTTTTTCTGTGTGGGACGCACAAGGGTTTAAATAGGAGATTTCCCATTTGTATTGCCTCTGATGAACAAGCAAAAAGAACTTGCATTAGGTGGGACCTTTCACAACTTCAGCATGTCCCAAAGCTCTTTGTCATTAATGAAGTCATTTCCTTTGGAAGCGTAGTCACTGTTGTAACGTAGGAAACCTGGCAAGCAATTTGTGCACAGCAAGATCCCAAGCTAGCTGCTGTCATTAGCTGGCAGGGCGATATGTTGCAGATACAGCTTTAGCAGGAAGGTACATGCTGCTGCAAACGAGAGTAGTGTATGGTTCACTTTAATGGCACTACAGCTCAAATCCTTTAGGCAGGAAACATTTTTCCTCGGTATGTTTGTTCACTGAATGCTGAGACTGTACAAAAAGAAAGGAAAAGTACAAATTCCAGAAATCCGGAACAAAAGTACAGCAAGTCAGTCAGCATCTGTGGAACAGAGCAGATCATAGCATTATAGAATTGTGACATTACAGAAAGAGGCCATTCAGCCCAGCATGCCTGTGCAACTCACATTGCAACTCACCTATTCCCACTCCCCTATCCTGTTTCCCTGTCACCCTGCAAGTACTTTTTCTCTTCAGACAATTATCCAATTCCCTTTTGAAAGCAATTGAGTCTGTCTCCAACACACTCTCAGGCAGTGTATTCCACACTGAATCTGTCTCCAACACACTCTCAGGCAGTGTATTCCACACTGAATCTGTCTCCAACACACTCTCAGGCAGTGTATTCCACACTGAATCTGACTCCAACACACTCTCAGGCAGTGTATTCCACACTGAATCTGCCTCCATCGCACTCTCAGGCAGTGTATTCCACACTGAATCTGTCTCCAACACACTCTCAGGCAGTGTATTCCACACTGAATCTGTCTCCAACACACTCTCAGGCAGTGTATTCCACACTGAATCTGTCTCCAACACACTCTCAGGCAGTGAATTCCACACTGAATCTGTCTCCAACACACTCTCAGGCAGTGTATTCCACACTGAATCTGCCTCCATCACACTCTCAGGCAGTGCATTCCACACTGAATCTGTCTCCAACACACTCTCAGGCAGTGTATTCCACACTGAATCTGCCTCCATCGCACTTGCAGGCAGTGTATTCCACACGGAATCTGCCCCATCGCACTCTCAGGCAGTGTATTCCACACTGAATCTGTCTCCATCGCACTCTCAGGCAGTGTATTCCACACTGAATCTGTCTCCAACGCACTCTCAGGCAGTGCATTCCACACTGAATCTGTCTCCAACACACTCTCAGGCAGTGTATTCCACACTGAATCTGTCTCCATCGCACTCTCAGGCAGTGTATTCCACACTGAATCTGTCTCCAACACACTCTCAGGCAGTGTATTCCACACTGAATCTGTCTCCAACACACTCTCAGGCAGTGTATTCCACACTGAATCTGTCTCCAACACACTCTCAGGCAGTGTATTCCACACTGAATCTGTCTCCAACACACTCTCAGGCAGTGTATTCCACACTGAATCTGCCTCTATCGCACTCTCAGGCAGTGTATTCCACACTGAATCTGTCTCCAACACACTCTCAGGCAGTGTATTCTCACTGAATCTGTCTCCAACTCACTCTCAGGCAGTGTATTCCACACTGAATCTGTCTCCAACACACTCTCAGGCAGCAGGCAGTGTATTCACACTGAATCTGCCTCTATCGCACTCTCAGGCAGTGTATTCCACACTGAATCTGTCTCCAACACACTCTCAGGCAGCAGGCAGTGTATTCACACTGAAGCTGCCTCTATCGCACTCTCAGGCAGTGTATTCACACTGAATCTGCCTCTATCGCACTCTCAGGCAGTGTATTCCACACTGAATCTGTCTCCAACACACTCTCAGGCAGTGTATTCCACACTGAATCTGTCTCCAACACACTCTCAGGCAGTGTATTCCACACTGAATCTGTCTCCAACACACTCTCAGGCAGTGTATTCCACACTGAATCTGTCTCCAACGCACTCTCAGGCAGTGTATTCCACACTGAATCTGTCTCCAACACACTCTCAGGCAGTGCATTCCACACTGAATCTGTCTCCAACACACTCTCAGGCAGTGTATTCCACACTGAATCTGTCTCCATCGCACTCTCAGGCAGTGCATTCCACACTGAATCTGTCTCCAACACACTCTCAGGCAGTGTATTCACACTGAATCTGTCTCCAACACACTCTCGGGCAGTGTATTCCACACTGAATCTGCCTCTATCGCACTCTCAGGCAGTGTATTCACACTGAATCTGTCTCCAACACACTCTCAGGCAGTGTATTCCACACTGAATCTGTCTCCAACACACTCTCAGGCAGTGTATTCCACACTGAATCTGTCTCCATCGCACTCTCAGGCAGTGTATTCCACACTGAATCTGTCTCCAACACACTCTCAGGCAGTGTATTCACACTGAATCTGTCTCCAACTCACTCTCAGGCAGTGTATTCCACACTGAATCTGTCTCCAACACACTCTCAGGCAGCAGGCAGTGTATTCACACTGAATCTGTCTCCAACACACTCTCAGGCAGTGTATTCCACACTGAATCTGTCTCCAACACACTCTCAGGCAGTGTATTCCACACTGAATCTGTCTCCATCGCACTCTCAGGCAGCAGGCAGTGTATTCACACTGAATCTGCCTCTATCGCACTCTCAGGCAGTGTATTCCACACTGAATCTGTTTCCAACACACTCTCAGGCAGTGTATTCACACTGAATCTGTCTCCATCACACTCTCAGGCAGTGCATTCCACACTGAATCTGTCTCCAACACACTCTCAGGCAGTGTATTCACACTGGATCTGTCTCCAACACACTCTCAGGCAGTGTATTCCACACTGAATCTGTCTCCAACACACTCTCAGGCAGTGTATTCCACACTGAATCTGTCTCCAACACACTCTCAGGCAGTGTATTCCACACTGAATCTGTCTCCAACACACTCTCAGGCAGTGCATTCCACACTGAATCTGTCTCCAACACACTCTCAGGCAGTGTATTCCACACTGAATCTGCCTCCAACACACTCTCAGGCAGTGTATTCCACACTGAATCTGTCTCCATCGCACTCTCAGGCAGTGTATTCACACTGAATCTGTCTCCATCGCACTCTCAGGCAGTGCATTCCACACTGAATCTGTCTCCAACACACTCTCAGGCAGTGTATTCACACTGAATCTGTCTCCAACACACACTCAGGCAGTGTATTCACACTGAATCTGTCTCCAACACACTCTCAGGCAGCAGGCAGTGTATTCACACTGAATCTGTCTCCAACACACTCTCAGGCAGCAGGCAGTGTATTCACACTGAATCTGTCTCCAACACACACTCAGGGAGTGTATTCACATTGAATCTGTCTCCAACACACTCTCAGGCAGCAGGCAGTGTATTCACACTGAATCTGTCTCCAACACACTCTCAGGCAGCAGGCAGTGTATTCACACTGAAGCTGCCTCCATCGCACTCTCAGGCAGTGTATTCCACACTGAATCTGTCTCTATCGCACTCTCAGGCAGTGTATTCCACACTGAATCTGCCTCCATCGCACTCTCAGGCAGTGTATTCCACACTGAATCTGTCTCCAACTCACTCTCAGGCAGTGTATTCCACACTGAATCTGTCTCCAACACACTCTCAGGCAGTGTATTCCACACTGAATCTGTCTCCATCGCACTCTCAGGCAGTGTATTCCACACTGAATCTGTCTCCAACACACTCTCAGGCAGTGTATTCCACACTGAATCTGCCTCCATCGCACTCTCAGGCAGTGTATTCCACACTGAAGCTGCCTCCATCGCACTCTCAGGCAGTGTATTCCACACTGAATTTATCTCCATCGCACTCTCAGGCAGTGTATTCCACACTGAATCTGTCTCCAACACACTCTCAGGCAGTGTATTCCACACTGAATTTATCTCCATCGCACTCTCAGGCAGTGTATTCCACACTGAATCTGTCTCCAACACACTCTCAGGCAGTGTATTCCACATTGAATTTGTCTCCATCGCACTCTCAGGCAGTGTATTCCACACTGAATGTGTCCATCGCACTCTTGGGCAGTGCATTCCACATTCTGATCGCTTGCTGCGCAAAAGAAATTTCCCTCATGCCGCTGCCACTTCTTTTTGCCATTCACCTTGAATCGGTGTGCTCCGCTTCTTGACCTTTCCGGCAATGGGAACAGTTCCTCCCAATCTCCTCTGTCCGGGCCTCCCATGATTTTGAGCACCTCTATCAAATCTCCTCTCAATCTTCTCCCAAGGAGATCCCCAGCTTTTCCAATTTACCTACATAACCGAAGTCCCTCATTCCTGGGATCATTCTTAGAATTCCTTTTTTGCACCCTCTCTCAAGACTTCATACCCTTCCTAAAATGTGGTGTCCAGGACTGATCACAATATTGCAGTTGAGGCCGAGCCAGTGTTTTATGAAGGTTCAGAACAGCTTCCTCTGCTTTTGTGCTCTGTGCCTGTATTTATAATCCCATATGCCATATGCCTGTCTCAACCTATCTTGCCACCTTCAATGATTTGTACACATGTACCTCCAGGTCTGTCAGATCCTGCACCGCCATTAGGGATTGGAGCCTTTTTAAAAACTTCACACTTCTTTGTACTGAATTTCATCTGCCGTGTGTCTGCCCATTCCACTAGCCTGTCTATGTCCTCTTGAAGTCTATCACTAGTCACCTCACACTTCACAATACCTGTATGTCATCTGTCAATACCGAAATTGTGCCATGTCTAGGTTATTTACGTAGATTATGAGAAGCAGTGCTCCCATCCCTGGGGAATCCGACTACATACCTTCCACCAGTCTGAAAGACAACCATTCACCGCCACCCTATGTTTACTGTCACTCAACCAATTTCATACCCACGGGCTTCAACTTTGCTGACAAATCTGTTGTGTGGCATTTTATCAAATGCTTTTCGGAAGTCCATGTACACCAGATCACCCATTCCTGTTAACTCATCAAAAAGCTCACGTTAGGTAAACATGATTTCACCTGAACAAATCTGTGCTGGCTTTCGTTGATTAGTGCACATTTGTCCAAATTACTGTTAAATTTTGTCCTGGGTTATCACTTCTCAAAGCTTCCCCACCATCGAGGTAAAACTGACTGGCCTTTAGCTGCTGGGTTTATCCTTCGCCACTTTGTTTTTTTGAATTGGGTGTAAACATTTGCAACTCTCCAGTCCTCTGGCACCATCCCTGTATCTAAGGAGAACTGGAAGATTATGGCCAGTGCCTCCACAATTTCCATCCTCAATTCCCTCAGTGTCCCTGATGCATCTGATTCAGCCGAATGACTTATCAATTTTTAAGTACAGCCAGCCTTTCTAATGCCTTCTCTTTGTTAATTTTTAGTGTGTCCAGTGTCTCAACTACCTCCGCTTTTACTGTGTCTTTGGCAATATCTTCTCTCTTGGTAAAGGCAGATGCCAAGCATTCATTTAGTACCTCAGCTATATTGCTGCCTCCAAGCTTAAATCCCCTGCTTGCTCCCTAATTGGTCCCACTTCTTCTGTTAGCGCCGTTTTACTATTTATATGCCGACAGGAAACTTTTGGATTCTCTTCGTTAGCTGTCAGTCTCTTCTCATACCCTCTCTTTGCTTCTCTTATTTGATTTTTCAATTCCCCTCTGAACCTTCTATATTGAGCCTGATTTGCAATTATATTAACGGCCTGACATCTGACACAGGCACCTTTTTTCTGCTTCATCTCACTGTCTCTTTCATCGTCCAAGGAGTTCTAGCTTTGTTCCTTACCCAACAACCAGATGGAAATGTACCTCAGCTGCTCCTTTAAAAGCAGTCCATTGTTCAGTTATATTTTTGCCTGGAAGCAGTACCAACAGGAAGGAAGTTAAAGCCAAAAGCCATGTAGCTGGCAGACATAAAGAACTCCAAGCAGGAAAGCTGGTGAGTGAAGGCACTCAGCACACACACATAGACACAAAGAGAAAGCAGGGAGAGACAGACAGAACAACACAGAGTTCTTGAGAAGAATAAGCAAATCGCTTTCAGGAAGAGGTCAGTTTTTCTGTTTGGCAGAAGAGGGGACAGGAACTCTTGTAGGCACTGTGCAAGCTGGCTAAAAAGGTCAAAAACATGGAAAGCAGTGTGAATAGCAGAGACCCTAGCTTTTCCTGAAAGAGGCCAAACCATGAACCGGGGCATCATTGGCTGGTCGGTTGAAAAGGAACTCTGGTAAGCTACACCATCAGGACTGTCGTGACCCAAGGAAGAGAGGATTCACAGAAGCGTGCCTTGCTGATAATTGTACCTGTGAAATTCAAAAGGTGAAAGCTTTTGTCAGATATGACTCCTGACCTACTCTGCATGAATAAAGAACAGCATGTTGTGGATGTGCAGCTACATATGGCCACAGTTTAACGGGGAGGGGTGCGGGTCCTTGTCCTGTAAGACGTATCCTTATTGTATCGATTATTTAAAGTGAAATTTACATTTTTATTTCAAGTATCATTCATCTGTTAATTCATGATAAATTTACATTGATTCTGATTGTGTTGCAGTAGACGTTACAAAAGACAAAATCTTGTTGGCAATTCCTTCTTTGGGGGCTCATTTGGTAAATATGGTTATTTTGGTTTACGGTTTCCCAGTGGGGATCGTAACACCATAGCCAACCCAAGCCTAATGATACAATGATCACTGTTGCCTTATGACACTTGACCACTTGTCACACCTTATTCCCCAGAATCAGATCCAGTGATGTCTCCTTCCTTGTTGGACTGGAAACATTCTATTCCAGAAAATTATCCTGAATAACCAACGTCAGGCAGATTATAAATAGTATGGGGGATATCACACAGCTGCGCTTGACCCCGGCCTGGAGTTTGAAGGTGTCTGTTTCAGATCTCCCACTCAAGTTGCAGTCCTATTGTCGTGAAGTAATGGCAGGATTGTGGAGATGTTTCTTGTGCACCCAAATCCAGAGAAGCTTGCGATTTCCTGAGTGAAATTGCTTTGGTCAGGTCGATGAATGTAATGAAGTGTTCCTGTTGTTGTTCTTGGCATTTGCCTAGGATTTGTCTGGCAACAAAGAGCATGTCGGAGGTTCCTCTAAAAGGTCTCACACTGTCTCCGGAAGGAATTCCTCAGCCACAGCAAGTAGACAATTTAGGAGAATTGTCCTAAGGAGAATGCGTGTCAGGATTTTCCCAATGGACAAAAAGGAGACACCTTGATAGTTTCCACAGCATGATTCATCTCCCTTCTTGTATCAGTGACACACAAGAGCACTAAAGAAATTCCAGCTTCATTGCTAGTGTCCTTCTTGAAGCCGGCTCCAAAACATTCAAGCAAAACCCTTGCAAAATCAGCTTCAATGGACGAGGCACGGTCAGGATAGCCGAGATGTGTCTTCCCCCGCCAGGTCCTGTTTTCTCAATTCTCAAATGGCCAGCGTTCCAGGAGAGGACAACGAAAATGCTTCAAAGATACGATGAAGGTTCTCCCTGAAGTGCGGCAGCATTGGCATTAATGAATGGGAGGAGTTCGCTATCAATTGATCAAAATGCGACTTGTCCATTGAGCTGCATCAAGCTTTGGGTCACAATGCCTTAGTGATGAGGCAGAGTGGCAGCAGAGAAGGAAAAAGGAGGAAACAAATCCTACACTCCAGATCCCACTGCCTCGTGGGACATTGTGGATCTCTGGGCACGTGGGACACGAGTCGAGAATCAGCCTGTTCAGTCTCATGAAGACCCTTAGCAGAAACTCACAACCTTATGTCGACATCACCCTCAAATTGAGGGACAGGCAGTGACGACGGTCCTGAATAAACTCAGCTCCCTTTTTGTCCTCTGCACTATTACTATTGCAGTCTATATTAGGGTAATTAAAGTCCCCCATTATAACATTCTATAGTTCTTGCATCTCTCTTATTTACTTGCAAACTTGTTTTCTTATATTATTCCCACTAGCTGGTGGCCAATGGATTACACCTAGCAGTAGAATGGTAGCTCTATTGTATCTTAACTCTATTCAAACAGATTTTGTCCTTGACGCCTCTAGGGCATCCTCTCTCTCCAGCATCCTCTCTCTCCACTCTCTCCAGCATCCTCTCTCTCCAGCAGTCCAGTAACCTCCTTTAACTGAAACCACCACCCCTCCTCCTCCTTTCTTTCCTTCCTTATCTTTCCTGAACATTCGGCTTCCAGGAAAATTTAGTATCAGTCTTGTTCTCCTTTGAGTCAGGTCTCCTTTATCACAACGACATCATATTTCCATGTAACTATCTGAAGCTCACCAACTATATTTACCACACTCTCTGCATTCACATACATGCGCAGTAAACTGAATTTAGGCCGATTGCATTTCCTCTTACACTGACCGCACCTAATGCCTTACTATTTCTTACTCTAGTGCAATCTAGCAGTCTCTCAATTCTTTGTGCACCTTGTTTTTCCTCTCCAATGTTACGTCCTGGTTCTCATTGCCCCGCCAAGTTTAAACCCTCCTCAATAGCACTAGCAAACTGCCCATCAAGGCCATCAGTCTTAGCTCTGTTCAGGTGCAACCTGTCCACCCTGTAAAGATCCCATCTCCCCCAAAACGTGCATCAATGTTTCAGGGATCTAAAGCTCTCCTTCCTGCACCATCTCTCCAACCATGCATTTATCTGCTCTATCCTACTTCTATACTCACGAGCTCATGGCACCAGGAGTAATCCGGAGATTGCTATCTTTGGGAACCTGCTTGTTAGCTTCCTTCCACATCCCTAAAATCTGCCTGCAATACCTCATCCCTTTTCAATGTAGGTCGTTGGTACTAATATGGGTCATGACCATTGATTGTTTACCCACTCCCCTCAGGGTGCTCTGCAGCCGTTCAGTGACATCCTTGACTCTGGCACCAAAAAGACATCATACCATCCTGGGTTCACATCTGTGTCCACAGAAATGCCTGTCTGTTCCCCTTACTATTGAATCTGCCAGGGGGTTCTCTACCATGGTCTACCGCAAGCCTACCTTCACTGGTCAATATACGCGTTGGGGTTCTTATAGTTCCATGCGTTATAAGGTTGGTTTTAGTGGCAACTTCGTAAATCGGGCCTGAGCCATTTGCTCGCCATGCAAGCTTGATGCTGAAATAGGGCATCAAAGGCATCCTGCAGGATAATGGCTACCCTGATCAGATCATTTTGCGCTGTATATCGTGCAAACTCAGGAACGGGCCTAAGGCCGTCACTTTTGCCCCTGAAGAGTGCCCAGTCTACCTCAGACTACCCTGGAAGGGCAAGGTATCTCAAAAACTTGAGCAACAGGTGAAGCTAGCCGTTTTATACGGGTACTGTGCAGTAGTAGCACGAGTGGTATTCGCCACTAACAGGATGCTGCCGTCAAGCCAAAAAGACGTACTGCCTACCGCACAAATGAGTAATGTGGTAGATGATTTTCAGTGCCAGTGTGATGCTAGTTATGTAGGCTGTACATCCCAGAGAATGGCGGAGCGTATCAAACAACATGTCATTTCCGTTGTTCACAATGGACAAGGTACAGACTGTACCGAATTAGCCTGTGCTCGCAAAATTCAAAACACAGTGTCCAACATTAGATGTGATTCCGCGATTGGACAACATTTGCTAAATAATCCTCAGTGTGCTAAGAATTACACTGAAAACCAATTTAAGATTGTCAGTGTGGTGCACTTGTGTGTACTGGAAGCTACATTATATTAATACACAGGGCCCTGTTCTTTGCAGACAGGAAGAACAAGTACACACATTGTACCTGTTTCAACTAAACAAAATAAGTGACAGCCATTCGCTGACTCATTCCTCAGGGCAATGCCTTGGACCAATCATTTCTCAGAGTCAAGCAACCTGGTTTAAATTTCAAACAATGCTTGGCAGTTAAATGTCAGTCACCATCAACTGGTGCATTCTACATGGCAACACCTTAGAATCCACTTGCCAACCAATCAGCACACCCTTCTCGTACAGTATAAATTTGTTGCTTTCCCTTACGTTGTATTCTGTAAATTGTCCTGATAAGTGCAAGACCAAAAGCTTTGACAAAATGTTTCTTTCATCAACAATACATAGTACTTCATAGTTTTCCCATCCTAGTTTAAACCACTGTCCAAGTTTAAAGGAAAATAACCATAATATTCACCAACCAATGATCTACTTGTCATCCTGTGATGTCACACCTGGATTTTTTTCTCATTCATTTATTCTTTGTTCTTGCAGTTCTCTCTCCCTCTCGTCCCGCTGTTCTTGCAGCGTTCTCCCGCTCTCTCTGCCGCCACTTTATTGCCGCTGTTCTCCGCAACCTCTCCCTGTTCTCACAGTGCTCTCTCCCGCTGCTTTCTCGCTCTTTGCCATTGCTTTATTACGGCTTTCTTTCCGCACTTGGACCTCCCACTGTTCTTGCAGTGCTCTCTTTCTACCCCACTGTTTTATCCCGCAATGCTCTTGGATCACCCCCTCTCCCTCCCTTTCATCACCACTGCTTTAACCTCCATGTGCTCTCAGACCACCCACTATTCTCGCAGGCTAACATCTTGGATGTAATCAGGCTGGTGATCTGACGAAGTCAGAAGCATTAACTAGCCTGCTCACCCCACAGCTTTTGACTGACCTTCCGAATTTTCCCGGGACTAAAACACTCCACGGTCATCCGTCCATCGGACTGACTCAACAAACTGAAAAATCTCCCTCTGGGGCCACCTCGGCCACTGAGTAATTGTGTAGAAAATGACATGAGTCTCACAATATAGTATTTTGTTCAAATGATGACTCACGCCGTCCACTTTATTAACTGTGATACTGCTTTTCCAATACCTCCCATCATGCCCAGCAGATTAATTATGTTCCATTGGTAAGAATAGTCTTCCTCAAGCTTGTCTGAGTGTGCGCGGTAAGAACTTCCTTCAGTTTTTCCCTACAGTGTAGTACTCCCTCAGCAGTACACTAAAGTGCCAGCTTAGATTTTGTGCTCAAGTCTCCAGAGTGAGGGTTAAACTCACAACCCTGGCTCAGAGATGGGAATGCTACCACCGAGTCAAGGCTGACATCCTGACTGCAACCTAAAGAGCATTGTCAATGGCATGTCACCAGTTTAATGCAACATCATGCATAAAATGCTGCACCATTTTAGTTATTAGGAAACAGTACAGAACAGACATGGGCAATGCAACCAATGAAGGTCAGTTCCAGGAATGGGTTCATTGGAGAGAAGCTTGCATCAACTGATGTCAACGTCACTTTCTACGGCAGCAATCAATTCAATATGAATATGTATTGCAAATATGATGCAAGATGCAGTGCTTCTGATCAAGGTTCATCCCGTAGAGCTCCTTGACGCTGGACTCAGTGCTCTGCAGCTGTTCCCAGGGATGCACTCGGAGACAAACATCAACTACTCCTGGAGGATCATCAACTCTTTGGTCTGCTCAAAACTTGCTGGTCTTCCAGTGCAAAGAGCTGTGCACAACTGTGTGTTATGGACTGGCACGCCCCGAGATCCAGTGCCGAGGCATCAGTCCCGAGATCCAGTGCCGAGGCATCAGTCCCGAGATCCAGCGCCGAGGCATCAGTCCCGAGATCCAGCGCCGAGGCATCAGTCCCGAGATCCAGCGCCGAGGCATCAGTCCCGAAATCCAGCGCCGAGGCATCAGTCCCGAGATCCAGCGCCGAGGCATCAGTCCCGAGATCCAGCGCCGAGGCATCAGTCCCGAGATCCAGCGCCGAGGCATCAGTCCCGAGATCCAGCGCCGAGGCATCAGTCCCGAGATCCAGCGCCGAGGCATCAGTCCCGAGATCCAGCGCCGAGGCATCAGTCCCGAGATCCAGCGCCGAGGCATCAGTCCCGAGATCCAGCGCCGAGGCATCAGTCCCGAGATCCAGCGCCGAGGCATCAGTCCCGAGATCCAGCGCCGAGGCATCAGTCCCGAGATCCAGCGCTGAGGCATCAGTCCCGAGATCCAGCGCTGAGGCATCAGTCCCGAGATCCAGTGCTGAGGCATGTATTAAAGCTTGTAGCAACCGCTGCAAAGGCTCAATGAGGAAAGGCCACATTCAAAGGCCCTCCTGCCATAATACACAGAGAGGATGGGAGCCATCTAAGTCCCCTTGGGAATGTTTGACATGAAATGCAAATATATATGTAGTAGATATAACCTGTAATTTTAAGAAAGTATTTTTTTTTTAAAAAAGCAACCAATCCAACGTGAAAATGCCTTTAATTGCTGTTCACACCTTTATGCACTTGTTGTCCCTTTTCCTTCCCTCATGCCGAAATTTTACATTTCCGTGCAAATGGATTCATCCAAAACGGAAATACCCCAAAATAACTCCGGCTTCCTTACGGTAGAAAATAAACTGGAAAGAGTTACACTTTACGCTGACCAAAATTAGTTCATTACGCCATTCTAATAAGGCTCGATAATATCAGAGAAAAAAAAATACCATAACTGGATATACAGTCATCGCTGTTTCCAACCCCCTCCCCGTCCGATTCCTGTAACACACATCAGGGTAAAGCACAGAGCAGCAATTATCATGCAATCTTTGCAGCTAGTGAGCTCTTGAACTCTGCTGCCATTTTGTGGTTGGCACCCCTATTATTATGTACTGCACTCCTTTCCATTTCTCACCTGATAAGACTCAGATGGTTCCCAAGAGCTCGTGTAGAAGATCTGTCAGCTCAGTGGTAACAGAAGGGAATCGCCCCAACTTAAAATGCGAAGAAAAGTCTCCATTTACTGAAACGTACGTGTTATTTTGAATTTCACAAGAGGCTGATAACCGTCTCGCCAAAAAAATTTTATAGTTACTCACTGAACTTTTCCAGAAGCCTGCACGCAGAAGCATGTAGGTTCAAAGTTGCACACCTCTCAAAATCCTTCACCTTTAAACTTGTTAATAAAACAAAGTCTGCAACTTAGAATCATAGAACGATGCCGTATAGGAGGCCATTCAGCCCATTGTGCATGTCCCAGCTCTTTTTAGTGCAGCTATCCAATTAATCCCCCTCCCCCCTGCTCATTCCCCATAGCCCTGTGATTTATTTTTCTTCAAGCATTTATCCAATCCTTTTTCTTTGAAGTTATTATTGAATCTATGCCCACCCCTCTTTCAGGCAGCACATTCGAGGTCACGACCACTTGCTGTGTAGAGCAATGTTTCCCTTTACTCGCCTCTGGTTCTTCTGCCAATCACCATAAATTGGGGTTTGCCGGTTACCTAAACCCTTCGCCATTTTGAACACCTCTACCTACAGAGAACAACCCCAGCTTCTCCAGTCTCTTGACAAAGCTGAACTCCCTCACCCCGGTCCCATTCTAGTCGATCTCTTCTGCACCCTCTCTATGGCCTCGGCATCCTTCTAAAAGCGTGATGCCCAGAATTGAACGCAATGCTGCAGCTGAGGCCAAACAAGGTTTTGTAACGGTTTAGCATAACATCCTCGTTTGTGCGCTCTATTCCATGCTTAATGAAACCAAGGGTCCCCATACATTATTTTTTTTTCAAAAAAGCTTTCTCAACTTGGTCTGCCACCTTCAAATACTTGTGTAAATACACCGCCAACTCTCCCTATTCCTGCATCCCCCTTTAAAACTGCACCAACTAGCTCATATTGCCTTTCCTCATTCTTCCCACTGTGACAAGGGTGTGTTTTTTTTTTAAAGATACAACTTCTAATTTTTCTCTTCTGCCTGGATTTTTTTTAAAAAAAACCTGAAACCCAGACAGCTACAATATACAGCTTGCATTCCCCAGAATGGGATGGTGACAAAAAAAGACACTCAACCTCCTGGGGTGCGTGAAAGACCCCATCTCCTGCTGGTTTTACGCTATCCTGAAACGTTGAAAATGTTCCGGAGATGGGGCGTCAAAACGCAATTACCTATTCTAAAACAATGACTGCAGCAGGCATGGGTTAATGGAATTTATCTGGAATATACAAGCCAGCAAGGTACTTTAAGATAAAAGCAAAAAAACTGCTGGAAATCCAAAACAAAAATAAAAATACCTGGAAAAACTCAGCAGGTCTGACAGCGTCTGCGGAGAGGAACACAGATAACGTTTCGAGTCCGTGTGACTCTTCAACAGAAGAAGTATGAAGAGTCACACGGACTCGAAACGTTAACTGTGTTCCTCTCCACAGACGCTGTCAGATCAGTTTTTCCAGGTATTTTTATTTTTGTTTAGGCACTTTAAGAGTCTGGTTAACAAGCAGAGGGAGATCAGAATGTTGTACTCAAACAGGCTGCAGAAGCTATTTGGTCTCTCTCTCTCAAGTATTTTGCCTGGATTTGGAAAGTAACCACCCTGAGAACAGAAATCTACTGCAAACCGAGATCTTTTGGGAATAAAACGTGGAAATCTGCTCCATACAACTACACCCAGGAAGGCAACTGAACAATATGGCTGCAACGAGGAATGGCTGCACTGAGAACAGCCAAAGAACAGCTAACCATATACTCATTTGTTTTATCTTCTTCATGAACTGCAAAAAAAAAACTTAAGCTATCTTATTATTCTGCAACCTAGCCTAGTGTGTGAGGGGTGGGTTCAGGGAATGTGTGCGACGTATGAGTAGTGGTTGCGATTTACCTGGTTTATTTTTAATCGGGGAAACAGTTTCAATAAACTTATCTTGTTCTTTGTTTAAATTCAGAAAGCCTGTCTGAATAATTCTTTACAATCTGAAAGCGTAAATAGTGGGACTCCTACAGTATTGGCAAAGCACATCCTCTCTAAATTCACAGAAAATCCTGTGACGGTCAGATCTGGAGTGGGAAAATAGGGAAGTCATTTCGTCCCCCTCATGTGGTTGTAATATAACCAAAATGTATAACTTCAGACATCTAGGCATTACATTTCATCTGACATGGGTCTGCCCATTTCACTAGGCTGTATTCCCCTGAAGTCTCTTTTATTTACGTTATTGTATACAACATCTCCGATTTTTGTATCGTTTACAAAACTTCGAAATCATGCCCCTGCCCTCTGCATACCCAACTCCAGGTCATCATTGTACATCAAAAAGAGCAGCGGACCTAATACTGACCCCTGGTTAACACCACTGCATATTTCCCTCCAGTCTGAAAAACAATTTTTCACCACTGCTCTCCGTCTCTTAACCAATTTCGTATTCACGTTGCCACAGTTCCTATAATCCACAGCTTTAACTTTGCAAACATGCCCATTATGCGGCACTGTATTAAAAGCCTTTTGAAAGTCCAAAGAGACAGTACTACCCTCATCATCCCACTCCATTACTTCAAAGAACACGATTATATTAGTCAGGCATGATTTGCCTTTAGCTAATCCATGTTGACTTCATTTGGGTGGGTTTATGAAACCCTTGCAATGCAGACTGAGATTCTTCATCAAGTTCTCACTCTCCACTCCAAGTGCCTAGATTTTAGTTAAGCTTCATTATGGCTGAAATAAGACCTTGGAAAAATTCCAGGAGAGAGCTACAGAAATGATTCTTAGATTGAACAACCCCAGCTTCTCAGTTAGGCTCAAGGACCTAGGTCTATTTACTTTGGAGTAGCGTACGACCAAGGTAACCTGATGGAGGTCTATAAAATAATTGAAGAGCTGTATTTCTAGTCCAAGTTAACAGATTAGAGAGGAACAGGGGGGCATGAGTTTAAACCGTGCAAGAATAGAAACAGACTGGATGTTTGGTGGTTTGTCTTTTCGCAGAGAGTAACGAGCTCCGGAATACATTGCCGGCTGATGTGGTGAATACAGACTCATTGTATGTCTTCAAAAAGCATCAGGTGCAGCTTATGAATGAGACAGAGATCACATCATATAGAAGATTAGCATCTTCATAGATTACACCTGGTCAATGCGACCTCTTGGGCTGGTTTCAGTTGCCTGAGGGGGTCAGAGGGGGACTTTCCAGGGTATTTCCCCACCTTCCCCAGCCACCTAAGTTATTTCACCTCCCCCAGGTGATGAGCTGGCTGCCAGTGGCTATTGGATGTATCCAATGGTGGAATTATGGATGGGAATGGAGAAGTGTCTAGTCATGATCCTTCTGCCATCATGGTGTGGGGCAGGCTAGATGAAACAGCTGACCTTTCCCTACCCTTAACTTTATAGCCTTCCACTCATGATCCACTTGTTGAAGATTCTCTACTGCAGCTTGTAAATCATTTAAAATTAAAATGAAGGGTTTCTTTCCTGTTTAATCACAAGATTCCATGAAAATCATTAACTACTAATGTAAAGCCACACAAATGTGTCACAGACCTGACTCTGTGTAAACTGAGTAATTGTCATCATGTTTGAGAGAAGGAAAGCAAGTCTTCAAAGGATTTAAAACGATCCAGCATCTATCTATGGAAGAATTTCTAAGCACCATTTGATCAATCAGGAGCATCTAATCTCAGTTTGAGTTTTCAGTGGCTGGATTTTCACACTGGGAAACCTAAATCTTGTAGCCAGCAATATACATCCCAATTAAAAAAAAAGACAAAGGCAAAATTAGTTAAGGATAAGGAAAAAAAAAAATCTTTGTTAGAGAAAGAACTATTGTGTTTGCGAGGGAGGAGAATTACATTTTACTGTGGCGATTTTAACCAAACCTGTCCATTGGAAAACAAACCGGATCGGGTGCAACATTGCTTTTAGCGCCTTCATCGTGATTTCCTTTTTATTAACATAAATGTGTAAAATCCAGCTTCCTTCACAATGCTTTAGGCTTCTCACCTGACTAGTTAGGTTATAATTAGGCCCATTGTACCTACTTTTCTGCTCCTTCAATCAGAACACGTAAAATCAATGACCATGTATTTTAGGTAAATTGACTGAGATTATGCCCCTAACTCACAGGCTAAAAGGACATAGCTAACATTCTTAAATCCACATTCCTCTTTACTCAAAAATCACACGAATGAGAGAGATCAGGATTCAGTATTACTGACATTTGACCATTATTGCTAACTTGTGTGCATGTAATCATTTACTGCAATACATTAAAATCATTGTGTATAACAAATAAATCCTATAACACCTTAAAGTTATGGTACTTTCATCACACTTGCTTGGCACATATAATCAAACCTGTAATCTCTACCAGCTCAGGCAAGGGCACCAGATGCATGGGAACACCACCATCTGTAAGTTCCCCTCCAAGTCTTGCACCATCCTGGCTTGGAACTATACCGCCGTTCCTTCACGGTCGCTGAATCAAAATCCTAGAACTCAATCCCAAATTGCACCGTGGGTGTACCTACCCCGCATGGACTGCAGTGGTTCAAGAAGGCGGCTCACCACCACCTTCTCAAGGGCAGTTAGGGATGGGAAATAAATGCTGGCCCAGCCAGTGATGCCCACACCCCATGAACAAATAAAAAAGAAGTGCCTTTGAGTGACTCCTCCCAGGTCTTACCTTACTCTTCTAAATGTTAGTGGTGTTGTGCTCCGCAGGGTCATCTGCTCGAACCTTACTAAAATCAGGCCACTCAGCGGCATCTTCTAGAATGATGTGCTTTCTAATTTTATTTTTTAATTAGAGGTTTTGTTTTCAAATTAAAAAGTAGCCAAGAGCCGCAAAGGACATTGTGGAGCGTTCTCCTGGTGCCACAGTGCTGAGATGCACTCAATTCCACTCCATGCAATCTTCAGCCTGCAACCCAAGCCACATCCCTTCCACTACTTAAAACCAAGGGCTTGCAGGCTTGCCAGATCCCTCCCACTCCTGAATCTGAGGGAAGGGAAGATTAAGACTGGACACCTGCCCTTCCCCTCACTCCTCCACCCCACCCAGTGCTGGGATATTCTCGGCCTGCACCCAGTGCTGACACACCTCTGGTACATTTTTAAATGCTCCCAGACTCTTGTTCTCCTCCTCCTCTCCCACAGCATTGTCAGACTGTGGACTACCATACTGACCATCCCAGTGCTACCAAACCCGTGGAGCCATCCATCAAACAAATCCAGCATTTCACCCTCTCTGCAGTACCGCTGCAGCTCATAAATATTCCCAAAATCTACAGTATGATCCTCAAAATCCCACGTCACAAGGTAAAAATCTACTTAAGTCACTGTAAATTGGTGTCCCCAATAAAATAGTACATATTACATGACTTTAGACCTTTAAGATTACAAAACATTGTAACCTGGCTCACTATACCACAGACGATTCTCTAGTTTTTCACGAAGAACTGAAGTATCTTTGCAACGGTTATATTTTGTCTATTTTATTACAAAGGACTTCAATACTACCATATTCCTCCAGGTGGCAACCCAGAGGTGCTCCTGTCCCCATTTCGCACAGTACTATCATTGGAACTTTGCTGATGCACTAATGCAGGAATTACTCAATGGAACAGATCGTACAGGATATTGACATTTACAGCTGTCTGTGTAATGGAAGTAAGGACAGAGCGATTTTCTGAATTATCAAATGAACAGTTCACATCACTGGATCTGAACCTCTGAATATATATTTCCTCCACAGTCCAAGCTTCTAGCAGAGGCTGTGGCCTTGGGAGAGGGAGAGTAACCAGTCCACAGGGTCCTTTCAAGTATAATAGTGTTCAATCACAGGAAATGGTTCATCTTCAAGGACTAAGAACATTCTGGAAGAATTTGCTTTTTAAAAGACACTGTTCCTTAAAGGCAAGGACTCTGTTTTTCTTGGAAGAGACATCCATTTACAAGAAAAGGTAGTTAAGCAGGTGTAAAGAAACTGGAAACCTCTTGACCCTGGTGGACTGTGTACAAAAGGCGTCACACAGAAGTTTATGGCTCTTGGAAAAATAAAACATGCCTGGAACTGTGTTTAAAAGTTGGTTTTGCTTTGAGAAGAAGGACCAACTGCTTGTGAATGAAGACAGCAGCCTTTTTGCAGTCCAGGGCCAGTCCACAGCCGGAAGTGAATATAAGCTGCTTTTAAGTTGCTCTACGTGCTGGAGCTGAGTACCTGCAGGCGTTCCTCAAGTCCGCCTGAAAAGTAGTGCAAGAATCATTGATTGTTTCGCAGATCAGCGCTGAGACAGCAACTGCATAACCCGGACACCATTTCAAGGACTCCATCATCTTTCCTTTTCCCTTGAACCATTGACTTTTAACCTTTGGCAGAATTCTTCTTTTATTTTTGGGGTGCGTGTAGCGTGTGCGTGCGCGCGCGCGCGCGAGAGAGAGGCATGCACGCTTAGGGTATCTTGAAAGAATAATTGGTATCCTTTCATATTGCATACTGTGTGTTAATAAGCTTTACCTTTCTATTTGACAAGACTGGCTTTATAATAAAATAATAAGTTTGTTGTTTATTGAAAGAAACCTGGTTAAAGTTTCTTTTATTCTGGGTAACAGTCACGAAGGTAAACAATTGGCCATTTTGGTGAGTGAATCAAGGTTTTAAACTAATAGTGCGACCTGTGGGGTAGCGGTGCTAGATCACCTGCGTCCTCCTCCCATCCCAGTTGTAACAATAGCCTAGGCAATGCTTCCCTGCCTGTTTATTTTCCTTGGCATTTACCACAACATCCAGGCAATTCTGCCATGCATCAGTCCCTTTTTATCACAACATGGTGAATCATACTGTACAATTAAAGAATAATGTTTCAATTTATTTGAAAGTGTCAGAGGTCAAGAATGTGTCACCAATGAAACTAAGTTCGACAGCGGCTGCAAATTGGGATGTTTTCAAGATTGGTTAAGAATTTCAATTTCACAATTAAAAAAAAGTGTAAAGCTCATTGGAGAGCCTGGGAAGAGTTCAAATAACCCACCTGACTGTTTAAGGGTAGAAACTGTGGTATTTCAGTTGAAGGAACACAACCACTCGTGACAACGCAACATACACGACAGAAGCGCTGAGCCGGGAAAATCAAGAAAACGCAAATTAAGAAGAGATGGGATTAATGTTTCCAGGTGATTACTCTCTCTTACCTAGAGCACAATTTGATGTCAGGTGCTAAAAATTCTGAAGCCTTCCTCCCCCGTCTTCTACTGGGAGGCTGCTAATTTTCTTATGAAGCAAAGATTTGATATTGCTACTGGTTGAGGTTTTTAACGCTTTGTTACTGGTCCCATTACTTAAGATGCTTGAATGTCATTGTGAAAGGGCCTGATTATGTCAGAATGATAACGAATTACTACGAGAATATGGGGAACCTTCTCCAGCCATACCCCAGAGTTTGCATGAAATTTAATGTCTTTACATAAAGGTCCAGCATCTCATCCATATGATCCTAAAAGAATCACCTTTCGTTGCAAGCAAGTTTGAATAATTATTCTGGAAGAAGCCTTAACTGGATGGTAGCATTTTGCCAATGTCAGAACCAGGGTGTTCTGACACTGAAGAGCTGTCAAATTGAAGTCAACTTCAATGAAAGATCGAGTCAGACCTCAATCCCATCAAAGTCACAGACAAAGCAAATATACGGATGTGCCCAGTACACTGCACCTAAGCATCTTGCAGCCAGCTATAAACACTGTGTTTATATATAAAATACACTATTTCATACAGGATTGCCCCATCTAAACTGCAGGTTTTAGGTTCTGTACTTACTTCATCTTGAATACTTTATCCCTGGACTGATTGATCTCTGCAACTTTTGTATGAAGCCAATCTTCCAGTTGTTTCTTGTTTGGGAAATGCCCCAGCAGTGCTACCAGTTCCTCATTGTGTCTTGACTTGATCTTCCTGATCTGTTCCTCTTTGTCAGCCTAACAAAGAGTTGATTTAAGGTCTGATTAGCTATGAAAAATATAAGGCGTCAGTGGTGGTGATTTGTGCAAACATAAAGCAGAGGGAATAGCTAACGACTCACAGCTTTGGAGATTCAGAAACCAGTTCACCTCCTAAACAAGGAGAAAAGGTGCAATCAAAAAATCTGGAGTCAGGTATCACGAAGCTATTAATGTATATCATATTTTGGAAAATATTTTTCTTTTAAAATAGAGGTTTGGTCTGCGGGACAAAAACAGAATTACCTGGAAAAACTCAGCAGGTCTGGCAGCATCGGTGGAGAAGAAAACAGTTGACATTTCGAGTCCTCACGACAGAAGGGTCGTGAGGACTCGAAACGTCAACTGTTTTCTTCTCCACCGATGCTGCCAGACCTGCCGAGTTTTTCCAGGTAATTCTGTTTTTGTTTTGGATTTCCAGCATCCGCAGTAGCTTTTAGCTTTTTGTTTTAGTCTGCGGGCATGTCTTAACTGGATTAAAGCCAGCTAGTCTGGATGCTTTGATATGTGCTAGTTTGAGATGTAAACAAGGAGGTAGAGTCTATTTGCATTTCTTGAATAGAGCATTCGAGAGGTGGGGGTGAAAACTTGACACCTTTCTGACAGCTACCAAGCAAATATGTTTATATTACTAATAAAATTGGTCCAATGAATGGGGCTTCATTGTTAAAAAGTAAAGTTCAAAGATACTGGTGATACAATGAGAATTAACATACAATGGGGCTGGTAGGTATAACTTCAGTGGTTTTCGGGTGTGCAGGCAGAGGCAATGTAAGATCAAAAATGTAAGACTCCAACTGGCTCTACAATGGAAAGAACCTCATTTTGAATCCGTAAGGTGAAAATGCTTTGCCTGGTATTTTGGTTAAGTCTATGGGTTGCTGTTGCCTTAATGGAGATTAGTTTGGGAATTTGTTAAAAGTTATGATGGCAGTAATTTGTAGCCATGTGTAAATATTTTAACCTGTGTAAATTAATAAAATGTTTCATTTAGTTTAATGTAAAACCTCGAGAACTAGTGGTCTGATTCCTGAGTTTAGGGTCGCATCTCAAACATAACACTGAAACTTATTGATTATGACAATTGTTTAAAAGTTTCCCTCTGGGATTTTTAAATAACTCCGCTTTACCAACATCGGTCATAACATCAAGTTTCATCAATGCAAGTAACAAATCTTCAATTCTCAATAAAATTTTCTGTCCAACTCTTTTTTTTGATCAATGTCACTACTTTTGTCTGAATCCATCCCAGACTTGGGTATCATTCTAGGGAAAAATAACTCGGCTCTGGTGCTGAATTCAAAATAGCATCCACACCTGTCAACTTAGGGTGGAGTAAATGCTTGGCCACTGGGAAATATTGTGTAACAAGGAGCTGACTCGGGTTGAAGGCTGAAAATGAGTTGACCAAAGCAGGTCTCAATGAGCTGAAGCTAAGAAACAGCAAGTGTTTGGCGGGATGAAAAAAAAAGCAATGTCGACGAAGTAAATTAACTTCTCGCCTTTTGAGAGTTCTATCAGTTCTGTCGATCAGTGACCGATATCTCGGGTAACCTATTAAAATAACCTGCTTCATTGACAGCCAGATCTGAGGTGAAGACAGGAATTGGAGCCATGAACAGGGAAGAAGCATGACCCTTTGCAGTCCCTTTGATGGACACTTTCAGGTCACGGGATAATACTTGGCTGCTTGCACTCAGCTCACAAGTCAACCTGAGGCCGTCAGTGGTAATGAGGCTAATCAGGAAGTTTTGCGGTGAACCTATCATCAGACCAGAGAGTGACTCAGTTTGAAAGATTCATTTTTGAAGAATCTGCATTTGTTGTTTAGGCATTGACGATAATGGTAAACTTTATAATTACTGCAAATATACTGTTTATACTTGGAACTGCTGATCATTTAGCTTAACGTTCAATAAACTTGTCATAGGAACACAAGTCAGCCATCTAGTCTCTTGAGCCTGCTCCACCATTCAATGAGATCATGGCTGATCTTTGACCCAACTCCAAATACTTGCCTTTCCTTAATGCCTTTGACTAACAAAAAATCTATCAGTTTTAAAATTAGCTATTGAGCTTGCATCAATTGCTGTCTGCAGAGAGAGTTCCAAACTTCTACCAGCTTTTGTGTGGTGATGCTTCCCAATTTCACTCCCAAAAGGTCTGCCTCTAATTTTTAGACCATCTTCCTTAGTCCTAGATCCCCAAATGAGGAGAAATAGTTTCTCCCAATCTACCCTCTTTAAATCTTGAAAAAATTAACCAAATGACTCCTTAAACTTCTAAGCCTTAAAAACCCGGTAACTATACCCTGCTTGGTGTACAGCTGAGGAACTCTTTTTACTCGATATAAATGGAGTCATCTGAATGATATAAAAGGTGCCAAACAATGATACATCAGGCTTCAAACGATGAGTAAAGGTCAAAGACATTTTGTTAACTGTCTGTCACAAACGTTTCAAATGCTTCACAAGACGACAGATGTCATTATTTAGCATCATCATGCTGTACCATGTTGTTAATTACAGAGCAAATAAACTGACTGCCATATACAGCAGGAGCGAGAAAAAGAGATAGACAGACACAAACGCACACATTTACCTTGTCTTTTTTCAGCATTTCCATCTGAGTTCTGGCCGTATTGTGCAAGTTCAATATCTCCATTTCCTGATCCAGTCTCCGCAAGGACCTGTCTAGCTCATCCTTCTCTTTCTTCAGGTCCACCGATTCAGCCTTCAGGCCCTCCACATTGCTGCTGGTTTCTGCACGTTCAAGGTCATGCTCCTAAAAAGCCAATAAATTCAGGAACAAGTGAGATGCCACAAAGATACCTGAATCAGGGGTATTTTCACCACAGAAGGAAAAGAACACTGGAAAGCAAATAAGTATTTGCAACTTCAGTGTCACCATTCAACCATACTGGGCTGGGAAGAGAGTGTCCTGCAGTCAACATCGCGGTGAAGCAGTCTGGGAAGAGTGTCCTGCAGTCAGCATTGTGGTGAAGCAGTCTGGGAAGAGTGCCCTGCAGTCAGCATTGTGGTGAAGCAGTCTGGGAAGTGTGTCCTGCAGTCAGTTCTTGTTGAAAATAAGAAGAGTGACATCACAAGACAGCGCGAGAGAGTGGCGGAGAGATCAGAGCCAGCGTGAGTGCGGGGAAGCTTCAAAAGGTGACGTCAGCACAAAGGTGAGAACTGATTAGTGAGTAGTGGGTAAGTGTTTTTCTTCAGTTTAAGATAGATTAAGCTAAGGAAAGGTAAGAGTTCTAGTTTTTATTTAAAGTACATAAATAGTTTAACTTTTTTTTACCATATTTAACTTAAAGGGTTTTTTTCAACTAGAGGCATGGCAGGGTAGCTCAGTCCGGTGTTATGTACCGCCTGCAACATGTGGGAAGCCCTAGACGCTCCTTGCACTCTGACCGACCAGGTGTGCAGGAAATGCCACCAGCTGCAGCTACTTGAGCTCTGTGTTTCAGAGCTTGAGCGGCAGTTGGAGGCACTGAGGTGCATCCGTGAGGCTGAGAGTTTCATGGATAGCACGTTTTTAGACGCGGTCACCCCACAGCTTACGGAAGTGCAGACAGAGGGAATGGGTGACCATCAGTCAGAAGAAAGATGTCAGGCAGGTAGTCAGGAAATCCCCAGGGTGCATCTCGCTCGAGAACCTTTTTTCTGTGTTGGAAAACTGAGAGCGTGATGGTTCCTCTGGGGAGTGCAGCCATGCTCATGGTACTGTGAGTGGCTCAGCTGCACAGGGTGGGAGGAAAAAGAGGGGAAGAGCAAGAGTGGTAGGAGGCTCGATAATAAGGGGAACAGACAGGCGTTTCTGCGGACATGACTCCAGGATGGTATGTTGCCTCCCTGGTGCCAGGGTCAAGGATGTCACTGAACGGCTGCAGGGCATTCTAAAGGGGGGGTGCGGAGAGAGGTCGTGGTACATATTGGTATCAATGACATAGGTAGAAAGAGGGTTGAGGTCCTGCAAGCAGAATTTAGGGAGCAGATTAAAAAAACAGGACCTCAAAAGGTAGTAATCTCTGGATTACTTCCGGTGCCACGCACTAGTGAGTATAGAAATAGGAGGTTAGTCCAGATGAATGTGACTGGAGAGATGATGCAGGAGGGAGGGCTTTAGGTTTCTGGGGGTGGTGGGACCTGTACAAGGTGGATGGGTTGCACCTGAACCTGAATGGGACCAACATCCTTACGGGGAGGCTTGCTAGTGCTGTTGGGGAGGGTTTAAACTAACTTGGCAGGGGGATGGGATCCTGAGAGGAGGTTCAGCAGGAGGAGATGCACAGCCAAAATTAGAAGAGAGCGCAAGTGAGTCTGGAAGGCATATAAATCATAGGCCAGTTAAGGCACAAGGGAGTTTGGCAAGGTTGGATGATATTTGTTTTAATGCAAGGAGTCTGACAAATAAGACAGATGAGTTGAGGGCACAAGTTAACACATGGAAGTACAATGTTATTGCTGTCACGGAGACATGGTTGAGAGAGGGGCAGGATTGGCAGCTCGATATTCCAGGATACAGGGTCTTCAGGCAAGACAGGGAAGGAGGTAAAAGAGGAGGGGGTATCACAATATTGATTAAGGAATCAATTACAGCAGTAAGGGGGGATGACATCTTAGAACACTCCTCAAATGAAGCCATATGGGTAGAACTTAAAAACAAAAAAGGAGCAATCACATGTCTGGGAGTTTACTATAGGCCCCCAAACAATAAGAGAAAAATAGAAGAGCAGATATGTAGGCAAATTTCAGACAAGTGTAAAAATAATAGGGTAGTAATAGTGGCGGATTTCAACTTCCCCAACATTAACTGGGTTAGTCATAGTGTGATAGGTTTAGAGGGAGCAGAATTCTTAAAATGCATCCAGGAGGTCTTTTTAAACCAGTACGTAGAAGGTCCTACAAGAGAGGGGCCGGAAGTCGTAGGTAGGGTTCTAAATGAATACTTTGTGTCTGTGTTCACAAGTGAGACGGACGATGTGAATATGGAAATCAGGCAGAAGGGCTGTGATATAATTAAAGAAATTAGCATAGAAAGGGAGGAGGTTCTAAGTGGTCTTGCAGGCTTAAAAGTAGATAAATCTCCAGGCCCGGATGAAATGTATCCTAGGCTGTTGAATGAAGCAAGGGAGGAGATAGCAGGGGAGTTGGCAATAATTTTCAATATCTCTCTGGCCACAGGAGAGGTGCCAGAGGACTGGAGGACAGCCAATGTGGTACCGTTATACAAGAAGGGAGGAAGGGATAAACCAGGGAACTATGGGCCAGTCAGTCTAGCCTCAGTGGTGGGGAAACTATTGGAAGCGATTCTGAGGGACAGAATTAATCTACACTTGGAGAGGCAGGGATTAATCAAGGACAGTCAGCATTGTTTTAAGGGGAGGTCATGTCTGACCAATTTGATTGAATTTTTCGAAAAGGTGACCAGGTGTGTAGATGAGGGCAATGCATTTGACGTAGTCTACTTGGACTTCAGCAAGGCTTTTGATAAGGTCCTGTATGGGAGACTGATAACGAAGTTAAGAGCCCATGGGATCCAAGGAAATTCGACAAATTGGATCTGGAATTGGCTGAGTGGAAGGAAGCAGAGGGTGATGGTCGAGGGATGTTTTTGTGACTGGATGTCTGTGTCCATTGCGTTCCACAGGGATTGGTGTTGGGTCCCTTGCTGTTTGTCGTATATATAAACGATTTAGACTTGAATGTAGGAGGGTTGATCAGTAAGTTCACGGATGACACGAATATTGGAGGCGTGGTAAATAGTGAGGAGGATAGCCTTAGATTACAGGAGGATATAGATGGGCTGGTCAGATGGGCTGATCAGTGGCAAATGGAATTTAATCCGGATAAGCGTGAGGTGATGCACTTGGGCAGGACAAACAAGGCACGGGAATACACAATGAATGGTAGGACCCTGGGAAGTACCGAGGATCGGAGGGACCTTGATGCATGTCCACAGATCCCTTAAGGTAGCGGGACAGGTAGATAAGGTGGTTAAGAAGTCATATGGGACATTTGCCTTTACTAGCTGAGGCATAGAATATAAGAGCAGGGAGGTTATGCTGGAACTGTATAAAACGCTGGTTAGGCCACAGCTAGAGTATTGCAAACAGTTCTGGAATCTGCATTAGAGGCAGGATATGATTGCACTAGAGTGAGTGCAAAGAAGGTTTACCAGGATGTTGCCTGGGCTGGAGAGTTTTAGTTATGAGGAGAGGTTGGATAGACAGGGGTTATTTTCCCTGGAGCAGAGGAGATTGAGGGGGGACATGATTGAGGTGTATAAAATTATGAGGGGCACAGATAGGGTAGGCAGGAAGGAATTTTTCCCCTTGGTGGAGGGATCAATAACCAGGGAGCATAGATTTAAGGTAAGGGGCAGGAGGTTTAGAGGGAATGTGAGGAAGAAATTTTTCACCCAGAGGGTGGTGGAAATCTGGAACTCACTGCCTGAATGGGTGGGAGAGTCAGATACCCTCAAAACATTTAAGTAGTATTTGGATGTGCACGTGTGGCACACAAGGCTATGATGGGCCTTGTGCTGGAAAATGGGGTTAGAATAGTTAGGTACTTGTTTGACTGGCGCAGACTCGATGGGCCGAAGGGCCTCTTTCTATGCTGTAGACCTCTATGACTCTATACATCTCAGTTCCCATAAATGGATTATTTGTATTCCATGGATAGATGTGAGACAGGAGCAACCAAGATACTTAATTCTTTGGTCCCAACTATTTCCCTGCCGTTTTGCATTTTTCACTCCAAATTTTTAACCCCTTTACCAAGTGCACTTTCATTGGTCATTCCCAGTGTACACTACCATGTTGTAATGCTTCAATTGAGAAGCTCCAACTCTTACCCTCTAGCCTTCATGCAGATGGGTTCCCACGACACACTGTTGAGATGGATGCTTAGCTCAATATAATGCTCGTGTTGGACAGAGGATTCATTCACAGGCATATACTCAAACACTATATACATCAGTCATTGGCATTATCCCAAAGGGCTATTTCTGACAGGCTTGATACAAAGGAAAAATTATTCAGCATCATTTTTATGTGATGTAAGTTCTTATGGATGAAGACACTAAACCCACATCTTTGCCTTAATCACATTTGTTCCTTTACAACTTACTAACTACATCATGACCTACCCCCCTATCAATGTGCTTTTAAACAGTACCTTTAATGCAGCAAAATGTCCCATGGTGCATCACAGGAATGCATCAAACCACATAAGGAAATGTTAAGGCGAGATGATCAAAAGCTCAGTCAAAAGGGTAGGCTTTAAGAGCCTTTCAAGGGAGGAGAGGATTAGCGAGAGACATTCCAAAGTTTAGGACCTAGGCAGCTGAAGGCATAGCTGCCAATGGTGGGGCAACACCTAACTGCTCCGAGAAGGCTTTAACGGGCCCACGCATTCTCAAACAGTTCACCTTTTCTCCAATATTTAATAGGATCCAGTCCAGTAGAAAGTTCAGTACTAACCAAATCTAATGATGACTTTGGTTGCACAAACAAGAAAATCATTACAGATGGCAGAACAGGAGACAGAAAAGAAAAAAAATGTGCTAATTAAGGGTAGAAAGCAGGACAAGCAAGGTAATTAGCACATTCCTTAGATAACATCACCACCTTCAATACCTCTTCCCCTTAAACCAGCTTATATTTCACCTCTCTTCTATTTTTCCTTAGTTCTGTTGAAGAGTCATACGGACTCGAAACGTTAACTGATTTCTTCTCCACCGATGCTGCCAGACCTGCTGAGTTTTTCCAGGTATTTTTATTTTTGTTTTGGATTTCCAGCATCTGCAGTTTTTTGCTTTTATCCTTAAATCTACTCTGTAAGCCTCTGCTTATCAACTCTTCAGCCACTGGAAACAGTTTATTTTTATTTAATCTATTTAAACCAGCAGTGAGGAACCTTTTTATCATCATGGGCCATTCACATGCAGAAAAAAAATCAGTGGCGGACCACACACACAAAAATCAACTAGATTTGGTTTTCTTTTAGAGAATACAGAAATATTCAACTCATCCGCTGTTTTAATATGATGGCTGAATTTGAATATTACATTGTTAAATATTATTATTGTAATTCAGCTGATGCTTTTATCCAAAACAAATTCATAATGACGATGATAAATGCTATTTTGAAGGTGCTACCGTCGTAGGTCTATATTTTTAGAAATCTTGCTGCGGGCTGGGTGAAATTAAGCAAAGGGCTGGATCCGGCCCACAGGTCATAGGTTCCCCACCCAGATCTAAACCCTCCCATGATTTTAAACTTTTCTCCTGGCCTTCCCTGCTCTAAGGAGAGCAACACCAGCTTCTTCAGCCTAACTATGTAATTGTAATCCCTCGACTCTGGAACCACTCCAGTAAATCTCTTCTGTACCCTTTCTAGAGTGTGGAGTCCAGAACTGGACACGATAACTCCAGCTGGGACTGAACTAATCTTATATGCATAACCTTCCAGCTTTTGTACTGTTTGTCTCTATTTATAAAGCCCCGGATTCCTATGCTTTATTAACTGCTTTGTTAAACTGTCAGGGCACCCTCCAAGATTTGTGCACAAGCACCCCCAGACCTCTCACTTCTTCCACCTCATTTAAAATTGTGCCATTTAGTTTGTATTGTCTTTCCTCATTCTTCCTACCAATATGCATCACCTCACGCTTTTCTCCATTGAACTTCATTTGCCATTATAAAGTGGTCATTGTTGCTGCTGCCGCCATTCCACCGACCTGCCTATGTCCTCTTTAAGTTTAGCACTATTTTGTTCATTGTTGGTCACAATTTCAAGTTTTGTGACGTCTGCAAATTTTGAAATTGTGCCTCCTGCCCACAAGTCCAAGCTGTAGACAGGCAGGCGGAGGGGCAGACAATAAAATCCCTATTTATGATAAAAGGAACCTTGCTAATACGGCACAATGTAATGAAAACAGAAAATGTTGGAAACACTGAGGTCAGGCAGCATCTGTGGACAGAGGTGGGCAGGGCTAAATGTTTACAACGACATGCATTTATATAGCACCTTTATGGTAATAAAACATCCCAAAGTGCTTCACAGGAGCACTGTACAGTAAAATCTGACATAAAGTCACATAAGGCAATAAACCAAAAGTTTGACCAAAGAGTTAGGTTCTAAGGATTAAAGGAAAGAGGGGTGGAGAGGTTTAGAGAAGGAATTCCAGAGCTTAGGGGCTTAGTAGCTGAAGGCACAGCCACCAATGTTGAAGGGCAATTATAACTTCAAGAAGCCAGCACTAGAGGAGCACAATATCTTAGAGGGTTGTGGGGCAGCGATGACACCATGAAAGGATTTGAAAACAGGGGTGAAAAATTTGAAAATCGAGATGATACTTAACCCGGAGCCAATGTAAGTCAGTGAGGTTAAGGGGTGATCAGTAAACGGGATTTGAAGCAAGTTAAAATACAGAGTTTTTAATGTCCTGAAGGTTATGGAGGGTAGAACATGGGAGGCTGGCCAGGAGTGAATTGGGACAGTCAAGTCTAGAGGTAACAAAGGCATGGATAAGAGTTTCAGCAGCAGATGAGCTGAGACAGGGACGGAGTTAGGAGATGTTACGGTCGTAGTGATGACGTGGATATGTGGTCAGAAGCTCCCCCCAGGGTCAAATATGATTCATGGTTGTGAACAGCTTGCTTCAGCCTCAAACAGTTGACAGGGAGAGGGATGGAGTCAGTAGTTGGGGAGCAGAGTTTGTAGCAGGGACCAAAGACAATTGCTTCATTCGTCTCAATATTTAATTGGAGGAAACTTCTGCTCATGCAGTACTGGATGTCTGATGAGCAGTCTGATAACTTAGAGACAGTGGAGGGGTCCAGAAAGGTGATGGTGAGGTAGAGTTGGATGGCGTCGGTGTACATGCAAAGACTGACACTGCTTCTGGATGATGCTGCTGAGAGGCAGCACGTAGATGAGAAATTGGAGCGATGTCACCAGCTTCAGTGTGAAACGTTCCCACATGGGTGCAACTAGAATGGATCAGAAGCAAAGCTTTTGTGATGCGACAACAGTGAAACCCTCCCCACCCCCATCGATGAGAACGCCACCTACTGTAGAAAGATGTGACATTTCCACCAGCCGACCTTAGGCCTCTCAGGTTCACTTAACTCAAATGCCAGACTATGGGGAGTTTTGTGCCGTGGCTTTATGCCCACAATGTTCAAAACCATTTCACTTACAGTGAACAGAGCTCAGGGACTTTAGTCTCATCTATCACAACTGGACCCCTATGAAGATCCCAATTAAACATTCACAGCTACATTCAAACACAAATCTCAATCACAGGCCTCTCCACAGCTTGATTCCGACATGGATCCCCATCCCAAATGACAGCTGGATTCAAATATGGATCTCACTGATCACTGTTACATTCAAATTTTCATCTGAAACCCAATCACAGCTCAAAGCACACATTCAAGGGTTTTAACCCAATGGGAAATCTTTTCCATACCCACTCTTTTTTTCATCAAACTATTACAACCAGTATTCTCCTGAACTTTGATTTTTCCAAAATAGTGCTTCACATGCTCCTCCTCCAGAACATTTACATTGCTGAAATCACAACTCGTTAAAAATTAGTTCTCTCTAATGATGCCACAATACGACTGATCAGGAATAAATGGCGCAACCGAATATTCTAATTTGGCGCTGATGAAAGGTCACAGGGCTGAAACACTAACTATTTTTCTTTCTACAGATGCTGCCTGACCTGAGGAGTGTTTCCGGCATTTTCTGTTTTAATTTCAGATTTCCAGCATCCGAGGTAATTTTGTTTTCGTATTAATAGTCTCACTGGCTCCCCAAAGGCCACCTCAAACTACTTGGCACCTTTGACCTTTCTGACGATGGTATTTTGCTACGGAGAAATAGCCCGGAAATTCCAGCACGTAACAAGCCACAAAAAAAAAGACAATTTTTTTTGAAGCTGCCACATATGACAACCAGGATTATCCCAAAGCTGCTCCAAAACTACATGTGCCAGTTCCCTCAATGCCAACAAGTATAAGGCTGGTCCATTGTAAGTCATACTTAACCGGGAAGATTTCGGAATCCAACTCTGGTCTATAATAGGTTAACTGATAGGAGAGGCAGTGATGGATGCTACATTCGATCTCTTGACCTGTGGAGAGTTGGGGGGGGGGGAAGGTGTTGACTTTCAGCTGCCTAGGCCCCTCCCTCAAGTTCACTGCCTCTCTACCTCTCCTTTCTCCTTTAAAACCTACCTCTTTGGCCAAGCTTTCGGTTATCTGCTCTATGCAGTTCGGTGTTTAATTTTTCTTTATAACGCTCTTAAGAGCAGCCTTGGGATGTTTCACCGCATTAAAGGCGCTACATAAATATAGGGCATTGCTGCTGTTGCTCGGAGAGAACTATGAAGTTCCTCCTCTTAGTCACTATCAAATTAGCTCATCTGGAAAAGGAGGGGACAGGATTTGGCTCAGTGGCGATGGCCTCCATCACTAACTAATCCAAGAATAAATAAGAAAACCATTCCCTGGTTTAATGAATAGGAGGGCTGCTAGTCTCAGGAATGAGAACAATCTTGCAAGGGGAAAAAAGAATTAATGGTATGACACCACCCTGCAAATCTAGATTTATTTACAGCATTTGAAGTTGAAACAGTCAATTTCCTGATATTTTCCTCCCAACATACTAATACAGGCTTTTGCATTGCTTCAATCACTGCATGAGTATTGAAGTTGGCTATCATTGAAAGCAGAAGGGTGACAGCCATTTGCTTTGGGTGTTACGGTATTCATGATCATAGATCCAAGAAACTGCGTGGAATTTCTGATCAGCAGGTCCTCAGCAGCTGCCTCATCCCATGTGAGCAATGACACAGGCCTCCAGTCAACCTTCCCCAAAGAGAGCCAATTGGAAGTCAAACCTCAGATTAGTTTCAAAGTGGGAGCGTTTGACTTGGCCAGGCTCAAAGTCAACACCTGAAAGGTTGACAAATGTCACGACAGCCATTAGTCGACAGTCCTAGTCACACAACTGTTGTGAAGGTCAGTCAATGTCAGGCTTCAAGATGAACTCTTACATTTGTCCATTCTGATGCTGATCTAGACACCAAGGACCTTGATAGCTTCTGGAAGTTTGGTCCACACAGCAAGTCTCAGCCAGTACATCTGAGGTTTAACGAACCTTGTTTCTAATTGATCCCCTGACCAAAATATCATTGGAGATGTTGGAGCATATCAGAATTGATTTTGGATCTTCTTGCTTCCAAGACAGACTCTGACCAGAGACAGTTGTATAAAGTTCTCCTGTTAATGTGCAACACGCTTAACAACTTTGGAAGATATGCACCATGAGGAAATAATGCATCTCGACACCAGGAGCACCACAGGCTTCTGAATTTAGAAACATTTGAGGCAGTACTGAGGGAGTGATTATTACTCTAAATCCTGAAAACATTTTCATTAATTAATTTTATAACGTTCATTATTAGAAAATTGTTACCATGTTACGTACTAAGCGCTTGGTGCTCAAGTTTGAACTACAAGATTAAAAAACTGATAATAATTGGGTCAAATTAACCCTCATGTCATTACGTTTCTTGCCAAAACTGGTTGCACAAGGTCTGTTCACAGAATCTTTTGGCTGTTCTTTTCAGGATTTGAACTGCCTCTCAACCAAATCATTAAGCTACTGTTTGCATATTTTTTCTACTGACAAGTGATTCATAGCCACATTTGTGTTCTAAATAGAAAGCAGCTTTATTTAGCACCTTTCTACGGATGTCTCAAATCATTTTGCAGCCAGTTATGTACTTTTGCAAGCATAATGTTGTAATGCAACCGAGTTGCTGACAGCACTGTTACATAAATAGCGATGTAATAATGACTAGGTAATCTGTTTTTGTGATCTGATTCAGGGCTAAATACAGCCCAGTGCACTGGGAATAACTCCCCTGCCCTTCTTTGAAATAGTACCATGGAGCTATTTCACGGAATCTTTTACATGCCACCTTAGGGGGCAGACGGGAACTCGGTTTAAAGTCTCATCTGAAAGATAGCACCTCGGCTGTGCAGCACTCCCTCAGTGCTGCCTCAAACGTTTCTAAATTCAGAAATCTAATGTACAACAACAGTTCTCTAGATCGAGTTGGAGTGCATAAGGCAGAATGAGAAACATAATAGCTGGAGAGCGGAGTCCCTTTGCTGCCTTACCACTTTACTGAGCTCTTGATCCAGTTCTTGCAGTCTAGTGGATGACCCTTCCAGCTGCTGGAGATCCAATTTGACATGCTTCAGCTCAACTTGTCTCTTGCTCTGAATGTCCAGCTTCAGTTCGATTGTTCGCTCCAATCCCGTCTTCTTATCTCTGATCTCATCAATCTGTCGTTGCTTGGTTGCCTCTTTCTCTGCATATTCACCCTGTTAAAGCAAACCATTGTTGAATGATTACAGCAGTTGATGCTGGGCATACGGAGACTCCGGACAACTCAGGGATAGATATTAACCCGAGGAGACTAAAACTTCACATCATATTTGCAAAACCAGAGTCCTGATTATCACTGAAAATCATGGGTAGAATTTTCTGTCCCACGGATGGGCAGGCGCCCGGTCCAGATGAGTGTGAAATAGTGTGCGATGACATGGGGCGAGCGTCCCGTCGTCATCACACACACTCGCGATCTATCGGCCGGCGGGCGCGCACGAAAGGCTTTGTCAAATGTCAGAAATGTCAAAAATAATCACACATCAAGAAGAACTATAATTAATCTGAGCAAACATTCATTAGTGTCCACTTATCACAAATCCATTTGTTAGTATGAACAGCACATTTAAATCATTCAACAAGGAATGAAACACACAAATATATTTTAGATTAACCTGGGAATATTACTTGCCTGGGTAGCCTATCTGTACAAGTTCAATCCAAATCTTAGGCTATAGTTCATACAGATCAATACTTATGCCTCCTTACTATACCTAGGGAGGTTTATTGGAATTCATTTAAAGCTGCTAAAGCAGCGTGCCCACCGACCATTAAGAGGCCTACTAAGGCCCTTAAACAAGTAATTAATTAGTATTTATCGCCGCCCGCTCAGCCATTTGGTTGACGGGCGGGTGAATAGGCCAGGTGGCCTTTTGCATTTTTTTTTTATTTACAGGCTGAGGTTTCCAACCGTAACTATAAAAAAAACAATAAAAATTCTTTAACATAATTTCTAACATGTCCCTCTTCATGTGACTGAGTCAAATGTGGGGACATGTTTATATCATTTGTAAAACGTTTATTTGAAATTCTTCAGCTCCCTAAGGCAGCTCCCTGCACCTTCAGGGCGCTTTCAGTACTCGCGCTCCTCACCCCCCCAACCCCGGCAGCGCTGAGGCTCTCAGCGCGCGTTTCACGCTGGCCGGTTGTTCGTTGGCCGGCCAGATCGTGGTCGGAGCTCGATCGCGGGCGGCGGTCCATCTCAGGGCCGTTCCCCCAACCCCCCACCGAAGAGGGGAAAACCCTGCCCCATCTTTCAATCCACATTCCATCCTGAGGTAAATTTTCCTTTACTGCCTGCATAAAATTCAGACCGTTTATATATGTTAAAGAACGGAAAGTCTTACATATCTTTCACAGTCTCAGGGCATTCCAAAATGCTTAAATCAAAGCAAATACCACAGATACTGGAGATCTGAAATAAAAACAGGAGATCCTGGAAAAGCTCAGCTGGTCTGGCAGCATCTGTGGGGAGAGAAATAGAGTTAATGTTTTGAGTCAAAACATCAACTCTGCTTCTCTCTCCACACATGCTGCCAGAGCTGTTTTTAATTCCAAAATGCTTTACAGCCAATTTATTTTTTGTGAAACGTAATCACTGCTGTAATGTAGGAATAGTGGCAGCCAAAAAGGGCACAGCATAGTCTCACAAACAGAATTGCAATAATGAGCCAGATAATCTGCTTTAGTGATGTCTGTCGAAGGGTCAACACTCTCCAGGACACTCAGCTTAAATAAAGTTCACATTACAAATTTGTGCTCCTGGTTGTTCCAAAGAGGAATAACTAGAAATGCAAATTAAAATCTTACAGTATTCTTTCTTAGCTACCGACATACTAAAAAATTGGGGGTCTTATTTGCAGACCACAAAACAATGCATTTGATGCATTTGGTAAGATTGGGCCCGCTCCCTGCCTTGCAAAAGCACATCGATCAGCCAACTACAGGATAGGATTGCCAAGCAGGATGGTCCACATTTCCCCCATCGGGTGGTCTGAATGTGGCAGAGAAGTACAATGCCACAGACCCAAAACAGAGAACCAGGCAGGAAAATAATACGCTTTCGGGGGAAAAAAGAAGTTCTTACCAGTAGTTGGTTGGCCGATTCGTTCTCAATCTCCAACCGAGCCGTCAGCTGTTGCCGAAAACTATCGAACTGGCGATCACTGAATGGCGCTCGCTCATAACCAGCCAGTTCAAGCTGCATTGCAAGAGAGTGGACCAGCGTGTCTCGTTTTTTAATGTTTTCCTGCTGCCGGTCTGCTTGGAGCTGAAGTCGCCCTAAACACAAGGAAAGTGCGGGGGAGCAGACAAACTGATTCAAAGATCAATTACTTCCGTAAGCTAAATTATACAACTCTCTTTCCAATTCACTGTATTGATTGAGCGCTCAAATTTGTAGACACGCTTTTCAAATTTCCTCATTTAGAAGCATCAGTTCCCAAAATAAATAGCAATCATAATAGCGAATGGGTAAGATCTGGTGAATTAGTACCGTCAATTCTAGATTTCCTTCCTCTTGTAACATTGCTCAAGGTAATATAGCAACTAACCACCACTTTTACATTCACATACACAACAATTGTAACTAATTACTTGCTTCACTTAGACAATCCACCGCTCAATTGAAAGCAAAATGCTGTGCATGCTGGAGATCTGGAATAAAAATGGTAAGTGCTGGAAAAACTCATCAGGTCTGGTAGCATCTGTGCAGAGAGAAACAGAGTTAACGTTTCGTGTCCAATATGACTCTTCTTCGGAACAAACTTCTTCAATCTTTCCACATAACTGAAGTCCCTCATCCCTGGTACCTTTCTCATAAATCTCTTTTGCAGTCTCTCCCAGGCCTCAACATCCTTCCTAAGATGTGATGCCTAGAATTGACACAATGCTCCAGCTGAAACCTAACCAGTGGTTTATGGGGATCGAGGGTGGCTTCCTTGCTTTCGTACTCAATGCTTGCATTAATATAGCCAAGGATCTCATTTTTAAAAAAAAATCAGTCTTCTCAACTTGTCCTGGAACAACGCAAAGGTTTCTATATACACACCAAAGTCTCTGCATTTCTCCACCAGTTTTAAAATTGTTCCATTTTGTTTATATTACGTCTCATCCTACCAAAATGTATCACTTCACAATTATCGGTATTAAATTTCATCTGCCATGTGTCTTCTATTTTCACTGTCATCCTCCTCCTCTTCACGTTTTACTACATAGAAATCTCATGCCATGGGCAAACTTTGAAATTATGCCCGGTATTCCTAAGTCTAGGTCATTAACGTACATCAAAAAGAGCAGTGGTCCTAATACCAACTCCTTGGGAATACCACTCTATACCTCCCTCTAGTCTGAAGAACAACTCTCTGTTCATAAGCCAATTTCATATCCGCTCTTCCACTGTCCCTTTAAACCTTTAATGGGTTTACATGTGCAAAACCTTTAGTAGCTGTTATCCCAAGCTTCCTCAGAAGCTATTCACCAGACATTAGCTTTCAGCATGTTGGAAGGGCTTGCACAATATCTTAGTAAATAATAATGGGGAACCAGGAAATGACAGAGGAGTTGAATAAATACTTTGCTTCAGTCTTCAATGCTACTAATAGCATTGCAAAAATACTAAATAATCAAGGGGCAAATGCAAGGGAGGGGAGGAAATAAATACAATAACTATCACTAGAGAAAAAGTACTAGGGAAACTAATTGGGTTAAAGGCCGATAAGTCCCCTGGACCTGATGGGTTGCATCCTAGGATAGTAAAGGAAGTAGCTACAGAGATAGTGGATGCACTGGTAGTAATCTTCCAAGAATCCTTAGATTCTGGAAAAGTCCCAGGGGATTTGAGAACAGCCAATGTAACATTATTCAAAAAGGGAGAGAGACAAAAAACAGGTACCTATAGGCCAGTTAGCTTAACATCTGTCACTGGGAAAATGTTGCAGTCTATTATAAAGGATGTAATAGCAGAACATTTAGAAATACATAGTCTAATCAAGCAGGGTCAGCATGGCTTCATGAAGGAAAAATCATGCCAAACAAATTTATTAGAATTCTTTAAGGAGGTAACAAGCAGGATAGATAAAGGGGAGCCAGTAGATGTAATATATTTGGATTTCCAAAAGGCTTTCAGTAAGGTACCTTATATAAGGCTACTTAATAAGATAAGAGCCCATGGTGTTGGGGGTAGTATACTAGTGTGGATAGAGGATTGGCTAATTAATAGAAGACAGAGAGTTGGGATAAGGGGGGCATTTTCGGGATGGCAATTTGTAATGAGTGGAGTGCGACAGGGATCAGTACTGGGGCCTCAATTATTTACAATATATATTAATGACTTAGATGAGGAAAGTAAATGTATTATCGCCAAGTTTGCAAATAACACAAAAATAGGTGGGAAGGCAAGTGGTGAGGAAGACACAAGTAGCCTACAGAGGGATATAGACAGGTTAAGTGAGTGGGCAAAAACTTGGCAGGTGGAGTATAATGTGGGAAAATGTGAGGTTATGCACTTTGGCAGGAAGAATAGAGGAGCTCAATATTATTTAAATGGAGAAAGACTGCAGAAGGCTGCAGCACAGAGGGATTTGAAGGTCCTTGTGCATGAATCCCAAAAAGCTAACATACAAGTTCAACAGATAATAGGGAAGGCAAATGGAATGTTGGCTTTTATTTCAAAGGGAAATCTTGCTAAAACTACACAAGGCACTAGTTAGACCACACCTAGAATACTTTGAACAATTTTGGTTCCCTTATCTAAGGAAAGCTATACTGGCATTGGATGCAGTCCAGAGAAGGTTCACTAGGTTGATTCTAGGAATGGAGGGGTTTTCTTATGAGGAGAGTTTGAGTAGGTTGGGCCTGTACTCATTGGAGTTTAGAAGAATGAGAGGCAACCTTATTGAAATATATAAGATTCTTAGGGGGCTTGACAGGGTAGATGCTGAGAGGTTGTTTCCCCTTGTGGGACTGTGTAAAACCAGAGGGCATAATCTCAGAGTAAGGGGATGCCCATTTAAAACAGAGATGAGGAGGAATTTCTTTTCTCAGAGAGTAGTCAATCTGTGGAATTCTTTACCGCAGAGGGCTGCAGAGGCTGGGTCGTTAATTATTTTAAAAATCTATCTATCTCAGCCTTGAATCAGTAAGGGAATCAACGGTTATGGGGAAAAGGCAGGAAAGTGGAGTTGAGGATTATCAGTTCAGCCATGATCTGATGCGGAGCAGACTCGATGGGCCAAATGGCATACTTCTGCTCTTACGTCTTATGGTCTTACTAAGATGTTCCGGACATCAAGTCCCACAACATGTATCCTGGCTTCGTCTCCCTACTGTTGTTTAATCCAGGTGACCATTTAAAGTGCTTTTGCTACAACCCTCATACTCTTCCAATATATTACATGCCAGGTGAATATTGGCCAGAGGTATTCCTCCCAGCTACAGTTTGAATCTTTTAAATGGGTTGGATGGTTACAAGTACTGCTCCACAAAGAACTACTTGGATGAACCTTGCACGACACAACTTTAGCCTATGTTAGCCCTTCTTCAAAGGCAGCAGAGCACTTTCACTTCTTAATGTCCTGAAGTGTGTCCAGATTAACGTTGGCATCTATCAGGACCATCAGATGCCCCAGAGTCTTTCAACCAGTAATCTTAAGATCCACTCTACACTTGGTCAAAGCTGCAATACTGCAAATGGGTCACTTACCTCAGGTTCTAAACGTTAACCTTTTTTCCTCCAAAATATTAAGCAGAGCACAGTAGATTTCCAGTGAGACTGCTAACCAAATTATATAATTTCACTCCTAATTGGTTTAGCTCTAATTTTAAGCTAATGCACTCTTGTTCTCAATTCCCTACCGAAAGGAACAGTTTCTCTGCATCTATCCTAAAGGGTACCTTTATTATTTTGAACAACTCAAATAGATCACCCATCACCCTCGTAATCTGTAGTAAATACAGGCCAAGTTTACAGAGCTTCTCCTTGTAATTTAACTCCTTAAACTCTGATAATATGCTCGTGAATCCGTACTGCAGCCTTCTCCAAGGCCAATATAGACTTCCTGAGGTTGGGAGCCAAAACCAAATGCAGTACTCCAGTCAGTGTATGAATGCAGATCCTTGGAGAACACCACTTGTCACATTATCCCTACTCTATCTCCAACCTCTCAACTAATTACCAACCCCCATCACAAGATTACTTTCAATTTTATGCTCTCTCTCTCAATTTTGGTAATGGTCTCTCCTACATGCCGCTCATAAGGACACACGGGTGGGAGTAGTTTGCAACTCACTAATGGGCTTATGCCAAAGATGCTAAAGTGAAACATCAGACCGTACAAACAATAAAGAAACATTTTTTTCAAACTAATTAATGGAGCAAATCATTTAAGTTGCATATATACCAGAACAGGTTTAATGTAGATGTTCTAAAATTGAGTCATGGTGTAGAGATAGTGAAAATTAAAATGTCAGCTAGAAATTCTTTTGTAGTACCTTGTTCAACCAGCATCTCTGACTTTTGTCGGTTGAGTTTCTGGCTCCTCTGGTTTACCCGATCAAGCTCACGCTGACGATCATTCAGCAGTCTCTCTTTTTCATTCACTGTCCTCTGGTGATTGTGGTACTTGTCTTGAAGCTGCTCATTGGTCCCTTGGAAAAGCTGAATTCCAAAGCAGGTGCGAATATGTCATTGACAAAAGCGAATATTGTTCAGTTAGAGGGGTGGTGCAAGTTATCTGATATTGACAGTGGAAAACTTGGGTCTGCATCATTGATGAATGTATTCATTGCCAAAAAAGATAATAGGTGCGCGCATGTGCTGGGGTTGTGGGGGGGTCTAGAACCAGGGGGCAGAGTCTCCGAATAAGAGGTAGGCCATTTAGGATCAAGATGAGGAGGAATTTCTTTCGAGGGTGGTGAATCTTTAGAATTCTCTACCCCAGAGAGCTGTGGAGGCTCAGTCACTGAGTATGTTCAAAGCAGAGGTCGACAGATTTCTAGATATCAATGACGTTGAGGGATATGGGGATAGTGTGGGAAGATGGCATTGAGGTAAAAGATCAGCCATGATCTAGTTGAATGGCAGAGCAGGCTCAAGGGGCCGAATGGCCTACTCCTGCTCCTAAGTTTCTCTGACCCTCTGTGCTCTGATATGGATTTCTATAAACGGACCTTGATTTCTTCAAATCGGAATCCATACATTTTATACACTCCAATCTTACTGGATCTTACATCATCTGACACAATGCTATTATTAAAAATTGCATTATTGCTACTACACAGTGCAGACGCTTAGAATTTAAAGGTTTTACTCTTTATTCGCATATAAATGTTAAATGCATAAAGCACAATAATTGGCAAGAACAATGCTGAGAGATAATTATTGGATTACATTACACAGAATGTACAAAAGAAAACAAAGGCCATTCAGCCCAAATTGTCTATGTTAGCTCCACACAAGAGTACCTTCACCACAGGGACTGCAATGGTTTAAGAAGGTAGCTTACCCTTTTAAGGGCAATTAGAGATGGGCACCAAATTCTGACCTTGCCAGTGGTGCCCACGTCCCGTGAATGAACTAATAAAAAAGCCTCCCCCACCCCCAATCTAACTGTATCAGCATAACTCTAATCTTTTCTTCCACATGGTTACCTAGCTTCCCCTTTAAGTATATCTATGCAAGTCGCCTCAACTCCTGGTGACACAATGAGAGTGAGAAAGTGTAGATTTAGTTAGTCGCTCTTCCTAATGTGTTCTTCTAATTTAATTCAGTAGTCCCCATTAAATATCACAGCCAACAGCCCGGTTTCTTCTTTGTTTCTCCTTGATCTTTGTTTCAGTCTTCTCTAAGTATTTTCCAAAATCAGCAGGTTAAAAAGGCAGTCAGGCTGAGAGGGGCACCCCGACCGCAGGGAGAAATCATCATCTGTCATATATTTATCTGCTTAACAATGGTGGAAACCAAGGGAAGCTGCAGCATGTTGATCAAACATACAGATCTCCAAGATGAGACAAACCAGTCCTTTTCAATCAAAAAAAAAGCAATTTAGCTAATTATGTGAAGGAAATGAACCAACATGATCCTTTAATCAATTATATCAATCTGTCTTTTGTGCAATTTAACCCACCAATTCCAACAGATACGACCTATGTATTACAACCACAAAGATAGTACTTAGCAATTATTTTTAAACTGCCTTAAGCTTCTAACTAAATGAATAATACCACTCTCCTTTTACACCCAACAGTGCTGATTATGTAAAAGTAATTAGCAATGCAATTATTCACACCAGATATAGATCAAATTAGTTTTTTTTAAGTCATGTAACAGTACTATTCCACTGCAAGGAAACAGAATGTTACCTGTGGGCTGCATGCACTGCAAACAACATAACCAAACACTTGTGTATACAATCTTAAAACAAGTACAGTGCCAGCATCCTTCAGTAAGTGTCAATTATCCTCCTTACATAGATAGGTGAATGTACAGCAAGTCCCACTGCACGCACATCATTTATCTACTTTCACTTACTGCATGCAAGGAGTCTGTTCTACTCTTTTCCAACATTAGTTCGTGTGCTACTCAGTCACTTCAACTGCCCCTCATTAACCACAATAGAGACGAATGTTAAAAAATAAACTTTGGTCCCTCAAGACAGGGGTTTTTTTTGCTATAACTGCATGTATTTTCAGATACAGCAAATTTCTTAAGCCATTTTCTTTCCAATTAGCAGAAGAAGTGTTGTGCTTTGTCAAATACTATTCATCGTGATTGAGAATAGACTTAGAAGTAAAGGAGATTTTTCTTCAACAAACCAGAGTTCCTTTGGGAAACTTAGTGAGCTTTCAGGAGCCTGTAAAACTTTCAACCTCGAATTTATTTTCCCCTCTTTGCACATTGGAAATAGGAGGGGTAGGCCATTCAGCTCCTCGAGTCTGCCCCACCATTCAACTGCATTACGGCTGATCTCCTACCTCGACGCCACTTTCCTGCACTACCCCCATATCCTTCGATATCTTTAATATCTAGAAATCTATCGATCTCTGTCTTGAACATGCTCAATGATTGAACCCTCTTGGGTAGAGAATTCCAGAGATTCACCAGCTTCTGAGTGAAAAAAATTCCTCCTCATCTCAGTCCCAAGAATGTGTCATCAGCAAATTGGATATAGGATGGCTTTATTGATATTTGAATCACCCAGTACAACATAAGAGTCTTTCAGACCAGAATTTCTGAATTGATCGCTGGTCAATACATGGTTGGATGACCTCAGCCAGAAACACAATTACAGAATCTCCAGAACTCACAAGAGCATGGTGCTGCTGGTGTTTTTTTTTCCCAATGGAGGCTGCCTCTGCTTCTATGTAAATGACAAGCTTAAGATATAAATTTCTGCTCTTCACTCCTAAACAGTGAGCCTTGTTGGAAAGTGTAGTGGGGACCTTGTGTGACACAAGATGGACACAACTGTCATGCTTTCCACAGTTGTACAATCTGCTTACTTTTCCCTAAAATCACATGGGTGTAATACTGGAGGAATTTCAGCTCCATGAAACCACTGTCAAGCAAAATTCATTGTGTTTTGAAGAACAAGCCAAGGAGATCAGTGAATTTAAACATACTTTTGATGTTATTTTAAAAAAAAAACAAAATGGGTTATCAGCACTGGCTTCCCCCTACAGACAACAGAAACTAACCTGCTCCATTTTCTCCTCCAGTTCTTGATTGTCCGCCTCCATTTGCTTTTTCCTGCTTTCAAGAGCTTTGACGTCATTGTCAAGCTTCATCACTTTAGTCAAGTTTTGGTCAATTTGCATCAAACGCTCCTGTAAAAACAAACAATCCAGTTTGCAACAGACCAATTGAAAAAACCCAACCAGGCATTATACCCAGCCAATGCAATAATGTACAAGGGATGCAAATAATACACCAGAGCTTCAAAGGCTATGGTAGTGTAGTAATCGTAGAAGCAGGAGTTTTTTTTTATTCTTTCATGGGATGTAGGCTTCGCTGGAAAGGCCAGCATTTATTGCCCATTCCTAATTGCCCTTGAACTGAGAGGCTTGCTCAGCCATTTCAGAGGGCAGTTAAGATCTGCAGCAATCACATGTAGGCCGGACTGGGTAAGGACAGCAGGTTCCCTCCCCCCCCCACCCCACCCCAAAAAAAAAGGACATTAGTGGACCAGATGGGTTTTTATGACAATCAATGATAGCTTCATGGCACTTCACTTCTGAGGCTAGCTTTCAATTCCACATTTTAATTGAATTTAAATTCCAGCAGCTGCTATGACTTTAGTATTTCAAGATTTGAGCCCATGTCCCCAGCGCATTAGCCTGGGTGTCTGGATTACTAGTCCAGTGACATTACCATTAAGCCATCATCTCCCCCCGCCAAGTTTACTGAATGGCCCCCAAATGAAGTAACTACTGACAAGATTCCACTTTTTGCAGCTTTTACTTTAACACGATTCAGAACCAACACAAATTACACACGAATTCAGATTAAAAAAAGTACATTTCGCTTTAAATAGTCGATGTAACAAAGATACGTCGTACGCAACCATAAGCACCTGCATCACTCCCCACACAAATTAATTCTGTCCCATTATCTAAGACAAGATCTAAATTAGCCCTCTTCCCTCTCTCTTTCCACGAAACATTCTCAGGAACCGCCTCAAACGCATTCCACGAACTTGCCCTCCAAGCTACCTTCACCATTATAATTTGTCCAATTTCTCACGATTATCGCGTCACCATTTCTGCTTTAGATTTATAAATTTCCCCTCACCTGAACCCCTCCCGCACCCTTCCCTCCCATTTCTTAGTTTAAAGCCACATAGTTCTATCTATAACCTAGAGGCTTGGACTAATAAGCCAGAGACACGAGCTCAAATCCCACCATGGCAACTTGCGAGTTTGAATTCAGTTAAATAAACAAATCTAGAATAAAAAGCTAATATCAGTAACAGTGACCATGAAGCTAATGGATTGTTGGCAAAATCCAACTGGTTCACTAACGTCCTTCTAGATGCTCAATGGAAGCTGCCAAAGGGAACATGACGTGTTGAATTGTTCCATCTTCTGAGGTTGGGAAAGCCCACCAGTCTTTGACTCTTTTGGTTTAAATAATAGTTCCTCATCGGAGAATACAATTATTCAAATAATCTGTTATTTCTATTTCAACAGGGTGCTACAGATGGGAAGCAAACAGTAAAACATGGGACATACCATCAAAACAAATCACAAAAGCAGATTATAGACAGATGGAATTTACACATAGATTCTTCTAACAAGAAAAATGTGTTACAAAATCTGCCGTTTGTAGAAATAGGAATTAAGTAAGAATAATAATCCGCCCAGTTATTAATCTCGTAACAGAAACAATGGGCAGGAATTTCTGGTCCCGCGAAAATCCACCCAAGGTCACTGGACCTTTGGCTGGTTTGCCGAATTTTCTGCACCCCACGACAATCCCCACCACGGGCAGGACTGGAAAATCCCGGCCAATGAGTGTAATCACACAGCAGCAATCTCATCCAGACAGAGGATTTGCAAAGGCAAAATTCAAGCAGATTATAATCGTCAACTAAAACTGTAAAGGCAAATAAATACTTTAACATTACTCCCAAATATTTATACTGCATAGAATGTACAGTGCAGTAATAGGCCATTTGACCCAAATGATCCATGCTGGTGTTTATACTCCCATCTAACCAGCATATACTTCCATTTCTTTCTCCCGCGTGTACTTATCAGGCTTCCCCTTAAAAACATTTTAAAGTCACTTGCAAGGGCAGGTGACCCTGGGTCACTCTTAAATGCCAGGGCAGCCGGTCAGAACACTACTGATAGGAGCTTTGCAGCATTGATGGCTTAGCGTGCAATTCACCACCTGACACAGAGGACACTCTCTACAGCCACACGGAGCACAGAGGTGTTAGGTTTGATCCTTTCCTTCTGCTAAATTAACTAATCTCAGCCAGGGTAGCATCAAGGACACTGACATCGGGCAAGGAGGGGGTCAGTCAGCCGTAGGACCACCACCCCCTCCCCCATCTCACCATTGTCAAAAAGCCTGCTGAATCTCACCTAGGCTCACAAAATAGAGGGCTGCAGGCATCATCAAGGTCACATTTCTGCACCAGCATTAGAAAGGGAACAGGAACAGTGTGATTACACCAGAAAAGATATTGAAAACTAGCCATTTGGCCCATTGAATTCTGTCCTTTGAGTACGATAACTAACCAGCCTGGCATAAACAGATATTTTGAATATTCTTAGTGCCTTTGGAATCTTTAGTTAAGTATATAAGAGGCAGGTTTATTCTATGCTCTTGTCATGTTTTTCTTTGCTGAAACAGTAAAGCTACAATTGGCAGCCTTGTGGAAGGGTTCATCATCCAGACGCAATCACCATCAGAGCCCTGAATTATCAAAAAATAATCATCGTGGCACAGAGTACCCTTATGGCCACAATTCTCCCCAAAGAAACATAAATTTATATTTCAGAGCAGAAAAATGCGTCAAGCTAATGACTTCTTTATCTAAATATTAGAAATAGAAAATGATTCTTCTTCTTCTCCACTTTTGATATCCAGTAGCAGCACTTAAGCGTTCCCGGGTGAGGAATATATGGATTGTGCATCTCCTTCCACTCAACCTAACAGTACGTCTTAAATGCATTCTCACGAAGGCATTCCCACAGCTGGCCATCTTTGGGGCGTGAATAAAACTGCCAACTCATGACAAGATGTCAGTAGTTTTAATACAGCGGGCTCATAGATTTTATCTTCAGAGAACTAAACTGAATTATTCAAACTCATTTTAAGCAGGACCCTTGAGAGGAGAATTAAGAAAGGATGCTTCCATCCCACCAAACTCATGTTCAAGCCCACCCTGGGAAGTGAAATGGTACAGTGCCAATCCCACTGCAGCACACCATTTGCCACACTGCACCCATTCCACTCTAATAATGGTTACCACTTTGCTCTTTGCGGTGCGAGCTCAAGTAGAATAACATGGCACATTTTTTAAACATGCCCTAATGCAATGTTGTCCATGTTGTTAACTGGAAATTCAGATGTGGCTAATTATATTTCTGATGAGCAAATAGAAAGTGAGTGATGGGCACTTTCCTTGGCAATGAACTCAATACATTCACAAGGGGAATGCACGTGGACTTCAACTTTTCTGTATGGTTGTTGGGAAAATGTTAAGACGAAAAGCAGTGCGCAAGCATTTATTTGACCACCGTGGACTCTTTACTTCCTTGGTTACTGAATGATGGTAGATGTTAAATAAATATACATGTGCAAAGAGAATTTACTTGTATTGTGTGCATGTATCAAGGAATTTTACATTAAGATTATTACATGTGTATTCCTAGATGCACCTGTGGCCAGTCAGTAATGTCTACTGGACAATATCGTCCGAATGCAGTTATTTTCTTCAACCGGAAGGACAAGATACACCCACCTACTCAGTACCTTCACCGTCGCATGTGTAACCAAGCGGTAATGTCACTGGACTACTAATCCAGAGGCCCAGGCTGTTCTGGAGACGGGTTCAAATCCCACCATGGTAGCTGGTGGATTTTAAATTCAATTAATGAATTGGAAAATACGGCTAGTCTCAGTAATGGTGACCATGAAATTATTGCCGATTGTTGTTTAAAAAAACCATCAGGCTCACTAATGTCCTTTAGGGAAGGAAATCCGCCATCCTTATCTGGTCTGGCCTACATGTGACTCCAGATCCACAGCAATGTGGTTGGGATTTTAACCGCTCTCTGAAATGGCCTAGCAAGCCACTTGGTTCAAGGACAATTACAAATGCTGGCCTTGCCGGCAATGCCCACATCCCATGAAAGAATTTTTAAAAGTCCAAACGTCATCATCAGGATTTTAATGGCACAGGAGGCCATTCGGCCCATCGTGTCTGCACCGGCTCTCCAAACGAGCATTATGACCTAGTGCCATTGCCCTGCCTTTTCCCCGTACTCCTGGACATTGCTTCTATTCAAATAATCATCTAATTCCACTTGAATGCCTCGATTGAACTTGCCTCCACCACACTTCCAGTCAGTGCATTCCAGACCCGAACCACTCGTCATGAGAAAAAGTTTTTCCTCACGTCACATTTGCTTACTTTGCAAATCAATTTATATCTGTGCCCTGTCGTTCTTGATCCTTTTACGAGTGGGAACAGCTTCTCCCTATCTACTCTTTCTATCAAATGTCCTCTCCAAGGAGAACAGTCCCAACCTCTGCAATCTACCTTTGTAACTGAAGTTTCTCATCCCTGGAACCATTCTTGTAAACCTCTTTTGCACTCTCTCCAATGTGTTCACATCCTTCCTATAATGTGGTGCCCAGAATTGTACATAATATCCTACCTGTGGTCTAACGAGGGTCTTATATAAATTCAGCTTAACCTCCTTGCTCTTGTACTCAATGTCCCTATTAATAAAGCCGAGGATACTATATGCTTTATTAACTGCTCTCTCCACCTGTCCTGCCACCTTCAAAGATCTATGCACATATACACCCAGGTCTTTCTGTTCCTGCAACCCCTTCAAAATTTCACCCCTTATTTTATATTGTCTGTCCATGTTCTTCCTACCAAAATGCATCACCTCACACTTCTCCGCATTGAACTTCATCTGCCACCTATCTGCCCACTCCACCAACTTGTCTATGTCCTCTTGAAGTTCCACACCGTCCCCCTCGCAGTTCACAACACTCCCAAGCTTCGTGTCATATGCAAACTTTAAAACTGTCCCCTGCACACCAAGGTCTAGATCATTAATAAATATCAGGAAAAGCAAGGGTCCCAATATCGACCCCTGGGGAACTCCACCTCAAACCTTCCTCCAGAAAAATATCCATTGACCATTATTGTCTGCTTCCCATTTTTCAACCAATTTTGTATCCACGTTGCTACTATCCCTTTTATTCCATGAGCAATAACGTTTCTCACAAGTTTGTTATGTGGCACTGTATCAAATGCCCTTTGAAAGTCCATGTACACCACATCAACAGCATTACTCTCATCGACCTTTTCTGTTACCTCTTCAAAATACTCTAGCAAGTTAGTTAATTCATTTCCCCTTTAGCAATCTGTGCTGGCTCTTCCTTATCAACCCATATTTTTCCATATGACTACTAATTCTATCCTGAATAATTGTTTCTAGAATCTTGCCCACCACTGAAGTTAAACTGACTGGTCTGTAATTGCTGGGTTATCCTTAGAACGTTTTTTGAACAAGGGTGTAATGTTTGCAATTCTCCAGTCCTCTGGCACCTCTCCTGAGTCTAGGGAAGACTGAAAAATTATGGCCAGTGTCCTGCAATTTCTCCTCTCATTTCCTTCAATGCATTGGATGCATCTCATGCGGTCCAGGTGCCTTGTCAATTTTAAGTACCAACAGTCTATTCAACACTTCCTCCTTATCAATTTTGAACCCTTCTAGTGAGAGTTTCCTCATCTGTCATCATGGCCTGGGTAGCATCTACCTGCTTGGTAGAGACGGATGCAAAATATTCATTTAATACCTCATCCATGGCCCCTTCGTCCATGTGTAAATTCACTTTTAGGTCCCTAATCGGCCCTACTCCTCCTTTTACCACCCTTTTACTATTTATATGCCTATAGAAGACTTTGGGATTCCCCTTTATGCCAGCCTTCTCTCATAATCCCTTCTCTAGTATGTTTTTTCACCTCCCCTCTAAACTTCTCTTGGTTCTCAATTATATTTTCTACCTGACACCTGTCGTAAGCACACTTATTAATCTTAATTTCTATTTTTTTCATCCAGGGAGGTCAGGATTTGTTTGCCCTACCTTTCCCTTTCGATGGAATATACCTTGACTGTGCCTGAACCAATTCTTTTTTGAAGGTAGCCCATTGTTCAGCTACAGTTTTTCCCACTAATCTTTCGTCCCAGTCTATCTGGCCCAGCTCCGCTCTTGCCCCATCGCAGTTGGCTCTCATTCAGTTAATTATTCTTACTCTGGATTGTCTTTTGTCCTTTTCTATCATCATCCTAAAATGTACAATACAATGATCACTGTCTCTTAAATGCTCCCCCACTGACACTTGATCTACTTAGGCCCAACTCATTTCCAAGAACCTGGTCCAACAGTGCATCTTTTCTTGTTGGATTGGACACATATTGCTGTAGAAAATTTTCCTGAACACAATCTAGGAACTTTGTCCCCTCTCCACCCTTCACACTACCACTGTCCCAGTCGACATTCAAGTAATTTAAGTCACCCATCATAACTACTCTATAATGCTTGCATCTCTCTGTAATTTCCTTGCAGATTTGCTCTTCTATGTCTTTCCCATTAGTTGGTCATCTATAGACTACACCGAGCAATGTAATTGCACCCTTTTTGTTCCTTAGTTCTAGCCAAATTGATATTGTCCTTGAACCCTCTGGGACGTCATCTTTCTCCAGAACTGCAATGCTCTCCTTAACCAACTAGGACCCGAGGGCACAGCCTCAGAGTAAAGGGAAGACCTTTTAGAACAGAGATGAGGAGAAACTTCTTTAGCCAGAGGAATTCATTGCCACAGAAGGCTGTGGAGGCCAGGTCATTGAGTGTATTTAAGACCGAGATAGATAGGTTCTTGATTGGTAAGGGGATCAAAGGTTATGGGGAGAAGGCGGGAGAATGGGGTTGAGAAACTTATCAGCCATGATTGAATGGCGGAGCAGACTCGATGGGCCAAATGGCCTAATTTCTGCTCCTATGTCTTATGGTCTTATGGTCTAATACCGCCACCCCTCCTCTTTTCCTATCCCTTCTGAACACCTTGTACCCAGGAATATTTAACACCCAGTTCTGCCCTCCCTTGAGCCAGGTCTCTCTTATTGCCACATCATATTTCCACATGGCAATCTGTGCCTGTAACTCCCCAATCTAATTTAATATACTCCATGCATTCACATACATGCATGGTAACCACAATTTAGATTTTTTTACTTCCTCCTTCACCTATTAACGTACTATTCTCTATCCTAGTGCTATCTGTCTCTCCCAGCATTTTGTGCACCCTGGTACTCCTCTCTAATATTTCTCTTGGTTCCCACATCTCTGCTGAGTTAGTTTAAAGCTCTCACAACAACACAAGCCAAACGCCCGCAAGGAACTCAGTCCCAGCTCTGTTCAGGTGCAACCCGTCCGGCTTGTACAGGTGTCATCTCCCCTCGAGCCAGTCCCAATGTCCCAGAAATCTAAAGCTCTCCCCCCACCCCCGCACCATCTTTCCAGCCACGCATTCATCTGCCTTATCCTCTTATTTCTGTACTCACTGGCACGTGGCACTGGGAGCAATCCAGAGATTACTACATTTGAGGTCCTGCTTTCCAAATTTCTACCTAGCTCCCTAAATTCTGATTGCAGGACCACATCCGACCTAAGTCATTGGTACCAATGTGGACCACAACCTCTGGCTGTACACCCTCCCCCAGAAGAATGTCCTGCAGCTGCTCTGTGACATCCTTGACCCTGGCACCAGGGAGGCAACATACCATCCTGGAGTCACGCCTACAGTCTCAGGAACGCCTGTCTGCTCCCCTAACCAATGAATCCCCTATTGCTATTGCTCTTTCTTTCTTCTTCCTTCCCAACTATACAGCCGAGCCACACACAGTGCCATAAACTTGGCTCTGACTGCACTCCTCCGAAGAACCAGTCCCCTCATCAGCTTCCAAGATGGAAAACTAATTTGTGAGCAGGACTCCAGGGGACTCCTGCACTACCTGCCTACTTCTCATGGACTGCCTGGTGGTCACCCATTCCCTCCCTGTCTCCAGGCCCTTAAGCTGCGGTGTGACCTCCTCTCTGAACCTGTTATCCACGTAGCTCTCAGCCTCGTGGATGCACCACAGTGACTCCAGCTGCCGCTCAAGCTCTGAAACCTGGAGCTCAAGTTTCTGCAGCTGGCAGTTCTTCCTGCACACGTGGTCGTCTAGGACACTGGTAGCGTCCATGACTTTGCACATATCATAGGCCACACGTTGCAATCAACTGAGCTGCCCTGCCATGTCTTAACTCTACTTCCCGTAAATTAACTTATTCTACTTTGGATTATTTATATTACTTTATTATGTTGGCCCTAAATTTCCCTTATTCCTGGCGCTTCTCAGTTAAATCCAAGTATAGCTACTTGTTTAAGAATATTACATTTTCCTAATTTGCTCACCAGATCCTATTTACCAAGGCAGCCACTCTTCTTTCTGAGGAAAGGTAGAAAAGGAAAGGGGCACCTTCTCTCTCTTCACCAAACTCCCTCAGTGATCTCTGCTCTCAAATTCTCACCGCTTCTCGCGCTGTTTTTATAGCTCTTCTGCTCTCCTCTTGGTGCTGCTGACTGCCTGTCCCAGGGTTCTCCTCTCGCACTCTCCTCTAGGTGCTGCTGACTGCCTGGCTTAGGATCCTCCTCTCGCACTCTCCTCTAGGTGCTGCTGACTGCCTGGCTTAGGATCCTCCTCTCGCACTCTCCTCTCAGTGCTGCTGACTGCCTGTCCCAGGGTCGTCCTCCTCTCACTCTCCTCTCGGTGTGCCTGACTGCCTGGTTTGGAGTCCTCCTCTCTCATGCCACAAGTTGAGCTAGCCATCTGCTTTTTCTTTGAATGTAACTAAGAAAATTCCCTCCCACTGCTACTCTAGCTCCAGCTAAAGGCTCAATCCAAAACGAGCAAAACCCAACCAAAGTAGGATACAGAATCCATGGCACAGAAACATGTCTTTTTGCCCAACTGCTCTATGCCCGCATTTTTGCTCCTTAACATGGAGGGATCTGAACTCATGATCACTGGGGTTGCTAGATCAGTATCATAATTGCTCGGGAGAAATAGTATAACATTGATAAAACATGGCTCCAACTGGCCAGGCTTGGCTTTATCAGTCCCCAACTACCAGAACCATCAGGCTACTGGAAAAAGACACTGTACTGATAAGTTAGAAGAGGTGTTTTGTCATGAAGAATTTGACCACACTTTAAAAAGCATGTCTTAAGAGGTGAATATTTAAGTGTGCTAACACCCTTAGATTAGATCAAAGTTCAAAGTATGCAAAAATATTGAAAATATTTTAAGCCCCCTCGCTCCCTGATAAACATCAAGCTCGCTGCATTTAACTTGCAACTTCCAGCATAAAATGGTCTGACAAGCTTGTTTTCTGTGGGACTTTTGCAATTTTCAGTTAAATTTGATTTCAATCTCTTCAAAAGGTGTGAAGTTGTGGTGGGTGCAGTTTAAAGCAAGTTTGATGATCAAACTACTCTAAAGTTGTGGCAATGGTTTATTTATATGCATAGATACTCGGATGCTGCAACATCTCGAAAGACACCGATATAGCATACCTTTAAAGTTGCCCCACTGTTCTTCAAAATGGGTCATCCTGTAATGTTTCGGTTCTTGCGGGCTGGGTAGCAATAGCATCCAGTAGCTGTTGAGTTTGTGGTCTGACGTCAGGGTACAACCTGATGCCAACGTGAACCTCACGAAGCTACTGAGTCGCCCCCCTAGTGCGTCTTGCTTTCCCAACTGAAGAAAAGCTTCCCAGGAGTATCTGGACAAGTCGTAGCATTCAACCAGAGTTTAGGCCAAAAAGGTTACCTGCCCCCACATCCAAACAGACACTGCAAACTGGGCATCGCCAGTTCTTCCCACCTGGTCAGCTGAGGGAGTGACTGGGGTGGGTGATTGGGTGGATGCAGATGCCACTGGAACCTCCCATTCCCAGTTCTCCAGATTCCATCTATTGGAATAGCAATGATGGGATCCTACACCCTACCTACCTAGATTTGGAATCTAGATTTTTGCGTGAGTTGTCCACTCTTCTACCGCCCATAGCAGGAGGAAGTGTTCCTTAACTTCTCTCCTAAATAGCCTAGCTCTTATTTTGAAATAATAAATCCTTGTCATAGACTCTCCCGCCAATGGAAAAAGTTTCTCCATCTACCCAATCGATTCCTTTCAATACCCTAAAAAAAAAATCACTCCTTAATCTTCTATATTCCAGGGAATACAAGCCTAGATTTTGTAACCTTTCCACATAATCTAACCCTTGAAAACCTGGTAACATTCAGGGAATCTGTGCTGCACTCCTTCCAAAGCCACTATATCTTCCTAAGGTGCGGTGCCCAGAACTTCTCACAATATTTCATATGTAGTCAATCCAGGGCTTTGTGTAGCTTTAGCAAAACTTCCTCCCATTTATGTTCTAGGCCTCCAAGGTGTAAGGGTTAACATTCCACTAGCTTATTGTTTATTTTTTGTACCCAGCCACTATATTTTATTGATGTGTGTCCCTAAATCTCTTTGGACCTTGAGTTTCACCATTTAAAACCAACTTATATTTATCATTTCTTGGCCCATAAGGATGACTTCACATTTATCTGTACTGAAATCCATCTGCCCAATCATTTAATATCAATGCCCCTTTGTAATTTTTCTACTTGCAACTACATTACTTACCATGACATCAGTTTTTGTGTCATCAACAAATTTGGATATAAGGTTGTCTATTGTGTTAGCCAATACATATTAAATTGTTGAGGCTCTAGCTCAGATCCTTGTGGGACACCACTAGTCGCCTCCTTCCAATTGAGTACATAGCCATTATCTTTGCCTTGTCTTCTACTGCCTAACCAATCTCCCAAGCAGACTAATAATTCAACTTCAATTCAATAAGCCTTTATTTTAGCCAACCGTCTCTTATGTGGAACCTTATTGAATGCCTTCTGGATATCCATACAAACGACAATCATTGACAGTCCCAGTCTACTACATCAGTCACTTCCTCAAAACTTCATTTTGGTTCCTTCGACATGACAATCCAATAAATACGTTCAGCTTACTTAGGTATCTAGACAAATAAAGAGTGACAAGTGGCCACTTGGCTCATCAAATTCCATCCTTTTCACATCCAACCAGGCAGGAACATACATTTTGAATGTCCTTAGTGTCCTTGGAAGCTTCAATTCAACGTATTCTATAAAGTAGATGGCATCAGGGGGCAGATTCACTCAATGCTCTGTCCTTCTATCGTCAAAGTAATGAAGAAGCTCCAAAGTCAAGGTCCATATGGAAGCATTCATTATCCTGATGTAATCACTGCTGCTGAGTGATAATTGGCTGTGAATTATCACAAAATAATATAATCATAGCACACAGCATTTCCTGAGGCCATAATTTCTCCTAAAAGAAAGCCAATTTAATTTATATTTGCCTTGTTCTCTAGGTATCAGGTAATGGAACATACCTGCCTCCTCAATTCAGGTACATAGCATCAGTTGTGCTCTCAAGCAAGGTATAGATGTATAACTGGGAATCTTTTTTCAATTTTTTGCTAAGATGTGGGTGTCACTGGATATTGCCCATCCCTAACTACCTTTGAACTGAGTCAACCACATTGCTGTGGATCTAGAGTAACATGTAGGCCAGACCATCTGGCAGATTTCTTTTCATAAAGGGTACTAATGAACCACTATCAAATGATTGCTTCATGGTCTAGCTTTCAATTTCAGATTTTATTAGTTGAACTTAAGTTCCACCAGCTGCCGTGGTGGGACTTGAACCCATATCAACAGCATTAGCCTGGGTGCCTGGATTAGTAGTCCAGTGACATTAGCAATATGCCACAGCCTCCCATTGACTACACACTCACTCTTCTTCCATTCAGCCTATCTGCACGTCATCTCCTAACCAAGTGCATCCAAAAGCATGAAAAAATAAAATGCTGAAAATATTTGGCAAGTCAGGCAGATTGTGTGGAGGAACACAGTTAATGGGCAGAATCTCCTTCTCACATCGAGAGTCCCAATGTCAGGACCAGAAGTGTGCAGGGTTTCTGCTCAGTGGCGGAGAGGCTGGCCTCATGCAACCAATTACCCACATTCTGTTATCCTCGACTCTCAGGGCCTCACCATTGACCTTCCCTGTATAACTCTTGATTTCTCTACAATCATGCTTGACCCACTATCTTTCCTGATCATTTCTGTGTAGTCCAGATTTGCAGCTATGGCGAAAGATTGGATAGGCAAGGGTTTTTTATCCATAGAACAGGGGAGGCTGAAGGGTGACCTAATTGAGGTGTACAAAATTATGAGGGATCTAGATAGGGTAGACAGGAAAGACCTGTTTGCCCTAGCTGAGGGGTCAATTACCAGGAGCCATAGATTTAAGGTGATTGGTAGAAGGATTAGAGGGGACATGAGGAAAAAGTTTTTCACCCAGAGGGTGGTGGGCATCTGGAATTCACTGTCTAAATTGGTGGTTGAGGCTGAAATGTTCAACTCATTTAAAAGGTACCTGGATATGCACCTGAAGTGCTGTAACCTGCAAGGCTACGGACCAGGTGCTGGAAGGTAGGAATAAAAGTGAGCGGCTAGTTTTTTTTCTCTTTTTATGGCCAGTGCAGACACAGTGGGCTGAATGGCCTCTTTCTATGCCGTAACTTTTCTCTGATTCTATAGCTTCCTTCCTCTGTCCCCAACGGGCCTTTGGGTGGGGCTGCCAACTCCCTTGGTCAGACATGCCCCCCACTTCTACTTTCACAGCCTCCACCCAAACTCAATGCATAATTGCCACCTCTCCCCTGGCTCAACAAAGCTCCCCATACAAGAAAAGCAGCTCCTACTCAGTCCAAATCCACCAGGAAGACTACCTCGCCTGCTGTACGCCATTGTTAACCAGTTATGAATCTGAAGGCACATTTCGTTGCCCACTCTGGAAGCTTCTCAATGTTTCAGGTTGAAGAATTTTAATCAGAACTAGGAAATATTAGAAATGTAATAGGTTTTGAGCAAGGGGTGCATGGGACAAGTATAAAAGGAAGGTCTATGGTAGGGTGGATGACAGGACAGGCAATGACAGAAGAGTTAGTCTTACATGGCCAAAGGGAATGGCGATTGGGTAAGAAAAGAAACAAAGAAAGAAAATACATGCCTACAACAGATGTGCTACTGTCTGAAAGCAAAAATGAGAGAAAAATCGAGACATGCAAAGAAAAGGAAACAAAATGGGGGAGTCAGAGTTCATGGTCTGAAATTACTGTTCAGTCTGGGAGGCTGTAAAGTGCTTAATCGAAAGATGAGGTGCTGTTCCTCACGCTTACACTGAGCTTCACTGGAATGATGTAGCAGACCGAGGTCAGAGATGTCAGCGTGAGAGCAAAGTAATTAAAATGACAGGCCACTGGAAGCTTGGGGTCATGCTTGCAGACTGAGAGGAGGAGTTCTGCAAAGTGGTCACCCACTCTGCATTTGGTCTCCCTGATGTAGAGGAGACCCATATTGTGATCAGTGAATACAGCAACCTGACTGAAAGTAGTGCACGTAAATCACTGCTTCACCAGGGAAGTGTGCTTGGGGCCTTGGACAATGAGGAGAGAGGAGATAAAAGATCAAATGCTACATCTCCTGCATTTGCATGGAAATTTATTTCGCCTAGCCAGCGAAGCCCACATCTCTTGAATGAATAAAAAAAGCGTTACCTCTAAGGGAGCAATCTGATTTTCAATCGATTGGACATTCTCCTTTGAAGCAGACAGCTGGGTCTCTTTGTCAGCGAGCTGACCCTGAATGTCGTGGGCTTTTTCTTTGTTCTGCTTCAGGTACTTGAGCTCCACTTGGTACTCTCGGACTGACTGTGACTGCTTCAGACGAACCTGGCGCAATGTTTCCAGAGCTTTAATATATCTGCAATAAAAGGGCAAAATAGAGATTATGCATTCATTCAACCTGACTGTTCACAGTAAACCTCTGAAGACACCCCTAACATGGTAATATTCCGATTGCACATTCACTTTTGCATTTTCAAACAGATAGTCACCAAGGATGCATTTTCAATACAGGGTCAGCCTTGGTGCAAAGTATTTTCTGTGAAAAGAGACAAATTTCAAACCATGCTTGACAGTTAACTGTCAGTCAACATCAACTGGTGCATCCTCAATGGCAATGCCTCTACCAATTCAGAGTGCACTTGCCAACTAATCAGCACTCTTTCCCCATTCTGTATAAAAATGTTCTTTCCCCACGGCATTGGTATTTTCATGTGAATTGTCCTGATGAGTGCAAGACGAAAAGCTTCAGCAAAAAAAAGTAGTTTTTCCAGCAATACTCAAGTTCTGTACTACCAAACAACTATTTTGCTTTGGTATTCACAAAGAAACCTGGTTAGTCGCAATAACATTAAGAAAAGCGCCTGAATGTTAATGCGGAAGAGTGATAATGAGGCCTATTGATTCATATGGACTATTTGCTAGAAATAAAATGGGTCATTGTTTCCCCTGCCCCACTACATCCTGAATACTTTGAATGTTAAGGTCAAGGGCCACACAGGCTTGTCAATGAAATCTTGCATAAAAAACAAGACTAGATCATAGATTGTACATTGGGCAAAATTTACACCATCGTGACCCACTGGCATACATAGATCAGAAGATATAAAGTCCAACGGCTCTTCCCTGATGTTCGTAGGTCTGTAAATGCCAAATCAAGAAACAGAAGGTAAACCCAGCCTTGTGAAAAATGACTTCTATAATTAAGACGTTCACTTACACCCAAGTCGTTGCAGGAAAACTGCACTCAACTTCACTCATCCAGATAAAGGCAAGTCCTTTAAAAAGGGAAATAACTTACCTTGTAGCTGAGAAAATCTCATCAAATTTCTGTTTCAGAGCTTTTCCTTCACTCAAAGGCCAGTTTGAATCTTCTTGATGACAGAAAATTACGTTGTTTAACACGGCTTTCGATACACCTAATGCGCTGATCATCTCCCGGTCCAACTCTGCACATTTCGAACTCAAGCTGACCTTCTCCCCGTGCCTTTAAAAAATGTAGAAGGGTTTTTCATAATTTCTCTTCCTTTTCTGAACATCATCCTTCCCCCACCCTGCCCCAAAAGAGGCACCTAAATCCACATTCTCTCTCCGAGGTGGGATCATCTGAGACACAAACTAGTATGACCACCATGACAGCAACACCACAAATGGACAGGAGTCCTCACTACTTACTCCAAACTGGATAGAAAGAGACTTCCAGCTAGACAGTGAGGGACACTCACTCCTTACTGCCGGCTGGACAGTGAGGGACACTCGCTCCTTACTGCCGGCTGGACAGTGAGGGACACTCGCTCCTTACTGCCGGCTGGACAGTGAGGGACACTCGCTCCTTACTGCCGGCTGGACAGTGAGGGACACTCGCTCCTTACTGCCGGCTGGACAGTGAGGGACACTCGCTCCTTACTGCCGGCTGGACAGTGAGGGACACTCGCTCCTTACTGCCGGCTGGACAGTGAGGGACACTCGCTCCTTACTGCCGGCTGGACAGTGAAGGACACTCGCTCCTTACTGCCGGCTGGACAGTGAGGGACACTCGCTCCTTACTGCCGGCTGGACAGTGAGGGACACTCGCTCCTTACTGCCGGCTGGACAGTGAGGGACACTCGCTCCTTACTGCCGGCCGGACAGTGAGGGACACTCGCTCCTTACTGCCGGCCGGACAGTGAGGGACACTCGCTCCTTACTGCCGGCCGGACAGTGAGGGACACTCGCTCCTTACTGCCGGCCGGACAGTGAGGGACACTCGCTCCTTACTGCCGGCTGGACAGTGAGGGACACTCGCTCCTTACTGCCGGCTGGACAGTGAGGGACACTCGCTCCTTACTGCCGGCTGGACAGTGAGGGACACTCGCTCCTTACTGCCGGCTGGACAGTGAGGGACACTCGCTCCTTACTGCCGGCTGGACAGTGAGGGACACTCGCTCCTTACTGCCGGCTGGACAGTGAGGGACACTCGCTCCTTACTGCCGGCTGGACAGTGAAGGACACTCGCTCCTTACTGCCGGCTGGACAGTGAGGGACACTCGCTCCTTACTGCCGGCTGGACAGTGAGGGACACTCGCTCCTTACTGCCGGCTGGACAGTGAGGGACACTCGCTCCTTACTGCCGGCTGGACAGTGAGGGACACTCGCTCCTTACTGCCGGCTGGACAGTGAGGGACACTCGCTCCTTACTGCCGGCTGGACAGTGAGGGACACTCGCTCCTTACTGCCGGCTGGACAGTGAGGGACACTCGCTCCTTACTGCCGGCTGGACAGTGAGGGACACTCGCTCCTTACTGCCAGCTGGACAGTGAGGGACACTCGCTCCTTACTGCCGGCTGGACAGTGAGGGTCACTCACTGTTTGCTCTGCAAGAAGTTTTTTTCCTTCCACATTTCACTAATTTAACACTGATCTAATGCAAAACATTCACACCTTGTAAGGCATTGGCCCCCGAAATAGGGACAGATGACGCCACCTGACGCATGTTCCCAACCTGACTGAAGAAGTGGCAGCCAAAACTTACAAGTGTTGATTCCCAAACTCCTAACAGCACAGGGGGAAGTGGAGGTTCTTTCTCTCCACTGCTGCCGCTGTCACAATATCCAAGAGCTTGGTCAACGAATAATAATGCTTGTCATGTTCTTAAGCGCCTTGAGGAATGTCACAAAAAATTGAATAGTAACCACAATAAATTGAGGGGGGACAGTTGTCTGGTTAAGACAACTATATAATACACAATTTTTCATGTTCCGTTGCACTCACTTCATTCGTGTGATCACCCCCTCCAGCGTTTTGAATTCAGTCTTTTTTCCTTTCTGTGTGCAAAGCATTGACCTCTGCACAGCCACTACTCCTCCATTCACATCTCGAAACTGTAGACGGATTTGCGCTCGCACATCAGTTTCATGGGCAACCTTTATTAAAAATAAAGGATGTTCATTTTACAGTAATAGCTATGAGCAACGCCAATAAAAAAATCACATACAAAAGCTATTGATAAATTAAGCCTCTATCAGCTTCATCCTTTAGATTTATGCCATTGCAAAGACTTGCAAACAAAATAGGAAAACTGAACTGTGAAGACTGTGAAAAAGGCTGCAAAGGCTTTTGGCTCTCAAGCAAAAAGACCCAAAAAAGACTTGAAGCCTTTCACGAACACTGGACGTCCCAAAGCGCTTTACAGCCAGTTAAATTCCTTTTGAAACATGGGCACTGTTGTAATGTGAAAAATGCAGCAGCTAATTTGTGCACAGCAAACTCCAAAAAACAGCAATGAGAGAATGATCAGATAACCTGTCTTTGTGATGTTGATTGATAAATATTGACCACTGGAGATAACTTGCATGTGGTTCTTGGAAACAGATCTTTGATATCCTCTTTAAGACAATAATTTCCACCGGCAGCACTCACTCAGTACTGCACTGGGCTGTCAGACTAGGCTGTTGTCCTCAAGTCCTGAAACTTGACTTGAACCAACAACCTTTTGAATCAGAGGTGAGTGTGCTATCAATTGAGCCACAGCTGATGCTAAAGATACTGAAGTGCGCCCCCTAATGTTCAAAAAATTCAGAAGGGGCACAGAAATAAAATGGGCAAGAAAGTAGTCTCGCCAGACAGTCAGTTAGGTGATCAACATGTGGCAATTGGTTGTTAGTTAAGTACCAAAAGTAGCTTTAACGTGGAAGTATGGATACAGCGCCTGGATGTTCTATCATCTTATATCAACAATAAGCCCTATAGCACTCTAATCTTGGGACTGAAAGACTCTAACGCAGCACCAATGCAGACATGCAATATATTACTTGTAAAGAAAGGCTTGCATTTTTATATAGTGCTTTACAAATCAAAACTTGTAGCAGCAATTGAAACCAAAACACAAATATTCTGATTTCCAAACTGAGGTTTAAATGCTAGAAGTAGAGGTTTAAATTTTTTTATACCTTAACATAGCAAGCATCTTCACTATACTAGCGCACAAAAACTAAAGCCTGAATTTTCACGCAAAGAGGCTCTCTGCCTTTGTGAAAATAGCACCAGGCGATTAAAACAAGTCAACATGGTTTTACTAAAGGGAAGCCTTGTTTGACAAGTTTATTAGAGTTTTTTGAGGATGTAACTAGTAGGGTAGATAAAGGGGAGCCATTGGATGTAGCATACCTGGATTTCCAAAAGGTATTCGATAAGGAGCTGCACAAAAGATTAATAGGCCAGATATGGGCTCATGGCGTTCGGGGTAATATATTAACAGGGATAGAGGATTGGTTAACGGATAGAAAACAGAGTGGGTATAAAAGGGCATTTTCAAGCCGGCAGGCAGTGAATAGTGGAGTGCCGCAAGGATCAGTGCTGGGGTCTCTGCTATTTACAATCTATGTTAATGACCTGTCTGTTAATATAGCCTGAAGAGACTGAGAACATTGTATCTAAATTTGTGGATTATATCAAACTAGGTGGAAAGGCAAACAGTGGGGAGGACATAGAGAGGCTGCTAAGAGATATAGACAGGTTAAGTGAGTGGGCAACAAGATGGCAAATGGAGTACAATTTAGGGAAGTGTGAAGTTATTTGGTAAGAATAAAAAAAGCAGAATATTAACAGGTGTGAAACTTGTAAGAATTGATGTTCAAAGAGACTTGGGTGTGCTCATACAAGGGACGCAAAATTAAAATGCAGGTGCAGCAAAGCAGTTAGGAAGGCAAATGGGATGTTGGCCTTTATTGCAAGAGGATTGGAGTACAGGGATAAAGGAGGCTTGCTACGATTGTACAGGGTTTTGGTAAGATCACATCTGGAGCAGTGCGCGCAGTTTCGGTCTCTACATTTAAAAAAAAAGGTATAAAAACAAAATACTGCAGATGCTGGAAATCTGAAAGTAAAACAGAAAATGCTGGAAAAACTCAGCAGCATCCGTGGAGAGAGAGAAACAGAGTTAACGTTTTGAGTCCGTATGCTCCTCCTTCAGAGCTAAGAGGTGGATTTTATGATGGATCATGATTTTACTTCTCTTTAGCTCTGAAGAAGTCATACAGACTCGAAACGTTAAGAAAGGATATACTTCTATTGGAGGCAGTACAGCAAAGGTTCACTAAATTGGTCCCTGGAATGAGGAGGTTGTCCTATGATGGCAGGCTGAGTAAACTGGGCTTATAGTCCCTGGAGTTAAAAGATTAAGAGGCAATCTCATTGAAACCTACAAAATTCTGAAGGGGCTCGATAGAGTGAACACAGAGATTGTTCCTGCTGGTCAGGGAATCTAAAACATGGGGGCGTAGTCTCAGGATAAACAGCCGATCATTTAGGGCTGAGATGAGGAGGAATTACTTCACTCAAACTGTTGTGAACCTGTGGAAGTCTCTACCGCAGAGGGTTGTGGATGCTCCATCATTGAATGCATTTAAGGCCGGGATAGACAGATTTTTGGTCTCTCAGGAAATTAAGGGATATGGGGAGTGGGGGGGGGGGCGGAAAATGTAGTTGAAGCCCAAGATCAGCTATGATCGTATTGAATGTTGGAGCAGGCTCGATGGACTGTGTGATCCACCCCACTCTTATTTCTTATATTCTTATGTAGGCCTAAATCCTTAGGTCTTGCCCCCAAAACCCAGCCCCCATCATTTTCACAGGTGGGGGAAACAGGGCGGGTCAAACTTTAGGCATGCATGGTTCATGGAGTCAGCTACACATGTTAAAGTGCAGCTGCATTCAGTCTGATTGAATTTTCACAAGGAGTGGGAAATACAACTCGCGCACTTTAGACCTGGTAGGAGAAGATCTAAATTTACCGGAGTTATTTGGAGAGGTAAGGTACCCTTTTAGATATGGTCCTGGGACACCTTTAGGAGAGGTAAGGTGCCCTTTAGGAGAGGCCAAGTGCCCTTTGGGATTGTTAAAATTAGATATGAATGTGTGTAAAAAGTGGATAAACTCATTGGAATTGTCAAGCTCATCAGAACTGTCAAGGGGGCTGTCAAAGCAAGCTTTCAAGCTATTAAGGATTTTAAATCTCCTGCCCTTTAAATATTTGGGGAAAAAAACACTATGGGCAGAATTTTTCACCCGGCATTCGGGCGCACGTCTGACCCAAACGGGCATAAAATGCCACGCATTGACATCGGGCGAGTGTCCTGATGTCATCGCACACTCGCGCGATATTTTGGTTAGCGCGCGGGAGTTGGCAGCGTGCCCGCCGACAATTAAAAGGCCTATTAAGGCCATTAGCGATCTAACTGAATTATATTGAAGCAGCCTTTGCACTTTTTGCGAAACCTCACCCATGAGCGGGATGAGGTTTCGATCCGTCATTAAAAAAAAATTTTAAATGTTCATACTAATTTCTAACACGTCCCTGCTCATGTGACTCACATGAGGGGACATGTTTCTTAACATCTTAAAATGCGTTATTTTTAATTTTTCGCGTCTTCATCTCCCTGAGGCAGCTCTGTGCCTCAGGGAGCTTTTCCTGCATGCACCTGTGCACATGGGCAAAGTTCCCAGCTCGCCCTCCCCCCGCCCATACATACAGGCGGTGCTGAGCGCTGCAATACGCCTATCACACTGAGCGGGCCTTAATTAGCCTGCCTGTGTTAAATTGCGGTCGGACCCCGAACGCGAGCGGTCGGATTCCTGACCATTCCCGCCCGCCCGACGAGGGCAAAATTTTGCTCTATCTTGCAGTGTTGAAGAAAATCAGCGCTTGCTAATTCACTCTATCTGTTGACATAACCTGAGGGCCACCAATACACGATTAGTGCTCCATGACTGATTTCCCAACCTATCATTGTCACGTTAGGGTTCCTGCCAGTTCACGGTTTGATTGATAGCTCTAAGTGCTTATAAAGTCTTTGATCTGGGACGATGAATACAAATGCTTGCTCTCAGAAGGGATTAAAGGATTTTAAATGTAGTAAATGGATTTTTATTAATGAGGGGGTTTTTTCAAATTGTGAATTTCATCAATTTATACTTAAAAACTTTATTTCACCTCAGCACGGATCCTGAGATCTGCCCATGGTGGATACTGGGGTGACATGGCATGGAGGATGCAAGGGCAAGGTGGTGGGTGGGGGACACGGTTGGCATGAGTTGGGGTACAGGCTATAAAAGGCTATGGGAGGGGGAGATGGAGGGTATGAGTGACCATGGGGGGGTGGGGTGGGGGGTGTGTGTGTGTGTGTGTGTGTGGAGGGGCATAAATTGGCATCCAGGGTATGAAGGGCCATGGGGTGCATAAAGATGGCATGGATGACTATGGGGAGCATCTGGGAATGTGAAGTGAGTGCTGGCGGGTATTTTTTGTTTCATTCTATTTTCCCCCCACAGCTGGGAGCCCCGGCAGTTCCTGTGGATGCCTACGGTCTCTTTCTGGGGGCTGGCGGCCATGACTCCAGTAAAGCCCATTCCCCCTCCTTCTCCCTCCACCCAACCTCAGAACATTTTCAGAAATCAGATTTGCGCAGCTGGGACTTCCGCTGACTGTGTGCACCCAACGCAAGAGTAAAAATTCAGGCCAAAGTAACTTGGTCTGATATTTAAAGGTGCCTACAGTGTAGGAAATAGTAACCATATAGCACTGCTTATGGTTGACAGATTTAAATCAATTAAACAAAGCCTTCAACTTTCCTTCCCATGCACATTTTAAATGCACAAATTTTGTTCACAGTTTAAATTTCAGTTATTAATTTCACCACTTATCTGCCCGAAGGACAGTCCTTGGCTCCTGGTAGTCTTTTCCTATCTCTCTATCCTGTGCCAGTCTTTTCATTTGCCAATAACTTTCCTTCAATTTTCAAGCCATTTAACATTTATATTCTCTTCCTTCCTCTTCCTCTTTTTCCTTGTAATTTCCCCTCCATAACTTCTTTTACAAGTCTGCTTCCTCTTAAGGTGCACCCTGCCCAGTCTCTCTGCCTTTTGCTAACTATGTTCAACAAATTTTTTGTTCATTAAACTCTCCACAGCGTTCCATTTGTCGCTTTTTCTGTCCAGTTGATCCTTTCCATTCTCCTCCAAACACACATTTCAAAACCATTCAGCTAACTGGTCTCATCTTTCCGTAAGGTCCATGTCACACGTCCATACAAAACAACACTCCAAATCAAGCTCTTTACAAGTCATTTATATTGAGGAGATATTAATGTTATTACTAGGTTTTCAATAAAGTTCAATGTCGGATATGCAAAATATCTTGTGCTAATTTAAATATCCAGTCGTATAATTATAAATGTTTTCAATTCCAAATGCAACAAGCAATTTGCACACAGGCAGGTCAACAAAAAGCATTGGGATAATGTCCAGATAATCAGCTTACATGATGTTGGTTGAACGATAAATATTGTCTCGGAGTCTGGGCAGAACGCCCCTGCTCTTCTTCAATACAGTGCCATGAGACCTTTCCCATCCACCTTGGGAGGACAGACGAGCCTCAGTTTAACCTCTCATCCCAAAGATGGCACCTGTGAGAGTGCAGCACCTTCTCAGCACACCATCGGCGTGTCAGCCTAGATTTTGTGGCTCAGGTCTCTGAAGTGGAACTTGAACCCGTAGCTTTCTCACTCTTACGAGAGACTGTGAACACCGAACCAAGGCTGATATCTACAGTGGCCAGAAATATCACCTCACTTGTACACGAAAATCTTGCCGATTGCTGAACTGCAGCAAATGCACCCTGAAGAAAAGGCTTGTAAATTGATTCAATTACTTGGATATTTCCAAGTGCTCTTCTGTTTATGTGCAATTGCAGGTCCAGTGTCTCAAAATCAGTAACCACAGGACCGAAGCTTTGCTGGTTTACAGGTCTTGCCAGATTCCAGGTCGGGCAGTTCGCGCCAAACCAAATTGGTTGGGTTCAAGGGTCGCTTGGAGTTTAGAAATAGACAGGCGCACAAGCTGCCAATGCAGCACACCGTGCCAACGCAGCACACCGTGCCAACGCAGCACACCGTGCCAATGCAGCACACCGTGCCAATGCAGCACCTAGCCGAATTGTCCTGGTAATTATTTTTTTTATTTTACTCAATTAAAATTGCTGCATAGCTCATTTGAAAAATGGCTCTCAGACAGCCAGACAAGACATTGTACCTGAAAATAAACCGAATGACAGTGGGGAAATCCCATCTGGTACAGTAAAGAGCCCTCCTGCATATTATCACATTCACAGCACACACATAGATGACTCAAAAGAGACTTGGCATGCTTTTGTTGTGAACCCGACTTAAAGATATTATGGGGAAAAGTCCATTAACACCAAATTTCTGGTGAAAAACATGAGCAAGACTATCAGGTTCACACCCCTTACCTTGCTTCTTAAAGATGACTGTTCATTTTGAGCATTACTAGATCTCTGTGCTATTTTGAAATTGGTTACCTCCCTGGGATGGGAGGATAATCTTACAACATCACACATTCACTTTCCTGTCCTGTTTACAAATTTCAAAGCTTTATAAAAGTTGACAGTGACTGAACTGCTCTGAGCATTAGTCTCCAAATACACGTGCAAATCTGGCCTTTTTATTTTAACAGGAATTTTCTATATTTAATCTTTGATGTAGTCTGGTCGAGTCTCTCAGCCGCAGGTTCTCACTTCCATAGACAGCTTAAAGGCAAAACATAGAAACTAGGAGGTTTAGGCCATTCGGCCCTTCAAGCCTGCTCCGCCATTCATTATGATCATGGCTGATCATCCAACTCAATAGCCTGCTCCCGCTTTCTCCCCATACCCTTTGATCCCTTTCGCCCCGAGAGCTATATCTAACTCCTTCTTGAAAACAGACAATGTTTTGGTCTCAACTACTTTCTGTGGTAACGAATTCCACAGGCTCATCACTCTCTGGGTGAAGAGATTTCTCCTCATCTCAGTCCTAAATGGTCTACGCCATATCTTCAGACTGTGACCCCCTGGTTCTAAAGAGGCCATAGTTGATTAAACTATTTTTCATCCAGGAGATGAATCTGATGAGAGCTGCACCCAAGTAGATAGCTTGCAAATAAAAGTGAGGAAAAATTTTCAATGTCGAAAATAACCAAGATCATCATAATGGCCCCAGCAAAGATTAATGAACTCAAACCGAATTTGCATGGCGACTTAATGTCGATGGCCAGGGTTTTTTTGAAATATCATGAATATTCTGACTGCAATCAAGAACAGACATGGCTTTACTAGAAGCTGAAACAATGAAAAAGGTGCAAGGAACTTTCACAAGGTGTCAAACCATCCCATCCCTGCTCCCCACCTGGCTTATGTCTCTAACTTGTTGCACATTCTGGACTTGCCTGGTCTCTGAACTCAGCTATGGATTAGTTGGCAGCACTCTCGCCTAGGTCCATTCGGCTCTAGGTTGAAGTCCCACTCCAGGGCTTGAGCGCATGAAAATCAAGGCTGACACACCAGTGGAGTACTGAGGGAGCACTGCACTATCAGGGTTCATAGAGTTCGTAGGCATCCACAGGGACTTTCAAATGGGATGTTAAACCAAGGTCCCATCTGCCTGTTCAGCTGATGTAGAAGATCCTATGGCACTATTTTGAAGAAAAGCAAGGAAGTTATCCCTGGTGTCTTGGCCAAAATCTATCCCTCAAGCAACAGAACAAAACAGATTGTCTGCTCATTATCACATTGTTAACCACATTTGTAAATGTTGGCAGAATACGGATGTTAGTCTGTGATGCTGACACAGCCAAAGCTGAAGCAGAGACTCATGGATGCTATATGCCACTTCATGCATCTCAAATTGTGAGATGTAACATTAGTCCAAACTCCACACTCACTTTCTTTCGCAATCACAGTCATCCAAAAGTCTTCTGAAAGTACACTCCAAACTCTTTATTTTAAAAAGATACTTTGAGCCTTTCTGGGCTAATTTCAATTATTAGGTATTGTTCAGTAACTGCACTATTTAACATCTGTATATTCATTAATTTGCAAATAAATCTGACGAAGAACGTTTAGCCAATACACATTGGTACAGCAATGCATTATTTTCTACTTTTAAGAAGAGATAATAAAACGTGCTTGGATTCCTCGTACTCTCCCTCTCTCTTTTCTGAGTTCACTGCCCTCCTAGTCTCTCAATCTCGCTCCATATAAATTCCCCAATCCATATTCATGGCCATCCACTTGACTCTGACATCTCATGTAGCCTTGTTACTCCCATTGCGTCATAGATAAGGCTATCACTGATTACTTCCTTGTATTAGTCCTCCTTTTCACATCCTCCTTTTCCCTCCCAATCTATTCCCTTCTTGACCCTCCATGTAAAAACTCTCTCCCAATTCACTTACAACTGTACTTTCAAAATCCCAACTGTCTAGCCTTTGGCCCTCCATTCACCACTACCAGCTACTGATTTACTCAACTGTGTCCTCACTTCCACCATTGATGCTCTTGTCTGAAATAAAACCATTACTCTCCCTCACCCTGGCTGCTTCCCCTGGGACAGTCCTAATCTCCACCCCCTTAAGCCCACAGGACACAGACTTGAATGGATGTGGTGGACAACTGGTTTAACCATTCACCACCAGATCTGGCCGGACCACATAAAACATTATTGAGTGCTGCTGGCCTCGACCAAAACTGCTCACTGGGACCAACCTGGAACGCAAAGATAACCCCCATCTTCTTTCCCCTTTTGCAAACCATCTTAAACTGCTCTCCTCTGCCCCCTCCAACAATAAGTGCGAGAAACTCATGGACTTCTTTACCACCAAAGGGAGAGACCATCTATTCAGCTGCCTCGAGCCACATCTCCCCCTTCCCCTAGCTCATCGGTGTTCTTCTAAGGGTTCCCCCTGCCCTAGCCCTGAACTTGCAACTAGTTGCTCTCCCATCTCTGTAAGCTCTACCACAAGTTTATCCCAAACTGCAGCCCTGTAGCTGCCCCACTGACAGGAGAAAAAAGCAAAAGTAGTATGGATCGAGAAACGTCAGACAGCTTTCAAGAAGCTGAAAGCCATCTTAATAAATAAACCACTGCTCGCAGCTCCAGACTTTAAGCAACTATTTAAAGTAGCCATCGATGCTAGTGACCTCAGGATGGGGCCGTCCTCCTCCAGAAGGACGAATCAGGAATAGACACGCCAATCGGGTACTTCTCCAAAAAACTGATCAAAAATCAGAAACAGTATTCCGCAGTAGAAGAAGAATCCCTAGGCTTATAACTGGCTCACAAACACTTTGAGATGGCTGTCTGAAATGGATACAGAGAGTGACTGCCCTCGACATCAAGGACATTTTTGACTGAGTGTGGTATCAAGGAGCCCTAGCAAAAATGGAGTTGATGGGAATCGGGGGAAAATTCTCCACTGGTTGGTGTTATACCTAGCACAAAGGAAGATGGTTGTGGCTGTTGGAGGTCAATCATCTCGACTCCAAGACATCACCGCAGGAGTTCCTCAGGGTAGTGTCCTTGGCCCAACCATCTTCACCTGCTTCATCAATGAATCTCCTTCCATCGTAAGGTCAGAAGTTGGGATGTTCGCTGATGATTGCACAATGTTCAGCACCATTCATAACTCCCCAGATACTGAAGCAGTCCATGTCTAAATGCAACAAGATCTGGACAATATCCAGACTTGGGCTGACAAGTGGCAAGTAACATTCACCCCACACAAGTGCCAAGCAATGACCATCTCCAACAAGAGAGAATCTAACCATCGCCCCTTGACGTTCAATGGCATTACCATCACTGAATCTCCTACTATCAACACCCAAGGGTTGACCATTGACCAGAAACTGAACTGGACTAACCATATAAATAATGTGGCTACAAGAGCAGGTCAGAGACTAGGAATCCTGTGACGAGTAACTTGCCTCCCGAGTCCCTAAAGCCTGTCCACCATCTACAAGGCACAAATCAGAAATGTGATGGGATACTCCCCACTTTCCTGGAGGTGTGCAGCTCCTAAAACACTCAAGAAGCTTGACACTGCCAAGAACAAAGTCGCCCACTTGATTGGCACCACATCCACAAACGTTCACTCCCTCCATGTACAGTAGCAGTGTGTACCATCTACAAGATTCACTGCAGGATTTCATCAAGGCTCCTTAGACAGCATCATCCAAACCAACAACCACAACCATCTAGAAGGATGCAGATAGGCGGGAACACCACCACCGGGTAGTTCCCCTCCAACTCACCCACCATCCTGACTTGGAAATATATCGCCATTCCTTCACTGTCACTGGGTCAAAATCCTGAAGCTCCCTCCCTAACAGCACTGCGGGTGTACCTACACCACATGGACTGCAGCGGTTCAAGAAGGCAGCTCACCACCACCTTCTCAAGGGCAACTAGGGATGGGCAATAAATCCTGGCCCAGCCAGTGAAGCCCACATCCCGTGAATGAATTTTTAAAAAAACACCACAGTCTATACCAACCACAACCCTTTGATCTCTGTGGAGAAATTCAAAAATCAAAATGCAAGGTATTCTGTTGGGATTTGTTTCTCTAACCATATCACCCAAAAATCACCCACATTGCAGAGGAATTGAATGTGATTGTGGGCACCCTGTCCAGAACTTAGAGACCCAGTTAGAACTGATGGGATAATCCATACCAAGGCTAACAGAGTGCATGGGAGTGAATGTGGTTTTTTTGTTTTGTATTTTTTTCATACCTTGTAATGAAATGAGAGTGAATCTCATTTCATTTCTTTGTGATGGGGAGGTGTCATGAGGCTATACCCTGTTTATTTTTGAAAATATGGTTTTTCAACATTCAGACTGGGAATTTTGCAATTTGAATTGAGACAGGGCAAACTGCTTAAAAAATGTCACCCTCAGGGGAGAGTGAAGAGAGGGATTTCCTATAATGCAGATACCCATCGAAATTTATAGCTGTCTAAGAAAGAGACATTAAAAATGCAATGTACTGGATATTGAAACAATGGCTGCCACAGAAAGACACACCCAAAACCTCTTGGAAATGTACAAAGGCTGAAGTATCTCAAGGCAAGGCTGCCAGCCACTAGTGAGAGATTGCAAGTGCCACAGTCGGTGTCAAAAAAGCCATCAGCGGAGAAAACAAGCTGAGGTCTGCACTCTCTCCCTCTTTCTTTTAGAATAAGCATGTCTCCTGGTTCAAGAAACCAGCTCTACCAAAAACCTACCAGTGAACTGAGATCTCGTAATAGATGCAACCACATCTGACCGCATCCAAGAAACCAGCTAACTTAAATCAGCCACAGCATTTAAAATCTATGCCTCAAGGACAATATATATTGACCGTATATATTGTACCTTTTATTTCGGACTCGAACTCCCCTTATTTCTGATAGGTGTGTGCGTTTGCGCACACTCTGATACACGCTCGAATGACTGCATGAGGGCCGAATGCTTGATGTTGTATTTTTATTATTTTTCTTGGGTTTAGTGGTTAATAAATTTGTTCTTTGACTCAAGAAAACCTTGTTTGATTGGCTCCTATTGCTCACAGGTTAAGTAAAATGCATTCTGATTTGGAAAAAGAATATCCTCATGAAAAAGAAACTTATACTTTTGTGGTGACCAACCGAGGAGGTTGAATAGAGGAGAGCCAGTCCACCCCTTCTCACCTCGTGGTAACAATTCTAATGCCATCCCAGCCGGCTACTCATCTTCCATGCTCCATAAATTTCAACTCATCCAAAACACTGCTGCCCATATCCCTAAAACGCACCAAATCCCATTCATCCATCGCCCCTACGTTCACTGACCTACATGGTTCCTGGGTAATTTTAAAACTTGCATTATTGTTTTCAAATCCCACCATGGTATTGCCCTTTTGACCTTTGCAATCCCCTCCAGCCCTACAATGCTCCGATATCTCTGTGCTCGGCCAATTTTGGCCTTGTGCGTTCTGATTTTAGTTGCCCGGCCACTGGTGGCTGTGCCTTCCGTTGCTGAGGCTGTATGCTCTGGAAGTCCCTCCCTAAACATCTCTACTTCTCTCTCCTCCTTTAAGGTGCTTCTTAAAATCCACTTCCCTGGACAAAACTTTGTTCATCTATGCTAATGTCTCCTTATATGGCTTGGTGTCAAATTATGTTTGATAACGCTCCTGTGAAGTGCCTTGCAATGTCTTACAAAGTTAAAAGGTCCTATATAAATGCAGGTTGTTGTTGTTAAATGTACTGTGACTCTAGCAAATTCAATACTACAATTTTATGGGTAACTATTAATATATGTTACCGATAAGGGTGCAGGGGTCAAAGCATGGAAGCCCAACCTGTTTATGGAAACCACCTTTCTGCTATAAAGACATGAAGAAACTGTTGGAAAATAGTTCAAGCCATTAACATGTCTAACTTGCTTTGGCACCATATGAAGAGAACTCTTAGGTAAACTCTCTTCTCCATCACTGTCAGGTTGATCATTGGTAGCACTCTCACCAGTCAGAGGTTTGTGGCTTCAATCATCTTTCCAGGATTAGAGCAGGTGACCTAGGCTGGTATGTCAGTGCAGTATGAGTAGGCTGATGCATTGTCAGTCTTTCAGCTACAATGCTAAACCAAGCTCCTGTCTGTCTCTCAAAGAGCAAATTCTTCCACAATGCTGGCTGAACCAACATCAGAACAGATTAACTGCTCAGTTATCTCCTTTGCTGTGTATGTGGGATCTTGCCATTTTACAAAATTAGCTACTGTGTTCACCCATATTATCAAGAACAACTACACTCCAAAAGCAATTGATTTGCTCTGGACATTTTCAGGTATCACTTGACATAATTAATGCAATATGAAAGGAAGTTTGTTTCTACTTTCACACATCATTCTTTCCCCATTGTTTCTTCTGTTGATATTTTGTGTCTGTCTTCACTGTAGAAAGCACAGATAACATCCTAAAAATATATGTAAATCTGAAGGTAAAAGGGAGGGAGGGAGGGTCTTAGGACAATTTCAATCACCGGGGAAAGGCCGTTGAGAAAACTATTAGAACTAAAGGCTGACAAGTCCTCAGGTCCTAGTGAATTTCATCCTAGAGTCTTAAAAGTGGCTGCAGAGATAGTAGATGCATTGGTTGTGACCTTCCAAAATTCCCAAGACCCTGGAAAGATCCCATCAGATTGGAAAATAGCAAATCTAACTCCTCCATTCAATAAATGAGGGAGGCAGAAAGCAGGAAACTACAGGCCATAGGGGTTGGTACTGAGGCCTCAACTGTTTCCAATTTATATCAATGACAAAGGTGAAGGGACCAAATGTATGGTTGCTAAATTTGCTGACGACACAGAGAGAAATAAGAGAGCAAGTTGTGAAGAGGACATAAGGAATATGCAGAGGGGCATAGATAGGTTAAGTGAGTAGACAAAGATTTGGCAGAATATAATGTGGGAAAATGTGAACTTGTCCACTTTGGAAGGAAGGACAGAAAAGCAGTATATTATTTACATGGAGAAAGATTGCAGAACTCTGCAGTACAGAGTGATCTGGGTATCCTAGTACATGACTTACAAGAAGTTAGTATGCGGGTACAGCAAGTTATTGGGAAGGCAAATGGGATGTTGAAGTTTATTGATCTGCCAGCTTCTCCAATGATGACCTGTGGCCACAAGGACTTGGAGGCAATCCCATGCTGGTGACATGGAAGGTCATCACCGCCTTAAACGTCTTTGCTAGTGGCTCCGTTCAGGGCTTCACTGGGGACCGATGCAGCATCTCCCAGTGAGAGACGCACAAGGGCAACCGGGAGGTGACAGGTGCCTTGTTCAGGAAAGCACACTAATTTGTCCAATTCTGCCTGGATCCCGAAAGCCAGGCTGCAGGAGCATTGGGATTTGCAGCAATCTCGGGTTTCCCGTAAGCGCAGGGCACACGTGGCCTTGAGAGCTCTCTGGCACTAGGTCATAATGCTCATTTGGAGAGCCAGTGCAGACACAATGGGCTGAATGGCCTCCTTCTGTGCCATTAAAATTCTGTGATTCTTGTGATAAAAGTGGGGAAGTTTTGTTCCAGTTGTACAGGACATTGGTGAAACCACATCTGGAGCACTGTGCACAGTTTTGGTTTCTGTACTTAAGGAAGGGCGTAACTACTTTAGAAGCTGTTCACAGAAGTTCATTTGACTGATTCTGGAGGCAAGGTGGTTATCTTATGAGGAAAGGTTGGACAGTTGGGCCTGCATCTATTGGAGTTTAGAAGAAAGAGAAGTTATCTTATTGAAACTTATAAGCTTCTCAGGGGATTTGACAGGGTGGATACTGAAAGGATGTTTTCCCTTATGGGGGAGACTAGGACTAAGGGACACTGTTTAAAAATAAGGGGTCTCCCATTTAAGAAGGAGTTAAGAAGGAGAATTTTTTTCTCTCAGAACATTGTTAGTCTGTGGAATTCTGTTCGCCAGTGGAGGCAGGGTAATTGAATATTTTTAAGGCTGAGTTAGATTGACTCCTTTGTCAATCAAGAATCTAAGGGTATAAGGGGGTAGACAAGAAAGTAGAGTTGAAGCCACAATCAGATCAGCCATGATCATATCAAATGGCAGAGCAGACTCAAGGGCCAGAATGGCCTACATCTGCTCCTAATTTGTATGTTTATATGTCCATGTCACTGCATTGACATGCAACAGCAAGCCCATTGTACCTCAGGCTGAGAATAAGTCAAGCTGAATGTGGGTAGCAAAAACGCATTGGCAAAATGCTAACATAGGCCAGTCACAACCTATCTGTCCACTTCCAACTGAAGTTGGATTATTTTAGTTGTTCAATAATATGAATAACACTTAACAGCTCGGAGCATTACAACTTTAAACCAACAGGTTTACAACGAGGACAGTTAAAAAGTACGGTTTTCCTTTTCCAGGTTACATTATAAGTCGTCCCGTTTCCCTACAATAATGTAAAGCATGTCTTGCAGAATCAGTTTTTCGGACAAATGAAACTTAGGGCATCATCAAAGAATGAGTACATCATCTTTTTGCCTCCCTTGTTATCAGCATCCGGTTGGACTGTGGTTGATGATACAGGGAAAGCGGCATCAAATGCAAGCCTTTGTCTTCAGGATTCCCAAACTACAGATCTTCTGTCAATCAGAAGCAAGACTAAATCTGCGTTATTTAAACTTGAACAAATAAGAACAAAATCCAGCTTATAAGCAGGTAATACCACAATTTCAAATCGGCAACGCGAGCATTTAAAACTGCCAGTGTGGTATCACAGGGTGAACATTTTTAAAAGTTTATTACCTTGAAGACAAGTCGTTTCCTATAAGATTAACAGGTTTAACAGCTGAAAATTGTAGTTAGTTATTAGAGAAGGGAGTGTCTGGAATTTGACAGAAAGGTATAATTTGCTTGCTCACCTTTTGAATCAAAAATAATTTTAAGCAAAAAAGGTTAAATCGCTTCAAATGAGTTAAAGGTATCATGTGCACTTTCATAAATCTGTCCTACCTTTGGGTCATGTACAAATGTTTGTCCTTTAGTTCCAGGAGGGAAGTCACCTGTACAAATGTACTTCAAGCACTCGATTATTGTCTGCAATAGGAAAAAAGAGGTAAAACATATGCCAAAGAAGTAAATGTTTGATTCCCTTCCAGTAAATTTGGCAAGTCGTTCGAAGATGAAAATTGTTCAAAAACTCCACAATATATTTTTTAATAAATTGGCATAAAACAAATAGTTAAAACCAATGATAACTAGATAGAGTTAAGTATAGAATAACTATAAATGGTTCATTTCCCCATAGGAAACAAAAGCCTTTAAATTGTGTTGAAACCAATTTACTGCACCGTCTTCTTCCTCAATTATCACTGCTATGCTAGTCATCACAGGGTTGTTACGGTGCAGGGGAGGCGGCCATTTGGCCCAATGTGTCTGCATCAGCTCTCCAAATGATTAATTCACCTAGTGCCATTGACCCGCCTTCTCCCCATAACCCTGCACATTCTTCCTTTACAGGTAACAGTTTAACGCCATAATATCTTTAACTCAGGCATGATGCCACTGGGGAGGCAATGGCGTAGTGGTATTGTCACTGGACGAGTAATCCAGAGACCCAGGGTAATACCCTGGGGACCCGGGTTCAAATCTGGCGGAATTTGAGTTCAATAAAAATCTGGAATTAAAAGTCTAATTGTCGATTGTTGTAAAAACCGGATCCGGCTCACTAATGGGAAGGAAATCTGCTGACCCACAGTTGATTCTTAAATGCCCTCTGAACAAGGGCCATTAGGGATGGGCAATAAATGCTGGCCCAGCCAGCGACGCCCACATCCCATGAATGAATAAAAATAAGTATGCCACTCGCTATACAAGACAAATTGTGGTCAAAGGGAGCCTCTGTTGCTACCTTGAATCAGGTCCGATCCTGCATTTCCTATGGTTAAGTGATTAAGTGCCCCAACACAACCAGGCTCTTCTGCCTCCCTTCCTAAAATCAGTTCTCACCCTCTCAAATCCTCCCAGTTGCTTCTGCCTCTATGCATTGCAACCTCCCAGTAGCTACAGCTGCCATCTCCTTTCCCGCCCCTCAAGTTGGCTCCCATTTTTGTGATATGCCTTCAGGTCCAGGTGCTCCCAGTTCTAATTTAATTTTAAATGTGGCTCACTTTTACTTGCTAGAAGCTACATATACTCACACAGAGGGACCTCTCCTCTATAGGCAAAAGGAACATGTCAGGCATTGCATCTTTTTTGAATTAAACAAAAACATTGGAGTCCATAGTTCCCTGGCACATTCTCCATGGCAATGCCCTGACCAGAGTCGACTTTCCAACTAATCAGCATCCCAGGCAGTGCAAACTGTTGCTCTCTTGGAAATTTGGCATTCTTGCAACTGTCCTGATGAGTGCAAGACAAAAAGCTTCCAGAGCATGTCTCTTCAGTGTGCTAGGACCAGTGTCCTGGCGAAGCAAATAACTAGGGCTGTAGAAAGTGCTTTCAACTAAATAGAGGTGGGGGAGGATTCTGGAAAAGAGGTACGTAGACTTGCAAAGTAAAAGGACATGGCAGCCTTGCAGGGCAGTTGTTTAGGTAATGATACCCAGAGTGTGACAGGAAGGGCAAAGTGTACAAACAACAAAAAAAGTAGCAAATAGGGTCAAAAGGGGAAAAAAACAGTAAAAAGACAAAATTAATGGCTGTTTACTTAAACACACATAATATTCGGAACAAAATTAATGAATTAACGGCACAAATAGAGGTTAATGGGTATGATCTTATAGCCATTATGGGTACGTGGTTACAGGAGATCAAAGCTGGGAACTAAATATTCAGGGGTATGTGACTTTTCAAAAGGACAGGCAGGAAGGAAAGGGTGGTGGGGTAGTTTTGTTAGTACGAGATGGAATAAGTACGACAGCAAGAAAGGATCTTGGATCGGAAGATGTAGAATCCATATGGGTGGAGGTAAGAAATAACATGGGGAAGACGACACTGGTGGGAGTAGTCTATAGGCCCCCTGACAGTAGCAACATTGTAGGACAGAGAATAAATCAAGGGATAATGAAGGCATGTAAAAAAGGCAGTACATTAATAATGGGTGACTTTAATCTTCATGTAGACTTGGAAAATCAAATTGGCAGAGGTAGACATGAGCAAGAATTCAGAGTGTATTCAGGACAGTTTCTTCGAACAATATGTTGTGAACCCAACCATGGTTCAGGCTGTTTTGGATCTTGTAATGTATAATGGGGCAGGTTTAATAAATGATCCCCTAGGAAACAATGACCATAACATGTAGAATTTAGCATTCAGTTTGAGAGTGAGAAACTTGGGTCGGAAACAATTGTGCTAAACTTAAATAAGGGTAATTACAATGGAATGAGGGCAGAGTTGGCTGGAGTGGACTGGGAAAGCAGTTTAACAGAAAAGACAGTTGATGAACAATGGCAGACGTTTAAAGAAAATTGGTCATGACTCTAAACAATGATATATCCCAGTGAGGAAGAAGGGTTCAAGGAAGGGGATAAACCAACCATTGTTGGAAGTTAAGGACAGTATCAAATTGAAAGAAAAAACATAATGTGGCAAAAATTCGTGGTAAGCCAGAGGGTTGGGAAAGTTTTAAAAACCAACAAAGATGACCAAAAAAATAAACGGAGTGTCAGGGGGAAATTAAATATATTAAAAGAAAACACAGTAAGGCGTTGCTGATCACACTTAAATCTCCAGGCAGCCATTGATGCTAAACTTATTAACAGTTGAAGAAAACCAGATGGACATTGCATAGCCTTGAGAGTCAGACTAGAGACACAAGCAAGGACATAAGTTAGATTAAGTGTGCTCCTCTCTCAGACAAGGGAAGGGACAAAATGGTTTTAGCTTAGATATGGAAAGCTGAACAATGGACAAAGAGGGGGCTTTGATGAAACACAAACAGTCTTGAGTTGTAAGAACCAAGGTCTTTGTATATGTGTCTTAACTATGTTTGGATAATATACATCCTTTAGAATAACTGGTTGGCAAAATTACATGTTTATGTACTCAATAGGATAGAGATAGTATGGAGCCGGTGTGTTGGTTACCAATTGGATATATTCAAATGTACTCAAATGTGTTATGATAAGAAAAGGTACAAAAGTAGTGAAAAGTAATCAATCAGGGAGCTGGATCTTCATTCTCAGGAATGATTGTGGCTCCCTTGCATATGCTTGAATAAAACCGGTTAAAAGGAAGCCTGAGTCTCGTGTGGTCGTTGCGGGATCGGAGAGCGTAACATCTCCTCTTCAGGGAGAAAATAAACTTTGAAGGTAAACTAGCAAGTAATATAAAAATGGAGTGTAAGAGCTTCTTTAAATATATAAAAAGGAAGAGAAAGGCCAAAGTCAATATAGGCCCCTTAGAGAATGAGGCTGGGAAAATAATAATGAGGAACCAGGAAGTGGCAGAGGAGCTGAATAAATACTTTGCTTCAGTCTTCACAGTAGAAGATACTAATAGCATTCCAAAAATACTAAATAATCAAGGGGCAAAAGCGGGGGAGGAATTAAATGCAATAACTATCACTAGAGAAAAAGTACTAGGGAAACTAATGGGGCTAAAGGCCGATAATTCCCCTGGACCTGATGAGTTGCATCCTAGGGTATTAAAGGAAGTAGTTACAGAGATAATGGATACACTGGTAGTAATCTTCCAAGAATCCTTAGATTCTGGAAAAGTCCCAGAGGATTGCAGAACGGCCAACGTAACACCCTTATTCAATAAGGGATGGAGACAAATAACAGGTAACTATCGGCCAGTTAGCTTAACATCTGTCATTGGGAAAATGTTGGAGTCTACTATAAAGGATGTAATAGCAGATCATTTAGAAATACATAATCTAATCAAGCAAAGTCAGCATTGTTTCATGAAGGGGAAATCATGCTTTTGAGGAGGTTAACGAGCAGGATAGATAAATGGGAACCAGTAGATGTAATATATTTGGATTTCAAAAATGTGTTCGATAAGGTACCACACATAAGGCTGCTTAATACGATAACTGCCCACGGTATTGGGGGTGGTATATTAGCATAGATAGAGGATTGGCTAACTATTAGAAGACAGAGAGTTGGGATAAGGGGGGCATTTTCAGGATGGTAACTTGTAACTAGAGGAGTGCCACAGGGATCAGTGCTGGGGCCTCAATTATTTACAATATATATTAATGACTTAGATGAGGGAAGTGAATGTACTATTGCCAAGTTTGCAAATGACACAAAAATAGGTGGGAAGGAAAGTGATGAGGATGACACAAGGAGTCTATGGAAGGATATAAACAGGTTAAGTGAGTGGGAAAAACCTTGGCAGATGGAATATAATGTGGGAAAATGTGAGGTTATGCACTTTGGTAAGAAGAATAGAGGAGCAAAACTGCAGAAGGCTGCAGCACAAAGGTATTTGGGAGTCCCTGTATGTTAGCTTTTTGGGATTCATGCACAAGTTCAACAGGTAATAGGGAAAGCAAATGGAATGTTGATCTATATTTTAAAGTGAATGGAGTGTAAAAATAGGGAAGTCTTGCTAAAACTATACCAGGCACTGGTTAGACCACACCTAGAATATTGTGAACAGTTTTGGTCCCCTTATCTAAGGAAAGATATACTGGCATTGGAGGCAGTCCAGAGAAGGTTCACTAGGTTCATCCCGGGTATGGAGGGATTTTCTTATGGGGAGAAGTTGAGTAGGTTGGGCCTGTACTCATTGGAATTTAGAGAAATGAGAGACAACCTTATTGAAACATATCAGATTCTTAGGGGGCTTAACATGGTAGATGCTGAGAGGTTGTTTCCCCTTGTGGGAGAGTCTAGGGCCAGAGGGCATAATCTCAGAGTAAGGAGTCGTCCATTTAAGACAGAGATGAGGAAGAATTTCCTCTCTCAGAGGGTAGTGAATCTGTGGAACTTTCTACCGCAGAGGGCTGTAGAGGCTGGGTCATTTCTGCTCCTATGTCTTTTGATCTTATGGTTCAGTGTTTCTGAAATTCTGTACTACCATGTGAATAATTTTAATTATTGTGGTAAATAGTTAAGAAGCCCATTTACAGGAGACAATGTTGGAAATCTACATTGGCCATTAGACGATTATTTTAAAAGCAAAGATTTCATATTCTATAGTCTAGTTCCAAAGCAGAACATTTCAAACATAAATTTCCTGTTCATAATGTAGAAGAATTCAAACTTAAGTTTAATCCTCCCCACAGTGATATCCCACTTCAATAAACAGGGTAATACTGAGGATGAAAAACAGATTGCAGTGAATTTTTCTATTCCCACATCCATCATTCTTGTAGCCTACATGAGATTACCAATTTGCTGGTGGTTGGTGCCACAACATGACTACCCAAACTCATTTCAAGCAAGATCCTGAAAGCCAAGGGGGAAGGCAATGAGTGGGAAGTAGAATTAAACTGATCCATACCTTAATCTAGAAACCTAGGCTAGATTTTAATTTATTCTATGTGAGATGACTTGGTTTACTGATTTAGCCTGCCCCTCTTTCAGTTTGTGTCCTTTTAATCCATATTGGATTAAGTTTCTGCATTTATTTCACGTGTTGCATTCTTCTGCTTAGCTCAAACGTACCATACTACAGAGCACATCACATTGTGTCTCATGATGGACAGCAGTTTAAGATAAACTCCTTAAAGGTACACCACAATTGTGGACCAAAGTCAGCCTCTGATATTCCAGTAGAACTCACCGTTTTTCCAGCGCCATTTGGTCCCACCAGAACAGTTAATGGAGTATAGAAGGTGATAATCTGCTTGTTTTTGTCATCTATCCCAAAACTCCTCACACCCTGGATACTCATCTTCTCAATTTTGGACATCTTGCTGGTCTGTAAATTTCAAGCACTTCTGATCTTGTAATCAAATGATGCAGAACCTGGAATATGAAATAATTTATTTGATTGAAGAACCATCTCAATTCTATGCGTATATTTGTTTAACCAAGAATCTTTAAGTCAAGCATCAACTGAGCCTGCACTCCCAATTATGAAATCATGCTACAGTTCCCTAACCTCCCTTATATTTTAAATCCTTCTATCTATATCAATAATGTAAAGTCATGAGACAAGAAATAAAAGTACCAAATGGACTTGATTGCATATAATCATCTAAAATACCATATTTTCCCATTTTGGGCAAAAGCTGTTAGCAACATTCACAGGCATTTGACCAAATGTGACCCTTGCAAACCTATTACAACATCTCAGTGCAGAAAACCAGTGGCTCTAATTCTTGTTCTCCAAGGCAGTAGTTAGAAGGAAAACAAAATCCAGCTCCTCACTCACTAATTTATTGGTGAATTTATAGGGTTATCAAGAGGCACACAGACCAGGAAAAGTCTCAGGGTTGATCCCCATCTTTGCTGAAAGGGTTCATTTAAGAGGACAGGTTCCAGGGTCCAGACTGCTATCGGCAAGGGAATACAAGATTAAGGCAGCGATCTAATTGACTTGTTTAAGATGATTAAAGGATTGAATAGGGTAAATAAGAGCTAGGGGGTGAGGGAGGCCAAAACATGAACAAGACCAAAGCAAGACCTCAACATTAGAGCTTGGTCATTCAAGGGTGATATCAGGAAAGAGTTCTTCAAACAATGGGGAGTGAAAACTTGGAACTCCTTCCCCCCCCCCACCCGTCCACAAAAAAATGTTGTGGAGACTAGGTCATTTGAAAATTTAAAAACATAGATTAATTTTTGTTTGGCAAGAGTATTAAAGGATGCAAAACCAAGGCAGTAGATGGAATTACAACAGATCAGTCATGATCTAATTGACTGGCAGTACAGGTTTCAGGGGCTAGATGGCATCCTCCTGATGTCAGTTGGGCAACAGTAAAAGTGAGCCCCTAGATTGGAGAAAAGGTTTCCCATGGGTTCCCACTTCTGACTACAACCCAGCAGACTGTGTTGGAAGATACGTAGTTATGTGCATATCAGGTAAAGCTAGGGTCTAATTCAAATTTTATTTAAAATAAACCTCCTTGGATAACATCGAACTATTCTATTTCCCCTCTATGGTTCATCCAAGATCCCTTCTCCCTCAACTCAAGTCTGTTTCATCGCTTTTCTTTACCAATGTGAGTAACAAGATAATTATAATTAATACCCATTACGAATCAATACGAAAGAGTACGGTCATAGTTTTAAATTCCCCACAGGAGAAATTCAGAACCGCAGTGGACAGTAGAAGTGACACACTTCTACCATGGAGAATAAATACACAGCTCACTTCCCACCTGCAAACCAAGGAAGATCTTCAAGTGACTTGCCACTTCCCTTCTCAGTGAGATAGTGACTGTGTGGTAGACACAAGGAAAGGTTTTTTTTGATTTCAAAGATACTTCACTTCCTTTTAGCACCAGGAACTCTTAGCCATGTACAGGCCACACACTACTGCTGTACTAAAACATGCAAAAACTTTGGTAAGATATGTCAAGCCTTGCGTTGTTTCGCAGGTTGTGGAATCCAGTGTTAAAATATGTATCAGCGTACAGCAGGAATTTCACATCTCACACCCCTGTCATTCAAGTTACTGAATTACAGGGTGCAAAACTCTCAAACTACAATGTGGGTCCAAAAATTGCAACACCTCGAACACATCCAGTGGGCACTCTATAATCTCAACTAATAGGTTAGAGAACCTGAAATTCATCAACAAGTTACAATCTTTAAGGCTTTCATCAGTTGGGGCGCTGGGCGGGGGGGAGGTGGAGAAAGAGAGAGAAGGGGTTAAATTTTACTACAGGAGATCAAAATCTTAAGAAAAAGTGATCTCAGAACTTGTGAAGTGAAGGCAGGCTTAGAAATCACATTATTAAAGTGATAGGATGGACGTCCTATTGCAAATAACCATAACATATCCTTCCGATATGTTTTTCCAGGTATTTTTGTTTTTGTTCTGCCACTTCCACTCTCTTTTTGCCATTTCCCACGCGATTATAATTAAAATCTTAAGTGCCAGTGGCATGCATGCACAAAACACGTTGGATTTAGTGGGTGGGGAAACTTTTCATTGGTGAAACCCACTGTCAGCTGACCATGCTGCATTTAAAAGGGTCTCCTGGTCAAATAGGGAGGCTGCGCATCATGGCCACAACTTTCCAGCCCAACTACATTACAGTTAACACACGACGTGAGAGCACAAAGGTGGTACGGATATTTTTCAAATTTAAATTTCACTTGTACACATTTCACATCACATTGGTTCAGTTTATTCACGTGTGCATCATCGTTATTTGTTGAGTAAAGCTTAGTCAGAGAGCCAAATGTACTGGCTCATCTCGTGGCTGGTACACATCGATGGCTACAGGGGAGTTAGCGACATACTGTTTTAAAAAAAAAAGCGTGTTATCTTTGATTTCACCCTTTATTGAATGTTCATGCTGGTGTCCAGTGTTGTACTTGTCACTCTGTTAGGACATGGCTGAATGTGCAGGCTCAGCTGACCCTCCCTTTGATACATTGTAAAGGACATTGTCCGAGATCACTCTCAGTGGCGGTAAATGAAACGCTGTAGATGAACTCAAAGCCCTATAAGGACTCTGCCAGTCAACACCCCGAGGTGGACACACATTTGAACAGTACCGACACCACCCTTTAGGCCCCTCATTCCTTTATCTTGACTGACTTCCCACCAACTGCAACACCCACCACACCCAGAACTCCAGACCCTTCCTATTTCACTCGTCCATGCCCCCCAACCCCACCCTCTGTCCTTCCTTGGATCCCTCTTCTACTCCTCCATGCCCCCTACCTTACTTCACATCCACCCCTCACCACTGACTCATCCTTGCCAGTTCCAAGCCTCCATGCAAGAGTCCACTGTCCTTCCCTCCCTTCCGCCACAGAGCTAAACATGGAAAACTACTGTCCTTACACACAAATGCACACAAAGGCGACTGCCACCTTTAAACGGTAGTGAACAGGGTGCCATGAGATTCTTGTGTGCGATGGACTTTATATTGAACGTAGGATCTTATTAAAAACTATTTCAAGATAATGAGCATTCATGAAATGCAAATGTATTATGGGTATGAACCCACCACAGGCCGGCTTAATGGTCGACACAAGCAGAAATACGCCACTGAATTTATCCCTGCATTGCAACCCGCTGCACTGCTACGCTGAAAATGTTCCAGAATTGACATTGGCACGGGTGACTTACTTGAGAGTGAATGACCACAAACAAGGTTTCTATGAACTCAATGATAAACTATCCTTCGCTGCCGAGGGACAATTTGCCAATGTAACCCACGGAGATACTGAAACAATTTTGGCAATGCAAAAGTGAAGGTGGCACATCAATTACACCAGCTACTAACTATTCCCACATCACTACTTGTGTGTTTGTTCTGACGAAAGGACCGATATTTTTGTCGCTACAAGAACCATAGCTGCCTTGGAGATTCTGCAATCTAAGACCTTTAAGTTAAATTACAGAAAGTAACGATTACTAATGCAAAAGGAAACACTATAAAGATTTCGTAAGAAGAATCTTCTCCATGAAAGAGAAGTCTTTAATAGTCCTGAACGGCCTTTCCTTATTCAGTTTTGCCTTGAATTAAAAATGTGGATATAGTCTCAAGTGAGGTACAAGGTAAGAACTCGGTTGAGTTGTTCTGAACACAGGAATACCAGGTGCACACTTCCGCTAGCAATCAAATATTGGAAAAATCGAAATTTAAACAATTTTCTTAAGGTTGCTACCAGAGACCCATTACTGCATGCCTGATTTTCAACGGGAAAGGAACTATCTTAGGTGGAACGCACTGAGAGGGCACCAAGTATTTTCTATGGGACAGGGAAAAAAAAGAAAAACTGCCAGAAAAAGATGAACAGGCTGGATCTGGGCAAACCCTGTTTTAGTGAACAAATGCTCAATCTATGAAACAGAATCCTGAAGGAGACCGTAGAAGCAATTATAATTTACATCTGAGTGAATCAATAATGGACATTTCTGTCAGGAAACAGCATTTGAGGGTGCAATATATGAGTAATGTAAGACATGACATGTGGCAAGTGCTTGGGAGGAAAAAAGGTGGCTTTGGATCTTTGGTTTCTGAAGCTCTCTCACGCTGGGGTTTTCCATGTGCTATTTTTGGGCTTGTTGCAGATTAATTGATAGAGATCGATTACTATGAGTTGCCAACGACTTCGTCATCATTTTCCCAGGGCCAACAAGGTGATAGAAGGTGAACAAGATGGGCCTTGGCCTTATCACATCTAACAATTTTTGTGCAACCTGTTTGAAAGAAAAGATGATGGCGGAGATCGTCCAGTCTCCGGGTGGTTGGAGGCTATGAGCTGCTCAGAAGTCCCAGTGCACTGAGGCCGTGGGAATTGCTCGGGGAGTTTGAACTTCCAATGGGCAATTCTCCTGCTCCCCAGACCCTCTGAAAAAGTCTCCAACTCTGAGTTGGAGTTGCAGGCTGCAGACGGCTCTAACTTACTGACTTGGGTAGTTACCCAGGAAATGTTAAGACAGGAAAAAAAACGTAGTCTAACTCGTGGGTAACTGTAAAACCGAACCCCACCCCACCAATCACTCACACTGAGCGCCGCTCCCGCCTTCCACCCCAATACCCCCCCCAACTCAACCTGACTAGCTCTCACCACCCAAATACACCCCGACCCTCCGACTCCCCCCACCACCCCGATGCGATCTGACTTGCCCCCACCACCCACTATTCCCCCCGGCCCAACCTGACTAGCCCCCGACCCGACCAGCACCTGACCTGAAAACTCCTCCCAACCCACCTACCCATTCACCACCTGCCACCCTACCCACCTCACCCACTTGCCATCCCACCACCCTGCTCACCTGCCATCTTGCCACCCTATCCCCTTACTCACTTACCTCACCCACCCTGACCCCTTACCAACCTACCTTACTCACTTTCTTTCTCTTTATAGCTTTTCAAAGAAGCTTTGGGATATTTAAACTATTTACTTACTGGAATACATACGAACATACCAATTAGGGGCAGGAATAGGCCACCCAGCCCCTCGAGCCTGCTCCACCATTCAATAAGATCATGGCTCAACTCCACGTTCCTGCCTACTAAATAAATCTATCTACCTTTGCCTTAAAAATACTCAAGGACTAAATATACAGGAGCCAGTGCTGTAAAAAAGTGGGCATGACTCGTCCTCCCGCAACGATCCAGTGCTACGAAGAAGGAGCTGGGATCAGAAGTGCCAGCCAGAAATGCGGCACTCCTGCATGGCAGAGAAAAGTAGGAGCGGACTGACAATCCAACGGTGACTGCCATTCCTCGGAAGATTCGGGCCCAATAGGTTTCTTTTTCTGTTTCCCTCCCGGAGCCCCCATTCCCTTCTCCTTCTGACACTTCAGTTCCATTTGAAACAGTAACTTGTCTTTTCTCTCTGCACATACTGACTAACCTGCTGAGTATTTACAGCAATTCTTGTTTTCACTGTGTGTGGTGGTGATTTAGGAGTCAGAAGTATATCATCGCAGGGCAGGTGAAATGGTATGAAGATGATTTCTTTCCCCAGCTGAATATTATGACGTATCTTCCAGGCCACGTTCCTATCAGCAGCTACTGAGTATTAGCCAAAAGGCAGGGATGGAAAAATCGCAAAAAGAAACAAAAGCATAAAAGTACAGCCCTGGCCACCAGAAGCTAAGTCAAGCAGCAACAGTTGGCATCATTACTGGAAGCCCTGCATCCCAAAGTTTGTTAAACCAAAATGAGAAACATAAATCTGTTAACTGAACAACTACCTCTGCATTCTAGTTTAGTAAAGCCTTTCCTCCCGCAATATAGACTGTTGAGAATTCAACGATTCTGTTACTGCCTTTTAATACAATCAGCTTACTATCCTACATTCTAGGTCACTTGCTTCATTATACCGCTGAAAATCACAGAATGACACAGCTCAGAAGGCAGTCATCCGGTCCATCATGTCTTTGTCATCTTCTTGCTGGAGCTATCAGGCTAGTTCCACTGCTCTGCTCTTTCCCAATAGCATCGTAATATTTTCTTCCTTCAAGTATTTGTCCATTCTCCTTTTGAAAGTCACTCCCGAATTTGCTTCCAGCAGCCTTTTTGAGCAGTGCATTCCAAATCATAACTCACTGCGTAAAACAAACGTTTCCTCAAGTCATCCCTGGTCCCTCACCTTAAATCAGTCATTTTCTGGTTATTGACCCTTTTGATACTTGCAATAGTTTGCCCTTACTTTATCCAAACTATTCATGAATTGAGTAGTTATGCAACAGTGATTGTTTCACTTTATACTGCATGAATCCTATAAAAACGTTGAGCCTCAAAGTTTATCTGCAGAACAATTGTCACAAGTAATTTTACTGAAAAAAAAAGAGACATACTGTTAAAGCTTTTCATCTTGCACTCAGCTGGACAGAATTTGCAAGAATATCAATTCTGTCCTGACGAATGCAAGGCAAAAAACTTCAACAGCATGGTCTCTTTTTTCAGCAATATCTAAGTTCTGTGCTACAAAATAAGTACAAGTGTCTTTGTTAAAAACATTAGGGTAGCGTATTCTAAATTGGCTAACCGAGTCAAGCTCCAGGCTTAACCAGAGATCGACATCAGCAAGTCTCACCACAACAGATTGCAAAACAGAATACAGAACTAACTCTACAATTGGTGGAACTGCACATCAAAAATGTATGATTTTCAGCAGAACCAGTATTGATCAGCAATGATACTAATTGTACCTTACTATACTAATTATGTCTTTCTTCTTCCTTAACCGAGGTTTCCCGCCCACTGTGGTTGTCAGGGCTCTCAACCGTGTCCGACCCATCTCCCGCACCTCTGCCCTCACACCTTCCTCTCCCTCCCAGAACCATGATAGGGTCCCCCTTGTCCTTACTTTTCATCCCACCAGCCTCCGCCTTCAAAAAGATCATCCTCCGCCATTTCCGCCAACTCTAGCATGATGCCACCACCAAACACACCTTCCCCTCACCCCCTCCGTCAGCATTCCGAAGGGACCATTCCCTCCGGGACACCCTGGCCCACTCCTCCATCACCCCCAACACCTCACCCCCCTTCCCATGCAATTGCTGAAGGTGCAACACCTGCCCCTTTACCTCCTCCTTCCTCACCATTCAAGGGTCCAAACACTCCTTTCAGGTGAAGCAGCAGTTCACTTGCACCTCCTTCAAATTTGGTCTACAGCATTCGCTGCTCCCAATGCGGTCTCCTCTACATTGGAGAGACCAAACGCAGACTGGGTGACCGTTTTGCAGAACACCTTCGGTCTGTCCGCAAGCATGACCCAGACCTTCCTGTTGCTCGCCATTTCACTCTCATGTCCGTCCTTGGCAATGCTCCAGTGAAGCCCAACGCAAACTCAGGGAACAGCACCTCATCTCCCCATTAGGCACTTTACAGCCTTCCGGACTTAACGCTGAATTCAACAACTTCAGGCCACGAAGTCGCTCCTCTATCTTCACCCCTTTTTGGCCCTTTTTTTCAAAATTCATTTTTATTTTTTATCCACTTATTTTTATTTTCATTCATTTTTATTTTTATTCATTGTTTTATCCCCCTTTTTAATCTCCCCTTTCTCTCCCATTTTCAATCCCTTTTTCCCCCACCAACATCCCCTCCCACCCCACAAGGGCCATCTGTCACTTGTTCATGTTGTTCTTTTCAGTGGTTATCCTTGTTCTGCTATTATTGCATTCTCACCTTAATGCCACTATCAGCACCTTTTTTAGCCCTTAACCACTGCCATCAACCTCCCTTTGTCCTTTTGTTCATGACATCTTTGTCAATCTCTCCTTTGCCCCCACCTATCATTGGCCTTCTATCCAGCTTCACCTGCCCCACCCACCTAAACAGGATAAATTTCATCACATTTCTACTTCCCTGTAGCTCTGAAGAAGGATCATATAGACTCGAAACGTCGAATCTGTTTCTCTCTCCAGATGCTGTCAGGCCTGCTGAGTTTTACCAGCATTTTTTGTTTTTGTTTCTAATTACACCAGTAACGTTTAATGCTACCTGCCATTAATGAGCTAACGTCTTTTGAACTAAATCTTACCCTCACTATTTTCCAACAACTTAACAGGCATTGAAAATGTCGAATATGTGAGACAATTGAGCCATACTGATCCAGATTCCCAAATGGCGATTCTCACTATGTTAAGCAGAGAACCAGGGCTCAATGTTGCTGTTTGTTAAAGGTAGAGTTTTATTTCCTGTCACCTTAAAAGCTCCCCATTTTTAGTAAAATAATTTTTCTTCAACTTGACACACATTGTAAGACATGCTCCCAGTTTACACATCTGAAAACGAAGGACAGGAAAAGAGCCACTGGTCCATCAAGCCTCTCCTATACTGTTATGGTGCCGAGCACTTCACAATACAAACACCCAGAGCCCCACAGTCTCCTGATGGAGCTGAAAAACCTAATAAAGCCACAGGACAATTAGGGGAAAAAACCTAGGGAAATAAGGGGAAAATTCCTCTCTGACCCCCTTTGGTGATCGAAACAACCTCATTATATAAATAGACCCTAATTTATTTTATGGAATACCTTCCTCCTGTGCAAGGTGATTTCTGTCCCAGTCAGTAAAGGGCACAGCTCTGTTTGGAAGGAATTCAGCGAATCAGCGTTCACTGCACGAAAAGGCAGCCTGTTCCTCCTTCCATGATTTTATAAGTCTCTATCGTCTGGGTCGACATCTTCTTAAAGTGCATGGCCATTCCATCCCTGTCCCAGCCCAGATGCTGCTGAAATCCACATTCACGCTCCTGTCACCTCTACACTCAGCTATTCTAATGGGAATGTAGGAAATAGGAGCAATAGTCTATTTGGCCACTCAAGCCCGCTCCAACAATCAACTGGGTCATGGTTGACCTTCTACCTCAATGCCATTTTCCAACACTATCGCCATGTTGCTTGATGATTTTAATCAACCTCTGTCTTGAAGATATTCAATCCACAGCCCTCTGGGGTAGAGAATTCCAAAGGTTCACCACCCTCTGAGTGAAGAAATTCCTCCTCATCTGTGTCCTAAATGGCCTACTCCTTATTCTGAGACCCTGTCCCCTGGCTCTAGATCACCGTCTTCCCCCTCACACCAGCCAGAGGAAACATCCTTCCTGCATTTACTCTGTCGAGCCCTGTAAAAATTTTGTTAGTTTCTTTGCGATCACCTCTCATTCTTAGGACTCTTATCTCTCCTCATAGGACAATCCCACCATCGCAGGAATTAGTATGGTGAACTTTCATTGCGCTCCCTCTATGGCAAGTATATCCTTCCTTAGGTAAGGAGACCAAAGCCATACACAATACTTCAGGTGCTGTCTCACCAAGGTTCTATACAATTGCAGCAAGTGATCTTTGCTCCTTTACTCAAATCCTCTTGCAATAAAGGTCAACATGCCATGTGCCTTCCTAGTTGCCTGTTGCACCCGCACGTTAGCTTTCAGTGACTCATGAACAAGAACACCCAAGTCCTTTAGGGCATCAACACTTCCCAATCTCTCACCATTTCAGAAATATTCCACATTTCTGTTTTTCCCATCAAAGTGGATAACTTCACATTTTTCCACATTATATTCCATCCGCCAAGTTCTTGCCCATTCGCTTAGTCTGTCTAATCCCCTTGAAACCTCCTTGATCCTCCTCATTCTCACCTAGTTTTGTATAATCAGAAAACTTGGAAATATTACATTTAATCCCCACATCCAAGTCATTGATATGGACTGAACAGCTGGGGTCCAAGCACTGATTCTTGCAATGCCCCATTAGTCACAGCTTGCCAACCTGAGAATGACCCATTTATTCCTACTCTCTGTTTTCTGTCCTTTAACCAAGTTTCGGTTTATGCCGGTATTTTATCCCCAGTCCCATGTGCTCTAATTTTGTTTATTAACATCTTGTGTGGGACTTTATCGAAAACCTTCTGAAAATCCAAATACACCAAATCCACTGGACCCCCCTTATCTATTCCGCTAATTACATACTCAAAAAAAAACACCAAAAAGTTTGTTAGACATTATTTCCCTTCCATAAATCCATGTTAACTGTGCCCAATCCTACCATTGTTTTTAAGTGTCCAGTTATCACATCCTTTATAATAAATTCTAGCATTTTCCCTGATACTTATGTCAGGTTAACAGGTCTGTAGTTCCCTGTTTTCTCTCCCCCTCCTTTTTTAATAATAGGGTTACATTTCCAATTAACAACTGCCTCCCATCTTGGAAAATCTGGATTTGGAAAATCTGAGCTCATGCAAAACTCTACTGCTCACATCCTAACCCACACAAGCTCCCATTTACCTATTATCCCTGCGCTCATTTATCCGCTAATGACTCAATTTTTAAATTCTCACCCTCACGTTCAAATCCCACCATGGCTTGCCACTCCCATCTCGAACCTCCTTCAGCTCTGCAATGCTCAGGAACCCTATTTTCCTTCTACTGCAGTTCCCACTATCATTGCCCCATAATTGGCACCGACGGACTGGTTGAGTACGGTCAGTACTCTGCCTATTGCGAACAGCCAAAGGGACATGCTGTTTGATACGATCTGCCAATGGTTGGGACATATGGCCTACACACCTGGCAGCGCACCGACATTGAAATGCAGTGTCCTCGACAAAAGGAACATGTCCAGGCATTTTTGAACTAAAAAGCTGGTGGGACAATAGTTCCCAGGTGCATTCTCCATGGCAATGCCTCAACCAATCAGCACCCTTTCCAAGCTGGGACAATAGTTCCCAGGTGCATTCTCCATGGCAATGCCTCAACCAATCAGCACCCTTTCCTCATGCAGTATAAATTGTTGCTCCCTTTGAGATTTGGTATTCTTGCATCTATCCTGATGAGTGTCAGACGAAAAGCTTCAACAGTCTCTCTCTTTTTTCAATAATAATGTTACAAAACTGAAGGAGGTAGTTTGGTCCATTATGTCTCTGCCATCTTTTAAAAGAGCTACCTAATTAGAACCTGTGACCTAAATCACATCAAGTTTACCCATCACCACTGTGTTTGCTGCCCTACAATGTCTCCTGTTCCAGCAACACCACAAATTTAAAATGCTCATCCTTGTTTGCAAATCCCTCCATAGCTACATCCAGTTCTCTATCTTTGTAGCCTCCTCTAGCCCTACAACGTTTTGAGATCTCTGTGCTCCTCCAGTTCTAGCCTCTTGCACATCCCCTAAGTCCATCATTTCACTATCAGTGGCTGTGCCTTCGGCTGTCATGGCCCTGAAATCCAGAATTTCCTTCCTAAACCATAGAACTATAGAAAAGTTACCGCACAGAGAAAGGCCATTGTGTCTGCGCCAGCCATCTCGCTACCTCTTTTTCTTCCTGTAAGATGTTCCTTAGAATCTCTCTCTTTGACTAAGCTTCTGGTCATCTGCCCCAATATCTCATCTGACTTGGTGTCAAATTTTGTTTGCTAATCATGCCTGCAATCATCTTGGAGTTTTATTACATTAGTGGTGCTGTATATATACAGGAGTTGTTTCCCCTTAGCCATGTAAATGCCATTTTCAAGTATAAATCTAGTTCCCCTTCGACAAAGAAGTTAATTTAACCTCTGACAAGGTACATTAGCTGATACAAGATCAGAATTTTTTAGTATACAAAAGATGGTTCATATTTGATCTCCATTGTAATAATCACCTATCTCACAGGAACTATAACTGAATTGCTCAATAATTAGCTGACGAGGCTGGGTCAGCTTTGCATACTGGTAGTTTAAGTCACATTCCAGAGATTTGTGTACGTCATCTTAGAAGACACGCGAGTACACTACTGAGAGAACTGAGACATTACAGGTTATCTTTGCCCTCCAGATTCCACTATGTTATTCAAAGAGTAACGGAGGAGCAAACCCATGACCTCTACCACCTAGAAGAGCAAGGGCAGCAGACGCATGGAAACACCACTAACTTGGAAGTTCCCTTCCAAGTCGCACACCATCCTGTCTTAAGAGATATATCAGCTACCACTTCATCATTGCAGGGTCAAAACCCTGGAATTCCCTCTCTAGAGAATGGGTGGAAATACCTACACCACACAGGCTACAGTGGTTCAAGAAGGCGGCTCATCACCACCTCCTGAAGGGGGAATTAGGGGTGGACAATAAATGCTGGCCTTACCAGGAGTGCCCACATCCCATGAACAACTTTTTTTTAAAAAGAGTCTGTTTATCTCTCTACTGCTTGCCAAGTGCAAGCTGGCTGTCACATTCCCCTAGAGTTCCTAAGTCATGGATTGACTGGGGGTGTACTTTGGGACATTTTGAGGGTATGAAAGCCGCCAAATCATTTCAAATTCATTCATCCTTCATCCATCCCCCTCGGGAGTGTCATGGTCCTTTACAAAGCAGGGCCCCTTCATGCCCTATGCGGACAAGGCAGCAGGTTGATTGACAGGGACAGTGCAGAAACCGTGGAGCTAACAAAACTCTCTGGTCTGCTCAGGCTTATCTGTTAAAGTATCTACCCTGCCTGCAGGAAGTCGATACTCACTTTGCAGCAGATGTTTTGGGAGAGGGGTTGGGGCCCATGCGTCAATTGGCGGCTCCCGGATCGGGGAAAGTAAAAGTTTAAAAAAAAGAATGTTAAAACCATGACACATGGAAGATGAAGCTTTGGGTTCTTATAAAACAGCCCCCGCACCCCCCCCCCAACCCCTGCAGCAAAATAATTTTTTTTTTAAAAAAGGGTCCGAGGCAAATCAGGGGGTGGGGGAGATATAAAGCGGAGTGAGGAACAGGTGGTGTGAGACATATGAGAGGGGAAACCAAAGGCCACAACTTACAAGAGGCGAGCCCCGTCCCGAACCCCCAACACTCACTCCAATGGAACCTTGGTTCCAGCTGATCCCGCTCAAAACTGCGACACTCAGCCTGCCTCACTGCGCAGGCGCAGCCGCAGCCCCCGCCTCCTCTCTCCCCCGCCCCCCCCCGGGAAAAAGGGGCGGGACTTCCAGGCTGCACTGTCCCTGTCAATCAACCTGCCGCCTCCGGTTAAGGTTGCAGCATCTTCTCCATCCAATGCTTCCATTGATTCATGTTGCAGTTCCTTTCACTCACCGGAGGCGGCAAGGAGCAGCCGGTTGATTGACAGGGGACAGTGCAGCCTGGAAGTCCCGCCCCCTTTCATATATATATATATATATATATATACTTGTGGAGGTTTTGTTGCGCTCCTGCTCTCTCCAGGTTCAAGTTCACACCCTAGGACTTGATAAGCAGGGAAGGTGCATTCGTAACAGAGCCAGGCATGGAAGCATGAAGTTTGTGTGCTTTTGCTTTGGCTGTTTAAGCATCACACTCCATACTCTTTCAACATTTATGTGGTTAGCACCAGCTGAACCAGATGTGACTAGTTGAAATGGTAGTCATGATAGTGAAAAACTTATAAATGGAAATGATTTAAAGATGGGTCTTGAAGGTTTCAAGTGATGGGGCTGTGGCTATTTCCTTTAGCAGCGTGTTCCAATGTGGGACTGTCCTTGGCAGAGCCCTTGTGCATCTCCTGTTTCCCCCTTATCTGGCCCACCCCAGCCGTCTTTAACCCTCCCCTTCATAGACTTCTGGTGCCCAGATTTGGGAACCATAGTCACAGTGGCATGGAACTGTTCTAGAGAAAAACAGAGTTAATGTTTCGAATCCGTATGACCCTTCTTCAGAGCTCTGAAGAAGAGTCATAAAGGACTTGAAACATTAACTCTGTTTTTCTTTCCACAGATGCTGTCAAACCTGCTAAGTTTTCCCAGCATTTTCTGTTTTTGTTTCAGATTTCTAGCATCCGCAGTATTTTGCTTTTATATTTATGGAACTGTTCTTCATAGGTTTAGCAAAACTTCATGGCTTTTGTACATATCTGCCTCTATTTTTGTTTATTCATTCATGGGATGTGGGCATTAGCTTGGCCAGCATTTATTGCCCATCCCTAGTTGCCCTTGAGAAGGTGGTGGTGAGCTGCCTTCTTGAACCGCTGCAGTCCATGTGGTGTACATATACCCACAGTGCTGTTAGGGAGGGAGTTCCAGGATATTGACCCAGCGACAGTGAAGGAACGGCAATGTATTTCCAAGTCAGGATGGTGAGTGGCATGGAGGGGAACTTCCAGATGGCGGTGTTTCAATCTATCTGCCCTTGTCTTTCTTACTGTTAGCGGTCATGGGTTTAGAAGGTGCTGCATAAGGAGCCTTGGTGAGTTCCCCCCTGCTGTGCATTTTGTGGATGGTACACACTGCTGCTACTGTGTGTTGGCGGTGGAGGGAGTGAATGTTTGTGAATGGGATGCTAAACAAGCAGGCTACTTTGTACTGGATGGTGTCAAGCTTCTTGAGTGTTGTTGGAGCTGCGCTCATCCAGGCAAATGGAGAGTTTTCCATATCACACCTGATTTGTGCCTTGTAGATGTTGGACAGGCTTTGGGGAGTCAGGAGGTGAGTTACTCATCACAGGATTCCTAGCCTCTGACCTGCTCTTGTCCCCACATTTATAAAACCCATTGAAAACTCAAGCTTCAGTGTGCTACACTTTACAATCAATGATGTAGTGTGATATACTTTTCAGAAACTGAACTGGACAAGCCATATAAATACAGCGGCTACAAGAAAAGGTCAGGAATACGCTCCACTTGCCTGGATGAGTGCAGCTCCCTCAACACTGAAGAAGCTTGACACTGTCCAGGACAAAGCTGCCTGCTTGATTGGCACCCCATCCACAAACATTCACTCCCTCCACCACCGATGCACAGTGTGTACCATCTACAAGATGCACTGCAGGAATTCACCAAGGCTCCTTCGACTGTACCTTCCAAACCCACGACCACTACCATCTAGAAGGACAAGGGCAGCAGATACATGGGAACACCACCACCTGGAAGTTCCCCTCCAAGTCACTCGCCATCCTGACTTGGAAATATATCGCTGTTCCTTCACAGTCAAAATCCTGGAACTCCCTTCCTAACAGCACTGTGGATGTACCTACACCACATGGACTGCAGAGGTTCAAGGAGGCAACTCACCACCACCTTCTCAAGGGCAACTAGGGATGGGCAATAAATGTTGGCCCAGCCAGTGAAGGCCACATCCTGTGAATAAATTAAAAAAAGACAATTCCACACAACTTGGTTTTTCATATTATGCAACCGGCTCTGCTTCTTTGAACCTGGCCCTGTGCAATATCCAGACAGCAACATTCAAAAGACTTGAACCTCAAGCATAGCAACAACCCTATGTACAAATGAGAATATCTTGAACTAACAGTAACATATCCTATTGACACATGACTCCTGGTTTCTCTTCCAGGTTTCAAAATGGTAAAACCTTCCAGTAAACTAGCAGCAATCAATTCACCAGCAATGATGTGCTATTTCTATCTACAGAAGAGGGCTTTGTTAACAGAAAAGTGACACTTCGCACTGAGTGATAACTATTTTCTCATTTTAAACTGAGACTAGCCACACTTACAAATGGCCAGCATGGAGAATATAATAGGAGAGCAAAGTACTGCAGATGCTGGAAATCTGTAATATGATCAGAACATGCTGGAAATACTCAGCAGACCAGGCAACATCTGTGGAGAAAGAAACAGAGTCCATGGCTTCAGGTCCACGATCTGCATGAGTTCTGACAAAGGCTCACTGATCTCTGTTTCTCTCTGTACAGAGGCCACCGGACGTGTTGAGCATCTCCAAAGCTTCCCGTTTCTATTGGCAAGACAAGCCCCTTTTTGCCAGCTCTCCAAAAAGCAGTCAGACCTCTTGTGAGCCTCTCATTCCCTTCAGCAAGAAGCGATGCAGCTGCTGCCTGAGTTCTGGTTTGGTACAGCGTTAAACATGAATTTCAAATAAAAAGTTAAGGTGTGAGGAAAACATAAATAACAATGCCAAAGCAATAAACTGATCATTTTTTAAAAAAATAGTGATTAATAAAAAATATTAATCAAATATTAAAAAGTGCCAAGCAACAGAGCTAACTAATAAAACCTGCTTTTGCCTTTTTGCTTAAGAAGCAGAGCTAGAGAAAGACAGACTAGGCCCCAAGACTAGGAATGGGGAGGGGACCTGGGTTGATCTAAGGTGTTGGGTTTAACTAACACTGACCTTGCGCTTGCCACTGGTGGCACATACCCCAAGCTGGCCTCAGTGGAATTCATACGCAAGTGGGGATCGGAAATAGGTTACCTTTCAGCCTGGGTTTTCCTTCTCAACCGGCCCGGTGTGTGGATAGGTTTTTGGGGAGGGGGGAAGGCATGTGTGTACCTGTTCCCGCTCTGAGCAGCCTCTGTCTGTGTGCATATGTGTGTCCAGCTCACCCTCAGTCTCAGGTTCACTCTCTCACATTCACACACACACTCATACACAGTCGCACACACACACACACACACACACACACACAAACTTAGCATCACCTACACACTCACTCTTTGCAGCTTTAGTGAAAAAGCCCAAACTTCTTAAGTTTTTCTTCCTAACTCTGCCTCCCCGTCCTTCATAATATCCTGATGACACACAATGCCCCTTTTCTATTACTTGGATATCCTTTCTATTTGGAGGTGCTCAAAACTACAGTGTATGTGCTATTTCTTTCACAACCACCACTTATTCACTCAACCCCTGGACCAGCAGGTTTGGAAATTTTCTCACTGAGCAGGTGTTCAGGATGGCTATGAAGGTGGCAAGACATGCTTCCTCTCAGCCCTGTCTAACCCTCCAGCTGCCTCAGGACTCACCACTGCCCCAGGACAACTGCCGCTTCCAATGGCCTCCCTGGTCCACTTGTCCATCTTGTCCAATGTAGTCCATTAGTGGGCCAGCCTGCGCAAGAGGGCAAGAGGGCAAGAGTGCAGTCAAGAGTGGACGACATCATCCAGAATGCACCTCAGCTGTCAAAAAAAGCGGCCACACGGACTCGGGCTCTCGCCCCAATAATCCTTTATGTTACAGAACTTTGTCTAAGAGCAGAGCACTCACCACGCTCTTGTCTGCAAACACATTGAGGTGGGTAGGCAGCCATTTAAGAGAGGGGGAGCAGCTGCCTGAGCCCAGGGTGCATGAAGGCATGGGTTCCAGTTACTAGCACTGTGTGCACCCTCCTCTCCCAGGCCCTAGTCCTTGGGGAGATACACTGTTCTGGAGTTGGAGCAAATGGCCTTTGTAGTTTGTGTGAATAATTACCTTGTGTATTGTTATTGCCAGAGGGCATCAGGTACTTGTCTCTGTCGATTCTCACCAGTCACTCCATATCTTTTAGAACACGGTCACTCTATTTTTCTCCTCCTTTGCTGTTGTGATTCCCATTCCAAATCTTTGATCAAGGATTTGACATTGGTGTATTTCCCATACTGACTTGTGTAGAATCGTGTAGCACGGCTTTGGATTGCTTCAATCTTATTTATACCTCTCGCCATAGAAGGATCCCACACACAATTTGCATACGCCAGGATTAGACAAACATTTGTTTGAAAAGCTATAACTCTGCTATTTTTCTTGCAATACCAAAGATTCCTTCTCAAAAATCCAAGGACCCTGTTTGCTTTGGATGTTGGCTACTGAATGGGGGATCCCCATTGAAAATTGTTTTTAAAATGAACCCCCAGTCATGTTTGTGTATCTAGTTGTTGGGGTATTTGATTACAGAACTTAAAGCTATCTGTTGGTGGATCCTTTTGTTGATGATGCACATGACAGAACATCTTTTGACATTGAATGCCATTTCCCATTGGTCCGGCCACTTCTGCAATTCCAGTAGATCTTTTTTTTTAATACATTCATGGGATGTGGGCTTGTTGGCTAGGCCAGCATCTATTGCCCATCCCTAGTTGCCCTTTCTCGACCACTGCAATCCATGTGGTGTAGGTACACCCACAGTGCTGCTAGGAAGGGAGTTCCAGGATTTTGACCCAGCAACAGTGAAGGAACGATGATATATTTCCAAGTCAGAAAGATGAGTGACTTGGAGGGGAACTTCAAGGTGGTGGTGTTCCCATGTATCTGCTGCCCTTGTCCTCCTAGATGGTAGTGGTCATGCATTTGGAAGGTGCTGTTGAAGGAGCCTTGATGAATTACTGCAGTGCACCCTGTAGATGGTACACGTTGCTGCTACTGTGCATCGGTGGTGGAGGGAGTGAATATTTGTGGGTGTGGTGCCAATCAAATGGACTGCCATGTCCTGGACTGTGTCAAGCTTCTTCAGTGTTGTGGGAGCTGCACTCATCCAGGCAAATGGGGAGTATTCCATCATACTCCTGACCTGTGCGTTGTAGATGGTGGACAGGTTTTGGGGAGTCAGGAGGTGAGTTACTCATCATACGATTCCCAGCCTCTGACCTGCTCTTGTGGCCACTGTATTTATATGGCTAGTCCAGTTCAGTTTCTGGTCAATGGTAAACCCCAGGATGTTGATAGGGGGGGATTTAGTAATGGTAATGACATTAAACGTCAAGGAGCGACGGTTATATTCTCTCTTGCTGGTGATGGTCATTGCCTGACACTTGTGCAGTGCGATTGTTACTTGCCACTTGTAAACCCAAGCCTGGATATTGTCCAGGTCTTGCTACATTTGGACGTGGGCTGCTTCAGTATCTGAGGAGTCACGAATGGTGCTGAAATGGCACATGTAGGCCAGACCAGATAAGAACAGCAGATTTCCTTCCCTAAAAGGCATTAGTAAACCAGATGGGTTTTTACAACAATTGACAATGGTTTCATGTTCATGATTAGGCTTTTAATTCCAGATTTTTTAACTGAATTCAAATTCCATCATCTGCTGTGATTCGAACTCCGGTCCCCAGAGTATTACCCTGTGTCTCTGGATTACTAGTCCTGTGACAATACCACTATGCCATTGACCCCTCCTCCCCCAACTTGCCATGATTTGATATGATCTTGTGTTTTCCTTGATGCATAAACCACGCAGTCACCTGCAAATAGTCGCACCCTGTTTTTTAACTTGTTGGGAAGGTTGTTTATATATGTCAAGAGGAGTAAAGATCACAGCACAGTTCCCTGGGGTATTCCGGAGAGGATTAGACAAAGATGAGAGCTGCATCCATCAAAAGTAATGTTTGCAGGGTAATCCTGCATCATGATCCCCACGCCCATCTCCGGACCTGTCCAATTGTGCGGTGAATGCTTGTTAAAGGGATTACTTCAGGGTGGGGAAAGTGTTGAGTGGGATATCCCAATCAATATTTGCAATGTTACTATTTCTAATTTAAAAACCAAACTAGGAGGGAGCAGAATGGAGGAGCTCACTGAAAAACATCATAGAATGAGTTGGACACAATGTCTAAATAGAGTGAACAGTGGCAGATTACATAGTTTAGCATAGAATTTAGGGCACATGGTTGGAGTCTATGGAATAGTGAGATAAAAAACCTGGAGTCACTTAAGAACAAATTGAATGCCACCATAGGGGAATTTGAGGGTCATTCTACATGGGTGAACCAAGATGGACAAAATGTGCTTGCTCCTCAGTAATTACATGACGATCTGGTAATAATATACTTATTAGGATAACAAAAATTCAAGTTTGTTCACACCAGATTATTTTCAGCGGTATAGCTTGGTCTATAGACTGGTCTCAAAGTTCAGACAAACTAACTTGTAATGATGTATCATTTGCAACAATTTCTGTGAATTTGTATGCTAACTGTGTGCTGCGCAACTGATTCCTATGACTACCACCCTTTGCATGAAAAGAAATTAATAGTTTCTGAGCGGTGATGTGTGATTAAAAATAATAATTTCTCCTACTTCTGAGATCTGGAGAGGTTTATAGGAAGGCCTAGAAACAGTCTTGAAGTTTGCATACCTAAATGTTTGAAAGCTTATTTAGAGTGGGTGGATTCTCAGAACTTTTGAGGACTGTTCTAAGTATTTTGAGTGAGTACCTTGACTGGGAGCTGTTTCAATACAGTTTCTAGAAAGTTTCTAACAACTTTCTGGTTTCTTACATGCTCCATAATATATATAGTTTTGATTTGTCTTGACAGTTGTGTTTTATTTGTGACAGCTTGTGGATGGGGGGTGGTGTGGGTGATTTTTTTTCTGGTGCATCATAATTAGCCTGAGAAGGCTCAAGCTTATGACCTATAGATTGTCAATCTATTATCTTAGCCATTACACTGCTGTGTCTATGGAATTGATATTGTCTGTGGAATGGAACAGTGGAGGGCACCCTTTCAAACTAAAGAGCTGGATAATAAACATATAGGCTAACAACATGCCACAAGAGAGTGTTTAAACTAACTTGACAGGGGATGGTCACTGAGATGAAACAGAGAGGAGAAGCAAAGTGCGAGGTAGACTGTGATAGGCAAGTGGCACCAGAATAAAAAATAGTACAGAAATGGGAGAGATAAGACAGGGGCAAATATGGGGCAGTCTAGGATGGGTTTAGAGTGCATATGCACAAATGCACATAACATGGTAAGTAAGGTTGGTGAGCTGCAGACGCCATTTGCCACATGGGACTATGATATAGTGGCAACAGCGGAGACTTTGCTCAATGAAGAAGATTAGGAGCCTAATACTCCTGGCTATAAGATACTCAGGAGAGATAGTGGAGACAAGAAAGAGGCAGGGTGGCAATATTGATCAAAGATACTATCGTAGCACTGGAGACAGATGATGTCGCTGAGCAATAAAAAATCTATTTGGTTAGAATTGAGGAACAATAGGTACACCCACAGTGCTTTTACGGAGGGACTTCCAGGATTTTGACTTAATGACAGTGAAGAAACGTCAATATGGTTCTGAGTCAGGATGGTGTGTGGCTTGGAGCAGAACTTGCAGGTCATGGTTGACCCATGCATCTGTTGCCCTTGTACTTCTAAGTGGTAGAGATTGTGGGTTTGGAAGGTACTATAAAGGAGCCTTGACAAGTTGCCGCAGTGCATCTTAAAAGGTTGTACTTAAAACATTGATAGTACTCAAAGAATAAATACCACCCAGTCCAGGTGGGATTTATCCTAGGTTACTGAGGAAAATAAGATAGACATTATAGAGGCTTGGGTCACAAACTTACAATTCTCAAAACTTACAATTGTTAATTATGGGAGTGGGGCCAGAGCACTCGAGGATTGCAAGTGTTACAGTCCTGTTCAAATAGGGGACAGGGATAAATGTACTAATTACTGGACAGACTAAAGTCAGTGGTGGGACAACTTTCTGAAACAATGATTTTAAACAAAATTAACTAACACTTGGAAAAGCATGGGCTAATAAATGAACGTCAGCATGGATTTGATAAAGGCAAATTGCTCAAGTTCCTTGATGAAGTATGGTGTTGATGAGGTAGTACAGTTGAAGCTGTGGACTTTCAAAAGGTGTTTGATAAAATATCACATTATAGGTTTGTTAACAAAATTAAAGCCCATGGGATTAAAGCAACAGGGGAAGTGTGGATACAAAATTAGCTAAGGGACTAATGACAGAGTAATGCAGATTTTTAGACTAGAGTTAAATATAGAGCGGTGTTCTCTACGGATTGGTATTAGGACCACTGCTCTTTTTGATATATACTAACGACCTAGATTGGGGTATATAGGAAACAATTTCCAAGTTTGCAGATGACACAAAACTAGAAAATGTAATGAATAAAGAGAATGAGAAAGTAACAACCCCAAAAGGTTATAGAGAGTGGTGAAATGAGCAGATATATGCCAGATGAAATATAATGAAGAGAAGTGTGAAGTAATACATTTTGAAAGGCAATATAAACTAAATGGTACAGTTTTAAAAGAATGCAGGAGAAGAGAGACCTTGGGGCATATGCATATGCATTTTTGAAGGCGGCAGGCAGGTTGAGAAGTCTGTTAAGCAAAGCATAGAGGATCCTTGATTTACTAATAGAGGAATAGAGTACAAAAGCAAGGAAGTTGTGGTAAAACTTTGTAAAGTACTGTGTTCAGTCTAGGCATCACACTTCAGGAAGGATATCAAGGCGTTAGAGACCTGGTGGAAGAGATTTACTAAAATTCCTTCTAGGATGAGGAACATCAGTTTTGTGCAGGGACTGTAGAAACTGGGATAAAAGCAAAATACTGCAGATGCTGGAAATCTGAAATAAAAACAGAAAATGCTGGGAAAATGCAGCAAGTCTGGCAGCATCTGTGGAGAGAGAAACAGAGTTAATGTTTCGAGTCCACATAACTCTTCTTCAGAGCTGAAGAGAGGTAGAAATGCATTTTACAACACGACCAAAAGACCGAGCATCCACTGCACCCACATTAACGAAGCACTCAAGCATTTAAATACTTTCAGAAAATCCTGCAGATAATTATTTGTTCTAGCATTATCTTATGGTAAACCAATTGGACTAGTTTCCTCATCAAATGACATTGCTGTCTTACAGACTATGGGCTGAATAAAACGGGAGTGAAACACACACAGGCGCTGATGTATTATCGGGCGCAATGACATTGAGTCGCATTCCCGGCGTCATCATGCCAGTCTGGGATAAAACCATTAGCGGGCGGGTCTGAAAATCGGGAGCCCTCCCACACTAAGCAAATGTAAGCTAATCGGCTAGTTGTGCTGGTTAAAAAGGCAACCGACTACCATAAAACATTCAGAATGGAAGAAACACTTTCAGAGTGGGATTCATGTCGGCTGTATTTTCTTTAAATCAGGCAGGCTGTAATGGTGGGTTTATAGGGTCAGTCTAAGGGCAGAGTTAAATCTTGGCTATTCAGTGTTCTGTGGCCACTTGTGGAAGAAGTAGATGGATAATGACTAAAATTCCTGATCTCAAAACCTGAGAGCTCATGCAGAGAGGTCCATTTCTGCATTGACCATGACCTAGCACTGCTAAAGAGTCCAGACATGTGCCCGGAGACACAAAAGTATGCTTAAGGTTAAAAACAAAAAGCTAAAAGCTACTGCGGATGCTGGAAATCCAAAACAAAAACAGAATTACCTGGAAAAACTCAGCAGGTCAGGCAGCATCGGCAGAGAAGAAATCAGTTAACGTTTCGAGCCTTCATGGCCCTTCGGCAGAACTGGAGCATAGTTAGAAGAAGGGAGAAATATAAATTGGTTTAAGGTGGGTGGGTGGGTGGGGGGAGGGAAGAGACACATTGAGGGTGTGGTGTGATGATTGTGGAGATGAGCAGATAATCAAAAGATGTCACAGACAAAATGGTCAAAGAGGTGTTGAAGGTGGTGGTCTTTGTCTGAGAAAAGTGCTAATTAAGAATGGAAGACAGGATATTCAAAGTACAGCTCTAGTGGGGGTGGGGTGGAAAGTCTAGAGGTTTTAGTTTTAGATTTAAAAATAATGGAAATAGGTGGGGAAAGAAGAATCTATATAAATTATTGAAAAAAAAGCGGGGGGGTGGGAAAAGAAACGGGGTGGGGATGGGGGGAGGGGGAGTTTAAGATCTAAAGTTGTTGAATTCAATATTCAGCCCAGAGGGCTGTAAAGTGCCTAGTCGGAAGATGAGGTGCTGTTCCTCCAGTTTGCGTTGGGCTTCACTGGAACAATGCAGCAAGCCAAGGACAGACATGTTGGCAAGAGAACAGGGTGGAGTGTTAAAATGGCAAGCGACAGGGAGGTTTGGGTCTTTCTTGCGGACAGACCGCAGGTGTTCCGCAAAACGGTCGCCCAGTTTGCGTTTGGTCTCTCCAATGTAGAGGAGACCGCATTGGGAGCAACGAATGCAGTAGACTAAGTTAGGGGAAATGCAAGTGAAATGCTGCTTCACTTGAAAGGAGTGTTTGGGCCCTTGGACGGTGAGGAGAGAGGAAGTGAAGGGGCAGGTGTTGCATCTTCTGCGTGGGCATGGGGAGGTGCCATAAGTGGGGGTTGAGGAGTAGGGGGTGATGGAGGAGTGGACCAGGGTGTCCCGGAGGCAACGATCCCTACGGAATGCCGTCAAGGGGGGTGAAGGGAAGATGTGTTTGGTGGTGGCATCATGCTGGAGTTGGCGGAAATGGCGGAGGATGATCCTTTGAATGCGGAGGCTGGTGGGGTGAGGTCCTACATCCGTGATTCCTCTGACACCTTACGTCACATCAACAATTTCCAGTTCCCTGGCCCCAACCGCTTCCTCTTCACCATGGATGTCCAATCCCTCTACACCTCCATCCCCCACCAGGATGGTCTGAGGGCCCTTAGCTTCTTCCTTGAACAGAGGCCCCAACAATCCCCATCCACCACTACTCTCCTCCGTCTGGCTGAACTTGTTCTCACACTGAACAATTTCTCCTTTAACTCCTCTCACTTCCTCCAAATAAAAGGTGTGGCTATGGGTACCTGCATGGGCCCCAGCTATGCCTGTCTCTTTATGGGGTATGTGGAACATTCCTTGTTCCAGTCCTACTCCGGCCCTCTCCCACAACTCTTTCTCCGGTACATCGATGATTACTTCGGTGCTGCTTCATGCTCTCGTCGGGACCTGGAAAAATTTATTAATTTTGCTTCCAATCTCCACCCCTCCATCATCTTCACATGGTCCATCTCTGACACTTCTCTTCCCTTCCTTAACCTCTCTGTCTCAATTTCTGATGATAGACTGTCCACCAATATCCATTACAAGCCTACCGACTTCCACAGCTACCTCGACTACAGCTCCTCACACCCCGCTTCCTGTAAAGACTCCATCCCATTCTCTCAGTTCCTTCGCCTCCGTCGCATCTGTTCTGATGACGCTACCTTCAAAAACAGCTCCTCTGACATGTCCTCCTTCTTCCTTAACTGAGGTTTTCCATCCACGGTCGTTGACAGGGCCCTCAACCGTGTCTGGCCCATATCCCGCGCATCCTCCCTCACGCCTTCTCCTCCTTCCCAGAAACATGATAGGGTCCCCCTTGTCCTCACTTATCACCCCACCAGCCTCCGCATTCAAAGGATCATCCTCCGCCATTTCCGCCAACTCCAGCATGATGCCACCACCAAACACATCTTCCCTTCACCCCCCTTGACGGCATTCCGTAGGGATCGTTGCCTCCGGGACACCCTGGTCCACTCCTCCATCACCCCCTACTCCTCAACCCCCACTTATGGCACCTCCCCATGCCCACGCAGAAGATGCAACACCTGCCCCTTCACTTCCTCTCTCCTCACCGTCCAAGGGCCCAAACACTCCTTTCAAGTGAAGCAGCATTTCACTTGCATTTCCCCTAACTTAGTCTACTGCATTCGTTGCTCCCAATGCGGTCTCCTCTACATTGGAGAGACCAAACGCAAACTGGGCGACCGTTTTGCGGAACACCTGCGGTCTGTCCGCAAGAAAGACCCAAACCTCCCTGTCGCTTGCCATTTTAACACTCCACCCTGTTCTCTTGCCAACATGTCTGTCCTTGGCTTGCTGCATTGTTCCAGTGAAGCCCAACGCAAACTGGAGGAACAGCACCTCATCTTCCGACTAGGCACTTTACAGCCCTCTGGGCTGAATATTGAATTCAACAACTTTAGATCTTAAACTCCCCCTCCCCCCATCCCCACCCCGTTTCTTTTCCCACCCCCCCCGCTTTTTTTTCAATAATTTACATAGATTCTTCTTTCCCCACCTATTTCCATTATTTTTAAATCTAAAACTAAAACCTCTAGACTTTCCACCCCACCCCCACTAGAGCTGTATCTTGAATATCCTGTCTTCCATTCTTAATTAGCACTTTTCTCAGACAAAGACCACCACCTTCAACACCTCTTTGACCATTTTGTCTGTGACATCTTTTGATTATCTGCTCATCTCCACAATCATCACACCACACCCTCAATGTGTCTCTTCCCCCCCACCTCCCCCCCCCTCACCTTAAACCAATTTATATTTCTCCTTTCTTCTAACTATGCTCCAGTTCTGCCGAAGGGCCATGAAGGCTCGAAACGTTAACTGATTTCTTCTCCGCCGATGCTGCCAGACTTGCTGAGTTTTTCCAGGTAATTCTGTTTTTGTTATGCTTAAGGTTTTCTGTCTATTCTCCCCTAGTTGTCACTGCGGGAGACACATCCTGCAGTGAGGAGGATATCGAGCATCCCATTGTTCACGTTGCAAAGGATTGGACATGCTCGCATGGTTGGCCGTGTCACAAGGGATGCTTCGACAAGGCTAAGGGTCCAATAGGTTCCGAAGACCCGGACTCAGATGTGAGCATGGCAACTGTCCCAAGTGTCATGGCATGTGGGATCTGAGACCCACATCAACGTCCAACCAACACATTTACCTTGTCCATTTAAGTCACATCTATGCATCCTGGCCCACCTCAAACCCTTTAATCAAATGTCAATGATGCTAAGGAAGTTCAACAGCAATAAAATATTGAGGCAAGCTCTGCATGAGGGACAACAAGGACATGGTTTATTTACAGAATGTGGGTGGGAAATCTATGAAACAATCTTAGAACGAGCTCCCAGGTGACCCACTTGCTGACAACTGTGGAAATTTCTTCACATGTTTCCAAGTGCTCCTGCACAGTCCTCCCCCATCGCTTGTAGCTACACTAGACAGAGGTGCCTGATGTGACACACCCCCTTGCCCTTGAGGACTTTGGCAGTTGTCCTTTGCGTGGCTGAGACCTTGAGGGTTCCGCCACATTGAAAGACTCCTGCAGAGGGACAGGAAGAGCTTCTGTCACCATGGCAATGGATGAGGACTGTGTCATTAGCAAATGGATGCAGGAGAAGCTGCCCCCATCAGAAGTGCCCTGAGAAGTGTTAGGGATTCCATTCCCTTCCTCTTTACAGTGGTTCTTGGATCCTGGAATTATGTGAACAAACTGCACACAGCAAACACGGTTCGACTCAACCTTAGTCTGTTTACTGAACCCTCAAAACCACAGCACAAACCCCTTTACGATTTGACTGAAGTTTACAATCACTCACGCAGCTGGTCGCTATCGGTGTTGATTGACAGCCTGAATCTGGAGATGACCAGTCCCCATCCTTCTTCTCCTGACTGTAGTAAGCTTTGCTGTCGTCTCTTCTTTATGGTGTTCAAGTCACACCATCATACACCTGGGCCTCAGGCATAGATTCCGTTAACATTCCGCAGGAATGTCCAGCTCTTTGTACCCCTTTACCCTGGTCTGCTTTGTGTCCTGAGCTATGCAGAACTGCAAGGCCATAGACAATCCTCCTGCTGTTTATGCAACAGAAGGATGTTACGATTTCCCTCCCATGGTGAGGGGCGCTTAGCTCGTAGCTTATTCAGGTGTAAATGCTCCTTTCAGTCTCAAAACAGGAACTGCTCGTAATTCATAATTACAGTTAACCTGTGTCATTGTCCAATTTCTAAATCAATCAGGAGTTAGTTCATTCCCTATGCGTTGAGGTTAAATGTTTCATGTCCTTCAGTTTAGGGTTACCTGTTTCATATCCTTCACCTCACTCAGTGACCTCAGACATTTCCTCAGGAAGGAAATAGGCAACAATTTGAAAATTCCTCTTTGTTGAGGTCTGGGGAAATTTCTCTAAGGTTTAAAAAGAATGCCAACTCTGAACAGTGACAAGCTAGGGCACATTTCTTGGCAAGCTTGAAAAAGTGCACATTTACCTTGGGGGCCTGCAGATACCTAGGCTTCCAAAATGAAGCAGATCAGTGAACAGTTGCTACATTTGCTGGGTCACCTGACATTGCCCCGTGCATGGTGGCCCATTAAATTGCTGGCCATGACTTCGATCCAGGTCACAGCCAGCAAGTTCCATCTGTCTCCGTCTCCAACTTACCCCACGTGGATTCCAACTGAAGTTCCATCCCTCATGTTTCGAACCCACCCAGGATTACAGGTATCTCCAGGACATACAACGCTCCTCGGACTGCTGTTCTCGTTGCATCCTGAGATCCACACTCAGTGCCATGCGCCGCCATATGAACACACTCGACCTCTCCCTCCAGCAGCACCAACTATTTCTAAGCTGTCCTTGCCCCCAGTTTCATTTTATTCTTCGTCTCATCCGACGCCTCAACAAGAAATTTTGTCTCTTTCTTTCAGATGCAAAGGAACGCAAGCTCCAACAACTCATCGACACCAACGCCCATCCAGGACCCTCCACCCCTGCCAAACCCTCTGTCTCCATCCCGTCTTCCAATCACAGCCCCGGCCGTGTATTCACTATACCCCCTAACCTTCCCCTCTCTGATGCTGAATGTTCAGTGCTCAGCAAAGGACTCAGTTTCATACCCTTACGCCCTCACCTCAATGAATTTCGGACTCGTCACGATGCTGAACTCTTCTTCCGCCGCCTTTGTCTCCGTGCTCACTTCTTTGGGCAGGAGTCCTCTCCCCGTTCAACGGATCCTTTTACCCGCCTCCAATATTCTTCCTCCACCTGGACCCCTCCCTCTGGATTTTTACCTGCTCTCGATATTTTCATTGAGAACTGTTGGCGTGACATCGGTCATCTCAATTTCTCTGCTCCTCTCACCCATTCTAACCTGTCTCTTTCTGAACTCGCTGCACTCCGTTCTCTCAGATCCAATCCTGACATTGTCATCAAACCTGCTGACAAGGGTGGTGCTGTTGTTGTCTGGCGCACTGACCTCTACCTCGTTGAGGCTGAGCGTCAACTCGCAGACACTTCCTCCTACCTTCCCCTGGACCATGACCCCACCACTGAACATCAAGCCATTGTTTCCAGGACTGTCACTGACCTCATCTCCTCTGGCGATCTTCCCTTCACAGCTTCCAACCTCATAGTCTCCCAACCTCAGACGGCCCGCTTCTACCTCCTACCCAAAATCCACAAACAGGACTGTCCCGGCAGACCGATTGTGTCAGCCTGTTCCTGCCCCACGGAACTCATTTTTTACTATCTTGACTCCATTCTCTCTCCCCTTGTCCAGTCTCTTCCCACCTACATCCGTGATTCCTCTGACACCCTACATCATATCAACAATTTCCAGTTCCCTGGCCCCAACCGCCTCCTCTTCACCATGGATGTCCAATCCCTCTACACCTCCATCCCCCACCAGGATGGTCTGAGGGCTCTCCGCTTCTTCCTCGAACAGAGGCCCAAACAATCCCCATCCACCACTACTCTCCTCCGTCTGGCTGAACTTGTTCTCTCACTGAACAATTTCTCCTTAAACTCGTCTCACTTCCTCCAAATAAAAGGTGTGGCTATGGGTATCCGCATGGGCCCCAGTTATCTCTTTATGGGGTATGTGCAACATTCTTTGTTCCAGTCCTACTCAGGCCCCCTCCCACAACTCTTTCTCCAGTACATCGATGACTGCTTCGGTGCTGCTTCCTGCTCTCGTCTCAACCTGGAAAAATTTATTAATTTTGCTTCCAATTTCCACCCCTCCATCATTTTCACATGGTCCATCACTGACACTTCCCTTCCCTTCTTTGACCTCTCAGTCACAATTTCTGGTGATAGACTGTCCACCAATATTCATTACAAGCCGACCGACTCCCACAGCAACCTCGACTACAGCTCCTCACACCCCGCTTCATGTAAGGACTCCATCCCATTCTCTCAGTTCCTTCACCTCTGCCACATCTGTTCTGATGATGCCACTTTCAAAAACAGTTCCTCTGACATGTCTTCCTTCTTCCTTAACTGAGGTTTTCCATCTACGGGGCCCTCAACCGTGTCCTGCCCATCTCCCGCGCTTCCGCCCTCACACCTTCCTCTCCCTACCAGAACCATGATAGGGTCCCCCTTGTCCTGACTTATCACCCCACCAGCCTTCGCATTCAAAGAATCATCCTCCGCCATTTCCAGCATGATGCCACCACCAAACACATCTTCCCTTCACCACCCCTGGCAGCATTCCGCAGGAATCGTTCCCTCCGGGACACCCTGGTCCACTCCTCCATCACCCCCTACACCTCAACCCCCTCCCACGGCACCTTCCCATGCAACCGCAGAAGGTGCAACACCTACCCCTTTACTTCCCCCTCCTTACCGTCCAAGGGCCCAAACACTCCTTTCAAGTGAAGCAGCATTTCACTGGCACTTCCCTCAATTTAGTCTACTGCATTCGCTGCTCCCAATGCGGTTTTCTCTACATTGGAGAGACCAAACGCAGACTGGGTGACCGCTTTGCGGAACACCTTCGGTCTGTCCGCAAGCATGACCCAGACCTCCCTGTCGCTTGCCATTTCAACACTCCACCCTGCTCTCATGCCCACATGTCTGTCCTTGGCCTGCTGCAATGTTCCAGTGAAGCTCAATGCAAACTGGAGGAACAGCACCTCATCTTCCGACGAGGTACTTTACAACCTTCTGGACTGAATATTGAGTTCAACAACTTTAGATCATGAACTCTCTCCTCCAACCCCACCCCCTTTCCGATCCCCCTTTTCCAATAATTTATATATATTTTTCTTTTCCCACCTATATCCATTATTTTTAAATGTATTTCCATCCATTGTTTTATCTCTACCTTTTAGCCTATTTCGATCCCTCCGCACCCCACCTCCACTAGGGCTATCTGTCCCTTGCTTGTCCTGCTTTCTACCCTTAATGTCCCCATTAGCACATTTCTTAGCTAATATCACCACCGTCAACACCCCTTTGTCCTTTTGTCTGACATCTTTTGGCAAACTCCACCTATCACTGGCCCTCTATCCAGCTCTGCCTGTCCCACCCACCACCCCCCCCCACCCCCCCTTAAACCAGCTTATATTTCACCTCTTTTCTATTTTTCCTTAGTTCTGATGAAGTTTCATACGGACTAGAAACATTAACTGTATCCCTCTCCGCAGATGCTGTTGGTCCTGTTGAGTTTTTTCAGATATTTTTGTTTTTGTTCTAGATTTCCAGCATCCGCAGTATTTTGCTTTTATCCAACCTCAGATATCTCACTCTGCTGTATAGTCTCAGTCTGCAGCCTGGGACCCGCCCAGCACGCTTCATTGGCCCAATCGATGCTTTATTTGGCGTCTTTGGGCCATGGGCCTGGAAGTCTGAATGCCGGTCACTTCCAGCTCTGTAGCCCGCACGGCGCGCCAGTATATATTACTTAACCCTGTATTTTTGTGCCCCTGTTAATTAAAACGTAACACAGGGAGAAAGTCAAATCATGAGAGGAGTGAAGCAACTCAGACTCCTATAAGCATCATCTGCTGCTGCCCTCATAGTAGTTAATGCAAATCAGATAACGTGCAATGCGGGAAAGTTATTTTTCTTTATCACTGAGCTTCATGATAACCAACTGAATTGAGATCCGACACAGCGAACTAATGAGTAAAATTTCTCACACTGAGTGGAATCGTTAGTAACAGGCAAAAGTATTCAGCTTCCAAGATCAGACCATAAGCTGTAAGACATAGGAGCAGAAATTAGGCCATTCGGCCCATCGAGTCTGCTCCGCCATTCAATCATGGCTGATAAGTTTCTCAACCCCATTCTCCCACCTTCTCCCTGTAACTTTTAATCCCCTTACCAATCAAGAACCTATCTATCTTGGTATTAAATACACTCAGTGACCTGGCCTCCACAGCCTTCTGTGGCAATGAATTCCATAGATTCACCACTCTCTGGCTAAACAAGTTTCTCCTCATCTCTGTTCTAAAAGGTCTTCCCTTTACTCTGAGGCTGTGCCCTCGGGTCCTAGTCTCTCCTACTAATGGAAACATCTTCCCCATGTCCACTCTATCCAGGCCTTTCAGTATTCTGTAAGTTTCAATCAGATCCCCCCTCATCCTTCTAAACTCCATCGAGTATAGACCCAGAGTCCTCAAACGTTCCTCATATGTTAAGCCTTTCATTCCTGGGATCATTCTCGTGAACCTCCTCTGGACCCTCTCCAGGGCCAGAACATCCTTCCTGAGATACGGGGCCCAAAATTGCTCACAATATTCTAAATGTGGTCTGACCAGAGCCTTATAAAGCCTCAGCAGCACATCCCTGCTTTTATATTCTAGTCCTCTCGAAATAAATGCCAACATTGCATTTGCCTTCCTAACTACCGACTCAACCTGCAAGTTAACCTTAAGAGAATCCTGGACTAGGACTCCCAAGTCCCTTTGCACTCTAGATTTCTGAATTCTCTCCCCATTTAGAAAATAATCTATGCCTCTATTCTTCCTACCAAAGTGAATGACCTCACACTTCCCCATGTTGTATTCCGTCTGCCACTTCTTTGCCCATTCTCCTAACCTGTCCAAATCCTTCTGCAGCCTCCCCGCCTCCTCAATACTACCTGTCCCTCCACCTATCTTTGTATCATCTGCAAACTTAGCCAGGATGCCCTCAGTTCTTTCATCTAGATCATTAATGCACAAAGTGAAAAGTTGTGGTCCCAACACTGACCCCTGCGGAACTCCACTAGTCACCGGCCGCCATCATGAGAAGGACCCCCTTATCCCCACTTTCTGCCTCCTGCCAGACAGCCAATCTTCTATCCATGCTAGTACTTTGCCTCTAACACCATGGGCTCTTATCTTACTGAGCAGCCTCCTGTGCGGCACCTTGTCAAAGGCCTTCTGAAAGTCCAAGTAGTTATCATCCATTGGCTCTCCTTTGTCTAACCTACTCGTTACCTCTTCAAAGAATTCTAACAGATTTGTCAGGCATGACCTCCCCTTGATGAAACCATGCTGACTTTGCCTGATTTTACCATGTACTTCCAAGTATTCTGAAATCTCATCCTCTAAAATCTTACCAACGACCGAGGTCAGGCTAATCGGCCTGTAATTTCCCGTCTTTTGCCTCACTCCCTTCTTAAACAGGGGGGTTACATTAGCAATTTTCCAGTCCTCTGGGACCCTCCCTGACTCCAGTGATTCCTGAAAGATCACCACTAACGCCTCCACTATCTCTTCAGCTATCTCCTTCAGAACTCTGGGGTGTAATCCATCTGGTCCAGGTGGTTTATCCACCTTCAGACCTTTCAGTTTTCCTAGCACCTTCTCCTTGGTAATGGCCACCATACTCACCTCTTCCCCCCGACTCTCTTGAACTTTGGGGATGTCACTCGTGTCATCCACTGTGAAGTCTGATGCAAAGTACCTGTTCAGTTCCTCTGCCATTTCTTTGTTCCCCACTACTACTTCTCCAGCATCATTTTCCAGTGGCCCAATGTCCACTTTTGCCTCTCTCTTACCCTTTATATATCTAAAAAATCTCTTGCAATCTTCTTTTATATTACTGTCTAGTTTACCCTCATATTTAATCTTCTCCCTCCTTATTGCTTTTTTAGTTGTCCTCTGTTGGTCTTTGTAGGCTTTCCAATCCCCTGGTTTCCCACTGCTCTTCGCCACATTGTATGCTTTCTCTTTAGCTTTTATGCTGTCCCTGACTTCCCTTGTCAGCCATGGTTGCCTCGTCCTCCCTTTAGTATGCTGCTTCTTCCTAGGGATGATTTTTTGCTGTGTCTCCCAAATTACTCCCAGAAACTCCTGCCATTGCTGTTCCACTGTCTTTCCTGCTAGGCTCATCTCCCAGTCAATTCTTGCCAGCTCCTCCCTCATGCCTCTGTAGTTGCCTTTATTCAACTGTAATACCATTACATCTGATTCCAGCTTTTTCCTCTCAAATTGCAGGGTAAATTCTATCATATTATGGTCACTTCTTCCTAAGGGTTCCTTCACCTTAAGCTCCCTTATCAAATCTGCCTTATTACACATCACTAAATATAGAATTGCCTGTTCCCTAGTGGGTTCCATCACAAGCTGCTCCAAAAAGCCATCTTGTTGACATTCCACAAATTCCTTTTCTTGGGATCCACCACCAACCTGATTTTCCCAATCTACCTGCACATTGAAATCCCCCATGATCACTGTAACCTTGCCTTTCTTACACACCTTTTCTAACTCCTAGTGTATCTTGTGCCCCACATCCTGACTACTGTTCAGAGGCCTGTACATAACTCCCATTATGGTTTTTTTACCTTTGCAGTTCCTCAACTCTACCCACACAGATTCTACATCATCTGACCCTACATCATTTCTTGCTATTGATTTAATTTCATTTCTTACAAACAAAGCAACCCCACCCCCTCTGCCAACCTGTCTATCTTTTCGATAGGATGTATATCCTTGGATATTTAGCTCCTAGTCCTGATCCCCTTGCAGCCATGTCTCCGTGATGCCCACCACATCATACCTGCCAATTTCAATCTGCACCACAAGCTCATTTACCTTATTTCGTATACTGCGTGCATTCAGATACAACACCTTCAGTCCTATATTTCCTGTCCCCTTTCTCATTGTCGTCCCTTTATCTGATGTGCTTGAAGTTAGATTCCTAGCCCTTTCCAAACACTCTGTCCCATTTTGTGTTTTGGAGACTTTAATAGCCTCTCCTGGGCTCTCCTTTCTTTTCGGTTTTTTCATAATTTTCCATGAAGTTGAATCCACCCCCCCACACGCTAATCTGTTGCTTTGTTTCCCATTAGTCATACTTCTTGGAGTTTTACCATTCCCTCCCATCTCACTTTCTAGTTTAAAGTCCTGTTGACCACCCTATTTACCCTTTTCGCTAGAACATTGGTCCCAGGTCGGTTCAGGTGGAGACCGTCCCAACGGTACAGATCCCTCCTGTTCCAATACTGATGCCAGTGCCCCACGAAATGGAACCCCTTTTTCCCGCACCACTCCTTTAGCCACGTGTTTACTTCCCTTATTCTCGCGTCCCTATGCCAATTTGCACGCAGCTCGGGTAGTAATCCGGAGATTATAACCCTTGAGGACCTGTTCTTTAATTTAGTTCCTAGTTCCTGATAATCCCCAAACAGCTCCTCTTTCCTAGTCTTACCTATGTTATTTGTCCCGATGTGGACCACAACAACTGGATCCTCCTCCCTCTCCAGTATCCTTTCAAGCCAGTCAGACATGTCCCTCACCCTGGCACCGGGCAGGCAACATACCATGCGGAACTCTCGTTCCTGCTTACAAAGGAAGCTATCAATTCCCCTAATTATAGAATCCCCTACAACTACCACTTGTCTTTTGGCTCCCCCCTCTTGAATGGCCTCCTGTGCCACAGCGCCGTGGTCAGCTGGCTCATCCTTCATACAGCCCTCTTCCTTATCCACACAGGGAGCAAATACCTCTTACCTGTTGGACAAGGTCAAGAGCTGAGGTTCCTCTGTTCCTGAACACAGGATCCCTCTATCTGCCTCACTTGCAGTCACACCCTGCTGACCCTGACCACTGACCGGACTTGAGGTATTTAATCTACCGGGTGTGACCGCCTCCTGATACAAAGTGTCCAGGTAATTCTCCCCCTCCCGGATGTGCCACAGCATCCAGAGCTCGGACTCCAGCTCATCAATTCTGAGCCGGAGTTCCTCCAGCAACCAACACTTGCTGCAGATGTGGTCACTGCGGCTCGCAATGGGATCTGCCAGCTCCCACATCATACAGCTACAGCACATCACCTACCCAGCCATCTCTACTTAGATAATTAATTTATTAATTAGCTTTGCAGTGGCTTTTTTTTCAAATTTGGTGCAGATTTCCTACCAACCAACCAATCAGGTCACAGCTTTCCTGTGATGTCACTTTTTCAGTTTTGGCTTCAGTTACTCTGTGCCCCGAGATCACCGTTCTGGTGCTCCTCCCTCCGAGTCTGCTCCCTGGAGACAAGGCCGTGAATCCCCGGGGTAAGCTAGATTTATACTCACCGCTCCGGTGCTCCTCCCTCTGAGTCTGCTCCCAGGATTTACTCACCAATCAGCTGCTTTTTCCTTAAAATCCACTTTCAGAAGTGTCCCTCGCAGGTCTGGTGCACTCCTGAAGGCACTGCCTCTTCCTCTCTCTCATTTTCTTTTAGGTTTGAGGAGGAGGGAGGGATGGAAACACTACAGCAATGTAATGTTTGGGGCTATTCCGTTCTTTGACAATGGGTCCTCCTCGATTCCCTCCTGAGTCGTGGTGGCTGCGATGACCTCTCCTTGTATGAAAAATAGAAACATCTCCATGAGTTGCTATCAAGCTAGCCACTCACACACTGGTCTACAAGGCAATTATTAGTTGCCTTTGAATGTGTTCTCTACAGTTTATTTTTAGAATGGTGGCTAAAAACCACATTAGATGCATTTCAACTAACCACCACATTGCCTGTAGCTTGAGAGAGCCAGTTGGCTATCTCCTCAATAATGGCTGCCTCTTTGTTGTTTTGCACTCAAACCTAAATAATGCTGATACTTCTATTCCCAACAATTCTGGCCACAGCAAATGTCCTAATGTGCTTCACAGGAGCACTATCAAAGTTTGACACTTGAAGAGAAAGTAGGATAGGTCATTCAAATCTTGGTTAAACAGGTAAGTATTAAAGAGTGTCTTAGAGGAGGAGAGACAGAGACGTTTAAGGTAGGAATCCCAGAATGGGGGGGCCTAGGCAGCTGAAAGCATAACTACCAATGGTAAGGCAATGAAAATCAAGGATGCGCTAGTGGCCAGAATTAAAGGGAGTTACAGGTGTAGGGAGGGGCGCGAGGTTATTGACGGATTTTGAACATGAGGATGAGAATTGCAAAGGGGCCGGAGGACCATTGAGAGACCAGGAGCCAAAGGGCGGAACTTTCCCTGCCCATTGGCAGCGGGCGTATTAGGTGCTGTGAGTGGACAATTTGCTGAGAAGGCCAAAAATCGGTCTCACAACGTCGTGAAATCAGTTTGTAATCTTCTGCTCTGCCCGTCAATGGTGGGCTGTGTTTCCGACCATCGGACATGGGGAACTTCATTGTAATACATATGAATAATCCCAGCTTGCCGGAATCATCCTCGAACGATGGATCACCCGAGCATGTCGGTGTTTCACAGCTGTCCATAGGCGACGTGCACCTGGTGAGCTGCACTTCACTCGGGACTTCGAGGTTAGTTTGCCTACCTTGCTTCGGGCAGCACTCGCAGTCATCAGCGCCAGGCTTCACATGCAGCACCACAGCACTTTTAAGGGGGCTCATGGGCAGGTCTCTACCTACCAGACCAGCTGTAAGGTGGGGGTGGCTTTCTAATAGCTGCAGGGTGAGGGCTTGTTTGAGGAAGAGGGTTATCCCAGGGTGTGTGTGGGGGCACAAGTTGATCTGTGCAAGTGGCCTCAAGATGTTGAGGGCTGAGCAGCAGTCTCCAGAGGAGATGAGGCCAGATGGAGATATGAGGGTGTGTGCGACAGTGAGTGGTGATGTCCCTTGAGCTGGCAGTGAGTGAGATGCCAGTGATTGTGTGATGGGCTTGAGTGTGTGAGTTTAGAGTGATGGGATTGTTGCCATACCCTGGCTGCAGGGATGAGATCAATCATCCTCTTTCTGCATTGGATAGCCAACCTCTTCTGTGCAGTATTGGCACTGATCACCCCTGCCATCGCCTACCAAGCCAGAGTGGTGAGATTTGCTGCCCTGTCTGCAGCCAGAGTGGGGGTGGAGCACATCACTGTGGGTCTCCATGGCATCTGAAAGGTGTTCCAGGGACGTGTCACTGAATCTGGAGGCTGCAGTCTTTTTGCCTTTCGGGGCCATGTCTTCTGTGCAGCAGTCCTGGGCTGGGAGCACTGAGAGGTATGCGCACGGCTGCACTTTAAATATGGTGCCCGGTGTGAGGGAGCGGTGAGGTGACGGCATGGCGGGCAAATGAGAACCTGCCCCCGCCATTGAAATGGCATGTTTCCCGGGAATGCTTCACTAATGAGGCGGGATTGGGACAATACGGCGTGAAAAGCCGCCACTGCGGTCAGTGGGTAAAATGTCCTTTTTCCCGCCTGCTACTGCACTTAGTTGCAAATCTGGGACGATTCCAACCAGTGTTGGTTAGTGAGCACAGGCATGATGGGTGAATAGGATTTGGCATGAATTAGGATACAGGTCGCAAAGTTTTATATGCGCTGAAATTTCTGGGGAGTGGAAGGTGAGAGGCTGGCCAGGAATGAAACGGAATAGTCAAGTCTGGAGGGAACAGAAGGATCAATGAGGGATTCAGCAGCAGATATGCTGAGGCAAGAACAGAGATGAGAGATAGTATGGGGCTGGATTTTCCGGGCGTGTTTTCTGCAGGGGTACACGTAAAATATGACAGGTGCCCAACCCACCTCCTTCCCGCCCATCCCTAACCTGTTCCCCTTAATACAGGGGGTGCTGGCAGGGGAGGGGGGTGGGGGGGGTAAGTCACCCTCTAGGCTGCCTGCCCTTAAAGACCTATTGAGGCTCTTCACGGCCCTAGTGGGACCCAATCCACCTCCAATATCATAAAACTCTGGGCAGTGGCAGGTAGGCCAGAGTGCAAAGGCATTTTTTTAAAAGGGGAGGAGGGATTGGGCATCAGGGGCACCCCCCAACACCCACCCCCCCCACACACCCCCCCTCAAAGTTGTCACTGCGCCCTCCCCCCCTGCTTAGTTCCTCGCTGCCTGCCCTCCAAACCTGGTGCCCACCCTTTTCTCCTTACTCACTAGGCTCTCTGATCCCTCTCCGCTCTAAAAGCCTGGGACTTACCTATCTCCGGTCACTATCGCTCGTAGCCGTTTGGTGGTACAGAACTTGAGAATTGCTGAAAAAAAGAGACATCTTTTGTCGAGGCTTTTCTTTTTGCACTCATCGGGATAATTTGTAAGAAAGTACCAATATCAGGGGAAACAACACATTTATATTGTATGAGAAGAGGGTGCTGATTGGTTGGCAAGTGGACTCTGATTCGTGGAGGCATTGCCTTGGAGAATGCACCTGTTAAAGTTGACTGACAGTTAACTGCCAAGAACCGTTTGAAGTTTAAACTGGGCAGCTTGACTCTGATTGGTCAAGACATTGCCCTGGGGAATGAACCAGCGAAAGGCTGTCACTTATTTTGTTTAGCTGAAACAGGCATGTTTAGCGAAAACAGGTATGTACATGTTCTTTCTGTCTGCAAAGAACAGGGCCCTGTGTATTAATATATGTAGCTTTCAGTACACGTAAATGCACCATATTGCGAGCCCGAATGACAATCTTAAATTGGTTATCAGTGTAATTCTTAGCACATTGAGGATTATTTAGCAAATGTTGTCCAATCACGGAATCACATCTAATGTTGGACACTGTGGGCGGAATCTCCCAGATTTGCAACGACATATTATCCACTGGCCGCAATGATGGCTATTCACACCTTATTGTCCCAAAGCCACTGCATTAATTCTGTATTACCGGGAAGCATGCCATTTCCATGGCGGATGGGCTCTCCTGCCATGCCATCACCTCGTTGCTTCATCATGCCGGGCACCATATATAAAGTCCAGCCACGTGCACACCTCTCAGCGCATCCAGCCCACAACTGCTATGTGGAAGACAGGATGGCCGTGAAAGGCAAAAAGACTACAGCCCTCAGGTTCAATGATGCATCCCTTGGGCGCCTTTTGGATGCAGTGGAAGTCTTCTACCCCCTTGTGATGTCCTCTACCCCGACTCTGGCCACAGGACGGGCAGCAACCTCACTCATCCAGCTTGGGAGGCGGTGGCAACGATGGTCAGTGCCAACGCCCTGCAAAAGACCATCCAGTGCTGCAAGAGGATGGATGTTCTCCTCTGTTCCGCCAGGGTAAGTCACTCTTCTCATCACTCTCAACTCGCATGCTCACAAACCCATCACACATCCACAGGGACAGGGCCCTCGCTCACTGCCAGTTAAAGAGACATCAGCCATTCACTAAGATAAAAACAAAAAGCTAAAAGCTACTGCGGATGCTGGAAATCCAAAACAAAATAAAAACAGAATTACCTGGAAAAACTCAGCAAGTCTGGCAGCATCGGCGGAGAAGAAATCAGTCAACGTTTCGAGCCCTCATGGCCCTTCAGCAGAACTGAAGCATAGTTTCAACAAGGGAGAAATATAAATTGGTTTAAGGTGGGTGGGGGGGAAGATACACATTGAGGGTGTGGTGTGAGCAGATAATCAAAAGATGTCAGAGACAAAAGGGTCAAAGAGGTGTTGAAGGTGGTGGTCTTTGTCTGAGAAAAGTGCTTATTAAGAATGCAAGACAGGATATTCAAAGTACAGCTCTAGTGGGGGTGGGGTGGAAAGACTAAAGGTTTTAGTTTTAGATTTAAAAATAATGGAAATAGGTGGGGAAAGAAGAATCTATATAAATTATTGAAAAAAAAGGCGGGTGGGGGGGGAAAAGAAACGGGGTGGGGATGGGGGGAGGGGGGTTTAAGATCTAAAGTTGTTGAATTCAATATTCAGCCCAGAAGGCTGTAAAGTGCCTAGTCGGAAGATGAGGTGCTGTTCCTCCAGTTTGCGTTGGGCTTCACTGGAACAATGCAGCAAGCCAAGGACAGACATGTGGGCAAGAGAACAGGGTGGAGTGTTAAAATGGCAAGCGACAGGGAGGTTTGGGTCTTTCTTGCGGACAGACCGCAGGTGTTCCGCAAAACGGTCGCCCAGTTTGCGTTTGGTCTCTCCAATGTAGAGGAGACCGCATTGGGAGCAACGAATGCAGTAGACTAAGTTAGGGGAAATGCAAGTGAAATGCTGCTTCACTTGAAAGGAGTGTTTGGGCCCTTGGACGGTGAGGAGAGAGGAAGTGAAGGGGCAGGTGTTGCATCTTCTGCGTGGGCATGGGGAGGTGCCATAAGTGGGGGTTGAGGAGTAGGGGGTGATGGAGGAGTGGACCAGGGTGTCCCGGAGGGAACGATCCCTACGGAATGCCGTCAAGAGGGGTGAAGGGAAGATGTGTTTGGTGGTGGCATCATGCTGGAGTTGGCAGAAATGGCGGAGGATGATCCTTTGAATGCGGAGGCTGGTGGGGTGATAAGTGAGGACAAGGGGGACCCTATCATGTTTCTGGGAAGGAGGAGAAGGCGTGAGGGAGGATGCGCGGGATATGGGCCGGACACGGTTGAGGGCCCTGTCAACGACCGTGGATGGAAAACCTCGGTTAAGGAAGAAGGAGGACATGTCAGAGGAGCTGTTTTTGAAGGTAGCGTCATCAGAACAGATGCGACGGAGGCGAAGGAACTGAGAGAATGGGATGGAGTCTTTACAGGAAGCGGGGTGTGAGGAGCTGTAGTCGAGGTAGCTGTGGGAGTCGGTAGGCTTGTAATGGATATTGGTGGACAGTCTATCATCAGAAATTGAGACAGAGAGGTCAAGGAAGGGAAGAGAAGTGTCAGAGATGGACCATGTGAAGATGATGGAGGGGTGGAGATTGGAAGCAAAATTAATAAATTTTTTCAGGTCCCAACGAGAGCATGAAGCAGCACCGGAGTAATCATCGATGTACCGGAGAAAGAGTTGTGGGAGGGGGCCGGAGTAGGACTGGAACAAGGAATGTTCCACATACCCCATAAAGAGACAGGCATAGCTGGGGCCCATGCAGGTACCCATAGCCACACCTTTTATTTGGAGGAAGTGAGAGGAGTTAAAGGAGAGATTGTTCAGTGTGAGAACAAGTTCAGCCAAACGGAGGAGAGTAGTGGTGGATGGGGATTGTTGGGGCCTCTGTTCAAGGAAGAAGCTAAGGGCCCTCAGACCATCCTGGTGGGGGATGGAGGTGTAGAGGGATTGGACATCCATGGTGAAGAGGAAGCGGTTGGGGCCAGGGAACTGGAAATTGTTGATGTGACGTAAGGTGTCAGAGGAATCACGGATGTAGGTGGGAAGGGACTGGACAAGGGGAGAGAGAAGGGAGTCAAGATAACGAGAAATGAGTTCCGTGGGGCAGGAACAGGCTGACACGATCGGTCTGCCAGGACAGTTCTGTTTGTGGATTTTGGGTAGGAGGTAGAAGCGGGCCGTCCGAGGTTGGGCGACTATCAAGTTGGAAGCTGTGGGAGGAAGATCTCCAGAGGAGATGAGGTCAGTGACAGTCCTGGAAACAATGGCTTGATGTTCTGTGGTGGGGTCATGGTCCAGGGAGAGGTAGGAGGAAACGTCTGCGAGTTGACGCTCAGCCTCCGCGAGGTAGAGGTCAATGCGCCAGACAACAACAGTACCACCCTTGTCAGCGGGTTTGATGACAATGTTGGGGTTGGACCTGAGAGAACGGAGTGCAGTGAGTTCAGAGAGAGACAGATTAGAATGGGTGAGAGGAGCAGAGAAATTGAGACGGCTAATGTCACGCCGACCGTTCTCAATGAAAAGATCAAGAGAAGGTAAGAATCCAGAGGGAGGGGTCCAAGTGGAGGGAGAATATTGGAGGTGGGTAAAAGGATCCGTTGAACGGGGAGAGGACTCCTGCCCAAAGAAGTGAGCACGGAGACGAAGACGGCGGAAGAAGAGTTCAGCATCATGCCGAGCCCGAAATTCATTGAGATGAGGGCGTAAGGGTATGAAACTAAGTCCTTTGCTGAGCACTGAACGTTCAGCATCGGAGAGGGGAAGGTCAGGGGGTATAGTGAATACGCGGCTGGGGCTGGGATTGGAAGATGGGGTGAGGACGGAGGGACAAGCAGAGATGGAGGGTCCCCGATGGGTGTTGGAGTCGATGAGTTGTTGGAGCTTGCGTTCCTTAGCACTTGAGAAAGAGAAAAAGTTTCTTGTTGAGGCGACGGATGAGGCGAAGAATAAAATGAAACTGGGGGCACGCGCAGCTTTGAAAAAGGGTGCGGCGGTGCTGCTGGAGGGAGAGGTCGAGTGTGTTCATATGGCGGCGCATGGCACTGAGTGTGGATTTCAGAATGCGACGGGAACAGCAGTCCGAGAAACGTTTTATGTCCCGGAGATACCTGTAATCCTGGGTGGGTTCGAAACAAGAGGGATGGAATTTCAGTTGAAATCCACGTGGGGTGAGTCGGAGACGGAGACAGTCACTGAGAAAGGAGATATGGCTGTGAAAGCGGGTTTTAGTAAACACCTTGTCAAACACCAGGAGAGAAATGGAAAGCAATGAAGGTGAGCAGGGCAGAAGAGACAGTCGGAAATCCTGTCGGAGGACAGAACCATACTTCTTCCAAGAAGGCATTTTTTTGAAGAGAGGTGGCAGTCAATCAAACACAAAGATAAAAACAAAAAGCTAAAAGCTACTGCGGATGCTGGAAATCCAAAACAAAATAAAAACAGAATTACCTGGAAAAACTCAGCAAGTCTGGCAGCATCGGCGGAGAAGAAATCAGTCAACGTTTCGAGCCCTCATGGCCCTTCAGCAGAACTGAAGCATAGTTTCAACAAGGGAGAAATATAAATTGGTTTAAGGTGGGTGGGGGGGAAGAGACACATTGAGGGTGTGGTGTGAGCAGACGTTTCCTCCTACCTCTCCCTGGACCATGACCCCACCACAGAACATCAAGCCATTGTTTCCAGGACTGTCACTGACCTCATCTCCTCTGGAGATCTTCCTCCCACAGCTTCCAACTTGATAGTCGCCCAACCTCGGACGGCCTGCTTCTACCTCCTACCCAAAATCCACAAACAGAACTGTCCTGGCAGACCGATCGTGTCAGCCTGTTCCTGCCCCACGGAACTCATTTCTCGTTATCTTGACTCCCTTCTCTCTCCCCTTGTCCAGTCCCTTCCCACCTACATCCGTGATTCCTCTGACACCTTACGTCACATCAACAATTTCCAGTTCCCTGGCCCCAACCGCTTCCTCTTCACCATGGATGTCCAATCCCTCTACACCTCCATCCCCCACCAGGATGGTCTGAGGGCCCTTAGCTTCTTCCTTGAACAGAGGCCCCAACAATCCCCATCCACCACTACTCTCCTCCGTTTGGCTGAACTTGTTCTCACACTGAACAATCTCTCCTTTAACTCCTCTCACTTCCTCCAAATAAAAGGTGTGGCTATGGGTACCTGCATGGGCCCCAGCTATGCCTGTCTCTTTATGGGGTATGTGGAACATTCCTTGTTCCAGTCCTACTCCGGCCCCCTCCCACAACTCTTTCTCCGGTACATCGATGATTACTCCGGTGCTGCTTCATGCTCTCGTTGGGACCTGAAAAAATTTATTAATTTTGCTTCCAATCTCCACCCCTCCATCATCTTCACATGGCCCATCTCTGACACTTCTCTTCCCTTCCTTGATCTCTCTGTCTCAATTTCTGATGATAGACTGTCCACCAATATCCACTACAAGCCTACCGACTCCCACAGCTACCTCGACTACAGCTCCTCACACCCCGCTTCCTGTAAAGACTCCATCCCATTCTCTCAGTTCCTTCGCCTCCGTCGCATCTGTTCTGATGACGCTACCTTCAAAAACAGCTCCTCTGACATGTCCTCCTTCTTCCTTAACCGAGGTTTTCCATCCACGGTCGTTGACAGGGCCCTCAACCGTGTCCGGCCCATATCCCGTGCATCCTCCCTCACGCCTTCTCCTCCTTCCCAGAAACATGATAGGGTCCCCCTTGTCCTCACTTATCACCCCACCAGCCTCCGCATTCAAAGGATCATCCTCCGCCATTTCCGCCAACTCCAGCATGATGCCACCACCAAACACATCTTCCCTTCACCCCTCTTGACGGCATTCCGTAGGGATCGTTCCCTCCGGGACACCCTGGTCCACTCCTCCATCACCCCCTACTCCTCAACCCCCACTTATGGCACCTCCCCATGCCCACGCAGAAGATGCAACACCTGCCCCTTCACTTCCTCTCTCCTCACCGTCCAAGGGCCCAAACACTCCTTTCAAGTGAAGCAGCATTTCACTTGCATTTCCCCTAACTTAGTCTACTGCATTCGTTGCTCCCAATGCGGTCTCCTCTACATTGGAGAGACCAAACGCAAACTGGGCGACCGTTTTGCGGAACACCTGCGGTCTGTCCGCAAGAAAGACCCAAACCTCCCTGTCGCTTGCCATTTTAACACTCCACCCTGCTCTCTTGCCCACATGTCTGTCCTTGGCTTGCTGCATTGTTCCAGTGAAGCCCAACGCAAACTGGAGGAACAGCACCTCATCTTCCGACTAGGCACTTTACAGCCTTCTGGGCTGAATATTGAATTCAACAACTTTAGATCTTAAACCCCCCTCCCCCCATCCCCACCCCGTTTCTTTCCCCCCCCCACCCGCCTTTTTTTTCAATAATTTATATAGATTCTTCTTTCCCCACCTATTTCCATTATTTTTAAATCTAAAACTAAAACCTTTAGTCTTTCCACCCCACCCCCACTACAGCTGTACTTTGAATATCCTGTCTTGCATTCTTAATTAGCACTTTTCTCAGACAAAGACCACCACCTTCAACACCTCTTTGACCCTTTTGTCTCTGACATCTTTTGATTATCTGCTCACACCACACCCTCAATGTATCTCTTCCCCCCCACCCACCTTAAACCAATTTATATTTCTCCCTTGTTGAAACTATGCTTCAGTTCTGCTGAAGGGCCATGAGGGCTCGAAACGTTGACTGATTTCTTCTCCGCCGATGCTGCCAGACTTGCTGAGTTTTTCCAGGTAATTCTGTTTTTATTTTGTATCAGCCATTCACTGTCTCACACACACCTTCATTCTCCTCATCCTGTCTCTGGGACCACTCACCACCCACATAGGCTAGGCATACTTATCACCTGGCCTGGCAGGCATCCTGCTTACACTCTCTCCATCCCTATTTATGCAGGACAAGCTGGCACACAGCAACAAGGAGAGGTCGTTTACTGGTGGAGGAATGCCTGAAATCAAGGTCCTCAGGGACCTTGAAAACAGAGCCATGACCAGAGCTGGCCAGAGAGTATCTGGACTGTTCCTGTGCTTATGGTGAGGTCAGTGGTGCTCTACCAAGTGAGGATCCAGCAGTGCAATATCCATCAGACAACCATGCTGTAAGTGATATGTCCTGTATCACAGGCCACTGCCATTCACTAATTATCTCCCCTTGCTTTCGCAGGCACTTCTGCCCAACAGCCGACAAAGTCCATGACTCAGGACCTCTGATCAAGCCCCGAAGAAACCTCTGAAGAGGAATCTGAAGGCGCCCTCCTTGAAGTCCTGTCACAGCGCTCACCCACACCTTTCACCAGTGCAGACACACACCTCAGTGGGACCTAGCTTTAGAGTAGCCTCGGGGTCACAATCTGGTGAGCACATCGCACTGTCTGATCCACAGCAAGTGGCGGAAGGGACTTCCCAGGTGTCCAGCGTGTGGAGGGCTGCTGGAGGCCAGAATGTTGCTGAGTCCGAGTCAGATGATGAGCCTCTGAACTTGGTCATGTCACAGTTGCTGGAACTGCAAAGGAAAGCTTGGGAACATCAGGAAGGGATGTCCGCTGCACTCCTCAGATTGCGAGGCACGATGGAGGAGTCCGTCCATCTTCAGGCTGAGGTGATAGCACCAGCATGCCTACACGCCGAGGTCAACACTGGCATGATGGTAGCCACCATGGAGATCTTGGTGCAGGATGTCATTCCTGACTCCATCGCTGATGCCATTGTTGGCCTCCAACAGTGTGTACACGAGAGGGGTGTGGGGCACCCCTTGATCTCACTCCAGCTACCCCTTCTCCTCAAGGAATCAGCCAGGGGGCCCTTGGGCACCCATAGGGAGGAGGATCAGCAGGTACGCACCCTGGGGCCATCCGCCCAGGTGACTTCGGGAATGTCTGGCCCATCCAAATCCCCTCTTCCTTTGACCCCTGCAGCTCCAGCTCCACAGCTGAAGGAAGGTGTCACTACCACACAGCAGGTCCCCAAAAGCAGGCTGGGGCTCTCCAGCTATCAGCCCTCCAGGGCGTAGCAGTCAGCAGGCTGCCTCCTCCTCCACTGTGGATGTCGGGGGAGGACCAAAACGTAGTGGCAGGGTTAGGAAAGTTAAGAAGATGTAATTGCACAGCCTGAGCACGGGTGCTAATCACTTGTACATGATGTTCACTATTGTCAATAAACTCCCAAGAATGTCTCCCTGCCAATGGCTTCTTTTTTGATGAGCAGTGTTTGTGTCACACGGGTGTGAAAGATTTCTGCACAAGTTAAAGGCAGGTGTCTCAGTCCAAGGCCTCTTCCCAGTGTTTTATGCAGCCTTCAAACCAAAATGATGGTCTGGCCTCACACTCCCTGGACATATTAGTGATGCCTGCATCTCAATGGTGCTTATCATTGCTGCCAGAATGTCGTGGGCAGGCGTCACAGAGTTCCATCATTCTCTCTGTGTGCTCTCAGCACCTTTAAGGTGGGGCTGACCCCCATCTCTTCAGCAGCTGTGACCACTGATGCTGTGCTCCTGAAGGAGTCAAGGGCTGAAGGTGGATAAAGGATCAGATGCTTTTAAAGTTTCATGGCTGCGTCTGTACGATATGACCCTGATCACAGAGAGCAAGCGAACTACCTTCGGCCAGACAGGAGTCAGACGTTCTCAGAGGCTATATGAAGATCTATAGAGTGTCCTCACTGCATGTCATCATCATCCTCTGGCAATTGAGGGACTATTAGGGCCTCCACTGCATCTCCATGACAGGAGCATTCTCACAGAAGAAATGTGCGTTGCAATAAGCCAGACCGGAGTCAAACGATCATAGATGAAATGCGAAGATTTATGGTGTCTCCTCACTGCATATTGTCATCATCCTCCACAAACCTAGCAGCGTTGAGGGCTCCCAAGTACATCTGCCTCATCTAGCCAGTGCGAGGGCCTCATCACCGTCATCTTCACCTTCAAGGACCTCCTCACCCTCATCACTGTTGACGTTCTCCTTATCAGAAGAGATCTCCAGCTCCTGCATCTTCTCCCCAGCCAGCTTCTCTCCCCATTGCAGCGGCAGGTTGTAAAGGGCACAGCAGGTGATAATGATGCGCGACACCCTCTGTGACCAATATTGCAGGGCTCCACCAGACCAGCCCAGGCACCGGAACCTCATTTTCAGCATCCCAATGGTTTGCTCCACCAAGTTGCAAGTTGCACTATGAGTGTCATTATACCTTCTCTCTGCTGCAGTCTGAGGCCGCTGCACGGGTGTCATCAGCCACATCCTCTGCGGGTAGCCCTTGTCCTCGAGGAACCAACCCTGCAACCTCTGTGGATCCTGGGAGACATCAGGGATCTGTGACCAACTGAGAATGTAGGGGTCATGCACACTCCCTAGAAACTGTGCGCAGACCTGCAGGATGCGTTTATGGTGGTCGCACACCAGCTGCACATTCAGTGAATGGAATCTCTTGCGGTTGATATAGTTGACCGTGTGTTGCAACGGAGATCTGAGCGCCACATGAGTGCAGTCGATGGCGCCCTGCACCTGTGGGAAACCCAAGATCTGGGCAAATCCAATCACTTTTGCATCCTGGCTCTCCTGGTCCTGGGCGAAATACACAAAGTTGTGTGCCCTCACAAAGATGGCATCCATAACCTTCTGGAAGTATTTGTGGGTGGAGGCTTCTGATATCCCACAGAGGTCACCTGTGGAGTCCTGAAAGGAGCCACTGGCTTAGAAATTGAATGCCGCTGTCACTTTTACGGCCACTGGTAGTGGACACCCTCCATGTCCACGTGGTGCCAAATCCAGCAGTAGCTGGCAGATGTGATCGACCAGTTCCCTAGACATGCGCAGTCTTCAGCAACACTGGTTTTCGGTCATCTGCAGGAATGAAGGGTGGCATCTACAGACCGATGTGCTCTTCGGCAGCATGTGTGGGAGCCCCAGGTGCCCCTTCTTCCAGAGGGTGTTGCTCCTCCCTCTGTGCAGCCAGGTGCCTCAGTCACTCTCTTCTCCGTTGTCTTCATTCTCTGTACACCACGAGGCATACAGCTCGCCCATCAAGCTCCATGATCCTGATGTACTCCTCCTGGAGGATGAAAGATAAACACATGGGTTAGCATGGGTGTACTAAGGACCTCTCTTGGGTAAGTCTGAAGGCCCCTTAATGCATCCAGGAAAGTGCTGGCCACCTCTTGAATGGCCAGAGATTACTGCGCTGCATGGCTGCCCGAAACGCTACCTTCCTCCACCCCATGCCACCTGACCAATTGGTGGCAGCTTTGCCCACTGGACTGCATGCTGTGCTCTCAGCTCAGGCGCAGGCATTCTCCTAACCCACACTGCAAGGCTGCACTGTTAGCTTGAACCATGGGGGTGACTGGTCCAAACTGGGATGATGACGTTGCAAGGGGCTGTGAGCGCATCCACCAGTGACTGCTCCATGCCCTGCTTTAGCAAGGATTTACAACATGCCCAGCTGTCCAACTGTTCTGCAACCCACTGAAACACTCATTAGTTTGCAGTCTGTGCCTGAGGGGTGAAAAGCTCTGGAGCACTTGGTGGCAATTTAATGCCTCTGCATTGCTTGAGTGGGCAGATAAGCCGGAGGCCCGACTCCAATCATATCAACGTGGCTGCACCTGAACTGTCTCAGCTGCAGAGGAATGGTCACCTTATACAAAGTGTCCCAAATGCGTGGCCACTTCCCTTGTCCACCGCCGCCCCAACCCCACATATGCTTATGCGCTACCTTCAACTGCAGGACAGCCTTTGCCCACCCCAACCCACCAAAGTTGCCTCAATTGCAGGTTGGCCTTTGCCCTTTCCCCCCATCAAAGGCATCTCAACCACATGGTAGTCTTTGCAACCCCCTCCAACGTTGCCTCAGCCGCAGGGCAGCCTTTGTACCACACCCCCCATCCCCTCAACAATCCTCAATGTTGAAGTCCAACAGGCATCCCTCATGAACCCTCCCCAACTTTAATGTGCACTCACACCCGAGTTCACCTCAAAGTGCAGCCTGCCAAGTGCAGGCCTTTTATGTGCTCTTGTGAAACATGTCGGCAGGCGGACAATCCAGTGGCGGGGTGGATGGGGGGGTGGGGAGTAGTCTGGCAGGCTAGTCTTATATACTTATCTATTACAATGAGATTCCCGACATTCATTGGCGAGAAACTTGGCCTGCCAAAGACAGGTTGAGTGGACGATCGCAAACTGATTTCTGGCCTTCTTGCCATATTGTCCACTCACGCCACCGAACACACCTGACGCTAGCGGGCACGGGTGATTCTGCCGAAGTGTCTAACAGCCACTTATTTATTTTTGAAATTAGTCACCACATGAGGCCTCGCTAACATTGTAGTTGCATTCCTGAAAAGTGCATCTTTAAATGAAACAACGTTAAGGGATTCAGATTTTTCCCGCCACACCCAATGTAAAAGCTGCAGTCAGGTTCTGTAGGACCTTTCTCATCAAGCAAAAGAACCATTGAAACATTGTACCCTGTTCGTGAAATACTTCACATTACTAAATTGCTATATTAATAAATAAAATAACTTTGAAAATGTGGTGAAAGGCAATCCCGAACATCCATCCAGGATACATCTAATGACTGTGGTGGATGACATCAAGCAGCTCTAGGCTTTGAGGGTCAGCCTGCAGTTTTAAGTACCTACGTGTGCCACAGCAGTCTGGGTCCACTAACAATGTCACTTATGGAGCGGATGGACTTGGCATGCCATTATCCTGAGAGAGGATAGCCTATGGAGCTCAGACTACATTCTTGGGACTGTGCCTTTGCACTTATATGGCTCCAGGCCAGAATAGCGTGCAGAACTGCACTGATGCCTTGGAGGTTCCTTTCAACATTGGCTTCCAGAGCAGCAGGGTGAGCTGCCATAACAGTGGTCTGAGCTTCCAGGGCAGCAGAGAAAGGAATTAGGGAGGGAAGCCTTGTGGGTGCGGTGAATTTTCAAAGTAGTGAAGCTGTAGGTGGAGGTGTGAGCAAAGATGGTTGACATTGACAACTCTAGTGATGTCATCGAATTTCTTCCGGCATTGCACCCATGTCCCGGGCTCGACTCTTGGCATTGACATCCTCTGACCTCTTCCCATTGATGCTCGGAGAGTTTCCTGCCCCAAGGGGGTAGGAGAATGTCCCTCTTCCTGTCCAATCCCTGCACCATTGTGCCCAAGGTATAGTACATAAGAAGTTTGATGCTCTCTCATTGCTTGCTATAGCCATATCTCTACTTTCAAGTCTTTCCCTGGTGACTGCAGCCAGAGTTCGCCTCCCCTGTAAGGAGCACCGCATATTGTAAGTGGCATCACAGATGACCCATATTCGGCCCCAGATAGGTGTGCAGCCAGTGAGCAGTGAGGATAGAGCTGGGTGCACATCTGCGCCATTACAATGATTGGGCAGCATGAATATTGTGTGCTGACTGAGTCAGTATAACAGTCTCGTCATTGCATGTTCAGCTTTGGCTACGATTGGATTTCTAGGCAATCGTTTCTTAGGTCTTTTTGTGAGGAACTCCAAGCAGTCCTGATTAGGCTGCTCAAGAGCGGGTACAATCTAGGAGGAGCTTGTGTAGTGCAAGCTGCATTTCACATTTTATGTTCTATAACTAGCATAGAATGCCACTTGTATATTCAAGAACCCTGAAGCATGTTTCAGGCAGTTGTCTTTGATAAATTAAAAAAATGTCCTAACCAATGTGGCATCTGATGCAGACTGGGTGAATAAATCACCTGTTTTACAGGCACCTCAACAAGTACTTGTGAAAATCAAGGATTAATTGTTCTGGGTCAAAAACACTTTTGAGAAGTGTCTCTCTTTACAAGCTTTGTAGATATTTGGATTTGCCGTATTTGCTTACTGAATATGAATAATCTTAGAAATTTCTTAATCTTTTTTCTGTATCCTTTGACAATACCAGACTTTGCCACATCATTTGTTACAACAAATTGTGGTAAAAAACCTTGATGACTCAGCCAACGTGTCTGTCCTCAGTGTGTTTCTCATGATTTCTTCTCATCTTTAGTCACATTCACCCTTTCATCTTATTTACCATGACTAGGAAATGATGAGAGCAAGACAAGAATTTCAATTGTTCAAATTGAACATAACAATTGTCAAAAAGCACCAGCATTTTGTCAGCAAATGACTTTATCCCTGGTTAGCATGAAATATTCTTTCAAATGATAAGTGAAACTGAGACTTGAACAGAGAAGGTATAAGGAGGGGACTGATAGAGGTGTTCAAAATTTTGGGGGCTTTTTTCAAAATGAAGCACCTTAGTCCCTCCAGGAATGATGGGACCAATTTTGGGTTGGGAGCCTGACTCACTGATTTGCACACCTGGGCCAGGATTTTGCCCTTGTTGGGCGGCTGGGTGGGGGTGAGCAGGAGAGGTCAGGAAGCCAACCGATGCCCGCGGTCAGGGCCCGACCGTTATTTCACGCTGGGCGAGCCAATTAAGGCCCGCCCAGCATGAAACGCACGCTGCGGAGCTCAGCGCTGCCTTTGTTTGGGGGGTGGGGGGTGGGGGGAAGAGGGCAAGCGCGCAAGTTCACGCATGCGCACGAGTGCGCGCAGGAAAAGCTCCCTGAAGCTGCTTCAAGGAGATGAAGGTTTTGAAAAATAAAGAAGAGTAAATTTAAAAATGTTAAAAACATGCCCCGGCTCATGTGACTCTGTCAAATGATCAGGGACATGTCAGAAATTAATTTGACAATTAAAAAATTTTTTTTAATGATGGATCAAAACCCATCCGTGGATGAGGTTTCGCAAAAAAAATCCAAAGGCCACTTCCTGTTGACGAAGGCACCCGGCTCACCCACTGGCGCCTTGATGGCCACATGTGTGCAGTCGATGGCACCCTGGACGCGGGGGAACCCAGCAATCACTGCAAACCCTCTGGCTCACTCAGCCTGGCTGGCCTCGTCCGCACGGAAATGAATGAAAGTCAATACCCGCCTGAACAGAGCTTCTGTCACCAGCTTGACGCAACTGTGGACAGCTGATTGGGACACTCCACACAGGTCCCCCACTTACCCCTGGAAAGAGCCAGAGGCATAGAAGTTGAGGGCCAATGTGACCTTCAGAGCCACTGGCATGGGGTGTCCACCCACACAGTCAGAGCTGATCTCAGATCCAATCATCTGACAGGTGGAGGTCACTGTCTCCCTTGAGAGGTGGACCCTCCTTCGGCATTGCACCTCGGACATATTGAGGTAGCTGCTTCGCCGCCTGTAAACTCTGGCAGCAGGATAGTGGTGTCTTCTGCGGCCCCTTCCGCCTTGGACTACGAGCTGGCCCTGCGTCCCCTGTGCCTGCGCCTCTCCTGCCACAGGTCACTCCCTTGGAAGCTGCGTAGCAACACCTCACCTCCTCTCCCTTCTTCCCCTCTCATCCACCTCAGAGGAGGTGCCTCCAGGGGACACCACAATCCCCATTACCAGGGTAACAGAAGGCTGTCTGATACCTGGAAGAGTCCACACGGTTTGAATTCTCCAGGGTCCTTGGAGACACCAATGAAGCCTCGAACAGAGATGAAACTGCCGTATATCAATAAGTCACTAGCAGCAAACTATCCACCAAACTCCTCACTACTCACACTGGCAATGCTGCTGACCTTTTTTATCCTGCCTGAGGATGAGGCTTTTGAAATTGTCGGCTGGCTGCCTGCCCATTTTGCCCACGCGATGAGCGCGAAATTGCACGGACAATGGAAAATATGCGTCAATTGACTTTTTAATGGCTTTAACTGGCCTCTTAATTAATAGTGGGCACGGCTCCGGTACCCGCACACGCTGCCAAGCGAAATATTGTGTCAGTGCACAATGATGTAGGGACGCTCACCCGAGGTCATCGTGCGCTGTTTTACGCTCGAGCATGTCGGGCGCATGCCCGCACACCGAACGAAAAATTCAGCCCCTGGGAAGATTGCCCACAGGCCTCTCACTGTTACCTGGAGGTCGTGCTGGAGGATCAATGAAGTGAACTCTCCCAAGGATGAACGGAAGTGGACTCTCTCTCCAATCTAGCAGGCATGGATGGAATAGGCCAAGGATATCAGTGGCAGAAGTGTGGTCCCAAGCTGGAGGTAGTGTATCAAGAGGATCGAGGGCCTCAGGAAGGCATGATAGGTGAGTGGCAAGTCTCACAGTCCAGCATTCTCCAGCATAGGATGCCTTAGGTCAACACACCTTGCAGCTCCAATCAGCCCTCAACCTGAAGAACTTCACATCCCTACCTGAAAAACCAACACTCGCACTCACCCTCAGTGGATTGCCCTCTTGACCCCTGCCTCACAGGGACCCTCCACAAATGTTACATACATACATATGATCATACAAAATTGGAGCAGAAATAGGCCATTTGGCCCCTTATGCCTACTCTGCCATTCAATACGATTATGGCTAATCTGTTTGTGTTTTGAATTCCACGTTCCCAACTATCCCCAGTAGCCTTTGATTCTTGCCCAACAAGAATCTATCTACCTCTACTTTAAAAATATCCAATGACCCCACTTCCACCGCATTTTGAGGCAGAGAGTTCTAATGTCACACGACCCTCTGAAAGAAAAAAAATTTCCTTCATCACTGTCCTACAAGGGTGACCTCCTAATTTTAAAACAGTGCTCCCCGGTTCTGGACTCATCCACAAGAGGAAACATCCACCTTGTCAAGACCGTTCATGATCTTATATACTTCAATCAAGCCACCCCTCACTCTTCTAAACTCCAGTGGATACAAGCCAAGTCTATCCAACCTTTCCTCATAAGACAACCCGTTCATTCCAGGTATCAATCTAGTAAACCTCCTCTGAACCGTGTCCAATGCATTTACATCCTTCCTTAAAAAAGGAGACCAAAACTGCACACAGTATTCGAGATGTGATCTTACCAATGCCCCGTATAACTGTAGCATAACATCCTTACTTTTACGTTCAATTCCTCTTGTAATAAAGGATAATAGTCCATTAGCCTTCTCAATTACTTTCTGTACTTGCATACTAACTTTTTGTGATTCATGCATGAGAACGCCTAGATCCCTCTGCACCTGGGAATTCTGCAATTGTTCTCCATTTAAGTATTACTCTGCTTTTCAATTCTTCCTGCCTAAGTGAACAATTTCACATTTTTCCACATTATACTTCATCTGCCAGATTTTTGCCTACTCATTCAACCTATCTATATCCATCTGCAAACTCCTTATGTCCTCTTCACAACATATTTCCCTACCTATTTTTGTGTCATCTGCAAATTTAGCTACCATGCCTTCCCTCCCTTCATATAAGTCATTGATATAAATTGTAAAAAGTTGAGGTCCCAGCACAGAACCCTGCGGGACTCCACTCGTCACATCCTGCCAATCAGAAAAAGACCCATTTATACATACTCTCTGTTTTCTGCCAGGCAGCCAATCTTCTTTCCATGCTGATATGTTACCCCCTACACCATGAGCTTTTATTTTCTGCAATAACTTTTTTTATGGCACCTTATCAAATGCCTTCTGGAAATCCAAGTACAGCATGTCTACAGGTTCCCCTTTGTCCACAGCGCATGTTACTTCTTCAAAGGGTTCCAATTTCTTGGATAAACATGATTTCCCTTTCACAAAACCATGTTGACTCTTCCCAATTACCTTGAGCTTTTCTAAGTGCCCAGCTACAACCTCTTTGATGATCAATTCTAACTCCTTTCCCAAGACAGGCATTAAGCTAACTGGCCTATAGTTTCCTGTTTTCTGCCTCTTTCCCTTCTTGAATATAGGGGGTATATTTGCTGCTTTCCAGTCTGATGGAATCTTTCCAGAATCTACTGAATTTTGGAAAATTAACACCAACACATCTACTGCCTCATTAGCCACCTCTTTTAAGACCCTAGGATGATGTCCATCTGGACCCAGAGACTTGTCAGACCGCAGCTCCATCAGTTTGCTCAGTACTGCTTCCCTAGTGATTGTAATTTCACCAAGTTCCTCTCTCCCTTCCGCCTCCCGATTTCCAGCTATTACTGGAATGTTTTGTGTACCCTCTAAAGTGAAGACAGAGCAAAACATTTGTCCATCTCATCCACCATTTTCTTATTATCTACTATTAATTCCTCATTCTCATTCTCTATTGGACCAACATTCACTTTATTTACTCTTTTCCTTTTGAAATACCTGTAGAAACTCTTGCTATCCTTTTTTACAGTTGTCCTTCCCTCTTCTTCACACGAACAATTACACATACTCACACCTCCTTGCTTTCTCTCCTTGCAGGAGAAGAGAGTGTACAACTTGGTGACAGGCGGAATCCTGGTTGGAAGAGGGTGAGGATAGTGGGGGCTGGGCATGGTCCTCCAGTGACAGTCATCCTGGCCGTCACTGGCAATGCATGTCCACGTGCTCCACGGGAAAGAAGATATTATCTCAGGCAGTTCCAGGTGTCAGCAACGACCCTGCCGTGAGATCCTGGGCCTCCTGAGGCACTGGTGCTCAGGCATGTTGAGAGAGCTGATCCTTTCCTTGTTGACTTGTATGGCAAGCCTTGCCTCCCCAAACTGGATCTCGGTGGCCATCCCCTCTGCCCTTGCAGTGACAATTAGCTGAGGAGAAGACAACTGCTGCTGCTGGCATTGCTCCTGCTGCTGCTCATGAAAGTGATGTTGCTTCTGTATTTGGCCTCAGCAGAGGTGGAAGGTGGAGCTGCATAAATTGCACCCATGCCATGGTGAAGGCTGGCAGCAGGGAGAAGGTGAAGTGCCTACCAAGAAGCTGGTGATCATGTGTCAAGCAGTGAAAGTGCTCCCCGAGAGAAGACGTGCTTTGAATGGGGGTCTCTCCATGGCATGGCTGGAGTTCTTCAGTGTTACTTATCAAAGCCTTCCGGCTTGTCAGTTCTATTGAAGATCCTCTCCCCACTGTGCACTCGCCTCGGTGACCCTGGGGAAGTGCTTATAGTTTGCGAGAAAGGTCCCCTGGCTTGGAAATCCAGGATTAAGAATTATAACTTGTTATAATTGCCTTCTTAATGACTCAATCACTTCTGAATTACTTATCAGGCAGATCCAAGAGGGTCCCCCGCACATCGTCAATCTTGCCCCAGAGAAAGTCAGAAGTGGACGAAATGACTTTGAGGTCCTAATCTGACGGCAATTTCTGAGACTTTTCCATTCCAAAGGCAGCAGAACCTGTCTCCAAGTTGTAAAATTCTGCCCCGTATTTCCACCTTTCTGTGAGTCAATAATGAGATATAACAAAATTGAGATTGGTAGGAAAAAAAAAAGGGAATGGATAAATACATTTTCTTGCATAGGATGTTCTTAAAACCCTGTCAAAGCAGTGGCAGAAGCAGAATTCATAATAATTTTTCAACAGAAAGTAAATAATTAATAGAATTTTTGTTAAAAGGTATGGAGGAGGGACAGGGAAATAGGACTAAAGGTTTAGCTCTATTAGAGAACCATCACAGGTGCATTGGCTACGTTTACTACGTTGATGTTGATAATTTTACACACATAAATATATTTCGTAAATAAATTACTAAGTTGGTTGCTATGAATGATGCTTTGATGTTGTATGTTTTTACGGTGGTTAATGTGAGTTGCCTTCGCTCCAAGCAAAAGGGGTCAAAAGGTCAGGAAGGACCAGGATGTGAAGGATGGCCCAGATTTTCAACGCAACGGAGAGCCTCTCCATTGTGCTGAAAATCCTGGAAATGGCAGAAAATTCCAAGTCCCGTCCCCGAACATGAGGCAGAACTGGAGTCGGGCTGGAGTTCATGCATGCACGATGCGAGGAGGCAACTGGCCATTTAAATCATCAGCTGCCTCCACTGATGTGGGATTTTGGTTGGCCAGGAGTGTGAAACCTGACGTGTGAATATTAGATCAGGTGGAGCTCTGAGCTTGGTGGGTGTGCTTGGATAGCGAGGGTACCCCTTTGAAGAACTAAAGTACCCCTTTGGATAGGATCCCAGGGACACCTTTGGGAGAGGTAAGGCGCTCTTTGGGATTGTTAAAAGTAAACATGATTGTGTGTAAAAAGTGCATAAACTCATTGGAACTGTCAAGCTGTCAAGGAACTGTCAAAAGATACTAGATGAATTTGCATGGAGGAGGTAAGCGCAAAGGGTGGTGGGCGGGGGAATGGATTAGCATGGGTTGGCACTAAGTTTGCATAGTGACTCTAAAGAGCCATGGGGATGTGGATGTACTAAGGGGTATGAAGGGCCATGGGGGCTAGAGGGGCATGGGATGGCATGGGGAGATGAGGGGCATGGATTGTCATGGGGGTATGAGGGGTCACAGGAGTTATTGGGGGCATGGGTTGTTATGGGTTGACATGGATGGGGCATGGGGAGTGTGTGGGGGTGAGGGGAGGTGAGGGGTGAGTGTTGGAGAGCTGTTCTTTGTTTTTTTTAAATTTAATTCAGCACAGTGCCAGAGCACTGAGGCAGGCCTTCCACCCAGCCCACCTCTGCACCCAGCAGCCTCCACACTTATTCCAGGGATGGCAGGCTCGACGCCTAATTCAGGCCATCCACCCCGGAAGGAAAACTCAACCTGTGGGTTGCCATTTTTAAAGGTCAGGTTCGCAGAGCCGGGAATTAACATAGAAATTTAGAAACTAGGAGCAGGAGTAGGCCATTCGGCCCTTTGAGCCTGCTTCGTCATTCATTTTGATCATGGCTGATCATCCAACTCAATAGCCTGCTTCCGCTTTCTCCCCATACCCTTTGATCCCTTTCGCCCCAAGAGCTCTATCTAACTCCTTCTTGAAAACATACAATGTTTTGGTCTCAACTACTTTCTGTGGTAACGAATTCCACAGGCTCACCACTCTCTGGGTGAAGAAATTTCTTCTCATCTCAGTCCTAAATGGTCTACCCCATATCCTCAGACTGTGACCCCTGGTTCTGGACTCCCCCACCATTGGGAACATGACCTTGTTTAAATGACCTTGTTTAGTCCTGTTAGAATTCTATGGTTTCTATGAGTTCCCCCCTAATTCTTCTGAACTCCAGCAAATATAATCCTAATTGACTTAATCTCTCCTCATATGTCAGTCCCACCATCCCAGGAATCATTTGGGTAAACCTTCGCTGCACTCCCTCTATAGCAAGAACATCCTTCCTCAGATAAGGAGACCAAAACTGCAGACAATATTCCAGGTGTGGTCTCACCAAGACCCTGTACAATTGCAGCAAGGCATCCCTGTTCCTGTACTCAAATCCTCTGGCTATGAAGACCAACATACCATTTGCCTTCTTTACCGCCTGCTGCACCTGCATGCTTACCTTCAGTGACTGGTGTTTGAGGACACTCAGGTCTCATTGCACATTCCCCTCTCTCAACTTATAGTCATTCAGATAATAATCTGCCTTCCTGTTTTTGCTACCAAAATGGATAACCTCACATTTATCCACATTATACTGCATCTGCCATGCATTTCCCCACTCACTCAGCTTGTCCAAATCACACTGAAGCAACTCTGCATCCTCCTCACAGCTCACCCTCCCACCCAGCTTTGTGTCACCTGCAAATTTGGGGATATTACATTAAATTCCCTCATCTAAATCATTAATATATATTGTGAATAACTGGGGTCCCAGCACCGATCCCTGCGGTACCCCACTAGTCACTGCCTGCCATTCGGTAAAAGACCCGTTTATTCCTATTCTTTGTTTCCTGTCTGCCAACCAGTTTTCTATCCATCTCAATACACTACCCCCAATCCCATGCACTTTAATTTTACACGCCAATCTCTTATGTGGGACTTTGTCGAAAGCCTTCTGAAAGTCCAAATAAACCACATCCACTGGCTCCCCCTCATCAACTCTACTAGTTACATCCTCGAAAAACTCCAGTGGATTTGTCAAGCATGATTTCCCTTTCATAAACAGAATTACCTGCTTCTCCACCGATGCTGCCAGACCTGCTGAGTTTTTCCAGGTAATTCTGTTTTTGCTTTGGATTTCCAGCATCCGCAGTAGTTTTTTGTTTTTATGATTTCCCTTTCGTAAATCCATGCTGACTCCTGTCTTTGTGCACTTGACCCACGGTTTGGGGATGGGGGGGTGGGGGTGGGGAGGGGTGGGATCTAGGCTGAAATTAAGATGCTGTTTATCCAGATAAAGCCCCATATGGTCAGTGTCTTAAAAAGCCCCGCCTAAGGAATTCCTACTCTTGGTTTCACGTGATAACCACTGCTTAGAGCTGTGGGCAGAGGTGTGTGCAGGTGAGTGCCTGGCATCTCAAAAACCAGATAGTTCTGGTCTCCTCTGGCTCATCTACCTTGGCTGGCAGCCTTTCTTGGAGAAGGGAAACCCTGATTTTAAACTCTGGCTATGGGCCAAATGGAAAGTCTTCATCGGCTGACAGTGTGGAAGAACAGACAATTCTAACAGACTGGATGGCGATGTAGGAAGGGCAGGCAAGCCTGTTGGTGAACCTACTGAATGCTGAGCTTGCTTGTTGCTGGGGATGGGCGATTGGTGCATTCATTTGCACCTCATGAATGTTCATTAAAAGGCCAACTCAACAGAATTACACTCCCCCTCCAAATTAAGTGCCCTGCCAGCGGATAATTAGCATGGTCAGTTTCCCAACTGTATACAAATGGCACGCGCTGGGCGAGATTTACTTCATCAACAACTTTGAGGTCCGTAGATCTTGCTTTCTCCTTCTTGGGGACCTCATGTAACTTCACTCATATTGAGTGCCAGTAGCAAGCGCTGCGCCAAGGCTGGACAAGGGATGCAGGCGAAGGCTGGGGCGGGATTGGGTGGAAGGGTGTAACGAAGGCTGGACAGGGGAGGCAGGCTTATTGGGAAGGGTGGGGAGATTGCCCAGGGAAGGAAGGGGCAATGTTAGGAGAAGGGGCGGAGAATGCCAAGGGAAAGGGGAGTGAGAGTTTCTGGGGGAGTTGGGGGGGAATGGGGGGGTAGTGTCTTAGACAGTGGGGTTAGTGGTGCCGATGAGGTCCTGTGGGGAGAACTCAGGATGCTGGTGATAGGAGGGAACAGCCACAGTCAGTGGGGGAGTGGGGAGGGGAAGACGGTAGTGAGATATGGTAGGGTGGCAGGTCCAGGGTGAGAATCTGGTAGGTGGAGGTCTCACCAGGTGTCACAGAGGGAGATGAGGCAGGTGGCTTGGATATTGGGAGGGGGCAGGGTCAGCATGGGTATGGGGATAGTAACAGGTGTTTGCTCTGATTGGAGGAAGGGCATGTGGATGTGGATCAGTATAGGGTAATGGGGGCAGGTTCAAGGGTGACACAGGGGAGAGGAATGGGGATACTGTGTGAGTCTATGGTGATGGGGGGAAGTTGGTGGGTGACAGAGGGAGGTAGAAGGTAGTGGACTGAGTTTGAAAGGTGGCACGCACCATTTTTCCAAACTAACCTTGACCACACAGTTAGTCAGCCAATGGGACCCCTCGAGGTGGAAAGAGTATTTTGGGTTGAGTAGAGTTCAACATCAGCACAAGTGGTCGACTAAAGGGACACCCTAATAATTATGAGGCAACTGGTTGTCAAAGATGCTCACTTGTGTTCTCCTCTTTATGGTTAAGCCCACTGCAGATCCCTCCCCACATTGCAGCCGATTTTATTCCTGCCTCATGGGTCTCAACATCGAGATCTCAGCAAGGTGTGGAGCTGCTGTTCACTCTGTGCCATCTGCTATCGGCTGCAGTCAGAGGCAGGGATGAAGGAAAGGAGGGAGGTAGAATGCCTCCAAGGGGCATGGACTTTGGAGGTCAGCCAACTTGCGACTCTAAACCTCTATCCTCCTGGGTGAATGGTCATGGCTGACAAGGGATCATGTGGTTAGTCTTTCTATGCTGCCAAAGCAATGGTCTCTCTATAGATGCTAGAGTGTTGCGGAGACAAGTTGGATAAATGTCCATGTGAGGCTTTTTGCATATGGCTCTTATTATCCCGATCAAAGAGCAATCTCTCCATTCACATTCATGTATGAACAGGAGGAACACCCATCTCTGGTCGTCCAGGCTGTCCTTTACCTGGAAGGGGTAGGGTAGGGATTCCATGTCAAGACAGAGGCCAGGTGAAGGGCTTAGCGGTTGCCTGCTGTCTTTGAGATGGAAGGAAACCTGTAAAGGACATGCTCACTAAGTTTGTCATTTCAGTTCATTCCCACATCCACTGAGGTGTTGATGATGCAGGCTGCAGGCAACCCTGCCTTGGTAATGGCTTTTATCCAGCTGAGGAGAAGGAGGGCCTAATGCAGTTTGGCACAGAGCCAGGGGGAGCAAAGGCCTGAGCAGCAAGATGCAGAGGGGCCTCTAGAAGGTCAAGATGCTGGTGAACATGAACCACTGCATGAGAGAGCATTGGCCCAACCATGGATCTATTGCAGGTGGTGCTCTTATATCGAGATGAGCAAATGGCAATGTAGGAGGCACCCTTGTATGTCCTGGGAATGCAGTTGCTCACATCTGCCAGTTTCTCCAGTGCGAGCTGCGGCCGCAAGGGAGGAGTAATGCCGACTCCTGGCCTGCAGTGAGTGAATGTCTGTCTGGGTGCTGTTTCAATATGGTGTCAGGACCTTCGACCCCATGAGGTAACTGTGGGGTCGGCGGCTTGCTGCCCATCCCGCCACGAGATTTGCTGAGTTCCTCACGGATGCATAATTAATGAGCTGAAAAGCGGAAGATTGCACATGTTCACCCGCCCCGCCATCCAGCGGGAATCATGCCGACTTTCCCGCCTGCCACCAGACTTAGTCGCCAGAATGGAAAATCCTGCCCATTGGCTCCTAATTACTCCTACTATTTTCTATCTGATTCTATTCAGGTGGTGCTAGCTTGTTAACGTACCTTTGTTTTCCATTATTTTTCTTTCGTTTCTCTGTTAGCAGTGTTGACTCAAGCTGGGGTATGATTCCTGCCACTTTCTAGTATTTGGTCAGGGTGTAAACTAGACAGTGGCATTAGCAGCACTTGTGACAAAACAACAGATATTCACAAGCACTTTCCAACAATGTTTAATGGATGGTGTTCAGGCATAGGATCCTTAGCTGTTTTCCCTCTTGTTGTCTCCTCGTAACAAAACATAGATCAAAGAGTAAACTTAGGATCTTCCTGGTTGCTGTTGTTCAGTAACACATTACACAGTACATTTAGCCACCATGGCAATAGAAGAGCCCTGACTGTAAATGATATTAGGTGATAATTGGCATTATGATTATAGAATTTAAGAAAATGCAGAAAACAGGTACAAGGATTAGCAAGCTATATGGTTGAGATGGGGCATAAGGAAAGTGGAAGCCATCAATTAAATTACATTTTATCATGTCCCAAAGCTGTTTTGATATGTCGTCACTGTTGTAATGTGGGAAACACATTGGCCCATAGAATTTAATGTCTCAGCTGAAATATGGTCCCTCCAACAGTGCAGCTGTTCCTTACGTACTGCATTGGAGTGTCAGCCTAGATTACGAATTCAGCAGGTCTGGCAGCATCGGCGGAGGAGAGCACAGTTGACATTTCGAGTCCTCATGACCCTTCAACAGAACTAAGTAAAAATAGGAAAGGGGTGAAATATAAGCTGGTTTAAGGGGTGGGGGGTTTGTTGGGACAAGCATCCAGTGATAGGTGGAGATAACCAAAAGCTGTCACAGACAAAAGAACAAAGAGTTGTTGAAGGTGGTGATATTATCTAAAGGAATGTGCTAATTAAGAGTAGAAGACAAGTCAGATAAGGTACAGATAGCTCTAGTGGGGATGGGGGAATGCTAAAAGGTAGAAATAAACAATGGGTGGAAATACATTTAAAAATAATGGAAATAGGTGGGAAAAGAAAAAATCTATATAAATTATTGGAAAAAACAAAAAGGAGGGGGAAGAAACGGGAAGGGGGTGGGGATGGAGGAGAGAGTTCAAGATCTAAAATTATTGAACTCAATATTCAGTCCGGAAGGCTGCAAAGTGTCTAGTCGGAAGATGAGGTGCTGTTCCTCCAGTTTGCGTTGAGCTTCACTGGAATAATGCAGCAGGCCAAGGACAGACATGTGGGCAAGAGAGCAGGGTGGAGTGTTGAAATGGCAAGTGACAGGGAGGTCTGGGTAATGCTTGCGGACAGACCGAAGGTATTCTGCAAAGCGGTCACCCAGTCTGCGTTTGGTCTCTCCAATGTAGAGGAAACCGCATTGGGAGCAGCGAATGCAATAGACTGGGAGGGAGGAGAAGGCGTGAGGACGGATGCGCGTGAGATGGGTCGGACACGGTTGAGGGCCCTGTCAACCTCCGTGGGTGGAAAACCTCGGTTAAGGAAGAAGGAGGACATGTCAGAGGAACTGTTTTTGAAAGTGGCATCATCAGAACAGATGCATTGTTCCAGTGAAGCTCAATGCAAACTGGAGGAACAGCACCTCATCTTCCGACTAGGCACTTTACAACCTTCCGGACTGAATATTAAGTTCAACAATTTTAGATCTTGAACTCTCTCCTCCATCCCCACCCCTTTCCCGTTTCTTCCCCCTTCTTTTTGTTTTTTCCAATAATTTATATAGATTTTTCTTTTCCCACCTATTTCCATTATTTTTAAATGTATTTCCACCCATTGTTTATTTCTACCTTTTAGTATTCCCCCACCTCGACTACAGCTACCTTATCTGTCCTGTCTTCTACTCTTAATTAGCACATTCCTTTAGATAATATCACCACCTTCAACACCTCTTTGTTCTTATGTCTGTGACAGCTTTTGGTTATCTCCACCTATTACTGGCTGCTTGTCCCAACAACCCTCCCCCCCAACTTAAACCAGCTTATATTTCACCTCTTTCCTATTTTTACTTAGTTCTGTTGAAGGGTTGTGAGGACTTGAAACGTCAACTGTGCTCTCCTCCGCCGATGCTGCCAGACCTGCTGAGTTTTTCCAGGTATTTCTGTTTCTGTTTTTGTTTTGGATTTCCAGCATCCGCAGTTTTTTGCTTTTATTAGATTACGAATTCGTTTCTGGAATTTACGTTGAACCTACGAGCTTGTGACTTAGGGCACGATAAAATGGTGATTGTTGTACTGAGTTTATGTAGTGTGAGATGCAGTAGGGACAGCAATAATTAAAGGGAAATGCAAAGTTTAAGTATTAGAAAATACCATTCCAATGGGGGCAAATGGTTTTAAGTTAGGCCATAACATACTGGCTACTTACGGCACACTCCATAAGGTGAATGTCTCCTCAAGCTAAGGAAGTGACGTGGAAGATATCACAGGCTGAAAACAAGCTGTGTGTATTAGCCAAATGGTTTCAATGAAAAATACAGCAAAAGTAACTTCAGGCAGCAGTCACTAATCATTTTACAACAAGGGGGGAAGTTTTATGGAGCCTGCAAGAGTGGAAAACATGGTGGGCTGGGTGACTTAATTAGATGACAGCCAAAATTTTATTTTTCCAACAGAGGGTTGAGATGCAGAGATTAAGTCGGAATTGTGATAGTGGCAGGTCGGGCCTCATGTGTCCTGTGGAGGGTTCCTATAAGTAATACATTTGCGTGCCATGAATACCCATCATCTTAAAACCTTTTGTAACTAAGCCTTACCTTCTAGCTTAAGTCAGTGGTGCACAGGAATCTTGTGGCAAGCGATTCATGTTTGTTTAAAGGGAACAGTTGGCTTTGTGCAGTTGTGTCTGAGGTTAGTGGTTTTCTTTGTTGGACTCTGTGGCACAAGGGAGGGGAGCAGGGGAATGGCAGCTTGCATGGAGACTTGGGACTGGCAAGGACAAGTCAGGGGTGAGCGGAGGAGGTAGTGAGGAGTAGAGTCGGGCATGGAGGAGATGAAAAGGGGTCCAAGGAAGGACAGAAGGTGTAGTCAGGGCATGGAGGAATGAAGTGGGAAGGCTCCAGTGTGGTGGGAGGGGCGTTGATGCAGTCAGTCAGTTAAGTAATAAAACGAAGGTCCTCAAGCGGCAGGGGGTGGGGTCAGTGCTGTCCACATGTGGGTCAATCTCAGGGTGCTGGCTGGGAGGGGGGAACATTCACAATCATGGAGGGAGGTCAGTTCAGAAGGATGGGACAATCTAGCCTGAGGATGGGATAATTAAATGTCTCACAGTGCTCTAAGGATGATGCAGAATTAGATAGGATTAGAGGGGGAATGTGGACGGGGACGGTGAAGGCTCGGCAGGGAGTGATGCCATTTCCAATTGGAGGGTGACAAGGCCCAGGGTAATTTGGGGAGGTTGAAAGGTTAAAGAGGGAAGGTGCAACATGATGTTGGAAGGATCAGGGGTGATGGGGACAAACGTGAAGGTGACAGGAGGAGGTTGGAGGGAAATGGGCTCTAAATCTTTGTAAACCTTACCATGACCATCTTCAGTATATCTCCAAAAGCACGTGCAGTGCCAGGATTGGGGATCAAAGTGGGAGGAGCCTAGGGTGGAGTGGGTGGAGGTTTGGTTGTAGACAATGGAAGGAGTTGGAAATCTCACTGCTTATGGGTGAAATCCATGGGGCCACATATTCTTATCTCACTTTCTGCCCTCTTCACAGAGTTCAGTTGCTGGGATGCCTGCGGGTCTCGTACACCCGGTATTCCTGCAACCTCAGGAGCAGGAGAAGATGGTGCGACAAAGGAGGGCTCTTGCCCATCAACAAAAGAGGCCACAACGTCTACAGCAGGCAGCACCAGAGGCGGAAGTTGGTCAAGATGCAGCCACCCAGGGAAAGCATCATAGAAGATGGGTACTGGTGCTTGGCAGCAAAGTTGTGGCTGTGTTGCAGTGCCTCCCTTTTTGTCCAGGAACCTCTTTTATAGCCTGCCCGTACGTGCTGCATTGTCAGCCGGTGGCGGGTTTCACCAATGAAAAGCTTCCCTAGTGTGTGATCGTACGTGTCTCCCATGCCCACCACCAGCTCTTCAAACTTTAATTAGAATCGCATGGGAACTGGCAAAAATGAAGAGAGCAGAAGTGCCACCTGCTTCCGGTTCTGCTGTTGGGATCGATGTGCCACAGATAAATTACCGCCCACAGCTTATCATCTCACTGAAACATTTTGGTACATCTTGACTATATATGGAATCATCAAATAGCAAATGCTTTTGTGAAAGTCCCAGTAAGGTTAAACCTGTAATTACTAACATTCCAGGGGTCGGTGTTTTGTGAACCTCCTACTACAGCAAAGCTAAGTGGGCGGGAAAGTGTTACTCTCAGAAACGTCAACCCGTTGTAAATGTAACTCTGTAAATTATATATCCAACCTCGTCTCCAAACATGACTTACCATATGACAAAGGAATGACAACTTTCATTTACATAGCACATTTAACCTAATAAAACAACTAAATGCAACGGACAAGAGCAGTATGAACTATGACATTTTTGATATCCATCCAAAGAAGGTGGTATCACAGCAGATGTCCACAAGAGGTAGGCTTCAGGAAGGGTCTGAAAAGAGGAGAGAGAGGCAGAGAGGTTTAATAGAGAATTCCAGGGCTTAGGACCAAGGCAGCTGAAAGTAAGCATGCTAATGGTGGAACGATTAAAATCAGAGCTGCCCAGGAGATCAGACATCTCATGGGCTTGTAGGGCTGGAGGGGATTACAGTGGTAGGGGGGTGTGAGGCCATAGAGGGATTGAAAACAAGGATGAAGATTTTAAAATTGAGACATTGTTGGATAAGGAACCAGTGGTCAGCAAGCATAAAGGTTATGGATGAATGTGGTTTTTGAGGAATACAGGCAAAAGAGTTTCAGATAAGCATAGGTTTATGGAAGATGTAAGCTCAGCCAGTTGAGCATTGGAATAGTCAAGTCTAGAGGTAACAAAGACATAGGCAAGGGTTTCAACAGCAGATAAGCTGAAGGAGGGTCAGGATCAAGTGATGTTACTAAGATGGCAGTCCTGGTGAATGCACAGATATGTAGTTGGAAAAATAACTTAGGGTCATACACAACACTAAATTTGCAAAAATGTCTTTCTCAGTTTAAGACAGTTGCCAGTAATGGAAATGGTAGAGTGGGAACAGAATTTGTGGTAGGGACAAAGAACAAAGAAAAGTACAGCACACGAACAGGCCCTTCGGCCCTCCAAGCCTGCGCCGATCATATTGCCTGTCAACTAAAACATTTTGCATTTCTGGGGTCCGTATCCCTCTATCCCTCTATTCCCATCCTATTCATATATTTGTCAAGCTGCCTCTTAAACACTACTATCGTACCTGCTTCCACCACTTCCTCTGGCAGCGAATTCCAGACACTCACTACCCTCTGCGTAAAAAACTTGCCCCGCACATCTCCTCTATAGTTTTCTCCTCTCACCTTAAATCTATGTCCCCTAATAATTTACTCCTGGGAAAAAGCTTCTGACTATCTACTCTTTCCATGCCACTCATAATTTTGTAAACTTCTATCAAGTCGCCCCTCAATCTCCGTCACTCTAGTGAGAACAATCCAAGTTTCTCCAACCTCTCCTCATAGCTAATAACCTCCAGAGCAGGCAGCATCCTGGTAAACCTCCTCTGTACCCTCTCCAATGCCTCCATATCCTTCTGGTAATATGGTGACCAGAATTGCACGCAATATTCCAAGTGTGGCCTAACCAATGTTCTATACAGCTGCAGCATGACTTCCCAGCTTTTATACTCAATACCCCTGCCAGTGAAGGCAAGCATGCCATATGCCTTCCTGACTACCTTATCCACCTGCGTTGCCACTTTCATTGACCTATGGACCTGTACACCTAGATCCCTCTGCCCATCAATGCACTTAAGGGTTCTGCCATTTACTGTATAATTCCTGCCTGTATTAGACCTTCCAAAATGCATTACCTCGCATTTGTCTGGATTGAACTCCATCTGCCATTTCTCCGCCCAAGTCTCCAACCGATCTATATCCCGTTGTATCCTTTGACAATCCTCTTCACTATCTGCAACTCCTCCAACCTTAGTGTCATCTGCAAACTTACTGATTAGCCCAGTCCTCCAAATCATTTATGTATACTACAAACAGCAGAGGTCCCAGCACTGATCCCTGCGGAACTCCACTAGTCACAGCTCTCCATTCAGCAAAGCACCCTTCCACTGCTACCCTCTGTCTTCTATGACCAAGCCAATTATGGAACAAAGGTGCGTAGATGGAGTTAAGATACAGGTTAACCATGAGCTAATTGAATTGCAGGCCAGGCGCGAGGGGCTGCATGGTTTACTCCTGTTCCAATGTTTTTTTGCAAATCAACGTCTTAAAAAACTGTATCATTCTTCTATTTTAGCCACATCATGGCCTTGTGTATCAATGACTGTGTATCCACTGTCATTTTACTAACAGTTACATTCTTCAACATTATGCAAAAATACTGCTTAGGTTGCAATTTAAAAACAATTGCGGCATGTATGTTGCAGAAGTTTATATCAAACTGCGAACCCAACTTTCAAAGATTGCTTTGATAAAATATAATTCAATACCTATTCAAACCCACAAGATATTTCAGCACTTCCTTGTAGTCAAAGACAGGAAATATACAGTGCATCTTTCTGTGCATCCCTCCAATCATTTTCTAAACTACTTTCTTCACCTTCTTAGATGGCTACTAATGTTGAACTGGAAAATTCCAAGTCTTCCTTCCGTCTGATTCGCTTTCTCTGTAGAGAAAGCATTTCATCTTCACTTGGCATAGTAGGCTTAGCTTAGAAAGGCAAATCAGAAGATGTGGAATTAAGTTAGACTTGCTAATGCTGCCTTGATTAGATTCCTCACAGAGGAAGGCTAGCTCTCACCCTAGAGTTCCCTCGATGCACTGGAGAAATGTACAGTTGAGATAGAGAACTTTCTGAGGTGTGGTACATCTGAACTTTAGAGTGCTGTAACATTAGACACCAGGACATTGAAATTCAGTGAGGATTCAGCTGGTCTCCTGTCATAAATTCAGGGCAATCCAAAGGGAATAGATACAAATGGCTCTTTATGTTGTTTCTCTGGGGGTTTTGCAAGCCCCTGGTTGAATTACAATGGCGAGATCCATAGAAGTCCCACAGAAGGCCAGGGCCTATTTTTATTCAGCTTTCACTGCCATAGTAAACAATCAATGAGACATGGTAAAAGGGCAATGTCAATTTGGGTGCTTCTCTTGGCTTAATGGTTGTCCTTTATAATCTTCAATCAATGATTGAAAATAGCTAGCCAGCTTCTTTGTGAATTTGCTGGTATTAAATGGAGAATTCCTCCATTCTTTTTCTGGGCAGTTGGTTCCCCACATTCACCACCCTCAGTGTGAACTAGGTTAAAAATTTAGCTCATCTGAATCGCTCAAGAGTCCCGACAACATTGATAGTGCTTTCCTTGATCTTCTTTGAAGAGATGTAAAAACTTCTATCTCTCTCAGAGAATTCCTCAGTCTCTCATTATTGCAGTTTAGGGTTAGAATTTTACGCTCCCCCACCGGCGGGTTTTTAGGCAAGGTGGAGAGGAGGGGAGGGAATTGGCGGAGGGTGAAATTGAAAGGACAGGATTCCTTCTGGGTTCCCGCCCGCCCCTGCCACATAGAGGTTTTATGCTGTGGCGGGCAAGGCCTTGGATTGGAAGCCTGCCCTTGCCCCAGTTGAGGCCCTTAAGTAGCCAATTATTGTGTATTCCGCACCCGCCCTCATTCCCGAGTGAGGGGCGGAAGTCCCACCAGCAGCCACTTAACGCTCATTTGAGCATGAATATGGCTGCGGGGCACTTGGAGACGGTGGGGATGTGTTCCCTGCCGGCTCTTCAGATGGTGGGAAGCGGGATCCCGCCATCTGAAAAATTCAGACCCTGGTGTTTATTTCCCAGTATAAAGTTTAAAAATCTTTAATCTGTACTCTGTCTGAGCTAGAATGCCCCAACTGTAATATAATTGTATTACCAGACCAGAATTGTACATTGTACAACAGGTGGGGTCAAATCAATATCTTACTGGATCTCAGTAGGGCTTATGTTCTATTTCTCTCACTATACATTCCAAGATCTTAGAAAGAAATGCTAGAAAGGCTTGATAATATAGCATCTACATCACACCTCTGAGAAACACCACAAAGCCTTTAGTCCTTCACATACGCTGAAGTGTCTCTGCAACAAACATTATAAATAACTATCTTGCATATGGCAAGACTCCACAGACAATTAAAATAATGACCATATGGTCTGTTTTTGCTGATGATAAATGACTGGAGGTCCTCAAGTGCCATGGACTGTGGTAATCAAAAATAGCAACTGATCCCCTAATATTTCTGCCTATTGACCATACGATTGGCAGAAAATATTGTATGAGTTGCATTTATCTTCGAGGCAGGTTGCCTGCCGGCTCCGTGCGTCACTGAAAATTATGTGTCTAAAGCTGATATAGGGAAATAAAGTACTTTAGTGCCACTGTTACGAATGACGAAGTGAGAAATGTGGTCATGAATATTCTACACATCTCAACTTGGGCTTTCTTGAGCGTAAGGTGATTGTGGCAAGTTTTTTTTCCCTTCAAGATACTGATTTTGAAGATTATTGAACTTTCTGACCCGCAAATGGGTCTGTGAGTGTTTCATGATTTACAGGTTGTAAACATTAGTAAACCTTGGTACATTCTTTTAATTACTTCTGCTTTATCTGTAACGTTTATTCACTATTACGCTCTGACTCAGAATATGACTGAACGCTAGAGTGGATTCCATGCTAACCACTGGGGGTGACATTTCCCACCATTATTTTCCACCTGTTACCTCACATCCTCTGTGGCAATGAAGGATATAAAGGGCCTGTAATGCCAGAACAAATTACAATCAGATCATCCATAAACTGTACTAAGTAGCTGAAAGAAAATCTTTTGCAGAAAGATGATGCACTTATGCTTACTTTTGCTCAGTTGCTGTGTTTTGGGCAGTTTTGCTAACAATCTCATTGGGGAAACTAATGAGACTTTCAATGCAATCAAACGACTAACGCTACCACCGGTAAGATAATGAAGTGTATTTTATCGCAGTATAAAAGTACTTATATATGTATATGCATATAATGTGAGTAAATATATGTAGTGATACATGATAAATAAAACTAAGCATTCCTTTCTCTCACAGGAGATACTTAACGACTATTTTAAAGTGCCCATGAAGGTGAGCATTGATTTTTGGTATCATTTACAATAACTACATTTCTAAGCTTTGTAAAGTATCATCAGAAATAGAAGTAACCTGTGTTCAAGATAGAAGCATCAAATCCAGTTATTGCTCTATGTTATTAAAGGGATTGTAGGAAAATTAACAGGAGTCGATGATTATATCTATAGATGACATGCAAGAATTTACGTATTTCTTAAGATTTTTATGATGGCTGTACTATTTAGTTTACTCAGTCCATTCAGTGCTGCTGCACATTCACAGATATTTCAAAACCATCTGAATTTTTTTTGAGATGTTGTTGTCTATATTTTCTCACTCACTGGTCTGAAGTGAACAGATAAGTTCAACCACAGAAGTAAGGTAAGAAACTCTAATATGCAAGAGCCCCAGATGCCTAGATAGAGTATTGCACAGTGTAGACTGGATTTGGAGTCAGAATCAGTGGAGTGACTTAAAAATGTTGCAAGGTTTTTCATTAAACTGTAAATAAGAAAAAAAAAATCACAATAATAACCCCTAGAGTGATGAAGTAACATTTACCTGAAAAGAAAGTTAATTGGACTGATGTATTTTCACAAGACATCACAACACTATTATTTTATTAGGTATTTTTCATCTACATCCTGTTTGAACAGTCTCATTTGAGTTCATGTAGACAATTAGTAGAGGTTAGGTGTAACATACAGTGTGAGATATCAAACTGATAAAATCTATGGGTACCATAGTTAGTCAGGGAATTGATCATATGGATAGTCAGTCATCTTGAAACAATTCAGTCTGTGGTGACTATTTAAGAACTGCAGCAGTGGGTATCCAATTAAAATTAATTTTTTGAAAAGTGACCAACGTAGTCAATTTTTTTAGATCATTCAAGTATGACTGAGATTCAAGAGATGTTTGCTGCTTCCATGTATTATTGTTACTCTGGCGTAAGATTAGTAACTGAGAAGTTTACTGAAAATTGCTACCACTGGATATGTACTGGTAAGCACATTTCTGAAAGCTGGAAAGGATGGTAAAGCTGCTGCTCTTAGCAGGACCAGCCTTTATGTGACTCCAGACCCACAGCAATGTGGTTGAGTCTTAACTGCCCTGTGAAATGGCCTAGCAAACTCAGTTGTCAAAAGGATGGCTCACCACCACCTTCTCAAGGGTAATTGGGGATGGACAATAAATGCTGGCTTGTCCAGTAACGCCCACATCCTGTGAATGAGTTTGAAAGAAAGAGGCTCATTTCTAGAGCACTGCATACTCAAGCAAGCAGAGTTTGACAGCTGCCTAGCAGCCAACCGAGCTGACACTGTCTTGGGGTGAGTTCTATCAACTCTCAGGTTGATTCCAAAAAAGGTTGATTCCATCTCAAGGGATGGTAGCGGATGTAAGCATTGAAGGTAGAATACAGTTGATGAAAATTGTGAAGTTGCCCCCATTTGAGGTTTCTTGTGACATTTCCCCACCCCCACTGTCAGTGATGGATGGTAAGAAATATAAGGTGAGAGGGAGGGGGAAATTTTAAAAGGAAATTAATAGCAAAAATCCTGTCGGTTTTGTAGTCTTCGCTGCACTAATGTTCCTGAAGCTTCTTTTTACATATCTAGCATCAATAGACCCTGTGGTGATTTTTAAAGTTAAAATGAGGAAAGTGCAGTTAAGAACAAAAATGCTAAAAGTACAATATCTTGAGGTAGATTTCCATCTTGCCAACTAGGTTTTTAACATTGGCATTGTGGATCAGACACCTGTTACATAAAACTGCTGAATTTTCATTTTCATGAATTTCATTGGGCAGCTGATATACAATGCCAGTTTTATATCCAGTTGGCAGAAACTGATATCATTGAAAATTTACCATTTGTTTTTTTTTAGAAAGTATTCTAGATGAAATTAAATTTCTAAATATATTTTAACATTTCTCTTTGTTAAATTATAGAATACTGCTTCCTCTGAGCTTCTCAGTATATATATTAAATCATTGAAGACGCTGGAGAATCACTGCAACAGTGTAAGTTTTTAAATAAATCTTGCTTACTTTTCTATGAAGTTTGAAACAGTGAGGGGAGGGTTCCGAATGACAATCGTAAAGCCAACACTGGACAAGTTAAAATAAGCATAAGAAACTTTGGTTTGTTGATCTTAGTTGGATGACAGTAATTATATTTAATTTGAGTCCCTAGATTGATATTGGGAGGTGGGGGGTGGAGTGGGGGTGGGGGGGGAGGGGGGGGTGGGGGGGGGGTAACGAGAGGGAATTTACAGAGGAATTTCTGAAAATTTATAGTTATCGGAGGGACACGATTAATAAAGAGAGCGTTGGAAATTTTAATTGCTCAGTGCTAAAACATTACAATGAATATCAGAAAAGTGATAAACTCTAAACATGTATTAAGGTACTGAATGAGAACATTTGGTCAATAGGACTTTTAATAGTACACACTTATTTATAATAAGAAAATGCTGGGAAAGCAAGAGAAAGTACAGCAAGGGCGTGCAAGGTCCCTCGGGTGAAAGATAACACACTGATAAAGATAACATCCACTGGCTCATTCTGCAACCCTCGACTCTGAACAAGTACTTTCAAACCCTTAGCTATATCCTTCAGTTTCTTTGCAGCAGGAGATACTAGTGGTGGGGGATGCATTTGTCTGTGTTGCTGCCAAGGTGTTGGGTGGGTGGGGGTTTGGAAAGGGAGGTAATATTTGGGATAGGGACTCCTCGTCAAAAGACAGTGCTAGTGGGGGATGGGATGGCCTGTGGCTTGGTTTTGGCATTTTTTTTCTCTCTCTCCTTTCGACACTGACGTGCTGGTTGTGTTTGTTAGCAGCTCCTGTGTTAATTTTAGACCGGGTTTGCAGCCTTTCAGTGTTTTCAGTCTGCCCATTTTAATAGCTTTTCACAAAATCTCTTCTTTCTTGAAATTCTTTAACGGTGATTGACTGAAACAATTTTCATCGACCCGGCGGCTCTTTCTTTCAAAGCTGGTACCGGCCACACTCTAAAGAACTTCCTATCCCTGCTTCAAATACTTATTATTCTTTATCACTCTTCATTTGCCCCCTTCTTTCTGCTTCTATTTAAACACTTGCTTATCTGTTGTTTCTCAGTCCTTGAGAGTAAAGCTCTTGTAGTGAGATCAGCAGCATTGTAAGCGTAAGGCCGTAAACCCGGTCTAAAATTAAAACAGAACCTGCTAACAAATACAACCAGCAAGTCAGCGTTGAAAGGAGAGAGAGAGAAAAAACAAAATGCCAAAACCAAGCCACAGGCCATCCCATCCCATCTCTCTCCACAGAGGCATGTTCGCAGCACTTCCTGCTCTTGTGTCAGCTTCCCAGCCTTTGTGGCTTCTCTTGCTTTTCAGCTGTGCCCAGTTAGTAAATAAAACTGACAGCAGGGTGATGGTGCAAGGGCCCAGTAATAATGACGCACCGAGAAAAGTGAGATAGAGCTCTGATATTGTCGCAAACGGTGATTCATCCCTGGAATGGTCTTCAGAATGGTCTTTAGGAAGATAAAGAGAGAAGGGGATTTTTAAAAAAAAACCTCTGCGATCCTTCGAGATACGGTTGAATGTTTGGGACAAAAACAGAAAATGCTGGAGAAACTCCTCAGAGCTTACAGCATCTGTGGAGAGAGAAACAGAGTCAACGAGTTATGGTTTCGAGTCCATATGACCCTTTTTCAGAGCTCACGCGGACTCGAAACGTTAACTCTGTTTCTCTCTCCACAGATGCTGAACTTTGCCAGCATTTTCCGTTTTTATTTCAGATTTCCAGCATCCGCAGTATTTTGCTTTTATCTGACTGCTTGGGATGGTTGGTCTGCAGGAGTTTGCATGGATGGAGAAGAGAAATGGTCAGAATAGGTTACCTCTCCTATTATGCACAATAAGCCGCTGAACTCATTTTCTAATTGGCTGTTGGTGTAGCCCAGCACGGGAGGTAAGAGCTAGAAGTGGCTCTCAATCTTTGCCTTCGTGCATATATCTTGGGGTTGCGACAAGAGTTGCTTCAACGGCCCAGGACATTCGATCTGAATCGTTGCATATATGTGTGTAGAAATAACAAAAGAAAACAATGCTGTTGATCTCACTGCAAGAGCAGGCCGTCACCATCCAGACTCGGTAAAATAGCCGAGCGGGACATGGGTTAGCTTTAACTCAGCCACAAGGAGGAGCCAGTGAATCTGGATCTGATCAGTCATTACCATTGGTACAGACTCATGGTATTAAATATAGCACAAAGTACTATATCTCTGCATTTTTTTGAAGACAATTTCTTGACTTTCTTTATTCAGAGAGCAAATTACATCGCCGAGCTTTGTGGTCTTCTTCCAAAAGCCGTGGGGAATCTCCACAAGTTAAAACTCGCCACAAATTGTCCAGTAAGTGTTTCCTTAGAAATCACCCCCTCCCCGCCCCCAACCAAGAACATTTGCTTGATTTACTTTAAAACCCACTGGATTTTGGTTTTGAATCAAATTTCTACCCTTTTCTTTTCCCTCTTACGTTTCAAGGAACGCACACACCGACCAAGAGAAAAAGAAGTAAATTTGATGAAGTTCCTGGGTGACTTCGAAAACTTTTTAAAAAAAATGCAACGGAAACGAAGCACGTGCTGAACTGACCCACGGTTATGGATGTGGCAACGAATCTTCCGACAAGGAAGAGCACGGATGGATTCTTGTGAACTCTGCTCAAAAGGAAAATGTGCTAAATTTTCAAACCAAAGAATATTTTCATTTCGTTCTCGCAATTTGTCCCCCCCTTTTACTTTTTCTTGAAAGTTTTACATGAAGGTACAGGCTGCAGGCACCTCTGTTGCCTCTTAGATGTTTGGACGAACTTGAAGACGACTTTCCAACCGAGTCTTTGTCCTTTGAAAATAAGCCAGGTTTTTTTTAGTATTGAATTCAATTTAGTGTTGGAAATTAAAGCAATTAAACTATCAAGTGCCCTGATACAGACTCTCCAACCTGTAAGGAGGTGGTTACTATTACCACTAACAATAGGTGAAAAATGATTAATCAGTGTCACTCAAAATCCTGGAACTCCCTCCCTAACAGCACTGTGAGTGTACCTACACCACATGGACTGCAGCGCTTCAAGAAGGCAGTTCACCGACACCTTCTCAAGGGCAACTAGGAATGGCCAATAAGTGCTGGCCCATAGCCCGCAATGCCCACATCCCATGAATGAGTAAAAAAAAACTCAAGCGGATGGGCAAAGGGATCGATCTGCGCACACTGAGAGTGAGTTGGAGATTAGGTTGCACAGTCATAGCTCCATCCCTGGCTTGGAGCTTCTGTGAGTGTATCTCACTACTTAAAGCATAAATTATTACTTTTATCCAACATACATGAAGCACTTACAGGAAACTGGTGCTTTACCTTCATAAAAGAATAGTTGAGCCAAATTCAGTCCCATGTTTTGTAAGATTTAAGTAATGCTCCCCTACAAGGACAAGGCCAACACCAACTTGCATTATTATAGTCCCTTTAGTGGAGGGAAACACACTAAGGTGCTTGTTGTTGTTGCTTCTTTTATTTCTGGGAAGGATCTTCCACCACCTCTCGCAGAATAGGATACAAGAGCAGGCTGGGTGCCTGACAGGTGGCTTTGCCCCTACTCAAGTCTCCAATAACCTATTAATCCATTGTAATGTTTTTAGCATCCTTTTATCTCATCGATATTAAAATGGTTGGAGGTTTTCTAAATGTTCCCCCCATTCCTTCCAAACACCAAAGATACCTTCATGCAGCTTGTGCCTGCACTTTTAAAAATCAAGATTTATTGCAGTCTCTTATGGTAAATCAAACTCTCAAAGACCTCAAAACTGTGGAAGACTTCCATTTTAAAGCCTTCAGGATTTCAAAAGCCAAGCTTGGTGCCAGCGAATTCACTGATTTACCATCTCTTTCATTGTTTTTAGCCTCACTATTAGCCTTCATGATGGGCTTGTTATTTAGCTTTCAGTTAAGAGACTGTGTAGAAATGATGAAAATTGGTAAATTAATTTCAAACTATGTTTGAGATATTGCTGTATTGCAACAATATAGATTTGTGACAATTTTTTTTCAAAATAACTTATAGTTAAATGTTTTTTAAATTATATATTTATTGCATATTAACCATAGTATTCTAAATTATCTGTATGGTATTTATTTATTTACATTTTTAATGAAGAATAACTTAAAAACATGAATTGTTACATTAAAAATTCAAACCTAATATATTTATGTCAATTGGATGTTATTTATACTATTTATGGCAATTTAAAAAATAAAGCATTTTAGTAAATGTATCAACATAATGGTCCTTACTCTTTAATGTTTTTCATCTGTAATGCCATGTTCATAAGTCAATTCAAACCTAACAATTCCCAGTCAATTCCTGCCATCATTTAGCTTAATGCAACTTCATTGAAAAGTCGAGCCAGTCTGCCCTTCTCCCACGCTAGTAGTGCATATACCAAAACAAAGTGTGTAAATTCTCATTACCTCTGCTTTTACACTCCTAAGGCGCAGTTGCAATCTCCCTTAAACAGAAAACGAAACTCTTTTGACTATGTTTTATCAACTACAATTTTATCAAGGAGCTTCTCTCTTTTTCTGTTCTACCCACTATGATAGACATGAGAGTACAAATTGAATCTGGTTGTGCCTATTTTCCATGTGCAAAACAGATGCAACTAGAACTGATTTCAGGGGCCAATACTGGATCAGGACTCATTTTTTAGCTATCACCCTAAAACTTGCTCCTCACATATGTAAATGAATGGCTTAATGTCCTTTCTAGGCCAGTTGGCAGAAATTACTTTGGGGAGAGATTCAGAATTCGTCAGTGGCCACAGCACCTGTTGACAAGATACAAGTTGTATTTTAAAAAAAACCTTTAGAAGTCATTTCTGTGGAGCCGGGGCTATCACAAATTCTCTGCCTGACACCACACTATCACGATTATCTCCTCTTCCTGCCACCCTTTCCTACTACGCCCACTCTGGGCTGTGCTTTAGGGCCTAAAATTTAAAAAGACTGAACATAAGAACTTAAGAAATTGGAACAGGAGTAGGCTGTTCCGCTGCTTCAGCCTGCTCTGCTGTTTAATAAGATCATGGCGGATCGACCTCAACTCTACTTTCCTGCCCACGCTGTCCCCCCACCCCCACCTTGCCAATAACACTTGACTCCCTTGTAAATCAAAAACCTGTCTATCTCAGTCTTGAATATATTCAAGGGCCCAGCTTCCACTGCCTTCAGGGGTAGGGAATTCCAAAGCATGGTGACCTTTGGAGAGAAGGAATTCCTCCTCATCCCTGTCTTAAAAGGGAGACCCCTTAATCTGAAACTGTGTACCCTAGATGTAGATTCCCCCTCTAGGGGAAACAGTTTCTTAGCATCTAATGTGTCAAGCCCCATTAGAACCTTATGTGTTTCAATAATATCACCTCTCATTCTTCTAAACTCCAATAAGCATGCTCAACAATTCCACATAGGACAATCTCTGCATCCCGGGAATCAGTCCAGTGAACCTTCTCCCAACTGCCTCCAATGCAAATATATCCTTCCTTGTATAAGGAGATCAAGGCCGTATCCAGTACTCTAGATTTGGTCTCACCAACACCCTGTACAGTTGTAGGAAGACTTTCATATACTTGATTCCATCTGCTTTGCAATAAAGGTTAACATTCCATTTCCCTTCCTAATTACTTGCTGTACCTGCATGCTAACCTTTTATGATTGTGAGAATGGATTTTTAAAAAATATTTTTGGGGGATTTTGTGCTACTCTGTAAAGAAGGCTGGATGTCTGTGTTTGTGTGATTTAATTATATCTCGGCAAGAGTTGATAGGAGTCAGGGTGTCTGGGGTTTGGAAACATGAGACGGTTAAAGATGTTAAGTTTGGGGTGCAAGTAAGTAGGTTAGAGCAACCTGCCACAGAGAGATAAGCTGAGAGGTTGTTTGAATTTCAAAGGGGAATTAGAAGGTGACAATGAAAATGTTTGCACCTTGCAGGAGTTCATAGGCAAACAAATAGCGGGGATATCATATTTTTATTAACCCAAAAGCAAAGGCAAGATGGAAACATGAAAGATCTTATATTTAGAAGGGTTTGAATTTCAAAGGGGTGTGGGAACAATGGGTTTAAAGAAAAAAGGGGAGAAAATATATTTAAGGAAGGATTGAAAACTGTGTGAGGAGGTGGCCATGTGAGATCTTGAAGGATGGGCTGTGCGAAGACAGGCTTGTGAAAAAGCAGCCTCTAGCCACCCCAGAGAAATGTTGGCTTGTTCCAGAAAGCAAGGTTTTATTACAAGCCTTGGATTTCCATAGTTGAGTGAGAGGGAGAGAGAAGGTCATGAAATACCTCCCTTATAGCAACAGTGGGTGCCTTGCAGTAATATTACTGGGTGTTTTATAGATTAACAATCTATTGGGGCTGTTGTCTGGAAAAGGGTGTTTATTTGTGAGTCTAGCTAAGTAGAAAACTTTTGTGAAATGTTGTAAGACTAACTTTAACCGTGTAACTGTAACCTTGCGTGTTTGTTTTCTTTTTTTGTTAATAAATGTTTTTTTTTATTTGTTCATGGGATATGGGTATCGCTGGCTAGGCCAGCAATTATTGTCCATCCCTAATTGCGCTCATTCAGAGAGCATCTAAGAATCAACAACATTGCTGTGAGTCTGGAGTCACATGTAGGCCAGACGAGGCGAGGGTGGCAGATTTCCTTTCATAAAGGACATTAGTGAACCAGATGGGTTTTCACAACAATCGACAATGGTTTTGTGGTCACCATCAGACTTTTAATTCCAGATTTTTATTGAATTCAAATTTCACCATCCACCACGGTGACATTTGAACCCAGGTCCCTAGAGCATTACCCTGGGTCTCTGGAATACCAGCCCAGTGACAATGCCACTATGCCATTATTTTAATGTTTAAAATCTCCAAAAGTGGTAGTGGAATCTTTACTTCTGAGTTCAGTACGCATACACGCTCGTAATAAAAATACAAATTGTAAATCATTGTGATAACTTGGCCAAGTTTCCCTTTGGGATTTGGTCAGCCCGGCAGTTACCACCCGCCACATGATTTACATACGAAGTCACCAAGATGCCTTTGTACCGTAGCATTCTTCAGACTCTCTCCATTTAAATAACATTTTGCTTTTCTATTCTTCTTGCCAAAGTGGCTAATTTCACATTTTCCCACATAATGCTCCATCAACAAAACCTTTTCTCACTTACTGTGTTGGTCAGAGCCTGTGCAGTGCCAACTCCAGGCCTGGAACTGGGACTGAATAAATTTCCACCAAATCAATTTTTATCCCTGATACATACGCCAGGCCATCTACTCTGGGCTCCAATTCCTGATCTGGTGCCTTTGAACTTATTCTGCACCAATTCCTCGCATTTCTTAATTGGGCCAGTCCACTTTCATTTTCCTTAGAAATGTTTGCGTCTTCATTAAGAAGTTAATCCTTTTTATGCTTCCAATCTTACCTCATTTCTTTTACTTGAAGTTGCTGTTTTATTTATTTATTTATTTATTTACTTACTCATTCATTCATGGGATGTGGGTGTCACTGGCTAGGCCAGCGTTTATTGCTCATCCCTAATTGTCCTTGAGAAGGTGGTGGTGAGCTGCCTTCTTGAACCGCTGTAGTCCATGTGGCGTAGGTACACCCACAGTGCTGTTAGGAAGAGAGTCCCAGGATTTTGATTCAGTGATAGTGAAGGAATGGCAATATATTTCCAAGTCAGGATGGTGTGTGACTTGGAGGGGAACTTGCATGTTGTGGTGTTCCCATGCACCTGCCGCCCTCGTCCTGCTAGGTGGTAGAGATTGTGGGTTTGGAAGGTGCTATTGAAGGAGTTTTGGCAATTTGCTGCATGATACACACTGCTGCCACTGAGTGTTGGTGATGGAGGTAGTAAATGTTTAATGTGGAGGATGAGATGCCAATCAAGTGGCTGTTGTCCTGGTTGGTGTCAAGCTTCGTGAGTGTTGCTGGAGCTGTACCCATCCAGGCAAGTGGAGAGTATTCCATCACACTTCTGACTTATGCCTTTAAAATGGTTGATGAGCTTTGGAGAGTCAGGAGTTGAGTTACCTGCTGCAGGATTCCTAGTCTCTCACCTGCTCTTTCAGACACAGTATTTAGAAAGCTGGTTCAGTTCAGTTTCTGGTCAATGGTAACCCCCAGGTTGGTGAAAGTAGGGCATTCAGCGATGGTAATGCCATTGAATGTCAAGGCACAATAGTTGGATTCACTGTTGTTGGAGATGGTCATTGCCTGGCACTTATGTGGTGCAAATGTTAATTGCCACTTATCAGCCCAAGCCTGAATGTGGTCCAGGTTTTGCTGCATTTGGACATGGACTGCTTCAGTGTCTGAGGAGTCGCAAATGGTGCTGAATGTTGCACAATCATCAGCAAACATCTCCACTTCTGACCTTATGATGGAAGGAAGGTCATTGATGAAGCTGCTGAAGATGGTTGGGCCTCTGACACTACCCTGAGGAACTACTGCAGTGAAGTCTTGGGACTGAGATGATTGACCTCCAACAACCACAATCATCTTCCTTTCTGTTAGGCATGACAGTTTGCTCTCAAATAGTGTACTTCACAAAAAGATTGGAAAAAACTGAAATGAGGAGAAATTTCTTCACCCAGAGAGTGGTGAGCCTGTGGAATTCACAACTACAGAAATTAGTTGAGGCCAAAACATTGTATGTATTCAAGAAGGAGTTGGGTATAGCTCTTGGGGTGAAAGGGATTAAAGGATATGGGCGGAAAGCGGGAGCAGGCTATTGAGTTGGATGATTAGCAATGATCATAATGAATGGCGGAGCAGGCTCGAAGGGCCAAATGGTTTACTCCTGCTCCTCTTTTCTATGTATGTTTCTATGTATTTTGGAAAAGTAGTTTGATTGGTTGCCTCTTTGTTTATGTTATGTAACTCTATACTCTTCAACACCTTGATGATTCATTTGTCATTGCTTTGAAGCACTAAGTCTTTTTTGGAAGTCACTGAAGTAATGCTCATAGCTAAGTTGTCCTGTGGTTGATGGTTCATTGCTGACTTTTTTCATGTACCTGGAGATTCTTCACAGTTTTGAAACCTTTCCCACTCTGTTTACTTCCTCATATCAATTACTTCCTCCAGTCTCTGCTATGATGTGACAGGTGGTATTTGCCAGGCTGACCATATCCCAAAGGGAAACCTGGCCATGCTACCACAATGATTTTGCAATTTATATTTATTACAAGAAGGTTTATGCATTGAAGTCGGAAGTAATGAGTCCACTACCACTGTTAGAGATTTTAAAGATTAAATTAAAATGTTTGTTAACAAAAGAAAAGAAAACTTAAACACACAAGGCTACTATTGCACAGTTATATTTAGTTTTATAACAGTTCTCACAAGATTTCTACTTAACTAAACTCCCAACTACACACCCCTTCCAGGCAGCAGCCCAAATAGATTCTTAATCTGTGAAACATCAAGCAATATTACCACAAGCATAACTGTTGCTGCAAGGGAGGTATTTCACAGCTTCTCTCTCCCTCTCAATCAACACTGGAACTCCAAAGGCTTTTAACAAAACCTTGGTTAATGGAACAGCAGACTTCCACAGGGTAGCTAGAGGCTTTTTCCCAAAAGAGTGTTTCACATAGTGCACCTTTCAAGATCTCACACAGCCACACCAACACAGCTTTCCATCTTTCTTTAAACATATTTGCTCCCTTTTGATCGGCAAATCCCATTGTTTCAATATGTCTTTGGAAGTTACTTTTCCCAGATATAAAAATCTTTCATATTGTCATTATGGCCAGCACTTTCGGGGAAAATAAGCTTAATAACTTTGCCTTATTTATCTTGCCAGCTGTAAGCACCTTATGTCCCTTTGAACATCAAACAATCTCTCAGCTTATCTAAAAATGCAAATTCCATTCACACTTTATCTGCTAAGACTTCATCCTGGCTTACCCATCCCCATTTCAAATGCCTGTTTAACACCTAATCCCTTTTCATGATTCCAACCTTGCAGTCTGACTGTCTACAGTTTAATAAAATTAGATGCACACACACACACACACAGACACATACAGACACACACACACACAGTCCCCATACAAGTCTGCTTTAAAGTAATATTTGAAAAAAATTGATGTTTCCTTTATATCATTTACTGGTGCCTGGTATCTGCTGTGATTCAATGGCTCAAAAATTCAGTGGATTCAAGTCCTACTCCAGAGCTTCCAGGCAGGTTCCAATCCTACACTCTAGTGTAGAACAGAAGGAGTGCTACATCATTGGAGTTGCTGTTTTCTCACATGAAACATTCTTTCTTTCCCCACTACTCTGCTGAAAATACCCATCCAACTTTCCTTCATATCCCTAAAGGACATTAGTGAACCAGATGGTTTCACAACAACGGCTTCATGGTCATCTTTCAATTTTTAATTCCAAATTTTTTTTTCATTGGATTCAAATTTCACAATCTGCTATGGTAGGATTTGAACCCAGGGCCCCAGGACATTATCCTGGCCCTCTGGAACATGAGTCTGGTGACAATATCCCTACACCACCACTACCGCTGCTACATCCTGCCCAACATGTCTTTAATGCGTAGACTAAATATTTTCAACTTGTTCCAAATTATTATACATTTTTGTTGTTTGTTTTACTTAACCAAATTATTTCTTCGGCCCTTTATTTTGCAAAATATCACACTGTGTTATACCTGCATCAATTTTATCATTTCAAAATGATCCCAAATCCAAGTCAATTTTATTTATCGATATAAAGCACTGGGCAGGATTCGCTAGACTGCATTCCTCTATATGTTCGTACGTTCCTATGTTTGTATATTTGCCTCTCTCTCTCTCTACTGTAGCACCCTGCCTCCAGATGTAACAAATGACCCTGAATGGGTTAAATTTGAGTCTCTGAAAGGCAAAGTCTTTGGTCAAAATTGTCACCATGCATTGACAATGCTTGCAGATAAAATCTGAAACTCTTAACACTACTGCATCTCCTCCTGGACTGCCATTTTTTTCTGGAAAAGGTTGTTTTGTAGCTCTGTGAAGTCATTTTTATGTCAAAGAACTACTCTCAGTAATCCTGCCATATACATGCACATGTAGAAGCCCAAGGGGTTAATTCGGCAATTCATGGTTTCATTTTGTCAACGTGGGGAAATAACCATAAAACCCAGATATATGTTTATATTCAGCAATGTAAAAGCTGCTGATTAGTGAATATTGAAGCAGAGTTAATCTGATGCCAGAAAGGGGATAAACCTCAGCTGCTGGTTCAAAGTAGTTGCTGGTAACTTCTCAGCAGAGGCATAGAAACATAAAAAATTTACCACACATTATGCCTTTGTTGGCCAAAAAAAAAATGAAATTCAGCCTGATCCCTCTTTCCAGCTCTAGGTCTGTAGTCCTGTGGGTTATGACACCTGAGGTGTATATCCATTGCATCGACTGTTTCTGACTCTGCAACTCTTTTAGAAAGTTGGTTCCAACCCCCCGCTCCCACCACCCTCTGGGTGACAACATTTCTCCTCAGATCCCCTCTAATCTTTTTGCCAGTTGCTTTAAATCTATGCCACTTGGTCATTGATCTCTATGCACTCTATCTAGGCCCCTCATAAATTCAAACACCTCTAAGCCTACCCTGTTACAAAGAAAACAATCTCAACCTGCCAGTGGGAATGGTAGAACAGTTTTTATGTTACTGGACTAGCACTCCAGAGGCCTTGCCTAATGTTCCCCAGACATTATCCTAGCATTAAAATCAGTTGCAAAAACAAAGCTCTGAAGAAGGGTCATACGGACTCAAAATGTCAACTCTGTTTCTCTCTCCACAGATGCTGTCAGACATGCTGAATTTTTCAAGCATTTTCTGTTTTTGTTTCAGATTTCCAGCATCCGCAGTATTTTGCTTTTATCTAAGTATTAAAATCAGTTAGTTCAATTTGGAATAAAATGCAATTGTGAGTGGGTTATTGTAAAAACCTATATCTTTCACTAATGTCCTTTAGGGAAGGAAATCTGCCATCCTTAGCCTATCCAACCTTTGGATGATTCCAGACCCACACAATGTGATTGACTCTCAACTGCTCCCTGAAATTGCATAAGAAGCCATTGAGTTATCGAGAAGGTGTCTCACCACCACCCAAAGGCTATTAAGAATGAGTAATAAATTATTGCCTTTCCACATCCCGTGAATAAAATAAAATCCAATCCTGATAGATAAAATTCTCCAATTCTGGCAATATTCTTGTAAAACTACTTTGTACCCTCTTTAGAGTGATCACATCCTTCTACAATGTAGTGATCAGAACTGTATGCAGCTCTGCATGGTGTGTAGCTGTAGCACAAATAATGCAAGGTACAATTCAGCATCACCTTTCTGCCCTTATATTTCAGAAGGCTTTTTTCCCCAGGTTGTTGCCATAGGAGATCTTTAATCTTCCTTTTTTTCCTTTCAGCCACATTTGTCTGATCACAGTCAATCACAAGATTAAACAGAGTTGCCAGTTTGCTAATGGTGATTACCGTTAGGTAAATCAAGATGATGAAACAAGCAGAATCATCTCAAATGTCCAAACATTTTGAGGCACAAACCACATTGAAATTGATGCTCAATACTGGGCCAGCTCCCCTCCTCCGAAAACAAACGTGTTCATGTTCTGCAATTTGCAACACAACTCTGAGCAATTACAGTCAACACAAACTCCTTAGCCATTTTAAATCATTGACCATTTAACAAATTCAAAAATGTCACTTTTTATAAGTGATAGTTTCGTGTCTGGAATTACAGACCTTCATATAATTCAAAATAACCAGAATTTCTCCATGGCCACAATAAAAGTTTACTTTTATAATTTAATAGGCTAAATAACCCCAATTAATACATTTTAATTCAGAACAATATCTTGAACTAAACACAATACTGAATAGATAAAATTATCGAAATAGTATGTTTCCAAAAAAAGAGAGTATATTATGCCATCTTTTTTGTCCTTTAAGGTGCCTTACCCAATAACTGTACGGTAACTGAAGAAAATGTTAGCTTTCACAGTTAAACAAACCCTTTGTAAAATCTTGCATCAAAATGAAAAGAGGACAGAACAGTGGCACCAAAGCATTCACACAGGCTTTTTAAAGGGACTGAAATCTTACAACCTTTTTTCTCATCCTCTGACGCCCACTAGAGGTGACTGCAACACCAGCCATTTGCCCTGATAAAATAACAAGTTATCCTGGGCTGTAAACTTGGACTTTATGTTAACGACATTTCAGGGCCTTGAGCTCTCACCTTTGATAGCCATCCGGATTGATTTATTAACAATGCCATTCTAAGAGTAATTCTAATATTAAAAGAATTAAGTCTAAGGGTTCCCATCCTGCACATCTGCAAGGTCTAAAGGGGATGTCTCACATGGAACTTTGTTTATCTCGTTGTGCAAGGTGCCTCCCACATTTTCAAGGTGAATCTCAAATTACTTAGCCAGTCAATCTGGTTTTCCATTCTCACTCGCCCAGGGGACACTATTAGAATGGGCCCAGACACTGATCACTGCTGAAGGCTGTTGCCTTCGCTCAGCCTCTGCCAAAACTCACTGGATCAGCTCTGCCTTACCTCTGCATTACCTTCCTTACCAGTAAATCTTCTTTTATTCAAAATTAATTACTACTTATCAAAACCTTTGGAGTGGGGAAGGAATTCATTGCAATAGCAAGTCTCAGACTTACGGTAACCAAATTAAGAAAACAGTGCTTCGTAAATGTTTACTTTATAATGAGGCAATACATCGTCAGTTTAAACTGCATAAAGCAATGGAAATTTTTAGACGAAATCCAATTAAGACAGTGTTTCAACGAAGCTCAAATTGATTACCTCAAGCGTTCTTGCAACTGTAATTTGCAATTCTTTAAAACCGCATCTCTTACCTTTTGTTTAAAAGGGATCTGTGCTTTCCACAGTTGAACAAGGAAAGTTTAGATGAAATAAATCCACACTAGGGTCCTTAGCTTAAAATATAAAACACTAAATATCAACCACTTGGATTGTGCCTCATTTTGCGCTGAAAATATTTTAACATTTATTTTCCAAACCCAGATTTATATACATTAAAAACATACCCACAAACACTTCCCATCAATAATATACATTGTCTATTGCCCAGCTGCTATCTGTTCTATTACCTCTTCTGGTTTAACAGGCAGTACCTAACCTTGCTAAAAACTACCTATAAACAAACGTAAGATGAAAAGGTTGGATGGGCACCTCTGAACTAAAAATGCTCCAAGAGTGTGCTTGACTAGATATCAATCTTTTCATGTCTAATTAGACAACAATTTTTGTATAGATTCCTTATTTTAAAATGGAAGTCCGATGCTAAAATGGAAGCTTTATTCTAAAATGGAAGCCTGCAAAAACACTTTTCTTACAGTTTCCTAACTTCTTTCTTGGTGGCTTGACTCTGATTTTAAGGTTGTGTTCTCTTAATCTAAACTTTCCTGTTGGAGTGCTTTTTTGTTTGAATTCATCTTGTTACATTAGTACAGTTGTAACAATGCAGGATCATGTTCGCTGATGATTGCACAATGTTCAGCACAATTTGTGACTCCTCAGATACCGAAGCAGTCTGTACCCATATGCAGAAAGACCTGGACAATTTTCAGGCTTATGATAAGTGGCAAGTAACATTTGCGCCACATGGTCGAAATCCTGGAACTCCCTTCCTAACAGCACTGTGGGTGTCCTTACAACACAGGTACTACAATGGTTCAAGAAGGCAGCTCACCACCACCTTCTCAAGGGTAATTAGAGATGGGCAATAAATGCTGGCCTTAGCTAGCGACGCTCACATCCGGTAAAAAAAAAATAAAAAAACACAAGTGCCAGGCAAAGACCACCTCCAACAAGAGAGAATCTAACCATTTCCCCTTGACATCCAATTACCATTGCTGAATCCCCCACTATCAATTTCCTGGGGGGTTACCATTGACCAGAAACTGGACTGGGCCAGCCATATAAATACTGTAGCTACAAGAGCAGGTCAGACATTGGGAATTTTGTGGCAAGTAACTCACCTCCTGACTCCCCAAAGCCTGTTCACCATCTACAAGCCACAAGGAGTGTGATTGAATACCCTCCACTTGCCTCGATGAGTGCTGCTCCAACTACACCTAAGGAGCTTGACATCATCCAGGACAAAGCAGTCCCGTTGATTGACGCCCCATCCACCACCTTAAACATTCACTCCCTCCATCACTAACGCATAGTGACAGCAATGTGTATCATCTACAAGGTACACTGCAGCAACTCACAAAGGCTCCTTCAACAGCATCTTCCGAACTTGCGACATCTCCAACCTAGAAGGACAAGGGCAGCAGGTGCATGGGAACAACACTACATGCAAGTTCCTCTCCAAGCCACATATTGTCCTGACTTGGGACTTTATCACTTTTCCTTCATTGTCTCTGAGTCAAATCCTGGAATTCCCTTCTGCACCACATGGACTACAGCGGTTCAAAAGGCAACTCACCACCACTTTCTCAAGGGCAATTAGGGATGGGCAATAAGTGCTGGCCTAGTCAGCAATGGCTACATCCCATGAACGAATAAAAAAGAAACAAATCTTGATTCAGACTTGTATCATTTGGATATTATTGGCTCTATACATTGAGTTGCTCACACTTATGTGCCATCTTCTCCTCTGATCACTGCATTTCATGTACATTATCAATAAATTATAGCAAAGCAATGATACATACAGGTAACAGTGTAATCAATTAATTGCAGTGAAACAAATACATGCACACAGCCAAAATTTGTTTTGTCATTTTCAATCCCTTTCAATGAATCCGTCACCATGGTTATCTTTCCTTAATTAGCTCAGCACTATTTCTCAAAAGCACCAGTGATCAGATAGGAATATTCCAGATCATTACAGACTTTGCTGCATTCTTACTTTCAAGCAATGTGTCTCGTCTTTATTTGTGGAGATGCCCATGCCTTGTGCCCCCTACACAGTGTACAGATTACAACCCCACATTCAGCAGAAAGCTGCTTTAATTTATCTTTGGGTTCTGATGCCCACTGGCAGCCCAGGACATTGAGGTGCTCAGGTTGTGTGAACTCATGATTTCCCAAGCCCCCCCCGCCACCGATAGAAGGAGGTTTCTTTCTCTCTACTCTATCAATACTTTTGAAAACCATAGTTCCCTGGTCCATGTTGTGAAACAAATGGTCCTGCAGACAGAATGGATGTGACCCGCTGTGTTCTTCTTGGAAAGAGTTGCATATAGCTGCATTAAGGGTGCACACTGAGAGGGAGAAGCAGCAAGTGTGAACAGGATAGGGAGGTGGTTATGTTGAAGAAAGTAGCTCTAGTGTGAAACATGCTGTTTTGGAAGGGGTGATCATCCACAGGCTGCTATGTGCAAGGTTCCATGTGTGTTACTTTAAAATGAATATCAGAGGGTGCTCTGAACAGTGATGAAGTTAACAGAATCTCCTACAACACACTTCTGGGCATAATAAGCTAAGTTTCACAAGATGATATCTTGGCTGTGATGGGAAGTTGAGTGTCAAAGCTGGATTCGGAAATGAAAATGAGAAAGCATGAAGTTAGTGTGAGAAATGAAAATGGTGAGAAACTCTTTTAAGTTCAGAGGTTGTGGGCATCACTGACAAGACTGGCATTTATTTCTCATGCCTAATTGTTTTTGAAAATATGGTAGTGACCCACCTTCTTGAATGCAATTGACTGCTTGCTCAACTATTTCAGGGGGCAGTTAAGAGCCAACCACAACATCGCTGTGGGTCTGGAGTCACGTATAGATCAGACTAGATAAGAATAACAGGCTTCATCCCCTAAAGGATATCAGTGAAGCACTTGGACTTTTATAGGAACTGCAAGGGCTACCATTCCATCGATGTGCAGTTGGTGTGCAACCACAGGCAGGCCAGAATATCAATTAATGCCCACCACGATGCATTCATCCTGAGACAATCTGCCTTTCCCCCTGCCTTCAGGCCTCCTTAGCCAGAATGTAGCTGCTCAGGCAGTTAAGAGCCAACCTCAACATTGCTGTGGGTCTAGAGTCACATATAGGGTCGCCAGCCCTCCCGGAATGGCTGGGGGTCTCCTCGAAGTGGCATCAATGTCCCAGTAGCCAAAGAAAGCCTTCTGGGTGATTTTAAAACAATATTTTATGTTGATGCCATTGAGTGAGTTGGGCCAGTTTGGTCCACAAGCATCATCACCCCCAAACCAGGAAGAAGGGCCTCACACACAGAGGAAATGCCCTCTCCCCATCCCTGGATGGTGGGGAGCAGGGAACTGGGCGGGGAGTTTTTAAAAAATTATTTATTGATTGGATGTGGGCATCACCGGCCAGGCCAGCATTTATTGCTCATCCTTAATTGCCCTTGTTCAGAGGGCATTTTATGAGTCAACCACATTGCTGTAGGTCTGGAATCACATTGTAGGCTAGACCAGGTAAGGACGGCAGGTTGCCTTCCCTAAAAGGACATTAGTGAACCAGGTGGGTTTTTTACAACAATCGACAATGGTTTCAAGGTCATCATCAGGCTTTTAATTCCAGATTTTTATTGAATTCAAATTTCACCATCTGCTGTAGCGGGATTTGAACATGGCCCCCAGAGCATTACCCTGGGTCTCTGGATTTACTAGTTCAGTGACAAGACCACCGCCTCTCCTGACAACAGCTCCCAGAGGACACTGCCGGCTGTTGGGGGGCGAGTTGGGGAGGGCAGTGACATGACTTGCCCCAGGTGAAACACCAGAAGCTGAGGTAAAAGGTTAAAGTAGCAGCTGGATATGGCTGTGACCGAGGGCAAGTAGCAGCTCAGACTGCCACAGGGTATTGCTGCAGTCGTAGGGTCTTATACGGACAGTAATTTCCTAGCTACAATTAATTAAACATGTTATCTCAAACCTTGCTGGGAAAATAATGATGAGCTCATGCTGCATGCCACCACCAATGCACAAATCCGCCAGCAAGTTCAGCCAAAAAAGAGCTATGTCATGAGTTGCTAATCATCAGGACTTGCTGGGCAATTTGATCCATTCTGCATAAGCAGCACCTCATTCTCAACCTGCCTGTTAATTTTCAGAGCATTCTGGATTTACTCACTAGCTGCTCTTTAAACTCACAGCAGAAAGTTACAGCTCATACTTAGATCACAAATACTCTTTTTGTGACATCATAATTGCTAATGCAACTCCCCAGCAGAAAGAGAACAATTTAAACTGTTCAAATCTCATTCCTGAATGCAGTAAATTGTTGATATAGATCTGTAAAATTTTAAATTTTCAATTTTTTATGGCATGAAATTCATCAGGGGCAGTAGCGGCAGCCTTGGCCTTGAATGGAATGTTGAATAGTTACGCGGCATTCTGATTCCAGTTCCATTTGAGTATCAGGATCCCAATTTGGAATGTCTCCGCCTGTGTCAATTGCCAGTTGGCAGCTGCAGTTGTATTGAAAGCGGACTGACTCACAGCATGGCTAAGGCTTAGCAAAGGGTTTTATTATGTATGGCTTAAGATTTTCTTGTTGCCGATGTTTCCAGTATCTCTCTCCTGCACCACCCACACCCCCCCCCCACCACCTCTGTTATTTGACAGCTGTAAGAGGAAGTTGGGAAGGAATGGTCTTCATGTGTCTCCTTTCATACAGCCTACTGCACCATGCCCCCGGCTTTCCGTGACATCACTTCTGCTAACATCTCTCGGAATATGTCCGGCCCAAGTTGGCAACCCTAGTCACATATAGGCCAGACCAGTTAAGAACAGCAGATTTCCTTCCCTAAAGGATATCAGTGAACCAGATGGACTTTTACAATACTCAATACTGAAACAACAGTTCCAGATCACCATTACTGATGCCACCTTTTATTTTTTAAAGTTCCAGCTTTATTTAAATTTCCAAGCTACCAAGGTGGGATTTGAATTCATACCTCATAAATCCGGGCTTCCAAATTGCTAACCTAAAAACATAATCACGATGCCACCAAATCCAAAGGATGTGCCCTCTACACCTGGTCAATGACCTCCCTCCTCTTCCTTTGTGTCAGTGTAGCTCCCAATTAAGAGGAAAGATTGCTTTTAAGAGCTTGCATGTTGTTAACTCTTTCGAGTTATCAACAGTTCGCATGTAACTCTTTCGAGTACATTCACAGTTCTTGGTTTTCCGGGAGTGGGACATGAACCCACAACCCTCTGATTCAAAGGCGAAGGTGCTATGAACTGAGCCACAGCTTAGGCTCCCTGATGAGCACACAGCCAATCAGCAGAATGTGTTGCACTTGGCTGCATGCAATGATCAGCCAAACGAAGAGGCAGCACAAAGTGCAATGCAGAACTTAAACTGCTGCCATCAAACAGATTTGATACTTTGGCAGAAATGCTAAGCACACCTGGGCTGTCATTAAGAAAGTGTAAGTCAAGAGTGCTGAGTTGGTTCTGGGTCATTCCAAAGGCAAAAATGAGAAGTGAATTAGCACTGACACTTGACATGCAATCATTGAACGGAGGAAGGTCCAGCACAACACACCTGACTGAGATGCTAGAAAATGGAAGAAAGAAGAATTCACAGGATAAGACAAGGTGGTTAAGCTCAGCACGTAAAGTTGAACAAACTTAAATTGACAAACAAGAGGGAGACATAGAAACATAGAAAAAAGACGCAGGAATAGGTCATTCCTTCCAGCCTGCTCCACCATTCAATATGATCATGGCTGATCCTCTATCTCAACGCCATATTCCCACTCTGCCCATACCCCTTGATGCCTTAGAATGCAGAAATCTATTTCCTTCTTAAATATATTCAGTAACTTGGCCTCCACAGCCTTCTGTGGTAGAGAATTCCATATGTTCACCTATGAAGACGTTTCTCCTCATCTCAGTCCTAAATGGTCCACCCCGAATCCTGAGACTCTGACCCCTTGTTCTAGATCCCCCAGCCAAAGGAAATTTCATCCCTGCATCCAGTCTGAGCATCCCTGTCAGAATTTTGTTTGCTCCAATGAGATACCCTCCCATTCTTCTAAACTCCAGGAGAAACCTCTCCTCATACAACAATCCTGCCATCCCAGAAATCAGTCTGGGTGAACCTTCACTGCACTTCCTCTATGGCAAGTATATGTTTCCTTTGGTAAGGAGACCAAAACTGCACATAATACTCCAATTCTGGTCTCACCAAGACCTTATACAACTGCAGTAAGACATCCTAGCTCCTGTACTCAAGTCCTCTCGCAATGAAGGCCAACATGCTATTTGCCTTAAGATAAAAGCAAAATACTGCAGATGCTGGAAATCTGAAATAAAAACAGAAAATGCTGGAAAAGCTCAGCAGCTCTGACAACATCTGTGGAGAGAGAAACAGAGTTAATGTTCCGAGTCCGTATGACCCTTCTTCAGAGCTAAAGAGAAGTAGAAAGTGATGGAACAGTGCCGTGGAACTCATTTCTTATAAACCCACAAACAGGACTGTCCCAGTAGATCAATTGTGCCAACCTGTTCCTGCCCCACGGAACTCATTTCTTCCTATCTTGACTCCATTCACTCTTCCCTTGTCCAGTCCTTAAACTGTCACTTTCTACTTCTCTTTAGCTCTGAAGAAGAGTCAAAGAGACTCGAAATGTTAACTCTGTTTCCCTCACCACAGATGCTGTCAGCCCTGCTGAGTTTTTCCAGCATTTTCTGTTTTTATACTATTTGCCTTCTTAACTGCTTGCCGCACTGGCATGCTTGCTTTCAGTGATTGGTGTACAAGGACACTCAGGCTCCTCTGTACATCAACATTTCCCAATCAATCACCGTTTAACTAATATCTGCCATTTTGTTTTTTCCTACCAAGGTGGATAACTTCACACGTATCCACATTATATTGCACCTGCCTTGTATTGACCATTCACTCAACCTGTCTAAATTGCCATGAAGCCTCTAACACCCTCCTCATCGCTCACATTCCCACCAAGCTTCATGTTGTCTGCAAACTTGGAAATATTACGTTTGTTTCCCTCATCCAAATCATTGTTATGTGTTATGAATAGCTGGGGCCCAAGCACTGATCCCTGTGGTACATGGTTGTAATGAAGAAAGAAACGACTAGATCTTTACTCTTAATAATATCATTGAGGAAAGCAAAGGATGGCAGTTACCAGTGATGCTGAATTTTGTTGACTATCAGGACACATTTGATGGAATTTCACTGCAGCAGATTTTTAAAATGCATGGGTCAGCTTGGAAAGTCATGAGCACAATTGAGACTTTGTGTCTCAAAATTAAGGCTTTTAAGATTAAGCTGGTTCTTTTAGCACATGGGCAGCAAGAGACACACATTAAAAGATTTTGAGTATTATTTTCAATTTGCTAAGAAGTTGACTACTATGCAGCAATATAACATGGCATTTTTAAATTCATTTTCAGTTATTTAAAATTGGGTTACTTTGAATAATAATGCTTATGTTTTGTGACAAATCCATTTTCAGCTATATTATCAAAATGTGCCAAAATACCACTCTTAAATATATCAAGGAATGTCTTTATAAGCCAAAGAGTTTTTAGAAAAGAATTACATTTTAAAATGCTGCTCAATTGCATTGTTATACATTCAGTCGTTTTCAAATGAGTTTGAGTGGAACTTGAAGAAAAGAAAACAAATTTTCACAAATCGCTCAATTTTGAGGGTAACTAGAGCCTGAATTGCCAATTGTTATCAAAGAGGAAACTCTATCCCTGTATATCAGATAGCCAAGCTTGTGTATGAAAAGCTTAAGGAGCTTTTCAAATGCTTCACTCAATCTGGAAATCAAGGCTGAGAGTTTTTAAGATCTTCTATATGGATCAGGGATGTGAATCAGAAAGGAAGTTTAATAACGTCCTGTTTAGAAGTCTGCAACGGCTCCTTAACATTAAATGTTTTAGCAAGGTGCCAAATGAAAGCCTACTTCTGAGAGCACAGATACCACCACTGACTGTAACAATCTAGGAGGGAAGATGGACCTACATTGGTCGCATTCTAAGAATGCTGACACAAGGTTCCCTAAGCAAGCATGGAATTGAAAACCATGAGAGGAAAGAACCAGTGGTACACTTTGCAACACAGTGACAATGGATGCAGCTGTGTGTACAACGGTGAAAGCTGGAGGCAAAAGCAGAAGATATTATATAAAAGTGCTTACAGCACAGGAACAGGCTATTTGGCCCAAAAGGTCGATGCCAATATTTATGTTCCACACAAGCCTCTTCCCATCCTTCTTCATCTAACCCCAGAACAACATAACCTTGTATTCCTTTCTCTCACATATGATTATCTAGCTTCCCCTTAAATGCACCAAGGCTTGTCATCTTATCTAAAACTTGTGGAAGCAAGTTCCACAATCTACCTACCCTCAGGGTAAAGAAATTTCTCCTGAATTGCTTATCGACTTTATTAGTGATTATCTTATATATATGATCCCAGTTTTGGACTACCCACATGTGGAAACACCTTCTTGAAGTCTACCCCATCAAACCCTCTTTAATTTAAAAAATCTGTGTCAGGTTACCCCTCAGCCTTCTCTTTTCTAGAGAAAAGAACCCCAGCCTGATGGGCAGAACTTCTCAGTTCTGGTATCAGCCTGGTAAATTTCTTGTGGCTTTGCGTGGAGACCAGGGTTATGCACAGTACTTCAAATGTAATCTAACCGGAGTTCTATGCAAGTTTAACCTAACTTCTCTGTTTCTCAATTCTCTCCCTCTGGAAATCAACACCATAGCTTTGTTTTCTTTTTTAATGGCTTTATTAATACGAGTCACTAATTTCAGTCATTTATACATCTGTACCCCCAGATCCCAATCTTCCTCTACCCTGCTTAGAAACTTAATTTCCATGAAATATTCTTATTATTCCTATCAATATGTACTACACTGTGGATAGAATTGGATGACATCATTTGATTACCGCTTTATGTGCTTGACCAACACAGGAGGAATGAGGATGATTGGAGCATTGTCAAACCTCATCAACCATAAATGCTTCTTGCAAATCAACATGCTGCCAAACGTTATCCATGGAAGTAACTTGTTACAGCTGTTCATCTTCTCGGTTGTAGGCACATAGCAATAGAAATGGAACTGATACCGCAATAATAGACGTAACTTTCCCAGCCCCAGGGCGGTGGGCTTGGAGGCAGGAAGGGCTCTGAAAATGCTGGGAGCCGGATCGGGATGGCTTCCCTGACACATTCCCATCATGGGGAAAGGTTTCTAGGGGTGAGATACGGATTGGCTGCCCGTTGAATGAAGGTGAGCAGCCAATTGAAGTGCTGTACTCCCTTGCCAACGTTTTTCTGGTGGTGGAGTTCCGTCCCCCAACCTCCCCCCAACCCCGAGATTGGGACCATCATTGGCTCTATCCCCCAAAAGAGGGAGTCGATGGCAGCAAAAGCTGCACCTGCAGCTCAAATGCTGCTGCCAGAGGGGTTTCCCCTCCGCTCTCAAGGGCCTGGCTGCTTGACCATTCTGAATTAATTGATTGAATTTATGCCACTGAGGGTGCCTTTGAGTTTTGAGAGGCCTTTGTGTTCCCCAACCTGTTAGCAGCACCTACCTCTCACAGGGATGCTGCTGAGGCTCTATAGCTGCTGGCCCTTTGAATGGGTTGGAAATATTGTGAGCTTGCCACCATCCTTAATGCCACGGTTAGCGGGGAGGCAGGCAATTAGAGGGCATCCTCTGGGAAAGTAGATCCTCTGGCCCAGCAAGTGTGGGCTCGGGATTCCCAATTGGTCTCATTGTTGGTGTTCCAAAGCTTGTAAGAAAATCCTGCCTAACAGCGTCTTCCAGGCTCTTTTATCAAATCTTTTTTTTGGAGGTGCCCCTCATTAGGATCTGAAAATGATTTTCTTTTGTTTCTGTTATTCATTCATGGGATGCAGGCATCGCCAGCTAGGCTAGCATTTATTGACCATCCATAATTGCCCTTGATAAGGTGGTGGTGAGTTGCCTCTTTGAACCACTGCAGTCTATGTGGTGTTGGTACACCCACAGTGTGGAGGGAGTTCCAGGCTTTTGACCCAGCGACAGTGAAGAAACAACGATATATTTCCAAGTCAGGATACTGAGGGACTTGGAGGGGAACTTCCAGGTGGTGGTGTTACCATGTGTCTGCTACCCTTGGCCTACTAGATGGTAGTGGTTGTGGGTTTGGAAGATCCTGTCAAAGGAGGCTTTGTGAGTTCCTTTAGAGCACCTTGTAGATGGTACACACTGCTGCCACTGTGTGCCGATGGCGGAGGGACTGAATGTTTATGATAGGCTGCCAAACAAGAGGGCTGCTTTGTCCTGGATGGTGTCAAGCTTCTTGAGTGTTGTTGGAGAGTATTCCATCACACTCCTGACTTTTGCCTTGTAGATGGAGGATTGACTTTGGGAAGTCAGGAGGTGAGTTATTCACCATAGGATTCCTAGCCTCTGAACCTGCTCTTGTAGCCACAGTATTTATATGGTTAGTCCAGTTCAGTTTCTGGTCAATGGTAACCCTCAGGATGTTGATAATGGGGGATTCAGCGATGGTAATACCATTGAATATCATGAGGCAATGGCTAAATTCTCTCTTGTTGGAGATGGTCATTGCCTGACACTTGTGTGGCGCGAATGTTACTTGCCACTTGTCAGCCCAAGCCTGGAAATTGCCCAGGTCTTGCTGCATTTGGACATGGACTGCTTCAGTATCTGAGGAGTCGCGAATGGTGCTGAACATTGTGCAATTATCAGCGAACATCCCCACTTCTGACCTTATGATGGAAGGAAGGTCATTGATGAAGCAGCTGAAGATGGCTAGGCCTTGGACACTACCCTGAGGAACACCTGCAGTGATGTCCTGGAACTGAGATAATTGACCTCCAACAACCACAACTATCTTCCTTTGTGCTAGGTATGACACCAGCCAGTGGAGAGTTTTTCCCCAGATTCCCATTGACTCCAGTTTTGCTGGTGCTCCTTGATGCCACATTTTGTCAAATGAGGCCTTGATGTCAAGGGCAGTCACTCTCGCCTCACCTTTTCAGCTGTTTAGTCCACATTTAAACCAAGGCTCTAATGAGGTCAGGAGTTGAGTGACCCTGGCGGAAACCAAACTGAATGTCAGTGAGCAGTTTATTGCTAAGCAAGTGCCGCTTGATAGCACTGTTGATGACCCCTTCCGTCACTTTATTGATGACCGAGAATAAACTGATCGGGCCGTAGTTGCCTGGGTTGGATTTGTTCTGCTTTTTGTGTACTGGACACACCTGGGCAATTTTCCACATTGCCGGGTAGATGCCTGTGTTGTAGCCGTACTGGAACAGCTTGGCTAGGGCCGTGGCAAGTTCTGGAGCACAAGCCTTCAGTACTATTGCTGGAATATGTCAGGGCCCACAGCCTTTGAAGTATCCAGTGTCTTCAGCCAATTCTTGGTATCATGTGGAGTGAATCAAATTGGCTAAAGACTGGGATCTATGATGTTATGGACCTCCAGAGGAGTCCGAGATGGATCATTCGCTTTGCACTTCTGACTGAAGTATTCCACAAGTCAGGAGGTCAGGAGTGTGATGGAATTCTCCCCAATTGCCTGGCTGAGTGCAGGTCCCACAACAATTAAGAAGCTTGACACCATCCAGGACAAAGCAGCCCGCTTCATTGGCACTACATCCACAAACATTCACTCCCTCCATTACTGATGCACAGTAACAGCAGTGCGTACCATCTACAAGATGCACTGCTGGAATTCACTCAGACTTCTCCAACAGCATCTTCCAAACCCACAACCACTACCATCTAGAAGGACAAGGGCAGCAGGTAGATAGGAACACCACCACCTGGAAGTTCCCCTCCAAGTTACTCACCAGCCTGACTTGGAAATATATCGCCATTCCTTCACTGTTGCTGGGTCAAAATCCTGGAACTCCCTTCCTAACAGCACTGTGGGTGTACCGCATGGACTGCAGCAGTTCAAGAAGGCAGCTCACCACCACCTTCTCAAGGGCAACTAGGGATGAACAATGAATGCTGGCCCAACCAACGAACCCCCGCCCCATGAATGAATAAAAAAAAAAATTCTTGTATGCTTACTACGTACCATCTTTCAGCTTTATCTTTTGCACTGATTTGCTAGGCTCCCCCATCACTGAGGCTTGGAATACTTGTGGAGCCTCCTCCTCCAGTGAGTTGTTTAATTGTCTACCATGGATGTGGCAGGACTACAGAGCTTAGATCTGAACCGTTGGTTGTGGAATCGCTTAGCTCTGTCTAACGCTTGCTGCTTATGCTGCTTGGCATGCAAGTAGTCCTGTGTTGTAGCTTCACCAGGTTCACACTTAATTTTTAAGTATGCTTGGTGCTGCTCCTGGCATGCCCTCCTGCACTCTTCATTGAACCAGGGTTGATCTTCTGGCTTGATTAATGGTAGAGTGGGGGATATAGCAGGCCATGAGGTTACACATTATGGTTGAGTACCTTTCTGCTGCTGATGGCCTACAGCGTGTCATAGTTGCCCAGTTTTGAGTTGCTCGATCTTGTCGTAATCTATGCCATTTAGCATGGTGGTAGTGCCAACAACACGATGGAGGGTATCCTCATTGTGAAGGTGGGACTTCTTCTCCACAAGGATTGTGTGGTGGTCACTCCTACTGATACTGTCATAGACAGATGCCTCTGCAGCAGGCAGGTTGGTGAAGATGAGGTCAAGTATGTTCTTCCCTCTTGTTGGGCCCCTCACCACCTGCCACAGACTCAGTCTATCAGCTATATCCTTTAGGACTCAGCCAACTCAGTTTGTGGTGGTGCAACCGAGTCCACTTGGACATTGAAGTCCCCCACCCAGTATACATTCTGCACCCTTGCCACCCTCAGTGCTTCCCCCAAGCGGTGTTCAACCTGGAGGAGCACTGATTCATCAGCTGAGGGGGGATGGTACGTGGTAATCAGTAGGAGGTTTCCTTGTCCATGTTTGACCTGTTGCCATGAGATTTCCTGGGGTCTAGAGTCAATGTTGAGAACCCCCAGGGCAACTCCCTCCTGACTGTATACCACTGTGCTGCCACTTCTGCTGGGTTTGGTGTGTCTGTACATACCCAGGGATGGTACCTGGGACATTATCTGTAAGGTATGATTCCATAAGGATGACTATGTCAGGCTGTTGCTTGACTTGTCTGTGAGACAACTCTCCCAATTTTTGGACAAGCCCCCAGATGTTAGCAAGGAGAACTAACTGGAAATGACAGGGCTGAGTTTGCGGTTGTCGTTTCTGCTGGTCCGTTTGGTTTCATTCCCTACTGACTTGTTTTTAGCGGTTTGATAAAACTGAGTGGCTTGCTAGGCCATTTCAGAGGGCATGTAAGAGTCAGCCACATTGTTGTGGGCTTGGGGTCACATGTAGGCCAGACCAGGTAAGGACTGAAGGCTTCCTTCCCTAAAGGGAAGGGCATTAATGAACCATATGGTGGGTGTTTAAACAATTGACATGGTTTCATGGCCATCATTAGACTTTTAATTCCAGATATTGCATTGAATTCAAATTCCACCATCCACTAGAGTATTACTCTGGGTATTTTTAAATTTATTTATGGGTGTGGGTGTTGCTGGCTAGGTCAGAATTTTATACTCATCCCTAATTGCCTTCATTCAGAGAGCATTTAAGAGTCAACCATGTTGCTATGGGTCTGGACTCACATGTAGGCCAGGTCAGACCAGGTATGGATAGCAGATTTCCTTCCCTAAAGGGGCATTAGTGAACCAATGGTTTTATCGTCATCATCGCACTTTTAATTCCAGATTTTTATTGAATTCAAATTTCACCAACCATGGGGTTCAAACACAGGTCGCCAGAGAACTACCCTGGGTCTCTGGAATGCTAACCCAGTGACAATACCACTCTGGGAGGAGATGACTTCTACCATTGAGACAGAGTGTATCGAAAACCTAACAATACTATTTATGAATACAATGGCTTATGTCACAATTTGGAAACCCTGTAAATCATATCACAGGAACTAAGTATATGCAATTGTATTTGGAACTTACTGGTAAGCCCTATCACAGGAAATCTATCAAATTGCCAGAAGTTAAGCAGTTCCAATATGTAAGCAGCATGTTTGTCACCATAAAGATTCATACTTGAGTGCAACACACTTGTTGGTTAATGCTTGTCAAGTTTTCCACTTGATAGCGTTCGGCATTTTATAGCTTAAAAAGTTGAATCGAGTCAAAACTTGCCTGGGAAGAGATTTTACACTATAACACTTGTGAAGAATGATATTTTTCACTTTTCGAGTACATGAGATTATTTTGTGATAACAATCTAGGTTTTAGAGGGTGTGAACTTCTCACTACACAGTGACATAACAGAGACTTAGGGGGGCCTTTCCTACAGCGCGTTTGCATTTCCTTAAATTCATTAGTCGTCACTTCTGGAAAATATATATAGAGAATTGAACAGTCTAAAATCTTACACAAGCATCTAACATACAGCACTTAGTGGAGTGAAAAAAGTTGCTGTAAATTTAGAGCTCAGAATGGTAAACCTTTACCTCTGCTTCTTTCTTAGCTGTGTTGCCGGGCAACTTGCTAGCCTCATCCCTAGCGCAGAGATTCAGAGTCACATCGATGGAAATTTTACTCAGATTGTTCAGGTAAGTGCACACCCCAAGCTTTAACTTTCTTTTGAAATGTAATTAAGAGTTTAGGAGACTAAATTATCTCATATGTGCACAGTATAGTCCTGCGATGTTATCTGTGATTGAACACACTGCAAAAGTTGAACAGTTAAATGTTAACCATCGTAGTTACAGATTTAAAGGCACCATAGTGGGGTTGGGGAGGTGGCACATTTTGAGACCACTATCAAGACAGAAATAGAAGACAACTTTACAAACTCCACACTTATCTACAAATGTGCATTATTGTCATCCCAATATATATTTATCCTAAACTGAAGGTGAAGTCTCCGCCTTGAAGTTAGCGCTAGCGATTTGTTAGTGGTCAGAAATAAGCATTTTACCTTTAATTAGGACATTTATGCAGCCAATGTATAGCTTTTCATGGGAATGATTTGTGGGATGTCACTCCATTGCCAAACTGCTTGCTCTACCTATAGTAGAAGCATGGCCAGTAGTGAAAGTAATAGAAAAGTCCTTGAGATAAACCAGGAAGTGTATTTCTTTATTTATTCATTTGGGTGCCCTGGCAAGTCTGGCATTTATTGCTCAGGGTTTGATGCTTGGCTTGCTAGGTGATTTCAGAGGGTAGTTAAAAGTCAATCACATTGGTGTGTGATTGGACTCACATTTGGTGAGAATGTCAAGGATCACAGGTTCCCTTTGCTGAAGGGTATCAGAGAATAAACATTTTTACAGCAATCTGACAGATTCATGGTCACTATGAGTATTTAAAACAAAATCAAATTCTCAAGCTGTCATGGTGGGACATGAATGGAAATTCCCTGTATTATTAATCCTGGTAGCTGGTAGCCCTGTTTGCTACTAACCCGGATGGAAAAAACACATCGGAACACTTCTCTGGTTTACCAGTTTTTACTGGTGTTCCATTTTAAGGCATACAAGACCAGTTTGGACCAGTATTCTTATTTTCCAGTTTTTAATTTTTTTTTGTTCTGGGAAACCTCTTCTAAAAGCAATTGAGAGCTAGGTACCAAAAGACCAAATTTTAGGAGGAAACTTGGAGTTTGTTTCATTGCCTTACAGAATCATTGAAGGAATTTCTCAAAGCTTTTCCAGAAGTTGGTCATAATTTTATAACTTTTTTTGATCTACCTCATTAGGAGTGACTAGGGTTGAGGTTAGGAGACAGTGACACAGAATTGCACCACTTAACAGACAGCATTAATGGGACTAATGGTCTTTTCTTGCACTTATTAGGGGTGGGCAATAAATGCTAGCCTAGCCAACGATGCCCACATCCTATGAACGAAAATAAAAAAAACACTTCTCTTAATTTGTATGGGTAGGATACTTAATTCCTCTTTAATTCCTCTGAAAGAAAGCGTGCCAAAGTATGTGTTTGCATTCAAGGTTCTCCAGATGATGAGCTACTTGTTTTAGCCACTAACCACAGAGCTAGCAAGCAGAGACCAAGCACTTCAGAGGAATGGAAATAGGAATAATTGAAGGAGAGTCATTTCTCACTTATCATTTCTGATCTGGCTCCAAAGTCAATTGGCAAAAATCCTGGGAGAAATTATTTTTTTTCCAGAAGATAGAACTTGGCCCAGTGAAGGTTGAGAAGAAAGTACATTAAATTGTCACCTAAATATATTGCAATAGTTTTGCTTTTGAGACATAATGGGTCAGTTGTATTATTTATAACATCAATGTAACTCATCTCTTTAAGGCTCTCCCGACGTGGATTCATACACCAACTGTGTTGATGGTAAGGTCAATCGTTTGATTAATTAAATTATTAATTTGGGATGAAATATTCATCAAGTTCATTATTGCCTTTGGGGTAACTTTATTTTTAGTTGCTAACTTTATTAGGCAGAATTTTATGGGCTCCTGCCGGTGATCTTGCAGGTGGGGGGAGCCCGTAAAATAACTCAGATGGCCTTCCTGCCACCCTGCTGTCTGCCCCAACCTATCCACAATATTCCTGGGATTGGGCGAGGCCTAGGGCAGCCCACCCACCGTTGTCCGAATTGAGGCCCTTAAGTGGCCAATTAATGGCCACTTATCAGCTGCTTCCTGCCCAGCCTCAAATTTTGAGGCTGGTGAGAGGGGTTCACGGATGGGAGGGAAGCCCGGCAGGTCACCTGGCTCAGGCTTCAGGCAGGAGAGGTGGAGGGGGGGTACCTTCATCGCTCCTTTTCCAGATCGGGCACCCCACCAAGATCTGCTCTCCCTCACTCCTGGTTCTGCCTTCCTGCCTGGCCTTGTCATCAGCTCCCTCACCCCCACCTAACCCCGCCCCCACCACAGCTCAGTCCTTTTCTCCTGTCACTGCCCCTGCCCCGAGACCTCAAACTTGTTTGATCCTGTGGGCTCTGGCAGTCAGGCTGATGGGACTGGGGCTACAGAGCTGCCAGCCAGTAAGATTAGTCGGCAACTCTCTGGGATGGGATTTCCTCCTGTGTGAGAGGTGAAAGTCTCACCTCCAGCCAGTTAACGCTGCATGGAATGTTAAATGGATGCGGTCCCTGATGATTCTTTGGGTGGCAGGATTTCCAGTTAGTTTCTGTCCAAAATATCAGGTTCAGTGAGTTTACTTGATGTACAGGCGGTACTTCACTTATTTATATTTTGCTCGTGTATATTGAATGTGTTGGCCAAGCATCGTGTGACAATTTCCCTATGGGTAGGTCAGGTGGGTTGTTAACATTTTGGATTGACCCCCCCTGGCTGTCTTTCTGCAACTTTATGACCAAAAACCTTGGACCAGATAGAGCGGTGTCCCGTAAGGATCTGTGTTGAGGCCTAAACTATGACGACTTAGAGGATGGGATGGAAAGCCATATGTCTAAGTTTGCTGATGATAAAAATAGGTGTTATTGCAAGTAGTGTGGAGTGTAGTAGATTGTAGATAGTAGTGTAGTATCACTGGTTGGGAAGTCTAAGGCTGAATTTACAACAATTTAGTCTAACCCAGGTTGTTTAATTCAGTTTATTTTTACTCCTTGGATTAGGTGTCACGCTGTCCAATAAAAGCACATTCCATCTTCGTCAATGAACTGCGTAAACTCACAAACATTCCTGAACTTTCAACTTTCATTGAGCTTTCCATAAGTAACATGAAGAGAATACAGGAGCATGTTTCCAATTGTCCAGTAAGACTTTTTCTTTAATGAACATTTTCAAAATGTGTTTTATTTCAAGACTATGAATAATACATAAATGTTCAAGAGGATGACTATCTGCAGGGTGGGTTCTGGTGAGGGGTGGCTGGGGTGGCGAGAGTGTTCCCACTGGTCTCTCAAAAGTGCCACATCTGGAGTTTCTGCAGTTTTATAGTAAACGACTGGGAGAAGCCCGTGGATGCCTGGCTGTGGCACCATCAAGCCTAATGTCCATGATAGCACAACATGCTTAAAAAAAAACAGCCCTTTTGAGAACCTTCGATTTGAATTCAAATCCTCACATTTGTGGGGTGAATTGCTGTGAGGGAATTTCATTTCATTTAGACTGGGCTGATAAATCTTGGTCATGGGGTGCAGTGGGTAGGCAGATCATTTGATCCCACCCCCCCCACCCCCCCCCTCCCCCCCCCACCCCCCCCACCTCCCCCCCCTCCCCCCCCTCCCCCCCTCCCCCCCCCACCCCCCCCTCCCCCCCCTCCCCCCCCCTCCCCCCCTCCCCCCCCTCCCCCCCCTCCCCCCCCCCTCCCCCCCCCTCCCCCCCCCTCCCCCCCCTCCCCCCCCCCCCCTCCCCCCCTCCCCCCCCCCCTCCCCCCCCCCTCTCAATGTCAGCAATGCATGCAGCGGGGGAAGTAACTGGGTTTTTGGAAAGGTCTCCCCTTATCCTCTTTAAAGTTCCTTGTCGGACTTCTGAAGGTACAAACTAAATGATGGATCCTGGAGAGTATTGATTACCTTCTCTGGTCATGGTAACTAAAAGAAATGATTTTCTTTGGTTTATTTTAGCTTCTTGTAAACTTTGTCCCACTTTATAAGGGTGTTTGGCTCAAGCTGACGTGCTCTTACAGATCCCAGTTTTTGCCCGATCTATGCAAATATCCCCTTTGTAGGAATTTAGAATAGGGTTTCCCTGGATAATCTCTTAATTAGCCTATTTCTTTTGGCAGCCTCTGTTCAAAAGTAGAACTTTAGGGAACACAGAAAATGTCACACTGCTACAATACAAAAGTAAGCCTTGGTGTGAGGCTTCTTCTCTGAGATTGAGACTAAGGAACATTGGTAAATCACAGATTATAAATGATGTTGCCACGATCTAGAAATGTTCAATACCCTACATGATGAGATATTGTGGTTTGAAGCATGATCTTAATCTTAATGTTTGCACAAACATGCATACACAGGCACATATGCATGTAACACTAACTCTACTTTTGCATTGCATTGACAGGAGAAACAGTGCAGATCACAGAAGCATGAAAAGACTAGTGGTGCCTTTCTGAAAGCATTAAAAGCATTTTTGGACAGGACAAATAGATGCTAAGAAGATAATGAGTGGGAGACCAAGAACGTAGGATTGCTTTAATAATGTTGCAATCCACAATATTTTCTGCTTCAGTTGTCAAAACCTAACCCTTGTCAAAAATTGCACTTTTATTATAGCTGGAATTGTTTCAAATTGAGGTAAATGTTGTGAATGTAAGTTGTATTGTCAGAACTGTGTAGCATTACAAAGGTGCATTTACAGTGCCTTTTATGACCTCAGGATGCTGAAAAGCACTTTACAACCGATGAAGTACTTTTTCAAGTTTAGCCACTGTTGTAACGTAGGGAATATGACAGCCGATTTGTGCACAACAAGGTCCTACAATTAGTAATGTGATGATCAGATGATCAATTCATTTCATCGATGATGATCAAGGGATAAATATTGGCCAGGGCACTGGGGATGACTCTCCTGCCATTCTTCGTCGTAGCACTATGGAACATTTTACACTCACTGAGAGAGCAGGTTTAATGTCTCATCTGAAAAACAGCACCTATAATATTGAAGTACTCCTTCAGTGCTGCGCCAGAGTGTTAGCCTAGATTTTTGTGCTCAAGTCCTGGTGCGGGAATTGAACCCAAAAACCTGCTGATTCAGAGACAAGAGTGCTACCAACTGAGTCACAGTCAACTGAAAATGCTTATCATTTCTTCACCTTTTTAATGGAACAATTAAATACTTGTTGAATATTTATCTTCTGTATGAAATATCAGAAATATTTATTTTTTTGAATGCAAGTGAGGAATGTATTTTTGTATTACATTTTGTATGAAAAGCTAAAGGAAAATGTGTATTTGTGACAAGCCAAATTATTTACATTGATCTAAAATATATTTATTGCAAATTCAAATTGTTCATTGTTGTTCATTGACCATCAAAGCCCATCCCATATGGTCTTTGCTCAATGTTCCCACAAGTACACTTTATAATGTGAAGAGGGTACCCCCTCCAATCCAGCAACTACCACCTAGGCCAGTTGAAGAGGAGAAGCTACAATCCCCGATCACACAGCGACCACAGAGACTCAGGCTTCCTTTAACCGGTTTTATTCAAGCATATGCAAGGGAGCCACAATCATTCCTGAGAATGAAGATCCAGCTCCCAGATTGAGTACATTTCATTACTTTTGTACTTTTTCTTATTATAATACATTTGAGCACATTTGAATACATCCAATCGGTAACCAACACACAGGTCCCATGTTAACACTATCCTATTGAGTACATAAACATGTGATTTTGCTAACCAATTATTCTAAAGGATGTATACATAATTATATTATCCAAGTAAAATTAAAACACATATGCAAAGACCTTGGTTCTCACAGCTCAAGGCAGTTTGTGTTTCATCAAAGCCCCCTCTTTGTCCATTGTATGTCTTACCATATCTAAGCTAAAACCATCTGCCCCTTTCCTATGTGAGAGGGGAGTACACCTAATCTAATTTATGTCCTTTCTTGTATCTCTAGTCTGACTCTCAAGGCTGTGCAATGTTCATCTGGTAATCGTCAACTCTTAGTATGCTTAGCAGCCATGTCTGCCTGAAGATGTTAAGTGTTCTTCAGTAAATTCTTATAGTGTTATCTTTTAGCATTTTTAATTTTTCCCTAACAGGCCCCACTCTTGGCCCTTGGCAAAGCCCAAGCTGGCCACACCTTAAGTGGAGAATTCCTCTTCTGGTCCTTCGGGTGGCCAGTCGTCCAGACCGCCAGAGGAATCCTAAACCACCTGGTTGTATAATATAACCTTCCCTTCTCTTGTCTTTTCCCTTGAAGTATGCATCGGTTGAAGAACTGATGTGCACCTTTGGTTTGTTATTGTCTGTGCCTGGAGAGTCCCTTTCCAGACTTTATGTTGGCAGCAGCAGAGTCCGATAGCCCATAAGAGCATAATTCCTGTGACTATCGTCATACCTCCTCTAACAATCTCTCACCAATTCATCAATCTACCGGCTGTAGCATAGGAAGTAGCTTATTGGGCTAACCTCCTGGCCGATTGGGTGGCTAAATCCATTTGCTGGTGCCCCCTCTCGATTTGTTCTCCAGAAGCTTCTACATATGATTGAGCTATTCTTGTGGCTTCCTGCATGAATAAGCATGCTATTCTGACAGGAGTTTGATCAATGAACAATGTGCCATCCCGCCAAGGGCTGAACAAGTATCCTGTGGTTCTGCCTGGCCAATGGAAGTCTCCTATAGTAAATGGATCGGTCACATGTTGGCAGAAACTCGAGTTGTTAGCACTAAGTAAGTCCCCATAAAGGAACTCAGCCTCGCTGGTCATGAAGCACCATTGAGTTGAGGATATCTGAATCACCCTAAATGCTTCCTGAATCGGTAAAGCAGTGAATGTAACTTTGCTCGTGTTTGTAAATATCTCCAGTGTTTGACATGAGCACACAATGTAATTTCTTGATTCTGAACAACAGTCTCTAGTACTCATCAGTACCATGTCTTTTACATAGGATATATATCCATGTAGCCCTATGAGGAATACCATCCCCCCTTTATCTACTCCTAGGGACTCGAACCAATAGCTGTTCAGGAAATCCCCGTTTGGATGATGTTCTTGGGGAATGGCCATGATAAATTTTATAACTCCATCCTCTCCTCCACCTTGAGGTTGTGTAACCACCAATTCCTGCCGCTTCTTGAGTAAATTTATGAGGTTTAATTGGTAAACTGACTCGAATATGTGTTTGGGAATTGTCCCGAACCTGATATCTTCAATGTCGGATTTTACCCCATCGATTAGATCTCGTGCTAGCATATCGCATGCCCTCCCTGTGGCTTGTGATTCGGCTGTGTCTATTATCCCAAATAGCCCTCCGCTGTCTCCTAGTATACCTCTTTTTAACCTAGCCTGTGCTTTTGATCTAATTCCTGGGAGGATTCGAAATTTATAGTCCTTAATTACCTTCTTCAGTTGGCTTCTAGCCCATTTTATGGAATTCTGGTGGCTGTGACAAGTCCTGTGCAATACTGACAGGAGTCCTGAGACATTGGGCTGAATTTTGCCATCGATGAGCAGGGGGCGGGGCCCGCTCCCTGATGCGTATAACGCGGGATGATGTCGTAAGGAACCCCCGATGTCATCCCGCCCCATTTAAATATTCAGGAAGGTGGGGGCGCAGCAAAATCAGGATCATTAAAACAATTAAAGGATCTGCCCTTCCAACCTTAAGGTTGACGGGTCGGACAGGAGCCCTGGTGGCAAATAGAGAAAACATGAAACCTCATCCACCGGCGGGATGAGGTTTCATGCAGGGTTTTAAAAATTGTAATAAACTTATTCTGTAAATTCTGAACATGTCCCAACTCATGTGACATTGTCACATGGGTGAGAGATGTTAGGGAATTTTTTTTTTTCTATTTTTAATGTTTTTACAACTGTCAGCGATCTCTCTGAGGCAGTACTTAGCCTCAGGGAGATGTGTGATCTTTTGTGTGCATGCGCGAAGGAACGCACTCTGGCTTTTATGGAACCCCCCCGCCCACATTGGAAGCGCATAGTGCTTCCCGGCGGACATCACACTGGGCGGGTCTTAATTGGCCCGCCCACTTAAAATGGCGGTGGGGCCCGCTTCTCCGGCAGGGATCGGCTCCCTGCTCACAGGAGGTTGGGTCGGGCCCGCCCGCCTGGTAGGCAGAAAATTCTGCCCATTGTATGTCACTTCCAGAGAGACCATAGTTACATCATGTAATAGTGGTTTTGCCTTTCCTATCCTGACTATCCCATCTGTGGGGGGAACTTACTAGATCTGGACATTGAGTGGGTCTTTGATAGCCACACATAGTCAAAGTAAAACATTGTGTATCATAACAATCATGTCTATCCATTACATATTTACATGTTTCTTGACAATATTGTCCCTCAGGACCTAGTTCCCAAACAAAGGGATGTAGGTGTGTCCATCCGGCAGTCACATTAATATCTTGATACATCCAAATGCTTGTTGATGAAAAACTGGTACGTCTCCCATTCCACCAGCCCAGTCCAGTTCTATTGTAAGGATGTGTATGTTCATTAATATAAAAACAAAAAGCTAAAAGCTACTGCGGATGCTGGAAATCCAAAACAAAAACAGAATTACCTGGAATTACCTGTGTATGTTCATCATTGTCCTTACCCTTGGGTAAGTACCACCATGCCACGGAGTTCCCGTTGTTACACTCGAGTGGTGTCAATCGAACTGGCTGCTGTGGTGCTGTTAAATGTAAAGTACTCTTACAACTCTTTGTGTGATCACACGTGGGGGTCCTGTTCCCAATTGTTCGTTTGATGTGTCTGTTTTGTGACTTGATCCGTTATCCAGGTGTTGGGCTTTCTTATCCATTCCCCATGTCCTCCTTGGGGAAGTGGTACGTACTGCCCAGGGTGAAGGCAGGTGTCATTATTGACTTTGACCATTGGTGCTTCCCATGCCAGCGCTGACACTCCCATAGCCAGAATCACGGACCTGTGGAGACATTAACATTGGCTCCCGTTGTCCGGGTTACCGCTTGGTGATTTATTATATATCTTTAAAAGTGAGAAATGCCTCAATTTATTTCCCATTTTCATATCTACAAGTGTGCACTGTCATAATTACCTCGTATGGTTCATGCAACCTGGGCCAAACCCTGTTTGCTCAGGGCTCACCATCACCTTATTCCCCACTTGGGGGGTCTGTTGTTGCTCTTTGGATTTGCCTGTTTCCATATCCTTAATCACCTGTCAGTCTCTAACTTCCTCTCTCAACTCATAATTGCTTACTTAATTCCCTTACATTGTCCCGTATTCTTCCTTTCAGTGGCCCTACACCTCCTCCTCCTACTATAATGCCTTCAGGTAATTGCATGGCCCTCCTGTTATCAATTCAATGGGGTGAACCTGGTAGTCCTATCTGGTGCCCTAAGGCGCATCAGAATGCTGGGCAATACAGTGGCCCAGCTGTTACCTGTCTCCTGAATTGCCTTGGCTATAGATGTTTTTAAAGTTCAGTTCATCCTTTCCACCATCCCTGAACTCTGGGGGTGGTAAGGAATCTGGAATTTCTGTTTAATCTCCTTAAGTTTACACATTTCTTTAATGACTCTCCCTATGAAATGAGTTCCCTGATCTGAATCCATCTGGGCAGGCACCCCCACTCCTTCCAGTTTACTACCTCCTGCTGCTGTCTCATGTCGGACCTCAATTCCTTAACAAAAACAGAATTACCTGGAAAAACTCAGCAGGTCTGGCAGCATCGGTGGAGAAGAAATCAGTTAACGTTTCGAGCCTTCACGACCCTTCGAGCATCCGCAGTAGCTTTTAGCTTTTTGTTTTTATCTCAATTCCTTAAGCTGTCTACACACCTCTACAATGCACTTTCTTATCCTATCTTTCAACAGCTCACTATCTTCACTTCCAGCGGCAGTTCTCCCAGGGAGCCGCTTAACTCTGCCTGTCATCAAGGTGTTAATCCTGTGGTTTTACTCTTTGTAGTTCGCAGGCACATTAATATAGTCAGTAATACATCTATTTAGTCTTTTCCCAGCTTTCCCTTTACCTGTATCCATCTTGTGGTAAATTGTTGTTAAGAATTATTTCTCCTTACTCTTCAATTGCCTCAACTACATATTCCGAATAGTTTTACCTCTAAGTTTTTTTTCCTGACTACGATCATCCTAAGATTCTCTTGAGGTCAGTTTCTCTATTGTCTTGATCGTTTAAAATGTTTCCTTACTCTTTAGGCCATATTAACTATTCCATGTCAATGGGGATCTTTGTATCCAGATCTTTGCTTATCTCACCCTGTGCAGTTCCAATGTCTCAGTTGATGGCCAGATTATCAAATTAATTTCCCTTAAAGCAGTTTGTGCATTATTTCCTCTTTCCCTACATTCCTCACACCATTTTACACATGCAATAGCTACCATCTTGTCTTGTTCAGGTTGTCTGGAGAGACTTTACAGTCCAATAAAGTATTCTCATAACAGTTTTAAAACAGAAATCAAACGTTGACATGTTTTGCTTCCTTATCTTCTTCTCAAACAACATCTTATTGTCTCAAAAGTAACCCACTAAATTATGTCTGACTTTTTTTTTTACATTATCCCAGATTCATTAATTCGGCCAAAAATTGGATTTCTGCTAAACTTTGTCAAGGTCTTGAGCTTAACTTCACATTTTGGGAACAGACTTACAAATACAAAAGCTTGCAGCATTTGAATTAGTGCCAATTGTTGTCAAAAACCTTTTAAAATGAAAATTCTCTTTTGAGAACTTTATCAAGAACCAAACCTCAAAATTTTAAACTTTCTAAGAACTGTAATTTACATTATCAAAATTAAAACAACCTCTTTTTCATATGTAATGATTCGTATCCAGATTAGAAGTCCCATGTGTTTATCGACACATTCTTTATCTTTGGATAGCATCCTCGTTATTCAAAGTAACCTGTTAAATTACACTGCACTTTACTTCTCAAGATTGTCCCAAATTCAAATTACAGTGCTGTTGGAATTCCTTTAATATTTAATTCATCCCTTCAAAAGAAACCTCTTTTTATCCATTGGAACCACCTAGACCGTATGTTTATGTCTTTTAGTTTTCCTAGAATCCTTTTGAATTTCAGGTAATCTTCCTTTTCCCTCAGAATTTTAGAATACCAACTTGTATGTATCAATCCCAGTCAGCTTGGAAGCTGGTGATGAGGGTTATTCCCTACTAGCCTGCAAGGGGGTGATACAAGGGTTGGTTCATCTCAAACAAAGGCAAGCCCTGTTTTATCTTTACAATACCTTCAAATTGCGATTTTTGCCAGAAATCTCAACTCAAACCTTATACTCAAAACTTTGGAATGTTTGAGTATACTTTTCCTTTAATCTAATATGGGGATTTTGACTCTAAAGTGCTGAACTACACACACAAATGACAATTTAGGTACGAAAACACATTAAAGCTCACATACAAATGCTTCCCTGCACACAAACAAAGACATATATGAAGGTATGTATTTATATTCCTATAATATTGAACTTAACTCTAAACGAAGCTTCAAGTAGCAGTGGGGGGAATAAAGGGATCTTGGAGGCTCCACCTATAGGGACAATCAAACTATCAAACTGACTGAAACTCACATTGTCTCTGCTGCTGCCTGTCACTGCTCACTAGCCCCCCTAGGGGTACCCCCTTTTTCTCTCTCTCTCTCTCTTCAGCACAAACAGCGCTTGAAACTTAGCAAAAATTCAGTAGAGGACCTTTTAGGTCCCAATTATCCTTCCACATATTCCCAATATCTGTTGGTGGCCCCTGGGAGAAATCGATCTGCTGCTACGACCTGCGCAACTCGACCGAGATATTTCTGTATTCAGTTTGCTGCAGATACAGACTCAGAATGAGTACTGTAGCTTTATCAGATTTATCGTTAGTCTGAGCTCTCCACCACTCCTTGGGTCGTAACAGTGGGTCGCTTGGCTGCCACCCTTGTTGTTTCATTTTGCTGATCACCTTTCTATGCTTCCTGGTGAGGTGAAGGGACATGGTTCCTTCAGCTCCCCATTCCGCAACAAGCTCGAGTTCAGTCTCCTCAGCCATGTCCACCCACACACACCCACGCTGAATGGTCACACACACACCCACACTAAATGGTCACCCACGCACACCCACACTAAATGATCACCCACGCACACCCACACTAAATGGTCACCCACACACACCCACAATAAATGGTCACCCACACACACCCACGCTAAATGGTCACACCCACACTAAATGGTCACCCACACACACCCACGCTAAATGGTCACACACACACTAAATGGTCACACACACACCCACACTAAATGGTCACACACACACACACTAAATGGTCACCCACACACACCCACACTAAATGGTCACACACACACACCCACACTAAATGGTCACCCACACACACCCACGCTAAACGGTCACCAACACACACTAAATGGTCACACAAGCACCCACACTAAATGTCACCCACACACACCCACACTAAACGGTCACCAACACACACTAAATGGTCACACACACACTAAATGGTCACACACACACCCCCACACTAAATGGTCACCCACACACACACACTAAATGGTCACCCATATACACACACACACTAAATGGTCACCCATACACACTAAAACAGGGACCCACAGTTCCCCTGAGCTCCTGGGACTCAACTGCCCCACAATAAAACAGGACTCAACAACTCCACAATAAACAGGACTCAATCACTCCACAATAAACAGGACTCAACTTCCCCACAATAAACAGGACTCACCCACCCCACAATAAAACAGGACTCAACCACCCCACAATAAACAAGACTCACCCGCCCCACAATAAAACAGGAACACAAAGTTCCCCCACCTGTCCACCTGAGTCTCCCTGGCCGAAACATTCGGATTCGCCCTATTAGACCTCCGTTCTAGTCTGACGCGAACAACCGGAGAGTATCTTTCAAAAAGAAAATACTCACCAGATCATTGTTCCGCCTTCACAGAGGTCTGGGCAACTCCTGCCGACTACGCCACTGAAGAGGGTACCCCCTCCAATCCAGCAACTACCACCTAGGCCAGTTGAAGAGGAGAAGCTACAATCCCCGATCACACAGCGACCACAGAGACTCAGGCTTCCTTTAACCGGTTTTATTCAAGCATATGCCAGGGAGCCGCAATCATTCCTGAGAATGAAGTCCCAGCTCCCAGATTGATTACATTTCATTAGTTTTGTACTTTTTCTTATCATAATACATTTGAGCACATTTGAATACATCCAATCGGTAACCAACACACGGGTCCCATGTTAACACTATCCTATTGAGTACATAAACATGTGATTTTGCTAACCAATTATTCTAAAGGTTGTATACATAATTATATTATCTAATCAGAATTAAAACACATACGCAAAGACCTTGGTTCTCACAGCTCAAGACTGTTTGTGTTTCATCAATCATCTTTGTCTATTGTATGTCTTACCATATCTAAGCTAAAACCATCTGCCCCTTCCCTATGTGAGAGGGGAGTACATCTAATCTAATTTATGTCCTTTCTTGTGTCTCTAGTCTGACTCTCAAGGCTGTGCAATGTTTATCTGGTAATCGTCAACTCTTAATATGTTTAGCAGCCATGTCTGCCTGAAGATTTTAAGTGTTCTTCAGTAAATTCTTATAGTGTTCTCTTAACATTTTTAATTTTTGCCCTAACAAATGGAAATCATTGGACAGTGACAAGGGTATGAACTGAGCCATCACAGTAACATACCCTCCACTTTATCCCATCCTTTTCCTATTGCAGGACTACTTTCCATTGTATATTGGTTGTCCACCAGCTAGAAGAATGTAGGCAGCCCAATGACTGCTGTCAATACTGGCCACCATCATTTGGTTGGTGTTTACAATTTGTGACAGGAAAATAGCAGCTCTGACCCTGATTGGATTTTCTTCCCACATTACTAATGAAAAGCTACCATTACCAACCTAGGAGAGTGATATGCCAATATGTTAAAAGATGAGCAGTTATTACACTTTGGACTTTTGGCTCAGAGCACCTAAGAAATTAATTTGTTCACTAAAATAACAGTACCAAGAACAGCTTACATTTATATAGTACCTTTAATGTAGTAAAATGTCCCAAGGTACCTTACAGGACATTATAGAACATAATATGACAAAAAAACTACAATGGTGTGCTTTAAAGAATGCTTGAAAAGAGGAAAGTGGAGATGAGGGGCAGAGAGGTGGAGGAGGGAAATTCTGGAGCTTAGGGACTAAGCAACTGAAGATGTGAAACCCATGGAGAACTGATTAAAACCAGGGATGCATAAAATGGCTGAATTAGAAAAGCACAGATATCTTGGAGTGCTGTGGGACTGGAAGAGATTACAGTGATAGGCAGAGATGAGGCTCTGGAGGGGTTTGAAAACAAGGATGAGAATTTTAGAATCAAGGCATCGGAAGTGCATTTTGAGAAGACTGATGGCTCTCTCCACCACAGCCCTTGTGGAGCTGTGGCTCCTATTGTACCGCTGCTCAGCCTCTGTCCTTGGATGGCGGAGAGGCGTCATGAGCCACCTTTTGAGGGGGTAGCCCTTGTTGCCCAGCAGCCATCCATCCAGCCGGGCTGGAGCACTGAAGAGCCCCGGCACCTGGGAGTGTCTCAGGATGTAAGCATCATGGGAGCTGTCTAGGTACCTCGCACAGACTTGCAGAATCTGCATCCTGTGGTCACACACGATCTGCACGTTCATGGAGTGGAAGCCCTTCCTACTGACGAAGGCTCACCCGCTGGCGCCTTGATGGCCACATGTGTGCAGTCGATTGCACCCTGGACACGGGGGAAGCCAACAATCACGGCAAAGCCTCTGGCTCGCTCAGCCTGGCTGGCCTCGTCTGTGTGGAAGTGAATGAAAGTCAATGCACGCCTGAACAGAGTGTCTGTCACCAGCTTGACACAACTGTGGACAGCTGATTGGGGGACTCCACAAAGGTCACCCACCGACCCCTGGAAAGGGCCAGAGGCATAGAAGTTGAGGGCCGCTGTGACATTCAGTGCCACTGGCATGGGGTGTCCATCTCAGGGCCGATCATCTGACAAATGGATATCACTGTCTTCCTTGAGAGGTGGAGCCTCCTTTGGCATTGCACCTCAGACATATTGAGGTAGCTGCATCACCGCCTGTAAACCAGGCAGCAGGATAGTGCCGTCTTCTGTAGCCCCTTCCACCTTGGACTTCCTGTTGGCCCTGCGCTCCTTGTGCCTGCGCCTGTCCTCCCACAGGTCATTCCCCTGGAGGCTGAATAGGGGCACCTGGCCTCTTCCCCCTTCTGGCAGTCTCTTCCTCCTCAGAGGAGTTGCCTCCAGCGGAGACCACAATCCCCATTCCCAGGGTAAGGCAAGGCTGTCTGATACCTGGAAGACTCCAAGTGTTATGACTCCTCTGGAGTCCTGAGCTGAAGCCTCTTATTTCTGTCAAAGCAGCTCTGAAGCAAAATGAAGTTGTTCTGTTCGCACAAGCAAGCAGCAGTAAGCTATAGTCTAAAGTACTCGCATTAGCGAGCCCACTCACCTCTCTTATCCCGCCTGTGCATGAAAATGTGGCCTACCAGCCTGCCCATTGCGCCTGTGCGACACCCTGAAAATCGCACGGGCTGTGTAAAGTCAAAGATAATTGGTGCCTCAAGAGCCTTAACTGGCCCGTTAATTAATGGCGGGTGCGCCTCCGTCCTCATAGCGTGCCCGCCTACTGAAATGTCGCGACGTCGGGACGCACGCCCGCGCTCCGAATGTAAAATTCTGCCCATACGCTCTAAGTGACAGCACGAATGTGAGATTGGAAGCTTATCTTGGGGTCAAATGTGACATGAAACTGGCGCTCAGACTGACTTAATCTCAGACTATATTAATGAAACCATTAAAATGTTTTCATTTTTGCAATCACAGCATACACATTACCTAGACTATTCACGCCTTTAAAATGATTTTAGTGTTGTGTGACAGTGCTGTAATGGATTTTAGCGCAAGCATATATATAAAAATGTAGGCGTGTCTATATATATGTGTGATATATATATATATATATAAAATAGCCCTAAAACAACCAATCCTTGAAAAAGAAAGGTTAATGGTTCAAGTTCTGCTGAAAGCTTTCACCCCTAATATATACTTCTGTTTGCTTTCATCTACTAAACGACTTGCCATATATTTCCTTATTTAAAGCTGTGCTGAATATTGGAATGCACAGGATCAAAACGAAAACCACAAAGATCAACAACTAAGAAATATAATTTCATTCATTCATTCTGAAGTCAGGTCCCTGGTTCATTGCCTGCTGATGCTTCATCTGAGCTGTTTCCTTGGCTGTTTTTTTAATTAGAGGTGGTTCACCATTACCTTCCATGCTTAGGGGTAGGGTGAGGAGTTAGATCTACCTCAGCCCTCCAGCCAACAGAGCTAACTGCACCACTCCTCCCCAAGCCCAGGAAATACCATATCCCATGATAATCAAATTTGTCTCAGGATACATATCAAACACCCTCTGATACAAGGAAATCTTATATTTATACGGAGCTTTTATGGTAGTAAAAGAAAGTAAGATGAAGCAGAAAAAGGATGCATATGATGGAGGGTGATACAATTGAGAACCAGGTTGAATAGAGAAGGTTCAGTGTGGAAATGAAAAAACAAATAAGAGAAGCAAAAGGAGAGTATGAGAAGAGACTGGTAGTTAACATAAAAGGAAATCCAAAAGTCTTCTAGGGGAGGCGGTGGCATAGTGGTATTGCCACTGACCAGTATTCCAGAGACCAGGGTAATACTCCGGGGACCTGGGTTTGAATCCCACCATGGCAGATGGTGGAATTTGAATTCAATAAATATCTGGAATTAAAAGTCTAATGATGGCCATTGTCGATTGTTGTAAAAACCCATCTGGTTCACTAATGTCCTTTAGGGAAGGAAATCTGCTATCCTTACCTGGTCTGACCTACATGTGACTCCACCCACAGCTATGTGGTTGACTCTTAAATGCCCCCTTAAGGGAAATTAAGGATGGGCAATAAATGCTGATGTTCCACATCCCATGAATGAATTAAAATAACTTATAAATAGCAAAAAGGTTGTAAAAGAAGGAATGGGTCAGATTAGGGACATAAAAGAGAATTCACATGGATGAATGGTGAATGGCTGAAGTACTAAATAAGTACTTTGCATCTATCTTTACCAACGAGTGAGATGCTGCATAAGTCATGGTAAAAGAGGTGGTAATTAAGACACTTAATTAAGATGGGATAAAAATTGATAGGTTGGCTTTATGTAAAATTAGTAAAAATCACCAGAAATGGATGAGATGCAATTTTCAAAGGACATTGGAAGGTTTAGTCTGGTGTGCTGGGAGAAATGACCCTACTGGAAACCAGGGATTACCTTGGGACTTAATCCTGCACTGCTACATATCTGACAGAAGAATGGCACAAAGTAAAAATGTTTCATTAGGCATATTTTGATTGCATTAGTTAGTCAATATGAAAGTACCTTTTCTTTAGTTTCGTATATTAGTTGCCTGTTAAGTAATGTTTAGTTACTGTTAATTTTAGTTTGTTTGTTACAGTGCGAGTCTTAAAAAGTGCAATCTTGCCCTCCGGTTATTTCCATTGGTTGCTGGAAAATTCATCTCTTTTTTAAAAAGTTATTGGTCTCTAGGGGATCATAACAATACATCCTCGTTCAAAAACGGGTGTAAGGTTAAATCCAGAAGCTACACGTCAGTCAATTTAATCTCAGTGGTGGGAAAACTTTTAGAAACAATAATTTGTGATAACATTAACAGCCATTTGGACAAATCTGGATTACTTAAGGAAATTTATTTTGACTGAGAGGCAGGAAATAGAGAATAGTTGTGAATGGTGACTTTTTGAACTGAAGGAAGATTTGTAGTGAGGCTTCCCCAGGGCTAGGCACAGGGGATAGGACCCCTGCTTTTCTTGATATATATTAATGACTGAGACTTGTGTGTATAGGGCACAATTTCAAAATTTGCGGATGACACAAAACTTTAGAAGTATTGTGAACTGTGAGGAGGATTGTGATGGATTTCAAGAGGACATAGAAAGGACAGTGGAATGGACGTCACCATCCCTGCACCTCTTCCCTTACCACTAACTGAAATTCCAGACATTTCTTCCAGGTTTGACAATGGTTTATTTGTGTTTCTTTCAATTTAGTAGACTGTATTCTCTGCTCATGATGTGGCCTCCTCTGTAATGGGGAAGCCAAACTCCGATTGCAAACATATGAATTAGGAGCAGGAGTAGAACATTCAGCCCCTTGAGCCTGATCCATCATTTGATAGGATCATGGCTAATCTGATTTTGGCCCCTTCTTTCCTGTCTACCCCCTATAACCTTTGACTCCTTTGTCAGTCAAGAATCTATCTAACTCAACCTTAAGAATATTTAATGCCCCAGCCTCCACTGCTCTCTGGGGAAGAGAATTCCAAAGACTAATGAGCCTCTGGGAGAAAAAACAATTCTCCTCATCTCCATCTTAAATGGAGAGAGGCCTTATTTTTAAACTGTATCCCCTAGTTCTAGTCTCTCCCACAAGGGGAAGCATCCTTTCAGCATCCACCCTATCAAGCCCTCTCAGGGTCTTATATGATTCAATGAGATCACTTGTCATTCTCCTAAATTCCAATGGCCCAACCTGTCCAACATTTCCTCATAAGATACCCCTTCAACCCAGGAATCAATCATGTGAACCTCCTCTGTACTGCTTCTAATGCAATTGTGTCCTTTCTTAAATAAGGAGACCAAAACTGTACACAATGTATCAGATGTTGTTTCACCAATGTCCTGTACAACTGTAGCAAAACTTCCCTAATTTTATATTCCATTCCCCTTGCAATAAATGACAGCATCTCATTTGTCTTCCTAATCACTTGTACCAGCAGAATAACTTTTTTGCAATTCATGTACCAGGACACCCAGATCCCTCTGCATGCAGAGTTCTGCACTCTCTTTCCATTTAAACAACATGCTGCTTTTCTATTCTTCCTGCTAAAGTGGACAAGTTCACATTTCTCTGCATTATACTCTATTTGCCAAACATTTGCCCATTCACTTAACCTATTGTCTCCCTTTGCAGAATCCTTATGCCCTCTTCACAACTTACTCTCCAACTTACCTTTGTGTCATTAGCAAATCTAGTAACCATACTTTTCAGTCCTTACATCTAATTAATTGATATAGATTGTAAGTAGTTAATGTCCTATCATTGATCCCTGTGGCACTTGTTGCAAGAGCTGAGTTACCTCATCGTTGAGGGGACTGGGAACTACAACTCCCAGCATGCCTCAGGAGTTTTCGTGCATGTGCAGACTGGGAGCTGGCTGCGCATGCACAGCACAGTGGTTTGGAGTTCTCAGCTACGCCCACATGAAAAAAAGAAACAACGTAAAAACCCAGGCCATGTGACTGAGGGTGGAGTGCCATAATTGAGAAGAGTCCTGGTTAGGGGACAGGGAAAATTTTCAAAGGGAGAGGGCAGGGAGGGGTCCCAGTTAAGGAGAAAGAGGAGCAGAGAAAGAGGATCTAAGTAGAAAAAGGGCTATGGTTAGTAGGCTTTAAGCCTCAGGAGAAGCCCTGGTTATCAAAGAGGGCTCAGGAGAAGCCCTGGCAATTGAAGAAGGCAGCAGAAGGTTTGTGATCCTACGCAGCAGGCTGTTGGAGCAAGGATGCCCCTTTGGAATGGTAATTTCTGCTCGGTGTGGCTGAAGAACTGAAGGTGTGTTTGTGAGTTGGTGCTTGAGTGTAAACTTGGGAATCCAAGGGAACAGAGTCTCTGAAGACCAGATTGAAACCCTGTGAGGTGGGCTATCATTGAGGTTGTCCAAGTTGAAGTGACCTTTGGAGAGAATTGCAAGGCGAGATCTTCAAAGGTGAAAACTGGAATCCCTCATGAGAGTGACAGAGTTCAATGAGATTGGTTGTCTCACAGTGTTTACTGACGTTTGGGAGGGTTGTTGAGAAATTCGAGGAATCTGCCTTGGTCGCATTTGTCATTTATTGTGCAGTCTGATGTGTTCGACCACAGTTTGTCTACTCGTTCACATGTACCTCATATTAGCCCTGAATGTTAGAGTATAAGATAGATGTTGAAAATTGATTTATCTTTCTGACCTTGTATAGTAAAATTTTGTTTGTTCAAAATCCATGGAATCCTGTAGCTTTATTCTCTTAGCAAGTGTCATGAACCTCAAATTTTGTCTACTTTAAACAACGCATTATTGGTGCTTAACCAGGTCATAGAAAAATACTTGAGATCTGGTCCAGGGTTATAACATAAATTGGGGGCTCTTGTGGGATTTCAAACTCACAGACAAATACAATTGCTGATACTTGTTGAGATTAATGTTGATAAGGTTGCCACTGTGAATTTTACTATACTGATTGAAAAGCAGAATGGCTTTGTCAGTTGCCGCGACTATTTTGGAGAGGGAAGGTTTATCCCTGAGTGACCTGCAATTAACCAAGGCTGGGTTAATTGCATTAGCAGAAGAGTTGGAGTCAAAGTTAAAAGCAGGGGCTAAGAAAGCCAACACAATTGAGGTAATAGCACAACATCTAGGACTGGAAGAAGGAAAGTTGATTCAGATAGCAAATCAGTTGAGTTGGTAGAATTCATTTGCAGATGAAGAAGCTACAGACAGAAAAAGTAACGAAGCTGCTTGAGATAGAAAGAGAAAAGGAGGAAAAAGAGAAATTAAAAAGCTCAACTGGAAAAAGAAAAAGTGAAGTTTGAACATGAACTGCAGAGAGATGACAGCAAAGCAGGAAAGATTTAAGGAAAGGGAAAGCGAGTTTCAAAGAGAGAAAGAACTCAGAAAGCAGGAAAGAAAAACTTAGGTTATGGAGTGAAAGAGAATCTGATGGTTGAGAAGAGGAATCGAGTCCCACTCCAAGTTTTGATATAAGAGTCTTCACCTATTGCCTAAATTCACTGAAGATAGAGTTTAGAGATATTTTATCTCATTTGAGAAGGTGGCTACAAAGTTACTGTGGCCAAAGGACACATAAACTCATGTTGTAAAGCGTTTTGATCCAGAGGCTGTGAATGTGTATTCCAGCCTTTCAGAAGAACAAACCTCAGATTATGAGATAGTTAAAACTGTGGTACTTAATGCTTTCGAGAATGTCCCTGAAGCATTTCAGTTGAACCTTCAAGCTTTAAAGAAAAGACCGAATGAAGCATTTGTAGAATTTGCTAGGGAGAAAGAAATGTTGTTTGATAGGTGGTTGCAGGTGCTGAAACTTGAAGAGAATTTTGAGAATGTGAGAGCACTAGTGATACCGGAAGAACTTCAAAATAGCATCCAAATAGCTATTGGGGAACACCTGCAAGACCATAGGGTTTCTAAGATACGGGAAGCAATGATTCCGGCAGAGGGGTAGGATGTATCACATAGGCAGCTAGGGTGGCAGCAGATCTCCATTTGTAAACCCACAGAGAAGCTGGAGGAATAGAAAAGAGTATAGCTTTAGGGAGAAAGCAGAAGCTGTTCCAGTCAATAAAAATGAAACTAGAGGGTAAAAGTGATACAAAGAAACTAGCATGCTTTTATTGCCATAAGACAGTGCATCTCAAAGCCAATTGTTGGAAGCTGTGGCAGTAATAGGAACGATTGAGGGGTCTTCAGAAGAGACTGTACCAGGAAAGGAGATGGGTGTTAAAAGAGTGGTAATGGTACAAGTGAAACTTGTTCCCTCAGAACCTACTAGGAAGGGGAAATATGGCTCAGGATAGTCAAGGGGATTCTTCCTTGAATACTGCTGAAGTGAGTCAGGTGACTGGAGGTTGTCGAATCTTTGTGCCTAAGGGAGAAGTCTTCTCTTACTCCTCCAACAAAACAAGTAAACAGATTAATATTTTGAGAGACACTGGGGCAGACCAATCATTGATGGTGGCTGATGATGCGATTTGTGTTCCAGGTGGTTTGATGAAGGAAAAGGTATTAATAGGGGATATTCATGGGATTTATGAACCTGTTCCCCTGTGCAAATCAATTTACAAAATGACTGAGAAAGCAGAATTGTCACTGTGGCAATTTTTCCTAGTTTACCATTTGATGGGGTAAATTTTACACTGGGCAATGCTTTAGCCGATGTGGACAATAACATGGCGACGACTGTGTTGCAACAGTTGTTTATCATGCTAATCATGCAAAACTCCTCAAAATTGCCGTTGCCAAACACAAGAAGCTTATTGCTGGTAATGAGCAATTGAAGAAAAGGCTGAATGATATAGAGAACCAACTTTCACACATGAAAGATGAGTTTGCTAATGAAAAATAAGAACGGGTGAGAACATTGGTGTGTCAATCACAGGGAGTAGAACACTTGAATGAGGACTTGAAACGTCTAAATGATAAACTTGTAGAAGCAAATACTGCAAAGGTAGATCTTCAAGTCAAACGTGATGAACTTTGAGTATCAGAAGAGCCTGTTAAGTATCTTGAAAAATGACTGGAACAGGAAAAGGGATTGTTGATGAATCAGAACATATGTTGAATGGTGAACTAAAAACCAAGACTGATGAAATGTTAGAACATTGTCATGAAAAGAGCAATGAAATTATTGAATTCTGGTGAACAAACAGGATGCGATGTGTGGCATGGAACAGCAGATCCAAACTTTAAAAGCAGATAAGGAAAATTTTAAGAAACAGGTAAATTGAAAGAGTCTAAGGAGTAGTTAGTAACCATGGAGGAAAGATTCCAAAATGAACGGAATGCCCATGTGAAGTTGTTAAGCTTGTATAAGGGTTCTGCACATGACTCTGAAACAAGGGCATCTGCATTGACCCAAGCAGTTACTGAGCTGAATGAAACGGTTAACAAACTTGGAAAAGGATTGGAAAATAAGAGAGTAAGCAAATACTTGGATAAAATTGTGAAAGAAATGGGGACGAATGTTCCATTTTTCAAGCATCAACGAGAAGAATATGAATGTGCGCAGAAGGCTGAGGTACATCCCTTGAATAAACTAGAAAACAACGAGTAAATGGAGAAAAAAACCCTGTATTGCAGGATTATTCATCTGGTGTCAACCAAAACAATGAAATAAAAATATCTGTTATGGAAGAGGTGATTGAGGAAGATAATTGTGAAACTGGTTGTCAAGCAGACATACACGGTTTCCGTTGCGAACTTAAAGGACCCATAGAAGGCGTGTTCCCATTAACAAAGGAGAAGAGTAAGAAAAGCCCATGTTCTTCTGTATTAAAGTTGAGAAACTTATGCAAAATTCACTTGGATCACATAGCGTGACTAATATGCAACCATATAAATTAGGGATGGGCAATAAATGCTGGCCTAGCCAGCGATGCCCACATCCCATGAATGAGTTAAAAAAAAAATGTGAAGAGGGGAAGACCGCCAGAGTATTGGTTTACAGTTACACCAGGAAGGTTGAAAACCCATGGGAAGAATTTTCCCCCTGATAGGGGGGAGGTGCAGGAGCGGGTGCGCGGGGCATGCACGCCTCTGATCGGCGCCCCCAATCAGGGGCGCACCGCCATTTTACGTGGGTGGGCCAATTAAGGCCCGCCCAGCGTGACGTCCGCTAGGAACGCTATGCGCCCCCTATGCGTGCTGGGGGGGGAGGATTCCCTCAGCCGAGAGCGCGCTCTTTCCTGCATGTGCGTGAAAGAGCGCACTCATCTCCCTAAGGCTAAGTGCTGCCTCAGGGAGATCGGCGCCAAATTTAAAAATGGTTAATGTACAAAAATAAAATTTCCCTGACATGTCCCCTCATGGGACACTGTCACATGAGTTGGGACATGTCCGTCACTTTTAATCAAACTTTTATTAAATTTTTTAAAACCCTCATGAAACGTCATCCCGCCCGTGGATGAGGTTTCATGCTTTTTCTGAAGCCCGCCAGGGTTCCCGGCCTGCCCGCCAACCTTAAGGTTGGACGGGCAGGTCCATTAATTACTTGAATTAGTCTTTAAATGGCCTCAATAGGCCGTTGACAGGTCGGCGGGCGCACAGCTGATTCAGCTGCACCGCCGGCTATCTGAAAATTGAAATGACGCCGGGTGACGTCGGGAGTTCCGCCCGATGTCATCTTGTGTCATTTTATGTGTCAGTGAGTGGGCCCCGCCCCTTGCTCACTGACCTAAATACCCTGGCCCATGGTACAAAATATCATAGTCAAGATCAAAGAAAACTTTAATGTATGTTCACTACCCTTGGTTGACCATGAAAAGAGTATGGAAATAAAAACATGCAATTGTTGATGTTCTGTTCATAGTTTAAAGAAAGCATGTAGGAAAGAAATGGTTTTGAGTTACGATAATTCTATGATATTTAAATCCTGCTAATACTACTTATTGCATGTACTGGCTTTTATTTTGCTTAAGACTTTATGATTTTATAAAGCGATATGTGAAATTGTGGAACATAATGAAAAGTTTATTTGTACAGGATGTGATGTGCTATTTGTTAGATGTTTATGATATTAAGTACTTCTTATAAAGAAATTGCAAAGCCATTGTAAAGAATGCTTCACTATGGTGAAGTTTTTTTCTCCCAAGGATAGGTGTTATGAGAGCTGACTTACCTGGCCGTTATGGGACTGGGAACTACAACTCCCAGCATGGCTCGGAAGTCTTCACGCATGCACAGACTGGGAGCAGCCCGCATACACAGCGCAGAATTTTGGAGTTCTCAGGTGCGGCTGCGTAAACAAGAGAAAAAAAAGAACGACACGAAAACCCAGGCCATGTGAGCGGGGGCTGGGATGCCATAAATTGAGAAAAGTTCCAGGTAGGGGACAGGGAAAGGACACAGGGAGAGGTGTCAAATGGAAAGGGGACAGGGAGGGATCCCAGTTAAGGAGAAAGAGGTGCAGAGAAGAAGGCTCCAAGCAGGAACAGAGCTGTGTTTAGCAGACAAGTTAAGTCGTGAGGGCTCAGGGCAATTAAAGAAGGCAGCAGAAGGTTGGTGACTCCATTCTGGGGACCATTGGGGCAAAGATACCCCTTCTTTGGGGCAGTAGCATTCTGCTTGGTGCAGCTGAAGTGCTGAAGGCTTGCTTGGGAGTTGGTGCTTGAGTGCATACTCAGGAGTCCAGGGGAATGTAGTCTTGAGAGACATGATTGAAACCTTGCAACTTGGGGCGTTGTTGAGACTATCTGAGCTGAAGCGACTTTTGGAAAGAATCTCAAGGTGAGATCGTCAAACGTGAAAACTCAAATCTCTCATGAGAGAGACAGAGTTCAATGATGTTGGTTGACTTACAGTCTTTACTGACATCTGGGTAGGTTGTTGAGAAATCCATGGAATCTGTCTTGGTCACATTTGGCATTTATAGTGCAGTGTTGTGTGTTCGACTGCAGTTGCCTGTTAGTTGACATGCACCTCATGTTAACCTTGAATGTTAGAGTATAAGATAGATATTGTAAATGTTTTAATCTTTCTGACCTTGTGTAGTAATGTTTATTTTTGTTTGTTCAAAACCCTTAGAATCCTGTGGCTTTATTCCCTTAGCAAGTGTCATGAATCTCAAACTTTTTCTACTTTAAACAAAATGTCATTGGTCCCTAACTGGATCGTACCAAAAAGCTTGGGGGTCTGGTCAAGGATCACAGCACACTCCACTGGTTACAGCTTATCAATCTGAAAATGACCCATCTATCCCTTACTCTCTGCTCCCTGTTAGCTAACCAATCCTCTATCCATACTAATATGTTACTCCCCACACCATATGATATTATTTTGTGCGGTAACATTTGATGTGGCACCTTGTCAAATGCTTTTTGGAAATCCAAGTACACCACATCTACAGGTTCCCCGTTATCCATGTTGCTGATTACTTCCTCAAATAACTTTAATAAATTAGTTAAACATGATTTCTGTTTCACAATAACTCTGCCTGGTTGCATTAAGATTTTCTAAGTGTCCTGCTATAACTTTCTTTGTAATAGATTCTAGCATTTTCTTTATGACAGATGTTAGTCTAACTGGCCTGTAGTTTCCTGCTTTCTATTTCCCTCCTTTCTTGTGTAGAGGAGTTACATTTGCTATTTTTCAATCTAATGGGACCTTTCCAGAATCTAAGGAATCTTGGAAAATTAAAACCAATACATCTACTATCTAGCAGTCACCTCTTTTAAGACACTGGGATAAAGTCCATCAGGAGCTGGGGACTTGTCAGCCTTTAGATCTAATAATTTTTTCAGTATCCTTCCCCTGGTAATTGTAATTGTTTAAAGTTCCTCCCTCCCTTTCACCTCCTGATTCACAATTATTTCTGGGATGTTATTTGTATCCTCTACAGTGAAGACATGGAAAATATCTATTCAATGTATCCACCATTTCCTTATTTCCTGTTATTAATTCCCCAGACTCACTCTCTAGAGGACCAATACTCACTGTAGTTACTCCTTTCCTTTTTAAATGTCTATAGAAACTCTTACCATCTGTTTGTTGTATTTCTAGCTAGTTTTCTCTTCTAGTTTTCTCCATCCTTTTTTTTAAGTCATAAGAACATAAGAAATAGGAACAGGGGTAGACCATTCCGTCCCTCGAGCCTGCTCCACCATTCAATAAGATCATGGCTGATCTTCTTGTGTTTCGGTTTCCACATTGCCACCTAACCTGGATAACCATTGATTCCCTTACCTAACAAGAATCTACCTTTGCTGGTTTTCATGTTCTGTTCAATCTTCTGACCTGCCACTAATCTTTGTGGAATTGTATGCTCTTTCTGTCAATTTGACACTGTCTTTAAATTCAAATGTTGTTTAGACGTACGGAACTTGAGTATTTCTGAAAAAAAGAGACATGTTGTTGAAGCTTTTTGTCTTGCACTCATCAGGACAATTGGGAACAAATGTAAAGGCAGCAATGTTATTCCCTTTACATTTGGTATTTTTGCAAATTGTCCTAATGAGAGCAAGATGAAAAGCTTCGACAACGTGTTTTTTTTCAGCAATACTCAAGATCTTTAACTTCCTTAGTGAGCCACGAATGATCCTTTTTCTAGAGTCTTCCTTTCTCACTGGAATGTATCTTCGCTGAGTGTTATGAAATGTACCCTTATATGTCTTCCACTGCATCTCCACTAAGCTACCTCTTAACCCAATTTCCCATTTCACTTTAGCCAGCTCTATCCTCATACCCTTATGATTGAGTGAACACTTTGTGAGGTGCCTCTATTCAGTCCACAAGCGTGGCCCTGAGCTTCCGCTCACCTAACATTTTAATTCTCCGCCCCACTCCCACTCTGAGCTTTCTGTCCTTGCTGGTCCAACGCTGTTCAAATAAAGCTCTGTGTGAGCTGCAGCAACAGCATCTCAAATTTCAATGGGACACTTTATAGCCTTCTAACCTCAACATTAAGTTCAACAGTTTCAGTTCCTCACCTCTGTTCCCATTTTGTGAACAACAGTTGTTAGTAATTATTCTGCTGTTCCCAATTACACTTCCTCTACACCCTATTGTTTTTCTTGTCCAATTATACAGCCTTTTTGCCTTGCAACAACATTTTATTTGACCTTTAATCTCCCCTACCTTCCACCCTATCTTACGCTTCTTCATTTGTTCTTCCCCTGCTGCCCCCTTTCCACAAGAACACAAGAGATAGGAGCAGGTGTAGACCATATGGCCCATCAAGCCTGCTCCACCATTCAATACGATCATGGCTGATCTTGGGCTTCAACTCCACTTTCAAGCCTGCTCCCCATATCCCTTGATTTGCTGAGAGACCGAAAATCTGTTGATCCCAGCCTTAAATGTATACAACGATGAAGCACCCACAACCCTCTGGGGTAGAGAATTCCAAAGGTTCTTTGAGTGAAGTAATTTGTTCTCATCTCATTCCTAAATTATCACCCCTAATCCTGAGACTGTGTCCCTGTGTTTTAGGTTCCCCACCCAGGGGAAACAATCTCTCAGTGTCTGCCCTGTCAAGCCGCTTCAGGATTTTGTAGGTTTCAAAGAGACCACCTCTCATTTTTCTCAACTCCGGAGAATATAAGCCAATTTACTCAGCAACTCATCATACAACCCCCTCATCCCAGGGATCATATTAGTGAGCCTTCACTATACCACCTCCAAAACAAATATATCCTTTCTCAAATGTGGAGACCAAAACTGCACACAGTATTCCATATGTGGCCTCACCAAAACCCTGTACAATTGTGACAAGACTTCATCATTCCTGTACTCCAATCCCCTTGCAATAAAGGCCAACATGCCATTTGCCTTCCTAATTGCTTGCTGCACCTGCATGCTAACTTTCTGCATTCCTTGTACCAGCACATCTAAGTCTCTTTGTACGTAAACAATTACAAGTTTCACATGTTTTAAAAAACATGCTGCTTTTCTATTCCTACAACTAAAGTCAGTAACTTCACACTTCCCTACATTATATTCCATTTGCCATCTTGTTGCCCACTCACTTAACCTGTTTAAATCCTTTTGCAGCCTCTCTGTTTCCTCCCCACAGCTCACCTTTCCATCTAGATTAGCATCATCAGAAAACTTAAATACGTTACTCTCTGTCGCTTCATCTAAGTCATTAATATAGATTGTAAATAGCTGAGGTCATATACTGATCCATGCAGCACTCCACTATTCACTGCCTGCCAACTAGATAAAGCCCCATTTCTGTCCACTATCTGTCCACTATCTGTTATCCGATCCTCTATCCATGTTAATATATTACTCCTAATTAATGAGCCCTTGGGAAGAACTTTCCCGTTGGCGAGCAGGGGTGAGGCGGGCGTCCTGACGTCACCCGGCGTCATTTAGAGTTTCAGTTCGGCAGCTGACTTGGCTGCGCGCCTGCCGAATTGTCAACAGCCTATTAAGGCCATTTAAAACCTAATTAATTCAATTTGATGAGCTGCCTGTCCAACCTTAAGGTTGGCGGGCAGGCCGGGAGCCCTGGGCGGGCTTCAGAAAAAGCATGAAACCTCAGCCACGGGCAGGATGAGGTTTCATGTAGGTTTTAAAAAATTTAATTAAAGTTTTAAAAAAAGTTATGGGCATGTCCCAACTCATGTGACAGTGTCACATGAGGGTTCATGGCAGGGATTTTTTTTTCTATTTTTAAATATTTTTGAAAGTACAGCTGATCTCCTTGAGGCAGCGCTTAGCCTCAGGGAGATGAGTGCACTCTTTCGTGCGCATGCGCTAAAGAGCGCACTCTCAGGTTTCAGGATTCCACCCCCCCCAGCCCGCACAGGGAGTGCATAGCGCTTCCTTGCGGACGTCACGCTGGGCGGGCCTTAATTGGCCCGCCCACGTAAAATGGCAGTACGGCCCCAATTGAGGGCGCCGACCGGAGGCGTGCCTCTTGCGCGCCCACTCTTCAACCTCCACCCCCACCCCACCCCCCACCCTCCCCTCCCCCCCACCCCCCTGCTGATGGGGGTAAAATCCTGCCCCATGTTGACTTGTTCTAATCATACTATGTTTTTCTAACTGTATTGTTAAGACTTCCTGAACAATAGATTCCAGAATTTTCCTAACTGATGTTAGGCTGACTAGCCTTTAGTTCAGTTTTCTCTCTCCCTCCTTTCTTGCAAAGCGGTGTAACATTTGTCAACTTCCGATCTGATGGGACAATTTTAGAAAATCATAGCTAGCACATTCTATCTCTGCAGTTATCTCTTTTAGAACCCTAGTGTGCAGGCCATCAGGCCCCAGGGATTGTCAGATTTTAGTCCCAAGCTTCTCCAATAATACTTTTTATCTGTTGATATTAATTTCCTTAAATTTCTCTCTTTTTCACCGCTAGGTTACTGTTTATTTCTGGTATGAAACTTATGCCTTCTATTGTGAAGATAGGCACAAAATATTTGTTCAATGCCTCTGCCATTTCCTCATCTCCCATGATAATTTCTCCTGTCTCTGCTTCCAAAGGACCAGTCTTTACTTTAGCTTCCCTTTTCCTTTTTATATACTTATAAAAGTTCTTGGAATCTATTTTTATATTTCTGGCTAGTTTACTCTCGTTCTATTTTCTTCCCTTATTATCAACTTTTTGATGGCCCTTTGCTGGTTTCTAAAACCCTCTCAATCCTCAGACTTGCTACTGTTTTTGCAACATTGTAAGCCTCTTCTTTTAATCTAATACTCTTGTTAACTTCCTGAGTGAGCCACAATGGGACTTTCTTGCTGAGTTTTTGTTTTCCAATGGAATGTATTTTTGTTGAACCCTTTGAATTGTTTCATTAAATGTTTCCCACTGTTCATTTACCTCCGTACCTATTTACCCAATTAACTTTAGCCAGTTCTCTCATCATACCTATGTAATCGTGGTTTTGTTTAAGTTTTAAGAATCCCACTTTAAAGCTTAACATGGAATTCAATAGTATTATGATCACTATTTCCCAGTGGATCTTTTATTGTGATATTACTAATTAACCCTGCTTCATTACACAATACTAGATTACGATAGCTTTTACCTAGTCAGTTCCACAATGTATTTCTCCAAGAGACCGTCACAAAAACATTCTCCAAATTCACCCTCTAGACCACTCATGCCAATTTGATTGTCCCAGTCTATATGAAGATTAAAGTCCTCCACGATTATTGCGTTGCATTTGTTACAAGCCCCAATAATTTCTTGTTTAATGCTCTATCCAATGATTTGACGACTGTTAGGGGGCCGATAAACTACTCCCACAGTTTTTTCTGACTCTTGCTATTCCTAATTTCCACTCATACCGATTCGATTTCAAGGATCATCTGAGGCCAGATCCTTTCTCACTAATATCCTTATGTCATCCTTTACTATCAGGGCTACCCTTCCTCCTTTGCCATGCTGTCTGTCTTTCCAAAATATTGCGTACCCTGGAATTGTTATTTCTCACCCTTGGTCACCTTGCGTGATTCTGTACTTGCTCGAAATCTTTTACATCTCTTAATTTTTCCAGTTTTGATGGCAGGTCATTAACTTGAACTATTAACTCTGTTTCTCCCTCCGCAGCTGCTGCCTGATCTGCTGAGGATTTCCAGCAAGGTATTATCCATGCTAATAGTTTACCACTGAGTGCATAACTCTGACTCCCTTTTCAATACAACAAGCACAACTCACATTTAAGTAGGGCTTCCCAAGTGCACCAGGAAATCTCAGAATGCGTTATAATCAGCAACATATGGGCAGGATTTTACCGTCGGCGAGTTGGGGGCGGGGCCCGCTCGCCGACGTGTAAAATGATGCGCGGTGATGTCGGGCGGAACTCCCAACGTCACTGCACCCCGTTTAAATTTTCAGGAAGGTGGGGGTGCAGCAAAATCAGCTGCGCGCCCGCCGACCTGTCAATGGTCACTTGAGGCTATTGAAAGAGCAATTAAAGTAATTAGTGGAACAGCCCGTCCAACCTTAAGGCTGGCGGGCAGGCCAGGAGCCCCGGCGGGAAGTAGAAAAAGCATGAAACCTCATCCACGGGCGGGATGAGGTTTCATGTAGGGTTTTAAAACTTTTAATAAAGTTTTTTTTTGGAAATTATGAACATGTCCCAACTCATGTGACATTGTCACATGAGGGGACATGTAAGGGAAATTTTTTTTTTCTATTGTTAATATTTTTGAAAGTAGAGGCAATCTCCCTGAGGCAGCACTTAGCCTCAGGGAGATGTGTGCACTTTCGTGCGCATGTGTGAAAGAGCGCACTTTCGATTTTGGGCATTTCCCCCCCGCCTACACAGGAAGCGCATAGCGCTTCCCGCTGGACGTCACGCTGGGTGGGCCTTAATTGGCCCGCCCACGTAAATTGACGCCGCGCCTCTGATCGGGGGCACTGATTGGAAGCGCGCCCGCTCACGCCCGCCCATCAACTTCCCCCCCAAAAGGCGGGGGGGGGGGGGGTGGGGGGGGGGGTGCAAAATTCAGCCCATAAAGTCCATTCAGCATGGGGCAAGTGTAAGCCAATGGCAAGATTATGCTGGAGAACTGAACAAAAGTTTGAAATATTTTTGAGGGAGTTTTTAAATCTCCTTTTTAATGGGCCTGAACTTTCTTCTGTGAAGTGGCATTCAGAGTTGGATTGCCACTCTGGTCCTACATTCTTACCTTGTAATCTTTACAATCCTGCCTTGCCCGAACTTCCAGGCCAGGCTGAGCGAGAATTGTGCAGGGTAGCGTGCTCCTGAGGCCTTCAGTCGAGCGCTGGAGAGTTGGAGGCACCAGCTGCGGTAAATCAGGTAGGTTTAAAAGTCCAATCAGGGAGAAGGTAGGCTTGTCAGGCAAGTGGTTGGAATTTTGTGGGAGGTGTTTGGGCACTCAGTGGGAGGGGGTTAGACATCTGGGGTGGTGGGTTGGACGGCCATGGGTGGGGGGTTCACACAGCCTGGGCGGGGGGGGTGCGGGTTGGTCAGCTGGTGGGGGCAGACAGTCAGGGGGAGGACAGGGACGGCCGGAACGGGGGTGGGGATAGCCGCCAGCTGGGGGCGGGGGCTGGAAAGTTGCTGGGGCAGTGGGGGAGGGGGTGGTATGATGGTTGGGTCGTGCTGGGTCAGGCCTCAGTGGGTAGTCAGTGTTTGGGGGAGTCCTGAGGTGAAGTCCCATGGGGGGTATAGTTGGGGGGTGGGAGGAGTCCCCTTGGCGTTCAGGGTTGGTGGGAGCTCAATGAGGGGGTGTTCTGTGAGTGGGGAGTCCCATGTGGGGCATAGTGGAGGACGGGGGGAGTCCCGTGGGAGTTCTGATTTTGTGGGGAATCCTGTGAGGGGGGGTTGGTGTGGACCTGTACAATAGTTACCCAGAAGCTAGAAGTGGTGTTAATTCTTCTAACTTTCTCTGGGTAACTATTGGTGTTACACAGTTTGGAACCATCCAAAGTTTGCAATTTAAATCGCATTTTCAGATGATTCCCAGTGCAGGACAATTGCCCATTGAAAGTTTGCACTTCCCGGGCAATTGCCAAGCAAACCTTACCTGGGAACCCCCGGGGTTTGGGGTAGGGAGTTCCCCGACACATCTTTGGCGTATCCCCCAATTACACTGCCCTGAAGCTCAGAAGTTATTGCCCAATATTAATTGCCTCTGGTTTTAGGTGCGCTGGTATGATATAAATTCAGGAACAGGAATCGACTATTCAGCCCCTTGAGTCTGTTCAGCTACAAGGAATATAGGCACATAGCACTTCAGGGCATGAGTGGCCATTCAGCCCTTTGAGACTGCTCCGCCATTCTATATGATCATGGCCGATCTAACTGTGGTCTCAACTCTACTTTCCTATCTGCCCCCCATAACCCTTGACTCCCTGGCCTATCAAAAATCTTTCTAGTTCAGCCTTCAATAAGTTCAATGACCCAGCCTCCATTGCTCTCTGGGGAAGAGAATTCTACAGACTAACAACCCTCTGTGAGAAAAATAATTCTCCTCATCTCCATTTTAGAAGGGAGGCCTCTTATTTTTAAACTCTGTCCCCTAGTTCTAGTCTCCTTCACAAGAGGAAACATCTTCTTAGTATCCACCCTGCCAAGTCCCATATGTTTCGATAAGATCACCTCTCATTCTTCTAAACTCCAATGGGTATAGACCCAACCTGTTCAACATTTCTTCATAGGATAAGTCTTTCATCCCAGGAATGAGTCGAGTAAACGTTTTCTGAACTGCTTCTAAGGCAGTTATATCTTTTTTCAAATAAGGAGACCAAAACTATACACAGTACTCCAGATGTGGTCTCGCCAAGGCCATGTATATCTGCAATAATACTTCCCTAATTTCATATCCCAGTCTCCAGGCAATAAAGGTCAACATTCCATTTGCCTTCCTAATCACTTGCTGCATCTGCATACTAACTTTTTGTGATTCATGTCCCAGAACACCCAGGTCCCTCTCTACTACTGTGTTCTGCAATCTCTCTCCATTTAAATAGTATGCTTCTTCTCTATTCTCCCTGTCAAAGTGGACAAGCTCACATTTTGCTGCATTATACTCCATCTGCCAATTTTTTGCCCACTCACTTAACCTATCTATATTCCTTTGTAGTTTTGATGATAGCTGATCTGTATCTCAACTCCATTTATCTGCCATTGTTCCATACCTCTTGACACCATTGCTTAACAAAAATCTATTAACCCCAGTCCTGATCATTTCAATTGACCCAACATCTGCAGCTTTTTGGAAGTTTGAGTTCTAGATTCTCACCAGCCCTTGCGTGAAAAAGGGCTTCCCGATTTCACTCCGAAGTGATCCAGGTTCTAAAGTTAAGAATGTCCCCCTTGTTCTAGGTCCCTCACCAGAGGATATCCTTTCACTGTGTCTGCTAAGGCACAGAACATAACCACAGATTGCAATGTGAACAGAGCGCATAGAGTGAAAAGCTGGGAATTTGGTGAGAGGGAAGGGAATGCTGAGGGGGACGTATGTGCTTTTTTTTTTGCCTTTAACACTTGTAATAGTTTGCATAAGCTTGAAAACTAAATATTTAAAACTAGGCACCTATAACTAATATTTTATTTTGTGGGCAGAATTTCCTGTTTGTCGGTCGGGCGGGCCTGACTGACTCAGCGGTGGGCGGGCGGCCGATTGCTGCTGGAGAAACGGGCCACGTCGCCATTTTCCTCGGGCGGGCCAATTAAGGCCCGCCTACCGGGTTAGCGACTCCTGTGGAGAACGGGAAAACAGTTGTGGGGGCGGGCGTGTTCAGACTGCCAGTTCCAATGGGGAACCGGCAGCCTGTATAAAGAGTGGCCAGGCAGCCTGCTTGAGGCAGGGCACTATGGTCACTCGGGGAGTGAGGGAGGGAGCTGTGGTTCCACAGGAGCATGAGCAGGAGGAGGAGGGGGGCAGGCTGCAGGAGAGGCCAGCGGGGGGGCCACTGTGCCCCTCGATTCTTCGATGCATGCCTTGCTGTCCTCCTCCAAGAGGTTTCCAGCCGTTGGCATGCGTTGTAATCGGAGGATGGGAGGAGGAGGGTACCCCCATGTCACCAGGCAGGCGTGGGAGGAGGTTGGTGATGCTGTAAGCGCCCATGATGATGTGCGGTGCACTGGCACCCAGTGCAGAGAAAGATTCAATGATTTGCTGCACCCCGGAAGGGTGAGTACCATGTCAGCCTTGGCTATTTGACCCAGAAGGCAGCCTTAGCCTTTGAGCGCACCCCCCGCACCCCACATCTTAGTGTCATTACTGCATTGGGCGTTTGGCGCACGCTGGGTGGGAAAACAGGTAGTGACCATGCTTACATCAGCCTTAGTGGTTGAGGAGAAGATGGATTCTCCCTGCAGCATATGTTGGTGTTTGTGGCATTTGAGTAGTCTGGGGGCAACCTGCAGGGGAGGCAGCGAGACACATACTCAGAACTCCAACACATGTCATATTGATGGTGATGAGATGGTGGAAGGGGAGTCTCAAGGTGTTGTGGCCAAGTGCCATCTGCTGGCATCGGTGCCACACCTAGTTGCAACTCCTTGCCATGGGTGCTAAGACCTGTGTGTTATTTAAAGTAATGGACGCCGAATGTGTCCAAGGTGGTCGTTGGGGGAGGGGGTTGGGAGCAGCCATACTATCCTCTGGGGACTGATCACCAGTAGTGTGGACAGGAGCCGCTGGAGGCCTCAGATGGGCCACTGTGGTTGGGGTGCGGCGTGCGTGTGCAGAGTACATGAGCGATCAGCCCCAATAAATCCTCTTCTCTGTTCTGCAGGCAAAAACCGAGCACAATCTCAGGGAGCGCCAGAGGACTGGAGGTGTGCACGTCGTGCTCCAGCGCCTCACAACATTTGAGGAGCAGGCCATGGAGCTGGGGAGGAGTCAGGAGGCTAGGGCGGCCGGGGGCGGCGAGGCTGGGGTCCAGCGGCCGGGTATTTGAGGTCCACAGTCCCATCCACTTTGTCTCCCCACCATCCAAACCACTGATGGTTGCTGCAATCGTTAATGCTGAAACACTGCTCATTCACAGACTGAGACACTCTGACGTGTGGGTCATACACAAAGGTCCCTCATCCCATTGAGGATTTGCGTCTCCACCACCTTCCAAAGTCACCTTATCCCATTTGTGACCACTATCACCATGGCCTAACAAGCCATGGCATCGCTGCTGCACAGCCAAAGACTTTTTGCATCTTGTGGGGTTTGGGATGTCCACCACCCTTTCAGCCAATGCAACCCACATTACTCTGTCCAAAAGGTCCTCAGCACCTCAGCTGTGAACCTCATGGCACTCAACTTAGATAAATGCCACCACGTTACTCATCCCAGTGCCAAGGGGAAATACTGCCATCTGCCCACCCGGTCTATGCCCCTCCTAACGAAGTGAAGGTCAATAATGTGACCTGTCAATCTCCTGTGCTCCGCGGCAAATGTTGCAAGTGTTTGCGATATTTCCTCAGCACCACAACTCTCCAGGCCAGCATGCATCCAGGTCAGGTACCTCTGCACTCTCCCCACTCCAATGGTACATAACATGCCATGTGGCATTCCTGAGGCCATCTGACCAGCCTGTCTGTTTGCACGTCTAATGGTTGGGGCTCCTCTTGACTCTTTTCCACTCCACCAACGTTCGTCTCCTTAGGGTCTTGAAGGGTGAGCGACTTATGAGGCTGGGGGTGGAAAGGGATGAAAGGTTGAACTGAATGTACGCTAACTGATGCACCGTCCTTGTTGTTAATTTCAGCATCACCACCAGAGCGACCCACACCTCGACCTCGCAGCCCCCTCTCCACACCTGAGGGCCAACATGTGCAACTTGTGGCACATCATTTCAGCCAGCCAGGCACCAGCGCAGACACAAACACCTCGGTGGGGAATTAACCATTGGCTAGTGTCCCAGGTCACAGTGGAGAGACACTTCACAACCGCTGGAGGAGATGGTAGAGGCAGAGAGTGCCAATGGCACTAGCAGCCGGGGGGCTGGAGAGGAAGAGGCACATGCTGAGTCCGGCACTGTTGACGTGCCTCTGGAGTTGTCATCAATGCAGCAGCTGCAGGACAAGCGGCAGGAAGCGCATTTGCATCTGGCAGGGCAGGCCCCAGCTATGCCTGTCTCTTTATGGGGTATGTGGAACATTCCTTGTTCCAGTCCTACTCCGGCCCCCTCCCACAACTCTTTCTCCGGTACATCGATGATTACTTCGGTGCTGCTTCATGCTCTCGTCGGGACCTGGAAAAATGTATTAATTTTGCTTCCAATCTCCACCCCTCCATCATTTTCACATGGTCCATCTCTGACACTTCCCTTCCCTTCCTTGACCTCTCTGTCTCAATTTCTGGTGATAGACTGTCCACCAATATCCATTACAAGCCTACCGACTCCCACAGCTACCTCGTCTACAGCTCCTCACACCCCGCTTCCTGTAAGGACTCCATCCCATTCTCTCAGTTCCTTCGCCTTCTGTTCTGATGATGCTACCTTCAAAAACAGTTCCTCTGACATGTCCTCCTTCTTCCTTAACTGAGGTTTTCCACCTACGGTCGTTGACAGGGCCCTCAACCGTGTCCAGCCCATCTCCCGCGCATCCGTCCTCACGCCTTCTCCTCCCTCCCAGAAACATGATAGGGTCTCCCTTGTACTCACTTATCACCCCACCAGCCTCCGCATTCAAAGGATCATCCTCCGCCATTTCCGCCAACTCCAGCATGATACCACCACCAAACACATCTTCCCTTCACCCCCCCCGGCGGCATTCCGCAGGGATCGTTCCCTCCGGGACACCCTGGTCCACTCCTCCATCACCCCCTACTCCTCAACCCCCACCTACGGCACCTCCCCATGCCCACGCAGAAGATGCAACACCTGCCCCTTCACTTCCTCTCTCCTCACCATCCAAGGGCCCAAACACTCCTTTCAAGTGAAGCAGCATTTCACTTGCTTTCCCCTAACTTAGTCTACTGCATTCGTTGCTCCCAATGCGGTCTCCTCTACATTGGAGAGACCAAACGTAAACTGGGCGACCGCTTTGCAGAACACCTGCGGTCTGTCCGCAAGAAAGACCCAAATCTCCCTGTCGCTTCCCATTTTAACACTCCACCCTGTTCTCTTGCCCACATGTCCATCCTTGGCTTGCTGCATTGTTCCAGTGAAGCCCAACGCAAACTGAAGGAACAGCACCTCATCTTCCGACTAGGCATTTTACAGCCTTCCGGACTGAATATTGAATTCAACAACTTTAGATCTTGAACTCCCTCCCCCATCCCCACCCCCTTTCCGTTTCTTCCCCCTCCCTTTTGTTTTTTCCAATAATTTATATAGATTTTTCTTTTCCCACCTATTTCCATTACTTTTAAATCTGTAATGCCCTGTCAGTCTTTCCACCCCACCCCACTAGAGCTGTACCTTGAGTGTCCTGCCATCCATTCTTAATTAGTACATTCTCTTAGATAATATCACCACTTTTAACACGTCTTTGTTCCTTTGTCTGTGACATTTTTTGATTATCTGCTCCTATCACTGCTTGCTTGCCCCTACTACCACCCCCACCCCCACCCCCCAACTTCTCTCACCCCACCTTAAACCAGCTTATATTTCACCCCTCTCCTAACTTTACTCAGTTCTGCTGAAGGGTCATGAGGAATCGAAACGTCAACTCTTTTCTTCTCCGCCGATGCTGCCAGACCTGCTGAGTTTTTCCAGGTAATTCTGTTCTGGTTTTGTAGAGAATGCTTCAGTTGGTCTCTGCGATGGAGGAGTCCAGGCAGAGTGTAAGTGAAGGTATAAACCTCAGGACAGAACTTCAGGCTTCCTCCACTGGGAGATTGGTGACTCTCATGGAGAGGGGGTTCAATCGGATGGAAAATCTTCGATTGGGTTACGCTCTGACCTGCAAGCCCTCACAGCGGTACTGGCCGAGGGTGGTCATTCCCAATGTGGGAGATGTTGTGGGAACCAAGCGTCGGCGCTCGGTGCCCATGCATCTGCGGTGAGCAGGGAGGTCGAAAGGGACCTTTCGTTGGCGTAGTAGCTGCCTGTTGTCGCTACGAGCTTCTCTCAGGGTGCTCCGGATGAGGGCAGCAGCTCCTCCGCCCCTCTGCCAGTCAACGTTGCTTCCTGTGAGGCTGCGACAACTGGGGAGCTACCAGTTCAGGAACTGGCAAATCCCTCCCAGGCGGGGCTATCACAGGCTCCACAGGCCAGAGGACGGCCGCCAAGGTCATCAAGGCCAACAAGACAGCAGAGTCAGCAGGCTGGCTCACAAACCACTCCGAGCGATGGGGCGGCACCTAGACGTAGCACCTGGAAACGTAAGCATAAGGCACGTTAAGCACTCAACGGGTATATCACTGGCGATTTTGTGTTGGCCTTAGAATAGGGAACAAAATTCTTCTGATTGCAATGGAGAAGTCTGTGTAATTTTTTTGGACATAATAAAGTCCATGTTTCTGACCATGGCTGAGGGCGTTTCCTTTGTGGTGCATTTTTCTTTTTCACAGATATATCATGAGTGTTTGAATGGACATTGGTGTTTCTGTACTAAGCCCTTAGTTGCAGCTGATGAGGTGGAAGGTGTAGCACCTAAGTGCCACGTGTGGAAGCGCCAGGCAATGCTGGTCCTGCTGACCCATGTGTGTGGAGCTAGCTGAAGGTTCTTTGGATTAAAGTATCCTGGGTGTCCCTGCCTCCTTGGTGTAGTAGTGGGTCGGCGTGCTGCCCCTCATCATTGCCCTGTGCTTCCTCATCCTCTGAGGCACTGCTGGAGTCATCATGTGCACCCTCATCCAGTGCGTCGATGTCTTCATCGTCAACTGCATCCCCCCTTTCCAGCGCAAGATTGTGCAGACCACAGCAGACTACCACTATCAGAGAGACACGATCTGGGGGGTACTGGAGTGCGCCCCCTGAGCGGTTCAGGCAACGGAAGTGCATCTTGAGAAGACTGATGGCTCTCTCCACCACAGCCCTTGTGGAGGCATGGCTCCTATTGTACCGCTGCTCAGCTTCTGTTCTTGGACGGCGGAGAGGCGTCATGAGCAACCTTCTGAGGGGATAGCCCTTGTCACCCAGCAACCATCCATCAAGCCGGGCTGGAACACTGAAGAGCCCCGGCACCTGGGAGTGTCTGGGGATGTAGGCATCATGGGAGCTGCCTGGTACCTTGCACAGACTTGTAGAATCAGCATCCTGTGATCACACACTATCTGCACGTTCATGGAGTGGAAGCCCTTCCTGTTGACGAAGGCACCGGGCTCACCTGCTGGCGCCTTGATGGCCACATGTGTACAGCCTTTTGTACCCTGGACACGGGGGAAGTCAGCAATGGCCACGAAGCCTCTGGCTCGCTGTGTCTGGCTTGCCTGGTCCCAGTGGAAGTGGATGAAGGACAATGCCCGTCTGAACAGAGCGTCTGTAACCTGCTTGACACAAGTGTGGACAGCTGACTGGGAGACACCGCAAAGATCACCCATCAAACCCTGGAAGGAGTCAGAGGCGTGGAAGTGGAGGGCAACTGTGACCTTCAGATCTGCTGGCATGGGGTGTCCACCCACACAGTTAGGAAATATCTCAGGGCCAAGCATCTGACAGATATAAGCTAAAAGCAAAAAACCGCAGATGCTGGAAACCCAAAACAAAAACAAAAATACCTGGAAAAACTCAGCAGGTCTGACAGCATCTGCGGAGAGGAACACAGTTAACGTTTCAAGTCCGTATGACTCTTCAACAGAACTAAGGAAAAATAGAAAAGAGGTGAAATATAAGCTGGTTTAAGGGGGAGAGGTGGGACAGGTAGAGCTGGATAGAGGGCCAGTGATAGGTGGAGATAACCAAAAATGTCATAGACAAAAGGACGAAGAGGTGTTGACGGTGGTGATATTATCTAAGGAATGTGATAATAAAGGTACAGATAGCCCTAGTGGGGGGTGGGGTGGGGGGAAGGGATCGAAATAGGCTAAAAGATAAAACAATGGGTGGAAATACATTTAAAAATAATGGAAATAGGTGGGAAAAGAAAAATCTATATAAATTATTGAAAAAAAAGGGGGATCGGAAAGGGGTGGGGATGGAGGAGAGAGTTCATAATCTAAAATTGTTGAACTCAATATTCAGTCCAGAAGGCTGTAAAGTGCCTAGTCGGAAGATGAGGTGCTGTTCCTCCAGTTTGCGTTGAGCTTCACTGGAACAATGCAGCAGGCCAAGGACGGACATATGGGCATGAGAGCAGGGTGGAGTGTTGAAATGGCAAGCGACAGGGAAGTTTGGGTCATGCTTGCGGACAGACAGAAGGTGTTCCACAAAGCGGTCACCCAGTCTGCGTTTGGTCTCTCCAATGTAGAGGAAACCGCATTGGGAGCAGCGAATGCAGTAGACTAAATTGAGGGAAGTGCAAGTGAAATGCTGCTTCACTTGAAAGGAGTGTTTGGGCCTTTGGATGGTGAGGAGAGAGGAAGTGAAGGGGCAGGTGTTGGTCCTTCTGCGGTTGCATGGGAAGGTGCCGTGGGAGGGGGTTGAGGAGTAGGGGGTGATGGAGGAGTGGACCAGGGTGTCCCGGAGGGAACGATCCCTGCGGAATGCCGCCAGGGGGGTGAAGGGAAGATATGTTTGGTGGTGGCATCATGCTGGAGTTGGCGGAAATGGTGGAGGATGATCCTTTGAATGCGGAGGCTGGTGGGGTGATAAGTGAAGACAAGGGGGACCCTATCATGGTTCTGGGAGGGAGAGGAAGGTGTGAGGGCGGATGCGTGGGAGATGGGCCGGACACGGTTGAGGGCCCTGTCAACCACCGTGGGTGGAAAACCTCGGTTAAGGAAGAAGGAAGACATGTCAGAGGAACTGTTTTTGAAAGTGGCATCATCAGAACAGATGCGACGGAGGCGAAGGAACTGAGAGAATGGGATGGAGTCCTTACAGGAAGCGGGGTGTGAGGAGCTGTAGTCGAGGTAGCTGTGGGAATCGGTAGGCTTGTAATGGATATTTGTGGACAGTCTATCATCAGAAATTGAGACAGAGAGGTCAAGGAAGGGAAGGGAAGTGTCAGAGATGGACCATGTGAAAATGATGGAAGGATGGAAATTGGAAGCAAAATTAATAAATTTTTCCAGGTCCAGACGAGAGCGTGAAGCAGTACCTGACAGATATAGTTGACTGTTTCCCTTGACAGACGGAGCCTCCTTCAGCACTGCACCTCAGTCATATTGAGGTAGCTGCTTCGCCGCCTGTGTACCCTGGCAGCAGGATAGTGGTGTCTTCTGCGGCCCCTTCCACCTTGAACAACCTCTTGGCCCTGTGCTCCTTGTGCCTGTGCCTGGACGTGCAAAGGTGCCTCCCCTGGAGGCTGATTGTCCAGTCCTGGCCTCCTTCTTATTCTATCCCTCCCTTCCTCCTCAGGGGAGCTGCCTCCTGGGGAGAGGTCAGAACCCATACCCCTAGGCTAAATGGAGGTCTCTGGAAAGCTGCAGGCCCGATAAAGATTACTGTCTGCAGACTGGTTTCAAAGTACACAAAAAGCTCTTAGAAATCAATGTGAACTGCTAACAATCACACAGGCAACTTTAAAACACATTCAGCAATTAAAACTTTGTGGAAAACATGAACAACCCCTCTGAGTCCACATATTCTGACATTGCATGAGTTTTATTAAAAAATCTCCTAACTGCCTGCCCGCTGGGCCCGTGCGCCGACCCGAAGTTCGCACGGGCCCCTCAAAATCCAGGACAGTTGGCAAGTTGAGGGCCTTAACGAGCCCTTCAATTAATGGCGGACAAATGTCCCGCTGCTGAGCGCGCCCACCGACTGAAATATCGCGATGCCGCGTGCAACATCAGCCGGAAAATTCTGGCCTATGAGTAATTTTTAGAAGTTAAAATAATGAAACCTTCATGAAACCTCGATCCTGCCTGTGGACGAGGTTTCATGATAAATGCGAAGGCCGCCTGGGCTCTTCGCCTGCCCCCACCCCACCCCACCAACCTTAAGGTTGGACGGGCAGCTCAGTTAATCGCTTCAATTAGTTTTTAAGTGGCCTTCATAGGCCTTTGACAGTTCGGCGGGCATGCAGCCGACTCTGCTGCACGTCCGTCAAACTGAGGATCAGAATGACGTGCGGTGATGTCAGGACGCACGGCCGACGTCACTGCGTGTCATCTTACGCGTCGGCGAGCGGGGCCCTCCAGCGCACGCCGACCCGAAGATTCTTAGAAAAAGCCAAGTGATTAGTTGCGTAAAATGTCAATTAATTAAATACATAGAGCAAGGTTAGATAGAGGCGGCAGTGCAAGAGGTCTACCACATCAGGAACGCGTGGGAGTTTGTGGAGAGCCACATGATCCCATGCAACCACATCTTCAGTGTGTGTGCAACTTGAGAAGTTACAGTTCAGAGCTGTTGAGCTGGAGTTTGAGGTGCAGCCATTGTGATGCATCAAGGAAGAGAATAGTTACCAGAATGTTTTGACCCAGAAGGCAGTCACACCCCATTGGTTCGACAGCGATTTAAAATGGGTCAGTGGCCAGATACAGATGGATGTGAATGCATCTCAGGCAGTTAACTGGGCCACAGATGCAGTGGTGGAGGAGCCTCAACCTTTGTCATTTCCCAACAAACATGAGCTAGTGTGGATAAGGACTAAGACTGCAGAGATGATGGGCAAATAGACCATGATGCCATGGTACAGAAAGTCATTCAATCGCGGGGCGTGGAGGAATGTGGTAGTCATGGTGGTCAGGGGGGTTAGATACTGCTTTCTGCAGCTGGGACTGGGAGTTCTGAAGATTAGGTTGGCTGCTCAGTGCTAGGGTTAAGGGCATTTCCTCTTGGTTGGAGGAGAAGGTGCGGAGGGATCCATTTGTTATACATGTAGGAATCAACAGTATAGGCAGAACTAGGAATGAGGTTCTTCCAAGGGAGGTTGAGGAATTACGGTGCAAATTAAAAAGCTGAATCTAATTTGTCAGTAAACAGATTATTGGGTTAGAAATGCTTGGCTGAAAGCAGGCAGGCAAAAAGAGGATACTGAGGGAGTAATCTCCACCTGGAAGGATGGGTGAAAAGAGGACCCATAGGCATTAACCACCAACTATAAAAGCTGTCTATTCCAGTCCAGTCTGTGGCTCCAGAGCGGAGCGGCTGCGTTCTGAGAGAAATCAAAGTGTGATGTCACAGGAAAACAAGTAAGTGATTGGTTGGTGAATATTTTGCTCATTTATCTTCGAAACGCATGCAACTTATTAGTTATTCTATGGTTTTATTTGTTGTTGTAAGGTTTACTAGCAGTATTAAAGGTTATTAGGAGTAGCTGTGTTTATTAATTATAAACTAATTAAAAATAAATTAATTAACGCATAATAAAGGGCAGGTGATGTTTTGCGACTGCAGAATGTGGGAGTTCTTGGAACCAGGGTGATCCAGGGCAAATACATCTGCAGTAAGTGTCTGCAGCTTGAGGAATTTTGGCTCAGAGTTATTGAGCTGGAGGCCGAGCTGCAGACACTGAGACCTATCAGGCAGAGCGAATGTTACCTGGACACTTTGTTCCAGGAGGCGGACACATCCCTTAGGATAGGGTCTTCTGATTTGGTCAGTGGTCAGGGACAGGAAGGTATGTCTGCAAGTGAAGCAGGCAAGGGGATTGAGAACGTGGAAGTAGGGGAGCCTCAGCCCTTGCAATTGTCCATCAGGTCCGAGGTGCTTGCAACCTGTATGGTCGAGAGTGAGCACTGCACTGCAGGGTGGGTGAGCAAACTAACGATGACACCCTTTTAGAGGAAGCCATTCAAGCAGGGGGAATTAACAGGAATGTCGTAGTAGTAGGAGACAGTACAGTGAGGGGGATAGACACAGTTCTCTGCAGCTGAGAGCGAGAGTGCAGGAGGCTATGTTGCCTGCCCAGTGCCAGGGTTTGGGACATCTGCTCTGGGCTGGAGAGGAACTTGCAGTGGGGGGTGAGGATCCAGTGATCATGGTCCACGTAGGTACCAATGACATAGGTAGACCTAGGAAGGAGATTCTGATTAGAGAGTATGAACAGCTAGGCCTAACTTAAAAAGCAGAACCTCAAAGGTAATAATCTCTGGATTATAACCTGAGCCATGAGCAAATTGGCATAGGGCAAATAAGACTGGAAAGTTAAATGCGTAGATCAAAGACTGGTTTGGGAGAAATGGGCTTCAATTCCTGAGGCACTGGTGTCAGTATTTGGGCAAGTGAGAACTGTACCGTTGGGACAGTCTTCACCACAACCGTGAAGGGACCACTGCTCTGACGAGTTGTATAACTAGGGCAGGAGAGAGGGCTTTAAACTAAATTGTGGGGGCGAGGGAAGATGTGATAAACTAAAGAGAGAGAGGAGAGAGGGTAAGAGAGCAGGATTGCAATCAGGGAATGGTGGCTATCAGAGTTGTGGCAGGAAGGGACAGACTGTACAAACATAATAGTGTACCTGCAGTTAAGGCTAGAGATTGTGAAAATAATAAGACTGAATTAAAGGTACTCTATTTGAATGCATGCAGCATTCATAACAAGATAGATGAAGTGACAGCACAAATAGAAGTAAACAGATCTAACCTAATTGTCATTACAGAGATGTGGCTGTATGGTGGCCAATGTTGTGAACTGAAAGTTCGAGGGCACTTGGCATTTAGGAAGGAAAGGCAAAAAGACAAAGGAGATGGTGTTGCATCATTAATAAAGGATAGGATCAGTCCATCAATGAAAGAGGATTTTAAATCAGAAGGTGGCGTAGTGGTACTGTCACTGAACTGGTAATCTAGAGACCCAGATAATGCTCTGGGGGCCTGGGTTTAAATTCAATAAAATTCAATAAAAATCTGGAATTCAGTGTTGATTGTCGGAAAAACCCATCTGGTTCACTAATGTCCTTAGGGAAGGAAATCTGCCACCCTCACCTGGTGTGGTCTACATGAGACTCCAGACCCACAGCAATGTGGTTGATTCTTAAATGCCCTCTGAAATGGCTGAGCAAGCCACGCAGTTCAAGGGCAATTAGTGATGCCCACATCAAATGAATGAACAAAGAATCAAGGTGTTTAATATGTAGTATAAGGGTCTGGCACATATAAGGTTTATTGGGACTGAGTACTGCCCACAAATTAATGTAAGAAGGCACATGAACCAGACCTAGGGTCAGTATGGTGTTGAGCAGAGATGTGTTAAGACCTAAACATGGAGATCGCTCCTTGCCTGTACTCTTTACTGAGTATATGTACAAGTAGTTAATGAAGGTTTGCTGTTAACATAAGAAAACTACAAAGACTTCTTTAACAGACATGTTCTATAACTAAAACTATCTCAACAGAGTCAGTTTGAGTGAAGCTAAGAAACAGTGAGGAGCAGCAAACTTTGGTAGGAGTTGTTTATATGCCACCAAATAGTAGTGGTAATGTAGGGCATGGTATAAATCAGGAAATTAGAGGTGCAAGGGTTGTACAGTAATGATGGATTGGTTAAACAGTAATCATATAGACTGGGTAAACCTAATTAGCACTAAGGCTGTGGAGGGCGAGTTCCTGGAATTTGTACATGATGGTTTTCTAGAACAGTATGTTGAGGAACCTACTGGAGAATAGGCTATTTTAGATCCAGAATTGTGCAATGAGAAAGGGTTAATTAATAATCTTATTTTAAAGGAGTCTTTAGGGAAAAGTGACCATAATATTATAGAATTTTACATGAAGTTTAAAGTGATGCAACTAGGTTCTTTATTCTAAACAAAGGACATTATGAAGGTATGAGGGGCAAGTTGGCTGAGATAGATTGGGAAACTACATTAAAATGTTATGATGGTGGACAGGCAATAGATAGCATTTAAAGAATTAGTACATGTTTTGCAACAAATTTACATTCCTTTAAGGCACAAAACGTCAGCAAGAAAAGTGACCTAACCATGGCAAACAAGAGAAGTTAAAGATTCTATGGCCAGCATTTTCTGGTTGGCGAGCGGGGGCGGGGCCCGCTCGCCGACGGGTAAAATGACGCGGGGTGACCTTGGGCGTGCATCTTGACATTACCCTATGTCATTTAGATTGTCAGGTCGGCGGGCGCGCATCTGGGTCGGATGCATGCCCGCCGACCTGTCAACGGCCTATTAAGGCTATTTAAAAACCAATTGAACTCATTAATGGACCTGCCCGTCCAACCTTAAGGTTGGTGGGCAGGCCAGGAGCCCATGTGAAAAAACATGAAACCTCATCCACGGGCGGGATGAGGTTTCATGAGTGATTTAAAAAGAAATGCAGAATATTTTACAGTGAAAGTTATGGACATGCCCCAACTCATGTGACACGTCACATTGGGCGGGCCTTAATTGGCCTGCCCACGTAAAATGGCGGCGCACCCCCAGCTGGGGGCGCCGATCGGAAGCCCACCTGCTCGTGCCCGCTCCCGCACTTCTCCCCTGACGGAGGGAAAATTTTGCCCTATTAGATCAAAGAAAGAGGCTTATAAAGTTGCCAAAAAAACTAGTAAACCTGGGGATTGGGAGCATTTTAAAATTCAGCAAAGGAGAACCAAGAAACTGATAAAGAAAGTGAAAATAGAGTATGAAAATAAACTAACGAGGAACATAAAAATGTACTGTAAAGGTTTCTATAGGTATATAAAAAAGAAAAGGTTAGTAAAGACAGATGTGAGCCCATTACAGGTAAAGAATGGAGAATTTATAATGGGTAATAAGGAAGTGGCAGAGAAACTAAACAAATCCTTTGTGTCTGTCTTCACGGAGGAAAATACAAAAAACCCTTTTAGGGAGCCAAGGGACTAAATGACTAAAAAGATATCAATGAGGTGGAAAGCAGAGTATGAGAGAAAGCTAGCTAATAATATAAAACCAGATAGTAAAAGTTTCTACAAGTATTCGAATGGGAAAAGAGTAACTAAAGCCCATGTTGGTCCTCCAGAGAGTGAGTCTGGGGAATTGATAATGGAAAAAAAGGAAACGGCGGAGGCATTGAGCAGGTATTTTGTGTCTGCCTTCATGGTAGAGGACTTAGAAAACTTCCCAAAGATACTTGAAAATCAAGAGGTGATGGGGAAGGATGAACTTAATGCAATCACCATCACCAGGGAAAGAGTGCTAGGAAAACTGTTAGATCTGAAAGCTGACATGTCCCCAGGACCAGATGGCCTGCATCCCAGGGTCTTAAAAGAAGTGGTGGTAAAGGTAGCAGATGCATTGGTTATAATCTTCCAAAATTCCTTAGATCCTGGAAAGGTTGGAAAATAGCTAATGCAACATCTTTATTCAATAAAGGAAGAAGGCAGAATGCAGGGAAATATTAGTTAGCCTAATATCTATCACAGGGAAAGTGCTTGAATCCATTATTTAGGAGGTTATAGCAGGATACTTATATAATTATGATTTGATCAGGCAGAGGCAACATGGCTTTGCGAAAGAAAAATCGTGTTTAATTACTCTGTTAGAGTTTTTTTTAACAAAGCAACATTCAAGGTGGATAAAGAGGAACTGGTAGATGTAGTGTGCTTGGATTTCCAAAAAGCATTTGATAAGGTACCACATCAGAGGTTACTACACAAGATAGGAGCACATGGTATAGGGGGTAATGTATTAGCATGCATAAAGGATTGGTTAGCTAACAGGGAGCAGAGAGTAGGGATAAATGAGCCTTTTTCGGGTTGGTAAGTTGTAACTAGTGGAGTGCCACAGGGTTCAGTGCTGGGACCTTAAATATTTACAATCTACATCAATGACTTGGATGAAGGAACTGAAGGCATGGTAGCTAAATTTGCCAATGACACCAAGATAGATAGGAAAGTAAGTTGTCAAGAGGAGGTAGAGAATCTCCAAAGGGATATAAACAGATTAAGTGAAGGGGCAAAAATTTGGCGGATGGAGTATTACATGGGTAAATGTGACCTTGTTCACTTTGGCAGGAAGAATAGCAGAGCAGTGTACTATTTAAAAGGAGAGAGATTGCAGAACTTGATGGGACAGGGGGATCTGGGTGTCCTGGTGCACGAATCACATGAAGTTAGCATGCAGGTACAGCAAGTGATTAGGAAGGCAAATGGAATGTTGGTGTTTATTGAAAGAGGAAGTTTTACTGCAGCTGTACAGGGCCTTGGTGAAACCACATCTGGAGTACCGTGTGCAGTTTTGGTCTCCTTATTGTAAAAAAAATATATAATTTCTTAAGAAGCAGTTCAGAGAAGATTCACTGGACTCATTCCTGGGATGAAGGGGTTGTCTTAAGAAGAAAGGTTGAACAGGTTGGGCCCATACCCAAATGGCCTACTCCTTCTCCCATGTACTTATGTTCAAAGGGACCTGTGAGATTGAGGAGCTGAAAGAAATTATTATTAGTAAAAAAGTGGTGCTGGAGCAATTAACAGGACTGAAAGTTGATAAATCCCCTGGACTTGATGATCTACATCCAAGAGTGTTGAAAAAGGTGTCTGTAGAGAGAATGGATGCATTGGTAACCATCTGTCAAAATTCTATAGATTCTGGATTGGTGCCTGCAGATTAGAAGGTAGGAAATGTAACCACACCATTTAAGAAAGGAGGGAGAGAGAAGACAGGGACCTACAGACTTGTTAGACTGACATCAGCAGTAGGGAAAATGTTAGAGTCTATTATACAGGATGTAATAATTGGGCACGTAGATATTAATAGTAGAATTGGCAGAGTCAGCATGGATTTATGAAAGGGAAATCATGTTGGACAAACCAACATGAGGATGCTATTGGCAGGATAGATAAGGGAGAACCAGTGGGTGTGGTGTCTTTGGATTTTCAGAAGGCTTTCGATAAGGTCCTACGCAAGTGATTAGTAAGAAAAATTAGAGCACATGGGATTGGGGGTAATATGCTGGCATGGATTGAAGATTGGTTAATGGACAGGAAACATAGTGTAGGGATAAGAGGCTCATTCTCAGATTGGCAGGCTGTGACTAATGGGGTACGGCAAGGATCAGTGCTAGGGCTCAGCTGTTCACAATCTATTTCCATGAATTTGATGTGGGGACCAGATGTAATACTTCCAAGTTTGCTGCTGACACAAAACCTGGAATGTGAGTTGTGAGGAGGATGCAAAGAGGCTTCAAGGGGATTTAGACAGGCTAAGTAAGTGGGCAAGAACACGGCGGATGGAATATAATGTGGAAAAATGTGAAATTATCCACTTTGATAGGGAAAACAGACATGCGGAGTATTTCTGAAATAGGGAGAGATTGGGAAGAGATGATGTCCAAAGGGATCTGAGTGTTCTTCTTCATAAGTCGCTGAAAGTTAACATGCGGGTTCTGCAAGAAATTAGGAAGGCAAATGTTATGTTAGCCTTTATTGCAAGGAGATTTGAATACAGGTATAAGGAAGTCATGCTGCAGTATGTCGAGGAAGCAACTAGGAACCATTATTTTAGATCTAGTGATAAAAACAAAAGCTAAAAGCTACTGCGGATGCTGGAAATCCAAAACAAAACAAAAACAGAATTACCTGGAAAAACTCAGCAGGTCTGGCAGCATTGGTGGAGAAGAAATCAGTCAACGTTTCGAGTCTTCATGACCCTTTGGCAGAACTGAAGCACAGTTAGGAGAAAGATGAAATATAAGCTGGTTTAAGGTGGGGGGGCGGGGGGAGAGAGAGAAGTTGAGGGTGTGGTGATTGTGGAGATAAGCAAGCAGTGATAGGAGCAGATAATCAAAAGATGTTACAGACAAAAGGATCAAAGAGGTGTTGAAGGTGGTGATATCGTCTAAGAAAGGTGCTAATTAAGAATGGAAGACAGGACACTCAAGGTACAGCTCTAGTGGGCCTTTTATTTGGAGGAAGGTGTGGCTATGGGTACCCGCATGGGCCCCAGCTATGCCTGTCTCTTTATGGGGCATGTGGAACATTCCTTGTTCCAGTCCTACTCCGGCCCCCTCCCACAACTCTTTCTCCGGTACATCGATGATTACTTCGGTGCTGCTTCATGCTCTTGTTGGGACCTGGAAAAATGTATTAATTTTGCTTCCAATCTCCACCCCTCCATCATTTTCACATGGTCCATCTCTGACACTTCCCTTCCCTTCCTTGACCTCTTTGTCTCAATTTCTGGTGATAGACTGTCCACCAATATCCATTACAAGCCTACCGACTCCCACAGCTACCTCAGCTACAGCTCCTCACATCCCGCTTCCTGTAAGGACTCCATCCCATTCTCTCAGTTCCTTCGCCTCCGTCGCATCTGTTCTGATGACGCTACCTTCAAAAACAGCTCCTCTGACATGTCCTCCTTCTTCCTTAACCGAGGTTTTCCACCCACGGTCGTTGACAGGGCCCTCAACCGTGTCCGGCCCATATCCCGCGCATCCTCCCTCACGCCTTCTCCTTCCCAGAAACATGATAGGGTCCCCCTTGTCCTCACTTATCACCCCACCAGCCTCCGCATTCAAAGGATCATCCTCCGCCATTTCCGCCAACTCCAGCATGATGCCACCACCAAACACATCTTCCCTTCACCCCCCCCTGACGGCATTCCGTAGGGATCGTTCCCTCCGGGACACCCTGGTCCACTCCTCCATCACCCCCTACACCTCAACCCCCACCTATGGCACCTCCCCATGCCCACGCAGAAGATGCAACACCTGCCCCTTCACTTCCTCTCTCCTCACCGTCCAAGGGCCCAAACACTCCTTTCAAGTGAAGCAGCATTTCACTTGCATTTCCCCTAACTTAGTCTACTGCATTCGTTGCTCCCAATGCGGTCTCCTCTACATTGGAGAGACCAAACGCAAACTGGGCGACCGCTTTGCAGAACACCTGCGGTCTGTCCGCAAGAATGACCCAAACTTCCCTGTCGCTTGCCATTTTAACACTCCACCCTGTTCTCTTGCCCACATGTCTGTCCTTGGCTTGCTGCATTGTTCCAGTGAAGCCCAATGCAAACTGGAGGAACAGCACCTCATCTTCCGACTAGGCACTTTACAGCCTTCCGGGCTGAATATTGAATTCAACAACTTTAGATCTTAAACTCCCGCAACCCCCTCCCCCTCCCCCCCCTCCCCCCATCCCCACCCCGTTTCTCCCCCCTCCCCTTTTTTTTCCAATAATTTATATAGATTCTTCTTTTCCCACCTATTTCCATTATTTTTAAATCTAAAACTAAAACTTTGTTAGTCTTTCCACCCCACCCCCACGAGAGCTGTACCTTGAGTATCCTGTCTTCCATTCTTAATTAGCACGTTTTCTTAGACAATATCACCACCTTCAACACCTCTTTGATCCTTTTGTCTGTGACATCTTTTGATTATCTGCTCCTATCACTGCTTGCTTATCTCCACAATCACCACACCCTCAACTTCTCTCTCTCCCCCCGCCCCCCCACCTTAAACCAGCTTATATTTCATCTTTCTCCTAACTATGCTTCAGTTCTGCCGAAGGGTCATGAAGACTCGAAACGTTGACTGATTTCTTCTCCACTGATGCTGCCAGACCTGCTGAGTTTTTCCAGGTAATTCTGTTTTTGTTTTATTTTAGATCTAGTATTGTGTAATGAGACAGGACTAATTAACAATCCTATGGTAAAGGATTCTTTGGGGAAGACTGAATGTTGTAGAATTACATAGTAAGTTTGAGAGTGATGTGGTTAAGTTCAAAACTAGGGTCTTCAATTTAAGCAAAGCTAATTATGAAGGTGTAGGATAAAGTTGGCTGAGATAGTTTAGAAAACTACAACAAAAGATGTGACTAGAGAAACTGACAGTGAAAAGAGTACTACACCTGAGAATTGTGAGGCTTTTAAAAATCAGAAAAGGATAACCAGGAAATTGATAAGGAGGGAGAAAATTGAATATGAGAATAAATTAGCAAGAAGTATAAAAAACAGATTGTAAGAGCTTTTAAAAGGATAACAGAATTGTAAGGGCGCAGAAGGAGGCCATTTGGCCCATCGCGTCTGCATCTGCTGTCTGAATAAGCAACTCACCTAGTGCCATGGTCTTCACTGCACATTCTTCCTTTTCAGATAACAGTCTAGTTCCCTTTTGAATGCTTCAGTTGAAACTGTGGGGTGATGGTTGGAACGTGGTATTATGCTGCTCACAACAGGCTAAACAGATATAGGGTTCGACCAGGAGTGATAATGATGCCAACCATAGCTCCATTGTACCGCAGAACCTCTGTACTTTCCTGGAGCTTAGTTTAATGCAGAAGAGTTATAGTTGCAGAAATCAACCACTATATGATAGACAGAAAATTGATAACAGGCACCAGTTATAACAATTCACCAGTAGATGGTGGTAGACAGAAAATTGATAACAAAAAAGACAACAGCAGTAAGAACAACAGGTAATTGACAAAGGCAACAGAGACAACATGAGCATTTTTTTAACACAAAGTATTATTGAGATTTGGAATGCACTTCCTGAAAAGGTGGTGGAAGTAGATTTAACTGTACCATTCCAAAGGGAATTGGAGAAATACTAGAAGGGGAAAAATGGTGAAGGGGAATAATACAGTTGAGAAGCAGGCTCAATATAGAAGGTTCAGAGGGGAATTGAAAAAACTAATAAGAGGAGCAAAGAGTGAGTGTGAGAGGAGACTGGCAGCTAACATAAAATGGAATCTAAGGATCTTCTATAGGAACATAAATTGGAGGAGTTATTGGCTAGGTGGTCTGGACTTAAAGTTGATAAGGTATTGAGGCCGGATGAGATGCATCCAAGGATACTGAGGGAAGTGAGTGGAAATTGCAGAGACACTGGCCATAATGTTTCAGCCTTCCATAGATTCAGGGGTGGTGCCTGAGGACTGGAGAATTGCAAACGTTACACCCTTGTTCAAAATAGAGTGCAAAGATAAGCCCAGCAACTACATGCTAGTCAGTTTAACTTCGGTGGTGGGGAAACTTCTAGAAAAACATTCAGGACAAAATTAATAGTCAGATGGTCAAATGCAGGTTAATTAAGGAAAGCTAGCATGGATTTCTTAAGGACAAATTATGTTTAACTAGCTTGTTGGAGTTTTTTTGAAGAGGTAACAGAGAAGGTTCATAGGGGCAATGCTATTGATGGAGTGCACATGGACTTCCAAAAGGCTTTTGGTAGAGTGCTGCACCACAGATTTGTGGGCAAAGTAGTTCATGGAATAAAAGGGACAGTAACAACATGGATATAGAATTGGCTGAGAGACAAGAAACAAAGAGTAGGGGTCAATGGATGTTTTTGTGCTGAAGGAAGGTTTGTAGTGGAGTCCCCAGTGGTCAGCGTTGGAACCCTTGCTTTTCCTAATATATATTAATGACCTAGATCTTGGTGTACAGGGCATGATTTCAAAGTTTATGGATGATGCA